>NC_137100.1:17044569-18244569 GCF_949357685.1 Gobio gobio
TATGGTAAGTACATGCAACATATGTAACAAGGACACTGTAAAATAAAGTGTTACCCATTTGTATATATTTTTTTAAAGTAGACATAGAAATAGAATGTATTGGCTGTTGCTTCATTGCATCATGCCTGTTTAGGACATGATAAGGCTGTCGGGTTTTTCTGAAATTTTGGATGTGTATATTTAAGCAGGAGGGGCATATGAGGTCAAGCACCACCAGTTCTTTCACAGTCTGGACTGGAACAGCCTGCTGAGGCAGAAGGCAGAGTTTATCCCCCAGCTGGAGTCTGAGGATGACACTAGCTACTTTGACAGTGAGTGACAGCAGGAGTGAAGTCATTGTCCTTCATGGTCCATGCAGGCAGAGCAGGGCTGAGAGCCAGTGTCCATGTCTGATTTGTATGTCTTAAGTGAGGATCAGATGTTCCCAGACTGATTAGTCACATATTAGTAAAGCACAGTTGGTTGGTGATATGATTCTTGGTCATTTGTTTGGAGAAATTTCAATAATTTGCTCTAGCTAAGTGAGTTGGACTCTTCAGTATCAAATTGTTTGCATGTTACAAAATAAATATAGATTTAGGTAAAAATACTGTTTGTGCATTGTATCATTCATGACCAAGCTAGGTGACAGAATGTTCGTTTTTTTCAGTAAACTTCACTTTAAAATGTATAATGGAGTCTTAAAATAGCTGACATGAGACGCATCACAGCGTAATGTGACACATTTTCTTTCAATCGCAGCACGGTCTGATAGGTACCATCACTTAGAAACTGAGGAGGAGGAGGAGGATACCAATGATGAAGATTTCAATGTGGAACTGCGGCAGTTTTCCTCATCTTCACACCGATTCTCCAAAGTGAGTTGTGTCTCTCTCTCTTTCCTCACATACAGAACACTTGATAAATACATGCAGTGCAGAATGACTCCGATTAGAAGAGTCCTGTTCAGCGGATGAATTATATGTTTGTAATTTGCATGTTTTAATAAAGACGTCTAACACTATGGCCAACAGTCTCTGGGATAAAGCTCATCTCATAGATTTACATGCATTTGCTTTTGAAATAGGGATACATTTTTGTAGTTCAGGGAACAATATCATACACAACAAATACTTGTGCACATTTTTGTTCTCAGGCATGCAGGGCTTTGGTGCATTGCAGTATGAGTTCCTTCTAGAAACTATCATGCTTGCAATGCTTGCAGTGAAGATGTGTGGTGAAGGCTGTGTTTTATAGTTAGACCAGTGGTTCTCAACAGTGGTTCTCAAACAACAACAAAAAAAGGATTACTTGATTCTATCTATTTTTAGGATTTGTATTAAGTTATATATATTTTTTTTAAGTTATTTAAAGTTTTTATAAGTTTATATATATATATATATATATATATATATATATATATATATATATGTATGTATGTATGTATGTATGTATGTATGTATGTATGTATGTATGTATGTATGTATGTATGTATGTATGTATGTATGTATGTATGTATGTATGTATGTATGTATGTATGTATGTATGTATGTATGTATGTATGTATGTATGTATGTATGTATGTATGTATGTATGTATGTATGTATGTATGTATGTATGTATGTATGTATGTATGTATGTATGTATGTATGTATGTATGTATGTATGTATGTATGTATGTGTGTATGTATGTGTGTATGTATGTATGTATGTATGTGTGTATGTATGTGTGTATGTATGTGTGTATGTATGTGTGTATGTATGTGTGTATGTATGTGTGTATGTATGTGTGTATGTATGTGTGTATGTATGTGTGTATGTATGTGTGTATGTATGTGTGTATGTATGTGTGTATGTATGTGTATATGTATGTGTATATGTGTGTGTGTGTGTGTGTGTATATATATATAATGTGTGTATGTATATATATATATGTATATATATATATATACACATATATATATATATATATATATATATATATATATATATATATATATATATATATATATATATATATATATATATATATACAGACACACACACACACACACACACACACACACACACACACACACACACACATATATACTGTGAGGAAAATAAGTATTTGAACACCCTGCTATTTTGCAAGTTCTCCCACTTGGAAATCATGGAGGGGTCTGAAATTGTCATCGTAGGTGCATGTCCACTGTGAGAGACATAATCTAAAAAAAAAAATCCAGAAATCACGATATATGATTTTTTTTACTATTTATTTGTATGATACAGCTGCAAATAAGTATTTGAACACCTCTCTATCAGCTAGAATTCTGACCCTCAAAGACCTGTTAGTCTGCCTTTAAAATGTCCACCTCCACTCCGTTTATTATCCTAAATTAGATGCACCTGTTTGAGGTGGTTAGCTGCATAAAGACACCTGTCCACCCCATACAATCAGTAAGAATCCAACTACTAACATGGCCAAGCCCAAAGAGCTCTCCAAAGACACTAGAGACAAAATTGTACACCTCCACAAGGCTGGAAAGGGCCACGGGGAAATTGCCAAGCAGCTTGGTGAAAAAAGGTCCACTGTTGGAGCAATAATTAGAAAATGGAAGAAGCTAAACATGACTGTCAATCTCCCTCAGACTGGGGTCCATGCAAGATCTCACCTCGTGGGGTCTCAATGATCATAAGAAAGGTGAGAAATCAGCCCAGAACTACACAGGAGGAGCTGGTCAATGACCTGAAAAGAGCTGGGACCACCGTTTCCAAGGTTACTGTTGGTAATACACTAAGACGTCATAGTTTGAAATCATGCATGGCACGGAAGGTTCCCCTGCTTAAACCAGTACATGTCCAGGCCCGTCTTAAGTTTGCCAATGACCATTTGGATGATCCAGAGGAGTCATGGGAGAAAGTCATGTGGTCAGATGAGACCAAAATAGAACTTTTTGGTCATAATTCCACTAAACGTGTTTGGAGGAAGAAAAAAGATGAGTACCATCCCAAGAACACCATCCCTACTGTGAAGCATGGGGGTGGTAGCATGATGCTTTGGGGGTGTTTTTCTGCACATGGGACAGGGTGACTGCACTGTATTAAGGAGAGGATGACCAGGCCCATGTATTGCGAGATTTTGGGGAACAACCTCCTTCCCTCAGTTAGAGCATTGAAGATGGGTCGAGGCTGGGTCTTCCAACATGACAATGACCCGAAGCACACAGCCAGGATAACCAAGGAGTGGCTCTGTAAGAAGCATATCAAGGTTCTGGCGTGGCCTAGCCAGTCTCCAGACCTAAACCCAATAGAGAATCTTTGGAGGGAGCTCAAACTCCCTGTTTCTCAGCGACAGGCCAGAAACCTGACTGATCTAGAGAAGATCTGTGTGGAGGAGTGGGCTAAAATCCCTCCTGCAGTGTGTGCAAACCTGGTGAAAAACTACAGGAAACATTTGACCTCTGTAATTGCAAACAAAGGCTACTGTACCAAATATTAACATTGATTTTCTCAGGTGTTCAAATACTTATTTGCAGCTGTATCATACAAATAAATAGTTAAAAAATCATACATTGTGATTTCTGGATTTTTTTTTTTAGATTATGTCTCTCACAGTGGACATGCACCTACGATGACAATTTCAGACCCCTCCATGATTTCTAAGTGGGAGAACTTGCAAAATAGCAGGGTGTTCAAATACTTATTTTCCTCACTATATATATATATATATATTATTGATTTAAATAATTAATTCATCCTCCCTTAGAAGTTTGCTGAGGCCCCCTAGTGGGTCCCGCCCCCCTCATTAAGAACCACTGTATTAGACAGATTTTAAATAGTGAGATGGTTTGTGAAATGTAAATTTTATTTCAATTTTATATGAACATTCTTTGTCATGCATTGCAGGCTGATTGCATTTGATAATAAGGGGTGATTGGTGATTGCCATTTTATTAATTGTTTTGTACTAATTTCAGATTTGTATAAAAACTTATGATTTTAATAAAAATAAAAAATTTAATAAAAAGCATGAAGCTGCATCTCTTACCTCAACCCAAACACAACCCTAAAGTGGGGTATGAGAAGATCAGACAAAATTAGATTGTACAAATTTATTTGAATTTGCCACCAATTTGGCTTGGGAGAGTAGTGATCCAGAACAACCTAGGAACAACCTAGCAGTAACCTAGAAACCAACAGAGGCATTTCTAGTTACCTTTTACATGTGTGTGCTTCAGCATTCATTGTCTCATTCTCATGGTTGTATTCTGTGGCTTATGTTTACTTAGAGATGTAATGGAGTTTATTGATGCATATATAAATGCTGTTTGTTTGTGTCTGTGTGGTAGGTGTACAGTAGTCTGGATCTGTCTCGAGGACAGCTGGAGGAGAAAGGAGAACAGACGGAGAAAACAACAGACAGTCCTCTAACTGTTGACTCACTGAGCTGGACTCCAGACTTTACTGAGATGTATGTTACCCACAAACCCTGTCCATAAAAAGGCTCAGATCCAGTGTAAAAATTAAGACCTCATCATAGAATAAATGCACCTATACTCACATGCCACTCGCAGAAAATGATTTTCAATAAATTATTTATTTTGACATTAACATTTAATATACAAGAAACCAGCTACCATGTTCCTAAAACCACCTTAAGTTTGTAGAACCTTTTTTTTCCAGGTGGATCATATAATTTTTTTCTTGTTTTTCTTCTTCAGCCCCTCTCTCTCTCATTCTTCTGACACTGAGAGCACCAGCTTGAGCAGATGCTCTGGTCTCCCTAAGTTTGCCATCTCAGCAGAAGTGGAGGGTGGTGAGGGCTCCCTGTCTCTGGAAGACCCCAGTAAAGTGACCTTCAGTATTGGGGAGTTGCCTCAGGATGAGCCTGATCCAACCACACCCTGTAGCACCATCAGTAACTCCACCCTCTCAGGTACAGTGCTGATTTGCTCCACAAAAATGTTCAGTTACACTTTATTTCGATGGTCCATTTTAGACATTCTACTTACTCTAAATACTCTTGGTTGTGCTGCTTCCAGTAGTGTTTGTTTATGTTAGAGCTTTTATCCAATCATATTTCAGCCATCATGTGTTGCCAGGTCAAAGAAATCTGCCTTGAGGCCTTCAGAATCAATATTGCGGGCGCCTCTAGCTTAAAATGAATGGCAATGAAACGTTGTGCTTTAACCAATCAGATAGTCACTCCGATTTAATCAGCCAATCAGGTTTCGAGTTGGCGACAGCAGGGCCATCTAGCTAGCGTACAATAATGTTGGCATTTTCATGTCCTTTGATTGGATGGTCAGAGAGCATACTAGTAGCCACAAGATAAAACATCTGTAGTTTTAATTGTGTTTTTTCAAACCTCAATGGCTGACAGAGGAGAAGAAATGAATGTATTAATTAACATACTTACAAAGCCATTTTCAAAATTCCCGCATACTGCCTTCTCCAGCTTAACGCACAGAACGCTATTCGATCTGTCCCGGCTAAAAATGAACTAACTGCCATCACTGATTTTGAAGTCCCGCGGATCTCCTTGATTTATTTGAGAGGATGGGTCAGCTGCGCACATTGGCATGTTTTGTGTACAAATAATCATAGCCTATTTTGGTGAGTAAGTTAAGCTATAATGCATTTTATTTACAGTTTTTATGTCCTACAGTCAACCCTGGGCTGGCTAATCCGTGCCCCGTTTTTTCCGTGATGAATGTGATAAATTTTTTTCTTGTAAATTCATGATCTATTTTTTTAAATTATTATTTTCGTTATTAATATATTATTTACAACATTTTCAAACTATTAAAATATAGTTTTGTGGGGTTTAAATGTAAAACACTTTGTATTATCTTTGAACCTCACCTGAAATAAATGTGTCATACTGTTGGTAAGATTTTTCAAGAACCATTTATGCCGTTGCATTTTCTTTTGTGTAAAATTTGCAGAAAAAAAACGCACAATTTGCTTTCCGTGGTCGGAGAACTCAAAAGGTAACGTTAGCCTACTACACAAATGCACGGAAACCCCGGAGCGGATCGATGCTTCTGTTAGATATGATGTATGTGGCGCAGTTGTGGCTGCAGTGAAAGGAGACTTGTTGAATTTTGTCAATTGGGTTTCCTGCATTAATAATGCTTAAATGATTTAATAATTTAATAATTCATTCTCGCTCCATGAGAGACGCAACACCCTGTTATACTGCGTTTCTGTTTAATATTAATGGTTTATTAAGAGGTGAATTAATTCAGGTTGGATACCACTGAAGGCCTAGGCGTGAAATGCACGGCCCGCCACTAAGCAGACTATAGCAGACTGTTAGGTGTTAGGGTTTGGGTTATAGAATAAGTTGGCATGCACTTGCAAAGTCTGTTTTGGGATGATCAAAATAAAATGTTAGCAGATATTAAGTAGACAGTCTACTTATACTCTAATGACTTGTAGTTGACATGCAGTTGCAAAGTTACTTAGTAGAATGTCTAAAGTGGACCATCAAAATGTGTTACCAAATATAAAATTTTGTCTGGGGTCTCGAGAGTTAAGGAAAAAAAAAAAGATTTTTAAATGTATAAATAAATAAGTAAATTGTAATATACTTATTACAATTAGGGTATGTTTTCACAACAACAATGATCACATTTTTTTTTCCCTTTTGTGTTTTTCGTATACAGACCACAATGTTATCAAAATTATCCTTGTTCACACGGATCACTTTTTTAAAAAAAACGCTGTATTATGCATGCCAGGTCAGTAGTTGGCGATGTCACTTTAAGAAACACTATGTGCCTATAGACTGAACACATATGTATGCGCGTCATATTACCATTTTCACAAATCAGTTTTTTGTAGTTTACATGGAGACAATAATGTTAAAAAGTAAAAAGTGCACATTGAAACCTGTTTTCGAAAGTTTGCGTCTTCGAAATGAAATTGAACACAGATTCAGTGCAGACCTACTTTACTTATTATATATATATATATATTATATATATATATAATGCTCTGGAAATAGTGTCTGGTCTGTTTAGTGCATCTCTCTACTTAATCTTTTTTTTTCTGAGTAGGCAGCTTCTCTGAGCACCTGGATCAGGTGCCGTCCCAGGGAGATGGAGGGGAGAGTCTGGACATCTCCTGTAAGCCCTCGTCTGACACAGGCTCCTTCCTGACTGCTCCCAAACCCGAGACTACGGACAAACAGTGTGCAGTCAGCAAAGTGCCAAAATCAGTATCTACCAGTGCCCTGTCACTCATGATCCCTGGAGGTGAGTGTATGCTAGTGCTGGAAGAACATGTGTTGTGTTGATGTGTATGTGATCGAGTCTGCTGGGGTGTCTTTGCATGTGTGGCCAAGTGTTATTATCCATGTCAGGGGTTCCCAAACTTTGTGTCATCTTTTTGTTAGTTACAGTGGCATGAAAAAGTATGTGAACCGCTTGCATAATCTGTGAAAATGGGAATAATTTTAACTAAATAGAGGGGGTCATACAAAATACATGTTATTTTTTATTTAGTACTGTCCTGAATACGATATTTTACATCATTTTTTTACTTATAGTCCACAAGACAAAAAAATAGCTGAATTTATTAAAATAACCTTGATAATAAGTTTATGAACCATTGATTCTCAGTGCTGTGTGTCGTTCCCTGGATGATCCATGGCTTTTTTTTTTTTTTTTGTGTTGGTTGTTCACGAGTCCCTTGTTTGTCCTGAGCAGTTAAACTGCCCAATGTTCTTCAGAAAAATCCTCCAGGTCCTGCACATTCTTCAGTTTTCCAGCCTCTTTTTCATATTTGAACCCTCTCCAGCAATGACTGTATGATTTTGAGATCCATCTTTTCACACTGAGGACAATTGAGGGACTCAAACACAACTACTAAAAAAGGTTCGAACATTCACTGATGCTCCAGAAGGAAACTCAATGCATTAAGAGCTGAGGGGTGTAAACCTATTGAATTTGAAAATCAAGGTAAATTGTACTTAATTTGTCTTCTGGGAAACATGCAAGTATCTTCTGTTGCTTCTGAAGGGCAGTACTAAATGAAAAAATATATATATTTAAACAAAATAAGAATAATTTGGACATCTTCATCCTGTTCAAAAGTTTTCACCCCCCGGCTCTTAATGCATTGTTTCCTTCTGGAGCATCAGTGAATGTTTCAACCTTTTTTAGGTTCATAAACTTTTTATCAGGGTTATTTTAATAATTTTTGTCTTGTGGAATATATGTAAACATTTTTTATGTTAAATATTTTATTCAGGACAGTACTAAATAAAAAATAGCATGCATTTTGTATGATCCCTCTTATTTAGTTAAAATGATTCCCATTTTCACAGATTCTGCAAGTGGTTCACATACTTTTTCATGCCACTGTATTTTGTGTACAAGAACTACATGAGAAAGTAATGTTTTAACCTTTACATTAAATTATTTTAATTTATATATAAATGGTATAGTAAAAGATTTAGCCTTTTTTCACACCTCTAAACAATTTAAATGAACTGCAGATAAGTGATGAGCTTACAGCATTTGAAAAGCACACTTTCTCCTACACATTCATATACATTGTTAAAAAGTTAGTAAGTTAGGCATTGTTAAAAAGTTAGTAAGTTAGGCATTAGTAAAAAAAAAAAAAATCTAAGAAATGAATACTTTTTTCAGCAAGGATTTGTGAAATTTATCAAAAATGACCGTAAAGAATTTTACAGTTACATACATTTTCTATTTCAAATAAATCATGCTCTTTACATTCTGAAAAAGGAAAATGTGTCAATTGTTTTCTGTAAGAAATTATTCTTGAGCACCAAATCAGCATATTAAAATGATTTCTGAAGGATCATGTGATACTGAAGACAGGACTAATGGCTGTATTAAAATAGAAAACAGTTCTTTTAAATTGGAATAATTTTTCATACAATCATTGTTTTTACTTTATTGTTTGATCAAATAAATGCAGCCATGGTAAAACAAAAACTTGAACTTCTTTCAAAAACATTTAATAAAATCTTACAAACCCCAAACTTTTGAACAGTAGTGTAAAGGTTACCTTAATATTTAATTTAATAAAATGAATTTAATCTATGTGCTGGACTTAATGCTAATGTATACTAAAGTTAAGTAAACAAATCCACTGTTCAGTCTTCAATAAAAGTAAGGTGGTTACTTGCTTATGTACAGTGCCAAACTACTGATTTATTAATATATGATTTGACCTATCTTCTTGTTCCCCCAGATGTTTTTGCTATGTCACCATTAGCAAGCCCCATTTCGCCATACTCACTGTCATCAGACCCATCCTCTAGAGACTCCTCCCCCAGCCGAGATTCCTCACTTAGCGGTGTCAGCAGTCGTCAGCCAATCATCATCCACAGTTCAGGGAAGAAGTTTGGCTTCACTCTGCGAGCGATTCGGGTCTACGCCTGTGACAGTGACGTTTATACGGTTTATCACATGGTCTGGGTAAGTCAACTTTATTTATTTATATAGCGCTTTTAACAATGTAGATTGTTTCAAAGCAGCTTTACTGTGTTAAACAGGAAAATAATGCAGCATAATTTTATTCAGCTGTATAGCCATTCTGGAAAAAACTCTGATGTCATCAGTTCATTTCAATTATCATACAGTGATAGTGTGGGCTTTAGATCAATAATTCGATCAGTAATTTAGTTTAAAGGGTTAATTTAGTTTATTATTTAGATTTATTTCAATGTTTAGTTGAAAAATTTCGTTTACGTGTGGGCGAGCTGTCCAGTACATCACGATAAAAGCCAAACAGCTGACATATATTCTTATTTGTTGAGGTCATGGCTGGTTAGGGCATAACTATGTAAAAATGTATTCCATTTTGATTTCTTTAAGACATTTATGAAAGCTTTTGAACTATAAGATTTTTTTTTGTTTGGTTTGTTTGGGAATAGAACGTAGAGGATGGTGGTCCTGCTCACAAGGCTGGTCTTAAGGCTGGAGACCTGATCACTCATGTAAATGGAGAAACAGTTCATGGGCTGCTTCACACTGAGGTGGTGGAACTACTGCTGAAGGTGCAAAAACCAATTGATGTTAAAACCACAACACTATTTTCACTGCTTGTTTTTCATTTTGTGTAAAAAGTATTTCTGTAAGTGAAACTTGCATGTGTTTTTACAGAGTGGAAGTAAAGTTGCTATATCCACAACCCCTTTTGAAAACACTTCTATCAAAACTGGTCCAGCTCGAAGAAATAGTTACAGAAGCAAAATGGTGAGAAGAACCAAGAAACCCAAGAAAGAGAAAACCCAAGAAAGGTAAGAAAAAAGGAACATCACTATTCTTGTTTAGGTTTTTACAATTGTCTGTTTACATAACCACATAAATTTGGATAAGCTACCTACACCTAAGTAGCAAGATCCCCCCCACTGCCACTAGATGTAGTTGTTGTTGCAATATTTTTGTAATCTACACTCATTGACTGTGCTTAGAATGGAAAATTAGTGTACTTACTACTGCATACAATGCATTATATATACTGTATATTGCCTAATAGTTTCATGGTATTATTTGAAACCGTAGGCAGTATGTAATTATAATCATTTTAGTTGTTTATCAGATGTTAATGTTAAAGAATATATTGTCATATGACCTTAATATTGGCAAGTGTATTTCTGTTGCATTCCTCTTGCAAAGAAATTGTTTTAACATTTTAATAATTTTTTGTTGTTGATTTTTTTTGTTTAGTTTTTTGTAAAACTAAAAAACAAAAACAAAAATATATATATATATAGATATAGATATAGATATAGATATATAGAGAGAGAGAGAGAGAGAGAGAGAGAGAGAGACTTTTGATATTTCTTAGCGCATTGCATTAAGAAATATAGTATTCCATTAAGCGTGCTTTCAATATATCCTGTACATTCTTACAAATTAGAAGCATATTGTATGCTGCAAAAGTAATATGAGTAGTATTTGGTACTATGTCATTCTGAATATTCCAATTGTTTTTTCAGTCACACTTTTTCCCTCTCCAGGCGGCGTTCTGTATTCAAGCGCTTTGCCATGCAGCCCTCTCCACTTTTACACACCAGTCGCAGTTTCTCCTCGCTGAACCGCTCTCTGTCTTCAGGAGAGAGTCTGCCTGGATCTCCCACACACAGCATCTCACCACGCTCCCCCACAGCTGCCTTTCGCCCAGCACCTGACTTCAGCCAGTCAGGTTTGTGTCTTACATTACCTAGACAATGTTTCTGATAAAAACACATTTTAATCATGTTTGATGTCACATGTCAAGGGAGGTAAATATTTGCTGCTTTAGTGCTCTGAGCATTTCCTGTTCAGTTCAATGTGGAATTATAAAATCTGAATCTGAGTCATTTTAAAAAAGAATGTTGCCACTGTATTATCTTCATATGTTATCTTTCCACTTTTTGTTGTAGGTGGAACTTCATCACAGAGTAGCTCTCCCAGTTCCAGTGCACCTAACTCACCTGCTGGCTCTGGCCACATCCGACCCAGCACTCTGCATGGCCTGGGTCCCAAACTACCTGGACGGCTCCGTCAGGGCCGACGTAAATCAGCAGGGAGCATTCCTCTCTCACCATTAGCTCGCACACCCTCCCCTACTCCTCAGCCTCAGCCAACTTCTCCTCAGAGGTCCCCATCTCCCTTGCTGGCTCACACTGTGGGAAGCTCCAAAACTTCTCAGGCCTTCCCTACCAAAATGCACTCACCCCCCACTATTGTACGCCATATGGTGCGACCGAAAAGTGCAGAGCCTCCTCGGTCCCCACTCCTGAAGCGAGTCCAATCCGAGGAGAAGCTCTCCCCTTCTTACGCGGGTGACAAAAAACATTTATGCACCCGAAAGCACAGTTTGGAGGTCACCCAAGAGGAGTCTCAAGGGGAGGCCTCATCTAGAGGGGAGTATACCCCATCATACATAGAGGAGAGCACTTCTTGTGAGCCACCCACTATTACTCGGGTGAGGCCTGCTGAGCAGGGTTGCCTAAAGCGGGCTGTCACTCGCAAAGTTGGCCGACAGGAGTCAGTAGAGGAGCTAGATAGGGAGAAGCTGAAGGCCAAAGTGGTGGTGAAGAGGCAGGACTGGGCTGAGAGACGGGAGTCCATGCAAAAACAAGACACCATGCAAGATGTGGAAGGTGCTGCTGGTGAAGAAAAGGAGTGGGGTGTCCTAACACGTCCCACTGCGAGAACCCAGGTTTCTGAATCTGGATCCTTGGATAAGTCTACAAATGTTACTTTAAAGGATGTCCTCTACAAAAAACTAAACCCAAGAGTCTGTGAGAGCATAGCAGAGTCTGTCACCAGTGGGGACTGTGTATCATTTTTAAGTGAAAATGTGCGGTCACTTTCATGTCAATCAGAGCGACAAATGTCTTGGTCAATGAAGGAAGGTAATAAACCAGAGAGGTTAGATTTCAAAGCCTCCAACATGGAGTTTGCTAGGAAGAGGCAGTCCTTTGAGGAGAGGGAGGAATCCTTGTGTCGAATATCCTCTGGTGTTCATGAAAGCATTCATTTCAACACCACTAGGTCAAAAAGTCTTCAGCTGGATTCTGCATTGGCTTTAGAACATGTTAAAGGGGGCATGTGCAATATCCATGGCACTTCTGAAACTTTGGCTCCTAAGCTTTTTAGTGGGAGAGGGGAGAGTGCGGTGGAAAAACTTCAGATGATCGCTTCTGATGGCCCTATCAGGAAGACCTCCTCGGAGTACAAATTGGAGGGTCGGCTTGTTTCGTCTTTAAAGCCTCTAGAGGGCACCTTGGACATTGGTCTGCTTTCTAGACCTCGTGTATCCAAGACTGACACATGTCTTTCCAAAATGGCAGAAAGCCATGGTGAAAGTGTTATATCAGCTGAGGATCTATGTGTAAAACAGCCAATTCAACAGAAAACCACAGAAAAACAGAAAGGTCCACAGACAGTCCATAAAGACAGTGTGTATTTGAGCAGTAAAATCATTACAAAAGAAGAGTCCATTTCCAATAAGGACTGTACAATAAATCCAGCTTGCAATGAGGCCCTGTACGATAGAAATAAAGTAAATGATGGAATGAAGTTGCAGATTACAACCAGTAAACTAGAGTCCATAGACACAAGTGTGAAATCTGAAAGTAGGCTAAAGACAGCTCAGGAGATGAGGGCTGCACGACACAGTGCTCATTTCGCATGTGGGAAAACACCCTCTATCAGGGAAGTCAGCAATGAAGACCAGGAAGATGACATGGAAAATATAGAGGAGACCTCTCCAAAGCAAAATGAAACTCAACAGATACAACCAGTCCTTAATAAAGCCAATGAACCTGACAAGTCCCTAGTGTCTTCTGCTTTTATTGCCCAACTCAACTCTGTCCAGCAAACCCGAGAAGCAAATTCTGGCAAAAATAATAGTAGACTGAGTGAGACACCAACCAGTTTGCCCAGTTCAGCATTGTCCACTGAGAAGGATAGCATAAATAAAGACAAACCAGCCAACACATACGCTTCAGTGATAAAACCGATCCATCCATCGAAAGACGTTACAGACAATGCAGTTGCGACATTAAGCCCAACCTTGGCTGCATCCAAGTCTCTGATAGATAAAAGGAATAGGGCTGGCAGCACCAAAGACTTTTCTGACCTCAATCCAGAGTGTCTTCAAGATTTAAAGGGAAGCACATCATCTACCAGAGTAAAAAGTTTAGACAAAAACATGGAGTCTGCAATCAGAGACAGAACTGATTGTACGCCAACCTCAGCTGCTGACTCCGGACAGGCTAAACCAGAGAAATATGTCAAAGAAACAGCACCCACCCTGCACAGTCTGTCTGTAGGCTCTTCAGTCACAACATCCATTGTGTCTTCTGTCTCAACACTAGCAGATGCACCTGAGGCCCATATTATTAAAAACTCGTTGTCTCCCAAGCCTACCCTTCAAAGAAAAGCCTCTCCATCTACCATTGCCACCCCACTGAAAACCATGTCTTCTACTGATTCAAAATCCCAGGCCTGTGCAAGCACCACCCCACAAGTTTCTGGGTTGGCTGAAGTAAAATCTACCACCATCCAACCTCCACAGTCGGATCAGACATGTGCCAAAATGTCAAGCTCTGTTGGTTTGGCAAATAAACAGACAGCAAATAATTCAGCTCAACTCTCCAAACAAATCTCAGACAGAAAACTAAATTCTGATGTGTCAAGTGGTTGCAAAGAATTCAATGTGCAAACCCATCAGTCTCAACCAGCCTTAAACAAAAAACAACATTCAGACAAGGTAAATCCAGTGGAGACAAGTAGCCAAATCAATTTAACGGTAAAGGATCGGCCAGCATGTGGAGACAAAATGGACTCGAGAGATAAAATAGCCCCTAAAAAGGACTTCAAATGCAGTGTGACTGAAAAGATTACCTGTGCCCCTAACCCGAACTCTTCAGGCAAAGCTGAAGTTTCAAAAAACTGTGAAAAGCAAGAAGCCATCTTCAGAAGCCAAGTAAACATGAATATCACATCAAAGGACACAGGTGCAAGCCCACCAAAGACTAGAAGTTGTGACACTTCAACAAAAGACACTGTGCATGTGCAATCCACAATAAAAACAGAAGAAAAACTGAAATTCAAGAGTGTTCTTGACATAGACACCCAGAAGGTTGATAAGCAAGTTATAGGCATGTCCACGACAGAGACAAGTTCAGCACAGACCGCAGTAAAACAGACGTCTGGCACTGCTATATTGAAACAAACACCTTTGAGTTCGAAAAACAAGCCCAGAGTAGACTCACCACTTGTTGTGCAATCTATTGGGAAGGCCGTTGAAGATAAGGGGAAGCAGGTAAACAGAGCACAGCTACAGCCCATTGTCAAGGACATCATAGTAAATCCAAAGGAGCTAAGAGAGTCAGTCTTGTCTACACCTAAATCCCAGCCTCAGAAAGAGACCCGTACTGGTTCTCAAGGTGGATCCGTGCCAGTGTTGCCAGTACCAGCTGTTAAAATACATGTGTCTAGTGGGCTTCCTCCTGGTAAGGGCAGTGCTGCTGTGGTTGAAACACTGGGACCTTCCTCTAAGGAACAAGTAAAGTCCAGAATTGACATTCCAAGATCAGAGTCTCTCAAGGGCTCTAGCACAAGTGATCCCGTAGAGAAGACTACACCTGCTATATCTAGTCCTGACCCTAAACATGTCGCCAGTGAGTCAAAGGTGTCTGACAAACAGATTTCATCCAACCGAAAAGAGCAAGTAGAAAAGAAGAGAAAGGAACCCAATCAAGATGCATCGTCAGCACCCAAAAATAACCGTAAAGACTCATCAAGAGGCATGCCTTTGGCAAAGGATAGTTGTACTCTTGAAAAAGATTCAGTCCGTTCTAAACAAACAAAGGATCCGCTACGTGGTTTAAGTTGTAAAAAGTGATGTATTGTAGTTGCCAAGCGTATTACATTTTAAAAGGACTGAGGATGTAAACTTCATTTTTGTCTATATGTAATAACTTTAAGCCTTCCTATCTGAGGACCGGTGAAGCTGTTACTTTGGGTATTCATGAGAAACCAGAGAATGGAATTTGTTTGTTTGTTTTGTGATCTATAATGCTTTGTTAATATTATGTCTAAAAAAAGTGTAGTCTAAATGTTAACATGTTTTGCTGCTGATTTGTGGTCACGTTTTAGATCTTGCAAAAGCGCCAAAAGTAGACATTGTATTGTGTTGCGGTGTGATGTAACAAGTGGCGTGTGCAATAACTGTGGAGACGGAGTGTAGATGCCTTTTTTAAGGCTTAAATGAACTGTGCCAATTAGGGAGTGTAATTATACCAAACAAAAAGCACCTCAAATTTAGAGCTGAAGGTGCATGTTAACTGACTGTGTAAAAAAGGCTTCACGCTCATTCAAGCTAGCGTTATGCATTTTACTGGTTTTTGATGCATTTAAAAACCACTAGGAAAGTATATGTAGCAATGGTGCTAATAATATGGCTTACACTCTGCAAGTAGAACAGATCACTACAATTTATTTTGTTTTTTGTCTGAACGTTTTTTTTTTGTTTTTTTCATTTGACCTTATCAGCAAAGTTTTGTTTTGGGTAGTGGTGCACAGAGGAAATGCACTTTGTCCTGTGCTTCTCACCTGGAACTATTTTATATTGGAATCATCTTATGGTTCTGGAATCGTAGTGGAAGGGGCCTTAGAGTTTTTGGGGGGAATATGACTTGCTGTTCTTAGCAGGTCATGGCAAAATTCACATTCCTTTCCCATGCATTTCTACTGATTAATTTTTATGCAATATATTGTAAATACGGCAGCATTAATTGTACAGAGGGATCGGTTGAAAATGAGTGTTGTATGTTTTATATGTATATATTTTGCTATGTCATATGTTTGTATACTGTATTCAATGTTAGTCGCTAGTGATGTCATCTGCTCAGTAATTGCGCTGATATAGAGTCTAAACTAGCAGAATAATCATAGTCTCACTCTGAAATGAAGTGTATTTGAAGTTTCACTGAGGTATGTAGGGGTTAACCACATGCATTTTCAGATATGTATTTTAAGTGACGCAGCAGAGTTGTTCTCTAAATGTTCGTACTTGAAGCCGCTTGAAATCATGCATTTACATTAAAACAGAGACAAGGCAGATGTAGAACATTATATAAAAGGCCAGTTTCAGAAACTGAAGGATTACCCCATGATTAAGTTTTGCTACTATGTAGATTATATACAATCTGTTTTTCAAAAAAAGAACAATATCAAGGTTTTAGGGCTAACGTTTCCCATTTAGCATACAAGAACATGATGTACTTCCCCTGGTCTGGTTAAAGGGGCTTATACAGGGATAATCAAATGCGCTTTAGCAACTTGGCATTGTGGTATGTCAGGGCTTGTGGTAAAAGTCAGGAGTTTGCTCATTTTTCATGTCCAATCAGTTTCTAACATATTCATATGCAAAGTGCAACACTTATAAATGGCGATTGTGTAATACTGTGCAAAATGCATTTGTGCTATTAACATCTCTAGTCATGCAGTCGGACTGATAAGTGCATTTACTGCACTTTTTAGACCTTTCAAAGCGCTCTTTCCTTTTTCCTCGTTCCCTAACATTTAAAAGCATATTTTTCATTGGTTAAGCTTGATTAGATCTTTAGGGAGTTGCATAGTGACCACTGAAGGTTAGTATCAGGAGTGGGGGAATCGTTGTGTCTTTTGATATTTGGTCTTAACTTTAAACCTGCTGTAGCTCTACTGGTATGTATACATCACATGCCAACTTAAAGCAAAGGAACTCTATATCTAGGTCCATTTCAGGATACTTATATTGTGAAACATCTAGGCTATATTACAGTATGATATTGAAGTATTTGCAATTAATGTTTTATGTAAACTGAGCATATGAGCTGGACACGCAAATGTGCATAATTACCTAAATAACAGAATACACCATGTAAAAAGTAGCCAATTCAAAGTTGATTGTATAGATTTTAAACCATATTAGCACACAAGTTTCTGTTCCTCGGAGACTTCACACATGTAGTGTAGGAGGTCTGAAGAGATACAAGGCACCTTAAGATAAACACAACACTTATTGGGATTTTGAGGACAACATATTAACTTTAATGATAATGATAATATGTGAATGTTTTATAGGGCATATGTATTGTCTGTTCTCAAATATCAATAATATTGCCATGAATTAACCCCAGACATTTAATTTGTTGGTATTTCTTTTCTTTATCCCCCTTCCTTTTCTGACAATTAATGTTTGAATCCTTAAAGAAGCACATTAAATGCTTGTTTACAACTACTTCATGGATGTATATTTTGTACATTTGTGTTATTTGCCAAATTAATGTGCTTCGTCACAGGCAGTTATGCTGTGATCGATGTGTGTGTGTGAGCGTGTGTGTGCGTGTGTGAGTTCCTCTTAGCGGACACTTGCTGTTGAAGAACGTCTGTGTGGTAGCCTAATTGTTTGTTGTCTTTCCAGTTCAGTATGTTCTTGCTTGTTTCCTGAAGTTTTCTTTTGTCTCTCTATGTGTGAAAACAGTGTTTATGTAGATGACTCTGCTTATCATTGTCTTTTAGGATCTGTGCAATAAGAGATGTGGTTTTGAGTTTTGTACATCACCCACAGAAAGCTCTATGGATGTCATAGATGTTGTATACTATAGTAATATTTATACTTCTAAAGTTGTATAATACTGAAAATAAAAAGGCATGTCAAAATAACCTTTTATTGTATTTCATTGTCCTTAAAATTCAAATTGCTTTAAAATTACTTTAAACATCGCAAACAGAATAATTAAGGAAGTAGTTGACGAGCCTGAAAAGGGACATTCATCCTGAATATGTTATTTAAAAAGTACATGTAATAATAACAATAAAATAAGGATTTGAGCCAACTTTGATCTCCAACTTAAAGCAAACATTAATGCTCTACATTTGAGTAGCAAAACAAACGGCAGTTGCAAACAAACTGAACTTACAGCTGTGTGTAACTTGAATAATTTCTAATTCTCCTGACAAGGCAGAAAACCGCAAATGCAATTATAATCACAACTAGAATTATAATAAATGCAAGTACACCAACAGGAAATTCACATTGAAGTTTAGCATCAATAATTCTTGTTCCTGTAGCGTTACAAACAGTCTCCATTAAGTGTTTTACTTTGATTGTGTTTTTCTTAACCCAGTTGATGAACTGAAAGTTGCTACAGTTGCATGCTAGGGGATTGTAGCTCAGATCAACAGTACTTCCTTTACCCAAATTCATAATACTCTCAACATCTACTGTCACAATGTCATTACTGGCAAAGTTAAGTTGGATAAAAAACAGGGAGTAAAATCCAGAGGTGCTCAGTTTGACAAGCTTGTTTTCACTCAGGTCTACTTGCCTGAGACGTGTGAGACCTTTAAACAAGTTCTCTCCAAAGGCAGTTATTTTACATGAAGATAGAATGAGGGTTTCCAAAAGAGAGACATATTTGAAGAGCTCTGTCTGGGCGAGAACCCCTCCTTGAATGGGGTTCCCCTTCAAATTGAGGAGTTGCAAGGTTTTCAAGCCTTTGAAGATGTGCATATTTGTCAGATTTGTATTTGACCAGGAAAGATTTAGAGTTCTGAGACTCTGTAGATTGCTGAATGGTGAGCTGTCGTTCAGAGTGTAGAGTGAATGACTGAAGTCCAAGTGCTCCACCTGTGGAATCGCACTGAAAGGCTGTGAACTCCAGAATGTTGGTAAGCTATAGCTGAGATTGAGGAGCTTCAGTTCACCCAGACCAAACAGCTGGTCGTTACAACAAGGTCCTCTGTGGTTTACTGAACTAAGACTGAGATCCAGCTCCTCTAGGACTCTGAGACTCTCCAAGCATCTATTGCTGAAATTGAGGGGTTTTGAATTCCCGCTCACGGACAAGTGCGTAAGCATGGGAAAGCTTCCGGTGCTGATGTGGCAGACATCTGAAAATCTGTTCTCATCTAGCACCAGATGGGACAAGGTGGACAGGCCAATCATGTTAAAGGGCAATGAATCCAGGTGGGTTCTGGTAAGGTCAAGCTTTTTAAGCCCTTCAAGGCAATGAAACGTGGAATTATTTAGGTCTAAGAAATGCTGAAGCTGAAAATCTAGGTCAGTAACGAGGATCTTGCAAAAAGATTGTAGAGCAGCTGATGGTATGTTCACATTTGGATCGGTTTCATACAATCCCAGATTCAGTCTGTTGGTTTTAATACCTTCAAGCCCTTTCAGTAGGGAGGAGAAGTCCATTTTGCTGAAGCAGCCACTGAAATCAAGACTAATCAAGTTCAGTGACTGAAAAGCACCTGGTTCTATATAGACAAAATCGTTTCCTTTAAAGCTGATGCTCATCCCGACCAGATTGTGGATTGGTTCTAAGTCAGTCAGAGTTATCCGTTCAATAGAATTCATATCCAGATGCAGGCTGTTTAATTTTTGCCAGCGGAAACTGCTTAGTCCATCTAATGAGCGAATGTCACTTCCCCCAAGGTCCAGAACCTCCAAATGTGCAAGATTATCTGATGGGATGTCTGATAGGCTTTTGATTTTTGACTGAGCTAGGCTGAGATATTTCAATGCTAGCGGTCCAGAAAAAGCTCTACTTGCGATGAACACAAGTGGGTTTCCGATTAGGATTAGGAATTCCAAGTAAGGCTGTTTTTTAAAAATGTCTTCATACATGAAAGTGATGCCACACCTGTAAGGTAAAAGGTTTGAGTGTAAGAAGAAGAAACATTAGATTCTCTGATACACGGTTTTACAAGCTAAACTTGAAAGAAAACTTTGCTCACCTTGTCAGGTCTAGCGAATGCAAGTTATTTAGCCTCTGAAAAGTGAAGTTGTATAGGGCAGGCAGGTAGTTGAAGCTAAATTTCAAAATTTGGACAGAATTTGGTACCTCATCTGGAATTAATTGTAGGTCCATATCACTACAGTCATAGCCATTAGCTATCTAAAAAGAAAGTATGAAAGTTACTTTAAACAGTAAAACATAAGATAAAACTTGGCATTCACAGTATATTCATTCATGCTTCGCTTTTGTCCATCATGTTGAAAATCATGCAAAATAAAAACCATAAATGTACCTGTTGACACTGTCTCCTAGCCCATGGTGTTGCTTCATTACAGGCTAAAAAGTGAAACAGAATAGTGTAACATAACATGTAGAAAACAAAATCCCTCTCCATGGTGTACAGGACCGAAGAGAACAATGTCTTCTCTTTAATCAAATATATAGATAAAATAGAGGAACTATTGTAAAACAATTGTTCCCTTCAGTAATAACTTCCTATATTCAGCACACTTCCCATCTCAACAATGGGTTTTCTGTATGGTTATAGGAAAACAGAATTGCAGTGTGCTGAAATACAAAAATAAACCAAAAGTAAACACATACATTCTCAGTCATGTGAGGTTTTTAGATCAAAACATTTAAAAATAAATCAGCTGATCCTCACCAGATTGGAAAAAAATTAGAATTTTTGCTTGGAGGTACATCTTAAAGCTACACTGTGTGATATGTTCCCCCATCTAGTGGTGAAAAGGTATATGACCATCCAGATAAATTTTTTTTCTGCTCCTCTCAATTCCGATTTCGTTTTAACTCCTACGGTGGCCGATTTAGTCCAAGATTAACATGGCTTCCAGTTCGACCTCGTCCACATTCGACATTGTGCCATCGAGTGTTAAAACGCGAAAGGCGAAGCTTGAATTTATGAGTAAGTCCCTCTTTGGCTAATGTACTTTCAAGATGGAGGGGCAACATGGCGACCCGCTTTCGAACCCCTTACCCGTATGTATTTTCAATGGCATATTATAAACTTACGAGAATACTTTATTACTTGAAAGAAGTAAATATACATTAATGAGCACATATATTTTTGAAAGAACTAAGTGTTTTTAGCAAAGAATAAACTAAAAAAGTTACACAGTGTAGCTTTAAGGAAATTGGTTGTTAATTGTTATAGTCCTAAACAGCAGTACGATTAAAGCACAAAAAGGGAGGTTCTGATTGGTTTATTTCAGAATGAGCACACCCACAACATTACTTTATTAATGCCAAATGTCCACATTGTACCCTCAAATATTTTGGGTCAAATTTGATTCACGGATAAAAAATAAATAAATAAATAAATACATTAAGCATGCTGAAAGCATATTTCATTTTTTATTTTATGTTAATGTCCCAAAAACACTATACCACTACAACTACACTGTCACCACTTATCTGGTAAATAATTACATTTTAAGTTTGTCTTTTTTCTAATTCTGGATTGTCTAATTATAGAAGTTATTGAGACCAGTGTGTGGTATCTAGGACCTGATTAAAATATAAGTAGAAGAGGGTGTGCCTATATTTGGCTGGAAGGTTTGTTGAACTGTTGGATACACAGGTAGATCCAGTCAGTTTAATCAGAATCAGAAAGCGCTTTATTTATTGCTTGCCCACACATTCACACAAGGAATTTTGTCATGGTACTGAAGCTTCCAGTGAGTGGAGTTTGTCATGATTTTACCTGCAGGTCCTGGAGGGTGGGCAGGGGAGCACCAAAGATTCTCTCAGCAGTCTGGACTGTCCTTTGTAGTCCCCTGATGTCTGATTTTGGTAGCTTTGGTAACCAAACCAGACAGGTAAAGAACTGCATTGACTGCTGAGTCGACTCCCGTGGCAGGTTGAACTTTCTCAGCTGGCGAGGAAGTAGGGGAGACCGGGACACAACCTAACGCAGGGTTAGTTGTAACACACATGGTTTAAAACTTTCCACACATCCCAGGATGACGAAACTTTATGTATTGACTACTTACCATATCAACATTACAGTTTTTTTTATGTTTTTTAATAGCTTAAAATGCTTGAACTTCTTTTACACACAAGCTCAACCAAGACCAAAACAATGAATTTGTACTGCCAAATTTACCAATGCTTTAACACTGTATGTCAGAACAGACACCACCATGTTCTAAATGTTCAAGGTAAACAGCTGTTTATATTGTGAATTGAAACACAAATATATCCCCTGTATTTTTTTCAATTGTTACTGAGAAACAGCGGATTGAAGTTATGCAAATATATAAATCACAGCTGATTCCCATCTAGGAATTGTTCAGGTGTTGATGTTCTTTCAAGCACATGACCATATGGTATAAAAGAGGGCCTATTTGGGCTTATCTTGTCTGAAAAAGGAACAATATAGAGCAACACAAAGAAAGTAAGAAAAAAGCCTGCACGAGGGAGAGGAAGATGAGTACCAGGACAAGGACAAGGGAGAAGAATGCCTGGACAAGGACAAGGTAGAGATTGAAGAGTTAGAATGCATGGTGGCGCTCAAAGAAGGGCCAGAATTAGGGTAACTGATGAAATGAGAGCTACTATCATAGACCATGTCATAAACCACAGGCTATCATGCAGAGAGTACAACCAAAATCTCAGCTGGGACACACTGGCATCCATTATCCAGAATTTTAGAGAAACCATCAGGTAGGATTTTGTATAATTGGCTTCTCCTACTGCAAAGTGTAAATACTTTTACCATGCACAGTGACCTTGTGCCTCTGGTCTCTAATATGTAACTGCATTTTGTTTGTCTAAGGATTCAACATCTACCTCGCTCAGGGGGCAGAGGCAAGCTCCTAAATGATGAACAGGAACTTGCTATTGTCAACATGGTGATTTCTGATAATGAAATAAAACTAAAGGGCATTCTATGAGGCTACTCTGAGATGGGTCGTTCATTTTTTGTATTGAATTTCTGCAGCAAAAGAAACAAAATGCATGTATTTACTAAACACAACAAAACAAAAATGTGGAGAGGCTTCAAAAGACACAATAGCAGTTAAGTATATATTAATATGTCGGTGTGTGTGTGCACAGAAAACAGTCAATTCATTGTCCTTTGTGTTATGAATCCTTGCAATAGAAACAAGCTTCCAGTAGGGGGCGTTATTTTGCTGTCTTTGCAGTCTTCTGTAATAGGGTGAAAAATTGTTGGCAGTTACGCAACCCTTACATCCAATTGAGAGATAAAGGCGACACTCATTATAATGTACGTATAAATAGAAATAAATCTTTTTCAGATTATAGTGTCTCAGTGGAGCCAGAGGATTACCGTTTTCAAATCCAAAATGTTAATACACAGGACATGACAGCTAGGATTTAATGACTTCCTGTATAGTCTGGACCACCAAT
Organism: Gobio gobio; assembly: GCF_949357685.1. Lineage (NCBI taxonomy): Eukaryota > Metazoa > Chordata > Actinopteri > Cypriniformes > Gobionidae > Gobio > Gobio gobio. The sequence continues at coordinate 17,068,198 of NC_137100.1, forward strand.
TGGTTTAATGGATTTGTATTGATATATGCATTATATAATTATAATGTTAAGACAGTTCATGTCTTTATGGGATATCTTCACATATCTAATTTATAGAATTGCTAATTTTTCTAAATGCATGTACTTTTTCATCTCGATTACTGGTTTGTTACTAAGGAAGGAAGCTGAAAAAAGGGAACTGTGAAAATGATGCACTGATGATCATCTGCATTATGACATTTGACTCATAAATCACTTGATCAGAATACATGGTAAGGTTTCAGCATAAGTGATTTTGAAAAAAAGAAATTTTTAGTAACATCAACTGATTTCAAGGACTGGGCAAAAATGGGTTTTACCGGGCATGTGTGAGTAAAACCTCATGAAGAAAAAATTGAATTTTGATGGAATCTGTAACCACATAGTAAAAATATCTTATACAATTATTTTTATAAGATTAAAATTCCCAAAGGCAAAAGGTTTTGTGGTATTATTATACACAGTTCAAGAAAGTCATGTAGATTGTGCAACAAAATACTTTGTATTTGCTTAAAACATTGAGTTATGAACAATAAAATCATTGAGAACCATTAACTACAATCATGGCACAGTTTGTATCTGTGAAACAACAGCTTTTTCTTTTCTAAAATCTTTTCCTATGCATTTTCCTTCTCTAAACTGAAGCGTGTGCGTGTGTGCATGCATGCGTGCGTGCGTGTGTGTGTGTGTGTGTGTGTGTGTGTGTGTGTGTGTGTGTGTGTGTGTGTGCGTGTGTGTGTGTGGTATCTTTTTGCTTTGGTGGATGAAGCTGCAATTTGCTCAAAGTCATTATATTGCACATTTAATACACTTCTCACCCCTCCTTTTAATTCTTGAATTAATGCTGCCAGTAATAAAGGATTAGAAATAGAGAAAATCTGCCACAGCCGCATGCTGAAATCACACCCCCGCATCGTGACACAGAAACAAAATTACTGAAGGGCCTATTCCACCCACCACCCACATCAGCTGTTCTCAGTCGTGATACTGCTGATGCACTTGTGCCCACTCGCAGATATTACTAAGCAGAAAAAAACCCTTCCTCCCAGACCATAATCCTCTTAGAGACTTTAATGCCCCCTTCTCTCCCTCCCTCTCAAAGTGAGCCACAATGAAATGGGGCAGAAAACGGCACTGGGTATTTAGGACAATTGTGGCAACTGTCATAGCTGCGTGAATCAGATGTCTCGTACGAGTGGAGCGGCGCACAAAGAGCAGACAGCAGGCCTCCTCTGACCCAAATCGCTAAATTAGACATCAATGAGTAACCCTTAATCTCACCCGACTATATTGAAATCATTCTGACAGCCCCCTCATCAGAAGTGAATGGAGCAAGAAAGAGGTGACCATTCCTCCGTTTCGCCTTTTATTCACTGTTCATGTTGTATTTTATGCAACACTCCACCCTCCACCGTTCTCAAAACACATGCACTTACGTAAATCTATCAAGGTGATTGCAGAAAATAAGAGAACTGTAATTATAATCGTTTGCTGTCACATGCTGTACTCCAGGCCTATTATATGTGATTTCTGGGAGGAAAATCTCTCTCATAGCCTTGAAGAAGTTTTCTTCGGAAACCCACAATCTTGAAGGCTGCTTAAAGAAATACAAACAAATGAGGTGTGTTGAGAGTGCGTGGGATTCTTTTTCTTAAAGCAGGCCAAAGCTTGTGAAGAAAATATGACAGTTTCATTTGTGTTATAAGTTATTCACTTGAGTCAGATGTTATATATTTAAGAATCATAAATTAGAAGTTTTTAAATAAATACAACAAAAACAATAAAAAAAAATGGGTTACACTTTATTTTAATTTAGACATCTGGTTGACTATAAGGTTGCACCTGTCCACTATCTCTCATTAGAGTATTAGTATTAGTATCACTTATCCATTAGATATGCGACAGTACCCACTTTATTTTGGACCATTTTTCTCCTCGGAATCACAACCTAAGTATGATTAATTATTAATATATATATTGTGTGTTCAAAATACATGGTTTTGTGTTTTAGATTGTGTAGGTCTCCGGCTAACTGGCTAACTCACATGATTAGCCCACTCTCTTACTGAAATAGCTAATCAGCCACAATTAGCTAAAATTGTGTCCATTAATGCAGATTGTCTTTTGTTCTTACTACTTTGAGTCATGATGAAGGATGACGCAAGATTTGTTTTACAAACTTTAATGTTACATCAGTCATGCACGTTAGTGCTCGGCCAATTGATACAGTTACTGATTGTTGTTCCCACATGTGCACCGCAGTAAATTAGAAAAATACACATCATTTTGTTGATGGACATATACTTGTTAATGCTGATGGTGATGGTGAGGAATTACAGTTGCAACATCTTGTAATGTACGTCATACTGAGTAGCATATCACTGAAAAACATCCTTCTCAAGTCGTCCTTGCGATGGAGGTTTGGGTTGAATAATTAGTTCTTCCAATGCTTCATGATATGGTAAAAATCAACGCCATTCGTTTCTGTCTTTACATTATGTACATTTGCTGAGCTTTAGGAAGCCTCCGGAGCTGAAATTCATCAGCATTCACGCTGAAAACTAATGCTGCTTTTTGCCACTCAGTCAACGACGGTGGCGTCACGTGCATACCCTCTATTGGTTAAATAGTGATTCTAACAAACAGAACAATATTTTGATAGCACCACAGATTTGTAAGTGTATTTTGTTTAATTAAGATGGGATAGGATATTCAAAAAAATTACACATCAGCTTCAGATCTTAGAAATCCATTTGGGGGTTGATAAAACAGGGTCACACCATCTTAGACAGACAAATGGAACTGGTGAGTGCACACTCAGTATATAAGATAGGACGGTCAGCATTTCACACTGATGTCACAACACATTTCACAGACCTGACAGGAGTAAATGTTTGTTCCAACTGGTTGATTTATGTAATCTGCCGGTGCAAACGTATGATACGTAGCAGATGTCCATTGGCAAAGCATAAATGCTGAGTAAAATGGAGCAAAAATGCACATTTATTTCATCATTAGCAATCAAGCAAGTTATTGTTGTAGACAAGGACACTTGTGAGACTTAGCACAGTGGACTTATTATCAATGCAACAATATTTGCCTTTGTTGCATTGTGCTGCAGGTTACAATGCCTATTCAGTGATATGTAAATTATGACATTGCCCTTGCAAACCAATACAAGAAAGATCAATTCAATACACAGGCATTTTTGAGCACCGTAAGCTAAGCATTTAAAGCTTGTTTCTCTTGATTTACTTATATATATATATATATATATATATATATATATATATATATATATATATATATATATATATATATATATATATATATATATATATATATATAGTAATAATAGGCAAGTTTTAGATACAGTTTTAGTCATCTAAAGAAACTCTCACTTCCTTGTCTCTCACTTCCTTGTCTCTCTGTCTCTCTAAATAAATATTATGATTATGTATACACACATTTTTAAAATGCAGGACATTTGGTAACAGAGTATGGCAGCGCTTAACCTCGACACAGACCGGTTGTATACAGAGCAATCTGAGAGACAGATATATCCTCTGCCTGTATTAACTTCAGATGGAATTACTTCAAGAACATTTTGTGAACTGGGAGCAAGCCAATCTTCAGTCCAACAGTCCCATGTTGTAATTAACAGTCAAAGTTGTACTAAAAGACAAGAATAAATATATAAATCAGAGCCAATTTGTTACACCAGAATTTCAAAAGAAAAACACATCGCAATGTTAACATCAGGAACAGCAATGTGTGGAATAGTCTGGGATGGGTGTGTGTTTAGGTTGCAGGAAAAGCATATAAATCTTTCCAGATGCATATGGAGAAGAGCTTGCAGCACTCATCCTAGCCATTCATCTACTGTTTACTTTTGGATTGAGAGCTGGCAGATGTCCCATCTTATTATATGTTTCAGATTTAACTAAACACTATTTTTTTTTTCAAACTATCAATGGCCTGGTGACATCATGCAAATTTTATAAATAAATGACAAAAAGTACCTATGTTATGGTTCATTACAATATAGAAAATGTGATACTTGCTAATGCAAATTGATGCCATGATGGATGGTGGATGATTGCCAATGTTTGTTCTGTTGCTAAGGTGTGTGTGTGTGTGTGTGTGTGCGTGCGTGTGCGTGTGTGTGTGTGTATTTATGGGTTGTTATAAGCTGGTTGCTATAACTGGTCAAACGTGATCAATGTAGTGATTGTAGGTATTCGTTTCGTATGTAAAGTGTGGTTCTAGCACATTTTGCATGTTTACATAGAAACGTCTCGGCTACGTATGGTAACCCTCGTTCCCTGAAGGAGGGAACGGATACGTACGTCGGACGTCACCGACAAATTTGGATCACTTCAGAGAGCCTCTATCAGCTTCGATATATGGAGAACAGGCCAATGGGTCATTGGTGTGCGAGATTTGCATCTGGCGCTCCGCCCAGCACTGCGGGTATAAAGCGGAAGCGAGAGCAGCACACAGTTGTTTTTCACTGAGGAGCCGAACTAGTGACTCGGCCATGCAGTGATGGTACAGCAACTGTGGCGATGGGACGTAGGTCTCCGTTCCCTCCTTCAGGGAACGAGGGTTACCATACGTAACCAAGACGTTCCCTTTCAGTCGGTCACGTTCGACATACGACGGACGTCACAGACGAATTGGGATACCTTTGGAAAACGCCACAGTTACTACCACTTCCAGCGCCCAGCGAAGAGCCCCTCAGACCCCATCTGTTTCGGGCGGGAAAACTCATGCAGGGAGAGTCACACTGCTGTTCCGCAAGACCCATTCAGCAGACCTTTATTGGATAACGCTGGGAAAGCGTGCCCGGAATGGCCGTGCCCGGAAGCGTGCCACGAGCCAACGCCCAGGAAGAAGCTACACCCCTAGTGGAGTGGGCTCTTAACCTGAGCGGGGAGGGCACGTCTTGCGTTTCATACGCCAAGACGATGGCATCCACTATCCAGTGGGCCATCCTCTGCTTGGAGACAGTCTTTCCCTTCTGCTGTCCTCCGTAACAGACGAAGAGCTGCTCTGAGGTTCTGAAGCTTTGCGTTCTGTCCACGTATGCCCGCAGGGCGCGGAAGGGACAGAGAAAAGCCAGGACTGGGTCTGCATCCTCCGAAGGCAGCGCTTGCAGGCTCATCACCTGGTCCCGGAAGGGAGTGGTGGGAACCTTGGGCACATATCCAGGCCGGGGTCTCAGGATTACATGAGAGTTACCAGGCCCGAACTCCAGGCACGATTCGTCGACCGAAAATGCCTGCAGGTACCCTACCCTCTTGATAGAGGCCAATGCAGTCAGGAGTACTGTCTTTATGGACAGGATTTTCAACTCTGCCGACTGCAAAGGCTCAAAGGGCGCTCTCTGTAGTGCGGTTAGCACCAGAGTTAAGTCCCAAGAGGGTATAGAGGGAGGGCAATGCGGATTTAGTCTCCTCGCCCCCCTCAGGAACCTGACGATCAGATCGTGCTTCCCAACAGACTTACCATCTACCATGTCATGGTTTGCAGCGATAGCGGCAACATAAACCTTGAGGGTGGAGGGAGACAGCCTTCGCTCCAACCCATCTTGTAGGAAGGAAAGCACTGAACCGATCGAGCATCTCCGGGGGTCTTCTCGGTGAGAAGAACATCAATCGACGAACAGGTTGCACTTCAACGCATAGAGGTGCCTCGTAGAGGGAGCTCTAGCGGAAGTGATGGTGTCTATCACATTCTGTGGCAGGCCAACTAGAACCTCCGCTTCCAGAGTTTCCAGAGGTCCGGACGGGGGTGCCAGAGGGTGCCCCGTCTCTGAGTCAGGAGGTCCTTCCTCAGAGGAATGGGCCAAGGAGATGCTGTCGCGAGGAGCACTAGTTCCGGGAACCAAATTCTGTTGGGCCAGTACGGAGCGACCAACAGGACTTACTCCTCGTCCTCTCTGACTTTGCACAGTGTCTGTGCGAGAAGGCTCACTGGGGGAAACGCATATTTGCGCAGGTGTGTGCCAGGGCATCCGAGCCGAGGGTCCCCTCGGTCAGGGAATAGAACAACTGGCAATGGGTCGAGTCTGGGGCGGCAAACAGGTCTACCTGTGCGGCCCCGAAGTGACTCCAGATCAGCTGGACCACCTGGGGATAGAGTCTCCACTCTCCCGGGAGCACTGGTAACCGTGACAGCTCGTCGGCCGCAAGGTTGAATGTGAATGGCCCGAAGCGACCTCAGATGCTTCTGACTCCAAAGAGGAGATGGCGGGTGAGTTGTGACATGCGACGGGAGCGTAGACTACCCTGTTTGTTGATGTACGCAACGGCCGCAGTGTTGTCCGTACGGACCAGAACGTGCTTGTCTCTGAGCGGCTCCTTGAAGCGGCTGAGTGCAAGACGAACTGCTAACAACTCTAGGCAATTGATATGCCACTGCAGTTGAGGCCCCATCCACAGACCCGAAACTGCACGCCCGTTGTACGTGGCACCCCAGCCGGTGGATGAGGCATCCGTGGAGACAACAGCATGCCTGAACACTTGTTCTATGTGCACTCCGGCCCACATAAACGAAGGGTTCGACCACAGGCTGAAGGTTTGGCGGCACCTCGGCATCACTTGGATGCGGAGGGACCCTCTGTGCCACGCCCATCTCAGGACTCAGCGTTGAAGCTGTCTCATATGAAGCAATCAGAGCGGCGTTACCGCGGCCGCGGATGCCATATGCCCCAGGAGCCTCTGAAAGTGTTTCAGTGGTACCGCTGTCCTGCATTTAAACGAATTCAAGCAGTTCAACACTGAATGGACGCGCTTCTCTGTAAGGCGCGCTGTCAGGGCGACCGAATCCAGCTCCCTCCTGAGAAAAGAGATCCTCTGAAGAGAGTTTGCTCTTCTCCCAGTTGACCCGAAGCCCCAACTGGCTGAGGTGCCGAAGCACCATGTTCCTGTGTTCGCACAACTGCACTCGCGACTGGGCAAGGATCAGCCAGTCATCAAGATAGTTGAGGATGCGAACACCACGCTCTCTCATGGGACCAATGGCCGCCTCCGCGACTTTCGTGAAGACACGGGGTGACAGGGACAGCCCGAAGGGTAGGACTCTGTACTGATATGCCCGTCCCTCGAGCGCAAACCGTAGGAACGGCCTGTGTCAAGGGAGAATCGAGACATGAAAGTACGCGTCCTTCAGGTCGATTGCTGCAAACAAATCTTGGAGACGGATGCACCTGAAGATGTGTTTCTGCGTTAGCATTCTGAACGGTAGCCTGTGAAGGGACCGGTTCAAGAACCGCAGGTCCAAGATTGGTCATAACCCGCCACCTTTCTTGGGCACAATGAAGTACGGCCTGTAAAACCCTGACTTCATATCAGCTGGAGGGACCGGCTCTATCGCGTCCTTCACCAGCAGGACCGCGATCTCCGCCCGTAGAACAGGGGCATCCGCCTTCGCCACGGAGGTGAAGTGGATGCCTTTGAACTTGGGGGGGCACCAGGCGAACTGAATCGCGTAGCCGAGTCTGATGGTACGGATGAGCCAGCGAGGCGGGCTGGGGAGCGCTAGCCAGGCCCCCAGAGACTGCGCAAGCGGGATCATCTGCACCACCGACGTACCCGGGGCGTGGCAGCGTAGCGGCATACAGGGACCCGACTCGGACGGCATGGGAGCGACCCGAAGTGGGGTCTTGAGTGTGCTGTGCAACACTTACCTGCTTCCGCTGAGGGGATGTGCGAGTGTGGGAAGGCCGCTTGTGTGCGTCCCCACAGCCGGCATCCCCTGCTGGCGATTGGAGAGGCTCTTGAGGGTGACAAGGCATGGCGAAGGCAAAGCGTCGAACACCGCCAAGCGCTCTCTTGGGACCCAGAGATATTGGAAACTACTCTTTTATTGAGAATTTGGGTGAACAGAAACAAAAGGAGAAATCAGGATTCTCCCCCGGCCCTCCTCAGTGGGAAGGAGTGGAGTTGCGGCCATCTGCTGGAGAGCAGTTTCCTCCATCTCTGGGTGGCCCGTCTCAGGGTTGCTTGCAACGGCGCTTGCCACCTGGCTTGGCAGCCGCCTGAGTGGACTGGACGTCCTTCCCACGACCGGCTCCACGCCGGGGTGGGGGCTGCTGCTGGGCTTTGGCCGACGCAAGGCGGCGGCGGGTGGACGTCCTCGGCGACGAGCAGCCGGAGGCGCTGCGGACGGCGGCGGGGTGGAAGCAGCAGCAGGCCGCCGGGGCAGGATGTGTTTAATCGCCTCCGTCTGCTTCTGGGCGGCCGAGAACTACTGGGGGAAAGCTCTCGACCGCGTCGCCGAACAACCCAGCCGTGGAGATGGGGGAGTCCAGGAACCAATATTTATCGGTCTCCCTCATGTCGGCCAGGTTGAGCCAGAGATGCCGCTCCTGGACCACGAGTGTGGACATCACCTGACCAAGGGAACGGGCGGTGACTTTCGTCACCCGTAAGGCGAGGTCCGTCGCCGTCCGGAGCTCCCGGAGGAGCTCTGGGTCAGGCCTACCCTCGTGCATATCCATGAGTGCTTGTGCTTGGTGCACCTGAAGCAGTGACATGGCATGCAAGGCAGACGAGGCCTGTCCACAAGACCTGTAAGCCTTTGTGGTCAGACCGGAAGAGAACATACAGGCCTTGGACGGGAGACGCGGGTCACCACGCCAGTTGAAAGCGGTCGCTGGACACAGCTGCATCGCGACAGCCCGCTCAACTGGTGGGATCCGTAATCCTCAGGTCACCCCGGCCATCCGTCGAAGTAGGTCTATTCTGCGGTGCAGGAATAGCACTAGATCGAGGTATGGGGAGGTGGACTCCACCTTCCCGAAGGTAGATGAGTCTCGACCTAAGCACCGAGATAGTCATGTTCCCGCAGTGGGAACACAAACTATCCCCAAACGCTGCCTCAGTGTGCAGGATTCCCAGACACGTGATGCAGCGATTGTGACCGTCAGCAGGCGATAGGCAACGACCGCATCCAGAAACGCACGGGTGGAATGACATCTTGAAAAAGACGCAGTGTCACACCCGTGTACTCTTTTGTGAGGAAACGCTCTTAGTGCTTAAGCACCTAGGGACTACCGCGGCAGAACACAGGGAAAAGTGCAGCCTGTGTCTGCACTCACTGTTTTTGGAACGCCCTCACCGAACCAACTCAGAAATTTGGTGCTATGAGAACAGCAGTGTTTGCTGCATGCAGCGGTGAGCACGCGGTCTCGCTGTCTCACGTGCCGTCTCACCAACATGAGCGTCCTCACGTCCTCCTCTCTCTCTGCTGAAAGCGAATTTTTGAATGAATTGTGTCTTGCTCTTCGAATAAACGCCAGTTCGGCTTCGAAGTGAATGACAACTGTGTGCTGCTCTCACTTCCGCTTTATACCCGCAGTACAGGGCGGAGCGCAAGATGCAAATCTCGCATGCCAATTGCCCATTGGCCTGTTCTCCATATCTCGAAGCTGATAGGGGCTCTCTGAAGTGATCCCAATTCGTCGGTGAGGTCCGACGTACGTCGAACGTGACCGACTGAAAGGGAACTAAAGCATAATATAGTATGTAAAACAAGCATTTGGTATATTTACCAAAAAGATGGTATATTTACATAGGGGATGGTATATTTACATAGGGGAGTACAAATGTTTATGAATCATATACAGTGCATCCGGAAAGTATTCACAGCGCTTCATTTTTTTTCCATATTCTGTTATGTTACAGCCTTAATCCAAAATGGATTAAATGCATTAGTTTCCTCAAAATACCCCATAATGACAATGTGAAAGTTTATTTTAAATATTTGCTAATTTATTAAAAATAAAAAACGAAAAAAATCACATGTACATATGTATTCACAGCCTTTGCCATGACACTCAAAATTGAGCTCAGGTGCATCTTGTTTCCACTGATCATCCTTGATATGTTTAAACAACTTAATTGGAGTGCACCTGTGGTAAATTCAGTTGATTGGACATGATTTGGAAAGGCACACACCTGTCTATATAAGGTCCTGCAGTTAACAGTGCATGTCAGAGCACAAACTAAGCCATGAAGTCCAAGAAATTGTCTGTAGACCTCCGAGACAGGATTGTATCGAGGCACAGATCTGGGGAAGGGTACAGAAAAATTTCCGTAGCATTGGAGGACCCACATTGGCCTCCATCATCCGTAAATGGAAGAAGTTTGGAACCACCAGGACTCATCCTAGAGCTGGCCACCTGGCCAAACTGAGCGATCAGGAGAGAAGGGCCTTAGTCAGGGAGGTAACCAAGAATCCGATGGTCACTCTGACAGAGCTCCAGCATTACTCTGTGGAGAGTGGAGAACCTTCCAGAAGAATAACCATCTCAGCAGCACTCCACCAATCAGGCCTGTATGGTAGAATGGCCAGACGGAAGCCACTCCTCACTCTAAAAGGCACATGACAGCCCTCCTGGAGTTTGCCAAAAGGCACCTGAAGTACTCTCAGACTATGAGAAACAAAATTCTCTGGTCTGATGAAACAAAGATTGAACTTTGTTCTGAACTTTGAACTTTGTTGCCTGAATGGTAAGCGTCATGTCTGGAAGAAAACCAGGCACCGCTCATCACCTGGCCAAAACCATCCCTAGAGTGAAGCATGGGGGTGGCAGCATCATGCTGTGGGGATGTTTTTCAGCGGCAGGAACTGGGAGATTAGTTAGGATCGAGGGAAAGATGAATGAAGCAATGTACAGAGACATTCTTGATGAAAACCTGCTCCAGAGTGCTCTGGATCTCAGACTGGGGTGAAGGTTCATCTGTCAACAGGACAACAACCCTAAGCACACAGCGAAGATAACAAAGAATGAGTCATAATAAAGTCATGTAATACATTTGAATGTGTGTTTATTAGATAAAAAATAATGTGAATCATGGAGTTACACAGCTGCAGTTACACCTTTTATTATAGCCTCTTGCCTTTTGACTGACAAGATGGCTGTTGCTTAACAATATGACACCTGCCACACAGAAGATACATTTCACTATGTGACACTATTTAAAAAGTAAGACCATTAAAAGGTATGCACGAGCCAAACGTGGTCACTTAATGTCAGTTTGTTCTCGCTACCAGTTTCTAATACAAACATTTGGAAGTTACCTTTAGGGCAAATGGCTTTTTGCCAAATTCTTTTTTTCTCTAATACTTTCCTGGTTTCTATTTTGTTTTCAGTATAGCCTGTTTAGGAAAACACCTTCTGCTTTCAATGAGGTTAGGCAACCTATCACCCAAGGCTATGTTGTACTGATAAAAATAACGTAAGTGGAACAGTTTTTTCCTTTGTTGAGCAAAACCTTCATTATGGCTCTGAGAAAGGGCTTGTCATCATGTTTATAAAGAGATCAAAGTGGTTGTTGGGGCTTAAATTTCACTTAGAGTGGTTAGATTCATGCTTCAGATTCAGGGTTCCATGGCCACTGGGATATGTTTCATCTGTGATCTTTTAGACCAGGTGGTGGATAACACGTTTCATCATATCATTTGGCCATCTATCAGGAAAGTCGAAATACAGCATTTACCCTAGTGTGAACTGGGCTCACAATAGATCATCACATTAGGTGTGGTTTAAGCAGTGTTAGAACATTGCTTGAATTGTTTACCAAAGATGCTGCCAGACTGCATAAAGTGAGTTAATGTTGAAATTGAGTGTTGTTTTAGTGTGTTTTTACAGAAGATTAGGGAGAGATGTGTTTAATGATCTTCAATGTTGGGTTTTATATAGGTTTCTGTTACTGTCATGCTGTGGTTGCATCATGAATGACAAAAAATCATCAGGATCTATGTGCAGCATTAATAAGTAAATCAAAATAACAAAAATACTCAGGCATCTAGGTATCCATCCAGATACTGAAACCTAGGGCTATATATACAAGTGAAGTCAAGCTTTATTTAAATAGCGCTTTATACAATACAGATTGTTTCAAAACAGCTTTACATTAATAGCAGAAAAATTATTCAATGATGCAAATCGTTCATTTCGGCTGAACAGCCAGCTAAAGGAAAATAATGTCATTGTTCAAGCTGAGGTCAGTTCAGCGTTGATTCAGTTCCGTTGTATAGATAATCAATTATGAAACTAGTTTGTTTAATATATAAAGCAGTTCTGCATAAAACAGTGTTGTCGTTCTCATCCAATAGTGTCAGTGCAGTCAAATAAATAATATTGTTGAATATTAAGTCTCCCCAACTAAGCAAGCCAGTGGTAAGGAACCCAAATTCCATCAGGGAGACAGAATGCAGAAAAAACCTTGGGAGAAACTCAATCAGGGGGCCAGTTCTCCTCTAGCCAACAATGAACATTGTGTGATTATGATTCAGACTGCATCACAAGTCAGAAATCAGATTGTGAATAGGTAGCATTCATATATTTCATCCAGTCCCTTTTGCTTGAAGTTCAGATTCATCACGCCAGTATGAAGACGAAGCTGGTCATAGGTCTGTGCAGAGGACTTGTCTGGTTCTTGTGGCCATTGCTGAGGATGGCTGTTGTGTCGATGACATGGTCTCTGCTGACCTTCAGGGCTGTGTTTTGGCCATGTATAGGTGCAAGTCCACCAACTGATCTAGATATGGTGACTACGGTAACCCCGAGATAAACAGAGAGACAAATATGAGCGAAGATGCCATTCTTCTTATGATGTAACTACATCGGGTGTAATGGGAAATGTTTCTGGGGATGGGGCAAAGAGGAAATTATTTTATCGTAGTAAGTTGTTGAACTGCCGTGAATTTCAGTTTATTCTTCATTCTAACTACTTTTGCCTCACATAACTAATGATAAAAATAAGTTCCCATTAAATATGATACTAATGCTGCGTTCCAGGCAACCCGTAACCCGTGTTTTTCCAACCTTCTACTAGTGAAAGTGCACTGGAACGGCAGTCAAACCTGTGACTTAACATCTGTGAACTCGTACTAGATCGATATACTCCCAGTTACGATCTCTAACGTCACATAGCCCGCGAAACAGCAATGCCAGCCCCTACGGATGCGGTGTTTGTGGAAGTCTTACACGTTATTTTACAAATAACGTCAAATAAAAGGTATAACAGCTTCTCTAGCCTTATGCCCCGTTTTTCTCCTCTTTTGGCGATATAAATTATTATAAATGAGCATAAGCCCTGTACGGTCCACCATGCTTTGTTTACATCTAGCTACCGCAATTCCTTGCGTTCAGGAAATTTGGCGTGACTTTTCCTGGAACACTACAAAGTCGTGAGTTGTGGTTTGAAGTCGTGACTTACCGGCTCAAAAACCTGCCTGGAACACAGCAGTATGTGATGAAAAGAGTACTTTATTGTGTCATAACCAATATCCAATGCAGAGAAGCAATGAGGAGGCTGCACTCTGTGGCGCACAAGTGATGTCTGTTTATGAATGATTCGTCACTCAGTCTGCATTCGCTCCAATAGTTGTAAAACACGGGCTATAATGGTTGCTACGCACTTATAGATAAAATAAGCTCTCTTTATACACGTTGTGTGTAACTTCACCCATATGCAGCAGTGATACTGTAGATTAATTTTACTGACTTGACGACTTTGAATTCCATTCAGTCATTTCGTTCATTTAAACATACTGGTGGTTAAAATATATTTTTTCAAAAGCTAATTTCTCTGAACACGTCCACATATGTAATCTTTGATCATATTCCAAAGATTATGACCAACGCAATGAAAGAACCGTTCATGTGCGACTATGACAGAGACGTGTTTCACCACAGAGATAGGCATACCCGAGAAAAGATACAGAAAATAATATAATTTCAATCTTGTTCACATAGTGAGAAAGAATATTATTTTCCAATTGTCCAGTGTTGCTTATAGAGTATTAGATGTTTGTTTTTATGCCTATAATGCTAACTTTGCGAAGAGTCCGCTAACAGAGAGCAGGTAGGCTACAAAACATGTCAAATAAATGGTTTAGTTATACTTTTATAAATTGAGCATGCATGATCATATTACAGATACATTACTTTTCAAATAAATAAATTAACTTTAAATTATTTTACTTCACGTGTAGAGACTGCAGAGTGATACAGTACATGGCTATATAAAAGACTTTCAATAATCCGGAAATTAAATTAAAGGGTTAGTTCCCCCAAAGAGAATATAAAAACACCTAATGTAACTCACCCTCGTGTTGTTCCAATAACCTGTATTAGTTAGAATGTCGTTATCCAAACCATTTCAGTGCTTCTTAGTTAGAATGTCCATAAAATTCAAGATATGAGGCAAAAATGCCCCTGTTTGAGTCAGAGCATTATTACACTGGGCACGTTTGTTGTGGTCCGCTTCAGAGTGCGTTCTACACCGCGTATACACAGGCTCCCTCTCGCTCGTACCCAAGGTAAATCATCAACACTAGCATCCCTTACATGTGTTTTATTGAACTAAATACATCGTAATCTGATTAAATGCATGCGCAGGTTACTTTTCTTGCTCACCAGAGTCCTTGTTGCTTTCACATTCACATGAATCGCGGCACAGCTCGAGCGCAATTTGCGCAACCGAACTCAGACCACCTCCTTCAGGCAGTCTTGAATTCAGTTCCCCTGAGCTCAGTTCACCCGGGTCCGCATGACAACTTTCACATTGCCAATTATTCAAACTAAACTGCCAGTGTGAAAACGCACTTACATTTACAGCATGATATAGACTACAGATAAGCAATATGTTTTCTACCCAGAATAGCATGAGTGAAAATGCGATACTGATCTTATACAACAGTTTAAAGGGGTGGTAAACCACGATTTCACTATTCTAACTTTAGCTAACGTGTAATGTTGCTGCTTGAGCATAAACAACATCTGCAAAGTTACAACGTTCAAAGTTTAAAGCAAAGGGAGATATTTGCTTTTAAAGAAATCAGTTTCTAAGGACTACAGCAAACGGCCGCTAGGGACTACTACACATTCACCCAGGTTTTGCTGACATCACCAGGCCCAATATTTACATAAACCCCTCCTCCGGGGAATATGAAATAAGGGGGGGTGAGGCCATTTTGTATCGCGGCGCTGTTGTGGTATAGTAGGCTGGAGTGTTGTTGCCGCGATGCCAAGGAAACGCTGTTATTTTCATCCGGATTGCAGGTCTGGGGTACTTGCTCTGTTCAGCCTTCATAGGGACGGGGGTGCGTTGCAGAGCGTTTAAAATAAAACATGTTATATGCACGTGTGTTTGAGTCAGCGGGGAATCAGGCGCGCGCAGGGCTCCCTGCAGCACATCCACGGAGGAGAACATCCACCGTCTTCGCGATTTCAATGCCAGATTTGCACAACGTCAGCTGCGTGAAAAAAACACTGCCGGTGCGCGGATGCATGACGCGCGCGCTGCACATTTCACGGAGGACAACACAAACTTCCACAAACTTCGCGAGTTCAATACAGGATATGCACAACGGCTTGTCCTGAAAGCTGGATTTACAAACAGAAGCTGTTCACGGGCCACAACCTGTAAGTCTGATTTATTTTTCATCGATGTGTTTTCCTGTAATAGGTTGTAGCAAGGAAGTAAACAGATGACAACGCTGTTCTGCAAACCAGTCTGTTAAATGCTCATTCATACTTAACGTTATCCGACGAACACCTATCGTTACAAACACTAACGTTAAAATCTCAACAGCGAACCTGGCATTAGTGTAAATGATTCTTTGATTAGAGCTTTTATGTATTGTTTATCTACAGGCATGCTAAACATGGTTCTGTGTGTGATTTGGCTAACTTACTAGTTTAAGCCAGTGCTTAGTGTTTGTTTTGGGTTAGTTCTTGTGACAGATATTTGGCTATAATCGTTCTAAAAATACAAAAGTTAAAGTGCCATTCAGTAGCGATCATTATAGATCCGCAGTCTTTACTCTTGAGGACTGAACAGGTTCTGCTCGATCATCTTCACTCAAATGTTCTGGGTCTGATTCGGGCTCAGATTGGTATGGTTTTATTGACGCCGTTGTTTCTAACACTGACCAAAGCACAGCCTCCGATAAAGGTAAGGGGCGTGACGTTTCCGACATACGTGCACTAGGCGTTTAGCGAATCACAACACACTGGGCCAGCTAACCAATCTGAGCCCATCGCGTATTTTTGAGGGACTGGCTTCATACAACCCGGAAAGCATCAGACCGTTTTACAAGGAGGGACAGAGCAGTGTAGAATAAAGGTCAAATATATGAAAAATAAGGCAATTTTTTTTAAAACGAAGCATGAACACATGTTACAGTGCACCCCAAAAACACAGTCAAGCCTTCAAAAGAATGTTTTTTACCACCCCTTTAATAAAATAAATAAGTTAATATTGTGTTCAACATAAAGTCATATTTGGAACGACATGGGGGTGAGTAAATGGTGATAGAATTTTAATTTTTAGGTGAACTACCTATTTAACTACTGGTTAAGATAAATGTTAACTTGTGCCCCCTAAAAGCACAAGTGGCCCCTGCCTGGCCCCCCTAGTTACCGTGGTCTAGAACCGCCACTGGATTCGTGTGAATAGGGATCATTTTGACATTGAGGAAGCTCATGAGCGATGATACACAGGTGTATATTTCCCTTGCATCCTAAAGGGGTGTAGCTATAAAGAGAAAAACTAGGGACTAAACAATATTATTAACTAAGGTGAGACTCATGAGGGAAAATCAAACACTATGGCAATAGATGAACAGAGACTATAAAAAAGGAAACATGCACAAAAACGCAGAAAACAGAACATAACCCTAACAGTTACATTTTTTGAAGGATTAACATTGTGGTGAAGAGTAGAGCCTGTGGTCGAAGGCATGTTCCATAACTATACACTTGCTTACATGCAAGTAATAGTAGTCTCTTTGCTAGCTGCATTAGCAAATGCAAGTGTGCTGTAGCTAGCTAGCTGTTAACTGTTAAAGATTTTAGTTAATATGATGTGAATGCAATCAAATTATATGAGTTAGCTTTGTCAATATTCCAATTTAATTGCAAATAACATGTTTGTGTATACAAAATCAAAACAGAGAATTCAAAACTTAATAGTTGAGTTTATTAATATGAATAAAATATGTAACAGATGGTAACACTTTAATTTGACATTTCACTTTAGACATTCTACTAACTAAAAGTAACTTTGCATCTGCATGCATCAACTACCAGATTTTACAGTATATTAGACTGTCTGCTTAATATTTGCTAACATTTTATTTGAATGGTCCCCCAACAGACATTCTACTGAATATAAGTAACTTTGGAACTACCTATGTCAACTTATTCTAACCCCGGGCCAACCCCAACCTAACGGTCCACCAACCTAATGAGAGTTAGTTACTTATAGTTAGCAAAGTTACTTATAGTTAGTAGAATGTCTAAAGTAGATTGACCGAATACTCACCTCTGCTAACTTATTAGGGTTTACAGTGTAAACATTTTTAAATTATGCCAGATAGTGCATTATCTTTGGCAGCCCTAGAGTTCTAAAACTAAATTAACTGAAACTAGAAAAATAAATTAAAACGTATAACAACAGATTTAAAACTTAACCAAAATAGACTAACTGAAAGTGAATAAACTTTTTATTTTATTTTATTTATTTTTATTTAAAATCTAATATCCTAGAGAACCATAACTAATATCCCTGGTTATCTGTGGCTGTTCACTTACAGTACTAACTCAATGATTTTCTGCTCCCTGTATGAAAAAAAAAAAAAAAAAAAAAAAACCTAACCCTATGTGTGAATAAAATAAAATAAATAAAAAAAACTCCACGTATTCTTAGGCCTAATACTCTGGTGCAGCTGTACACATAGTCTAATTCAGAGTCTTGCTGTAAGGGCCAAATATAACAATAATAATGGCTGTTTATCTAAGCCTTAGAAGCCATGCATTGACCTGCCAATGACCAGCTCTGTCCTGGGAAGCAGAGGAAATTTAATGGAACTGTGGTGTGAGTGTTTGGCCTGAACAATGTGGGCAAAGCTCTAAAAACCCAAAACCGACCCACAATTTTTCATTGCAAAATACTGCTTTGCTCCTAAACTACTAATAAGCAGAGTTTGCAGAGTTATTTTGAAACAACTTTTCGTTTCTATTTCCTTGACATTTTAATGAAACAGTTGCTCTGTGCTAATGTCAGTCCTAATTTTATCATTCCAACACAAAGTTTTGTAATGATATATGAGTCACCATCTGCACATTAACATGTTAATTAAAGGGGTTTGAGTTAATTCTTCAGAGCTTGTGAAGAGTGCTGCTTAAGTTTCTTTTTACAATCTGGGTTTGGGAACAATTGTATGCAGAACTTGGATTTAAAGGAACAGTTCACCCAAAACTAAAAAGTCTGTACTCACCCTCACAATGTTCCAAACCTGTATGACATTTATTTTGTTGAATGCAAACTAAAATATTTTGAATAATGCTCATGCTGCTCTTTCTACAAGAAAAGCCTGCAGGGGCTGTCAAGCTCTGAAAAAAAAAACCCTAAGTAGTCCATATCACTCATCCACCATGTCTTTTGAAGCAATACAATATCTTTCTGTGAAGAACAGATGAAAAATAAGGTAGTTATTGAATATTATTAAGAAATTCTGCAGTGGATTCTGAAATCCACTGCCACTTCAATATACATATATCCGAATTAAATTCATAATCAAAGCCTTAATCAATATTCATCATCCTATATTATTTTAATGATTTTTAATGATTCTTTCCAATTATGACATTGCTTAATCAAGAGAACCACTTATTGTTTGTTTCTTCCTTTATGTTTTCTAAAGTTTGTATTTGGTCTCTGAGTGGTGACTGAGGGTCTGTCCTAGGGATGTGTGACGTGTCGCTAAACACTTGATTTCAGTTTTGTTTGGATTTTGGAGGCATCACACACCCCTAACCTGACAGGAATGCCGTAACAGTGCTTGCTCACTTAGCCCGGCTTCCAGATATGTAATATGGATCGGTCTTTCATTTTTATATTATATTTTATTCCTTTCATATTTCCTTTTACTGAAACACTAAAGAATTGTATGAATATTGCCTGTACTATTGTTTGTACCTCTCACTGAGAGAAAGCACATGTTATCAGTATGTTTCGGGGAGCATTCTGGTTAGAGCTGGAAGTCACCAACTCCAACCTTGGAGAGACTGTTTCTCTGTGTATGTGCGTAATATTCGGTGTTACAGATCAGTATTGGAGGTGGATTACGGGCATCCTAAGAGATGGGTGGACATGTTGTTCTGGGCAAGCTGGCGCCTGCTCCAGATCTGGAAGGTCCCTACGTGCCTAATTCCGGGGTGAAAGCATCAACAAGTGATCTATGGACATGTGAACCTGATTAACTGACAATGTGTGGAAATTTACCATGGCTGTTAATTTTCTCTGAGCCAATCAGAATCATCCACCTTGCAGTAATGACATGGCTAGACCTGCAAAAACAGTATAACTGTTGAGACATTGTCTGATAGGCTGGTAGAGGGAGCGCGGCCTACAAACACCTTGTGAGACTTGAAGCTGGCTTCTGCTTATGAAAACTGCAAACTATTCTTCAGTAAATTTTTCTTTAATTAATTGCACTCCTGACTCTTGGTCTTCATTTTTCACTATTAGTCTTGGGTCCTAAACTGTTACAATATTTTTATATAATTGACTAAATTTCAGGCTGTTCTTAATGCTATCATGTGGGGGTATGTTTGCTTAAAATAAAGAAAAGAAAAGAAAACATGCATGATTTTTAAGTTACGGGTCTGTTCAAATTAGAAAATAGACCAGTGCTAGAATAAGTATTGAGGTAAAATAGAGTGAAGGAAGGCTCCGGAAAGGAAGAAGGAGTGGAAATCCCCTCTCAGACACTAGGCCAAGGCTTTTAGCCTAGAGGAGTGCCAAGCGTCCACAGCTAGTATATATAGTCAGACTGATGAGGATTTAGGCTTAGCACAGATCAGGGCAGCATTCTACAGATGCAATTACATGACCATGACAGAGTCACCCAGTGCGATATTAAGGTCACTGCAAAAGATGTGACTAGTAAGGCTAAAGCAGAGTCAGAGGAGAGGAAGATGACACGAGAGAGTTCCCTCACCACAGACCAGAGATAATATAATTTTAACAGGATTGAGTGAATAAATTATTAGTCATTATTTACAAAGACTTCGGTTTTTAACCATTTCAAGATCATACGTTACCTCTGGTTTTCTTTGTCTACTCATTTTATGTAATGAATATAGAGCTGGAATACAGCGCAATTAATGAGGTCAAAGTACCTAAAGTCAGACAAAAAGACAAAGGTAGAGAACAAGACTGTACTAATCCCATGATTCATTGTATGATTATATTTGACTGTATATATTTGACTATAAGACTGTAGGGAGACCGAATCAAGGAATCAGTTTATGATACCACTATGTTCAGATTGTTGATTTGATACATTTTCTAAGGCCAAAGTACTTTACATCTGTCAAAAAAAAACACGTTATATAACATTTAACATATGTGTGTAGTAATACAATCCAGACATGTTACATCCACCATGTTCCCCTTCAGAAAAAGTGCACTTAATTTTATTGAATGTGCACTTCGAAACTTAAAGGTATGTTTTTTAAAGAATCTGTATTTTGCAGATAATGAAATATTAATAAAATGCCACTTAAGTTTTATTAAAGATAGTACACTTTCTTGCTTATGGGCTGGAACAGATGCTGGAACGTTCTAATGGACTGGAACAAACTCTGTAGCGATTGTGATTTTGTGGCCGCATTTCTCCCGAACTTTTTCCACAATACATTCCGTTTTCTTTTCCACTTCTATGTAATGAAAGTTTTTCCTAATTTCGTTTCTTCTTTTTCTCCCTTACGAATACCGTCCAGTGGCCAGCCATCGGTCCCTTTCTTTGTGTCAGACTTAACTTTGCTGTTGTTTATGCTAACTCACTGCAGCTGCATCTTCTAAATAATGCCGCGAGTAGGGCTTGAGGAAGTGAAGTGACCTGATGCAGTGATGAAGTGACCTGATTGATGCAGCCCCTGAAGTGAGACACACAGAAATACTGCAAAATAATAACAATAACGCAACGAAATAACGTTATAAAATTTCGTCTCATCTCGTTTTAGTCAACGAAAATGAAGAGACATTTTAGCATACTTTTTATTTTGTAAACCACATTTAGTTTTTATTTGTCAACAATATTGCATTATACATTTAATTCTAGTCATCGTCACATGACCAGCATTTACGTTGCATCTCGTCTCGTTTTCATCACGTGATAAAGGTTTGTTGATGACGATATTTAGTCATAATTTTCGTTGACGAAAGCAACACTACACTCAAAAAAAAATTATTGTCTAAACATAAGATTTAAGTATTTGAATTACATATACATTTTTCATGCATTTGGATTACATAATTTTAACATAAACAAATTAATAAACTTAATGTGATTCATATATGTAAGTCATACATAAATGTAACAGATGATATTTATGTAATTGTATTGATAAACAGAATGTGATTCATATATGCCAGTTTTACGTAAATGAAACCGTTAAGATTTATGTAAAAGTGCACAGAAAACCGCCCATGTTAAATTAACACTTGCTAGTGTTCATGTGTGTGCTCACTACTGGGTTAAAGTACAATTGAAGCAGTGTTAAAGTGAATTAGATAATTGAGTGATGATTGAGCATTAATGATGAACACCTGATAATAATGAGCAGAATCACTGAAGGAAAGAGAAACACAAGAACTACAACTGACTTCATCCACAACCTTATATAAAATCAACTGAAGATAAAAGAAGACATTAAATCTCTGAAGATCTCAGACCAGACTGACTATATTTCTGTCATTTCTGTTTTAATGAAAATAATAGTTTAATTTGAAGTCACCATGCTGGAGATCGATGTTTGCCACCAATCACCCCCCCCCCCCCCCCCCATGTGTTCCAGCATGCATTGAGGCACGAATAAATTATGCATCTGAATTGTGACAAATTTTCTTTGATACTTACTAATTGCTTTTACTTTTGCTGTTTTTGTTGTGACATTTTAGTTGCTTGTTTTATGTTCAAAGTTGATCTGTTTATCTGATTTTTTTTTATTGTCACCATTGTAGAGATTCATACGCTGATTCATGATGTCTGTGTCTGTCTAAGTAATGATGTAGATTAAAACCTTTTGTGCACTTTTTTTTAATCTGGATATCCAATTAACACAACTGTCCTGGGTCTTGTGCTGTAGGATCACATGGCTATTATTATGATTACTACAAAATTAATTACACACTACCTCAATAACTAGAGAAAAACACTCTGAATGCTTGATACTGATAATGCTGTTTGTGGAGTTGTTTAATTCTCATCTGCTGAGATCTTCAGAGATTTAATGTCTTCTTTTATCTTCTTTTATGCTATTACATAAATCTTACCTGTTTCATTCACATATAACTGGCATATATGAATCACATTCAGTTTATCAAAACAATTACATAAATCTTACCTGTTACATTTATGTATGACTTACATATATGAATCACATTAAGTGTATTAATTTGTTTATGTTAAAATTATGTAATCCAAATGCATGGAAAATGTATATGCAATTCAAATACAAAAATCTTATGTTTAGGCATTAATTGTTTTTTGAGTGTACTCATGGACTGGAGCGGTCTCTGGAGTGGGTTCATGGGCTGGAGCAGAGTCTGGAGTGGGCTCATGGGCTGGAACAAACTCCGGAGCAGGGGCTGCAGCCGTCACTGGATGCTGATCAGGGTCTGGAGCCGTCATTGGACTCTGGTCAGGGTCTGGAGCCATCACTGGACTCTGGACAGTCGCTGGAGCCTCAGGCGTGGCAGCCATCTGGGCTGAAGGCTCTGGAGTGGCGGCCATGACGGGATGAGACTCTGGAACGGACTCTGAGATTTTACACACTGGAATGGACTCGGGAGACGGAGAGAGAGGATGTGACAATTTGGAGGCGGATCGACTGAGCAAGAGTGCATACCAGATATATCGCTCCAATGAGCAGTTCTTAATATCCCAGGGCAATTTGGAGTACAAAGGTTCTTCCAAACCTTCATGAAAAATCTCCAAGAACAAATCATCCTCCAAGTACACAGTTGAAGCCAGCTCCAGGAGTTCCTAAGCGTACACTGCAATGGGTCTGCGGTTGTGAGCCCGGTTGGATGTACTGCCAAATTCTCTGAAACACCTTTGGAGACAGCTTCTAGTAGAGAAATGAACATTCAATTCACGGGCAACAGCTCTGGTGGACATTCCTGCAGTCAGCATGCCAATTGCACGTTCCCTCATAACTTGCAACTTTTGTGGCATTGTGCCGTGTGATAAAACTGCACATTTTAGAGTGACCTTTTACAGTGGCCAGCCTAAGGCACACCTGTGCAATAATCATGCTGTCTAATCAGCATCCTGATATGCCACACCTGTGAGGTGGGTGGATTATCAGGGCAAAGGAGAAGTGCTCACTAACACAGATTTAGACCAATTTGTGAACAATATTTGAGAGAAATAGGCCTTTTATAGACATAGAAAAAGTCTTAGATCTTTGAGATCAGCTCGTGAAAAATGGGGCCAAAAACAAAAATGTTGCTTTTATAATTTTAAAGAGCTAAACGACAAGAATAGGAGGTGTAACCAAGATGGCCTCCAATTGAATTGAGTTGCCTTTGCTATAAGTTATAAATTGCATTGTACTATAACACAAAATTCTGTGGTAATCCACACATGAAAGCATACATTTCTAAGCATGTTCATTCTCCATGCAAAATTATGAAAAACCACCCCTTCAACTTGTCATTGACTTGTTATAAACTTATATCCTGAAACTCTCCATAAAAAAGTGTAACTTTAGCTGATTGTTGCCCAGATATTTTTCTTCCAGAATGACAAGGAATAGGGGGAGCCAATCCAACATTTCTCTTACAGTGACTGAGCAATATAATAAACATGGACCTTTTTGTAGAAAAATAATACTTCTTTTGTTCATTTGCAACCAGTTGTTGTTTTTTTCAATACCTGTTATTCTTTGGACTCTGGTCTGATCTAGGAGAAAGGAACGCAACTCAAGGACTGTTATGTAAAGCCAATCCCAACATGCGCTGACCACAGCTGGTATGTCTTGCATAAGAGTCACAGAATGTCTAGTGGTGAGAGCGAGCATTGCCAATCCAATGCCTACCAAGCTTTCCCAGGCAGTGATATCTCCTGCCACTGCCCAGAGTGGATTAGCCCTGATTGAGGCTGCTGTCCTGATTACTGTAAAGTATAGGACAGAAGGAGGTCACTCAGATTTAGAGCTTAGTTCATAAAAAATGTGTATATGTAATACCTGGGTCAAGTATTACAGTATGTCTGCTGGAAAATATACTAATCCTCCATAGACCACTTTAAGGCTTTAACTTTACACTTTCAATAGAAAATCAAGAGGCAAAAATCATGGAGAATTCTCTAAATGGTATTATGGACACATTTCATTTTTAAATGACTTTTACCACACATCACAAAAAAAGAAGGCTATTCCCAGATCTACCGAAAACAAAGGATACGGTCTCAACTTGACCAAAAGGTTCAGGTTTCAGACAATGACTGGGTACTACATGTACAGCTGTGGCCAAAAGTATTGGCAGTGACATAAATTGTGTGTTTCGGTGTGTTTACAGTGTATATCAGATTTGGCCAATTAAGCATTTTGCAATTATTTAAAATGCATCTGATCATTCTGCACAATAATCTAGAATCAATGTGAATCAACACCACAACAACTGAAGCAGCAAACCATGCGAAACACATAATTTATTTCACAATACAGGATGTATTGGCCAAAACATGGCTGTATCCTGTTAAAAGAAAGAATACCTGGTTCAAATCCCAGTTAAAAGAAAGAATGCATCACATTAAATAAAATATTTAAAAAATCAACTTTTGTACTTCCCATATGCTATGTTATATTCTTGCTAATTGATTTTTTTGAATCCATGTCATGCCACTCTTATATAGTGACCAGGGGCTGTCAAGCTTATAAAATAAAAATAAAAACTATGAGAGTATCATGGTCTGGTAGTCTATATGTTTTGCACACGGTATTCTTCTGAAGTCACACAACAGGTATTTGTGTGAAACAGACAGATATTTAAGTCGTTTTTCACTGATAATTGCCAGCCCCCAATGCTTATGATTGTCCAAAATATTTTATGCAGCTGCATACCAATTCTTTAAAGATATCTACTTGGGTAACACTTCAGAATACTTTTCCATCATTAATGAATAACTACACAGGAACAAAAGAGTAATGCATTATTAACACTCTAGTAGCTACTATTAACTAACAAGAAACTCTAATTAACAAATTAGTTTCCACACTTCCCATAGGACTACTAAGAACTACAGATTCATAAGTAACATGAATGATGCATAGTATATAATTAATTCTAAAGTTAAGGTCATAGTAACCCACTATTAATGACTCAAGTATTACCAATACTTAGAAGTAATTACTAATTATTTGGATGAGTATTCTAAAGTGAAAAACATGACAACTCTCTAGTAATGACTGAAGTCATGTAAGCTTTTAAGGTTTTGGATACTAATGACTCAAGTGTTGCAACATCCTTCCAAAGGAACTACTAATTATTTGGATGAGTATTCTAAAGTTAAAAACAAGATAACTCTCCACTGTAAAACCCAACAAGTTAAGCTAACTCATTTAATTTGAGGAAACTGATTACCTCAATTCAATTGAGTTTAAGAAACTTAATTGAAGTAAAAAAAAACAGTAGTTATGAGTACTCTGAACTTATTTTAATTGAGTCCACTAAACCAAGGATATTTCTTAATATCCAATTAAACTTTACACTGCATTCAAATAGTTTTTACAGCTAAAACTTCACTATAATGAGTAAAACAACAGAAATTACAAACTTTAAATGAACTCAGAGAGCTTGCTAGTTACTGCTAGCTCACAATAGCACACACAAAGTCAAACCCAATGAGTTAAGCAAACTCATTACATTTGAGGAAACTTATTACCTCAAATAATTTGAGTTTAAAAACCAACAGTTATGAGTACTCTAAGCTCGTTTCAGTTGAGTTCACTAATATACATTTTTTAATGATTCTTAATATATGTTGCAGTTGAGTAATTAAGTGATTAATTAAGTGATGATTGAGCATTAAGTTATTTGTTATGATAAGAAAAGCCAAGAGAAATGGGATCAACTGGTGTTGGTTGTTTTTTGCTGATGATATTATCATCATGTAATGACTAAATCACTGACCTCATTCAGAGTCTAATGCTCTGGTTATTGAGGTTTGTGTAATGATATTTTTGTAGTATTCATAATAGAACCTATGTGATTGTACAGCACAAGAGCCAGAATGGTTGTGGTAATCGAACCACATAAAGGATTTAAATAAACAAAATTAATGCACAGAAGGTTTTAATCTACAACAGTACTTGGACACACACAGACATCAAGAATCAGAGTATGAATCTCAACAATGGTGACAATCAAAAAATATATTCAGATAAAAACATCAACTTTGAACATAAAACAAGCTACAAAAACATCTACAACAAACACAGCAAAAGTAAAAGCAAATAATAAGAATCAAAGAAAATTTGTCACAATTCAGATGCATAATTTATTCATGCCGCAATGCATGCTGGGACCCATGAGGGAGTTTTGATTGGTGGTATCCAGCATGCACTGCAGCATGAAGCTTTTCATTGATTGTCACCATTGTTGAGATTCATACGCAGATTCTTGATGTCTGTGTGTGTCTAAGTAATGCCATAGATTAAAACTTCATTACAACTTATGAGCACTACATGATTTTAAAATTTAGCATATTCAATTACCACAACAGTGCTGGGTCTCATGCTGCTGAATCACGTAGGCACCATTATGAATAATACAAATATTAAGAACACAATACTGCTATAACCAGAGCATAAGTGACTTAAGCCTCTACATGATAATTATACCAACATCACTGTATGGCCAACATCATCTAATCACATGTTCTCTAGGCATGTCTTACCATAACAAATGTGCTTTCTAAACACACAGTTAAAGCAGCCAGAGGAAAAAAAATCTAAAGTTAAATGTTTAAGGGTCAAGAGCCCAACTAAAGAAAAGACTCATCTCCATCATGGTGACTTCAATTAAACTATTATTTTCATTAAAACAGAAATGACAGAAATAAAGTCAGTCTGGTTAGTAATGTGTGAAGCTGGTAGTGCTGTTTGTGGAGTTGTTTAATCCTCCTCTGCTGAGATCTTCAGAGATTGAATGTCTTCTTTTATCTTCTGTTATTTCATCTAAAGCTGTGGCTTAAGTCAATTGTAGTTCTTGTGTTTCTCTTTCCTTCTGTGATTCTGCTCATTATCATCAGGTGTTCATAATTAATGCTCAATCATCACATAATTAATCTCTTAAAGGTCCCATGGCATGGCATTTTTCTATTATTTTATAGTGTTTTCTGAGGTGTACTTATATTATTAGTATGATTTTTACATCATGAAATGTCATAATTTAGAAATAAAAGGCATTTTTTCTATACTGCTGTTTGCCCTGTGGCTGAATGCCCTGCTTCAAGAGGCGTGTCTGCTGTGAGACTTCAGTAAAAACGCCCACTGTTGTGATTGGCTGACATCTTTGCATTTTAAATGAGCGGAGGGGGCGTGGTTTAACGAGGCACGAGCAGGCACGAGTCTGCCAGAGAGACGGTTGGACCTGTGTTCACTTCTCATCAGTTCTCTCAGCATGTCTCAGTTCAGGGTGAACTGTTGTAGTTACTAGAATATACTTCAGGTTATTAGTTTATTTCTAGTCGGAGGGGCTGTCACTCATGTCAGAAAGTTAGTAACTTTAGTAAATTATGGATCAGCGCTGACTCGAGACGCGAACCGTTTAGAACGATTCAGTCCGATTTGGTGAACTGGTTCGGTTCACTAAAAAGAACCGATTCAAAAGAATGATTCGTTCGCGAACCGGACATCACGGAGACGAAGCGATTGCTAACAAAGTTATTTATAGTAACTACTGAGTTATGAGAGCGCTGTCTGTCAGCGCGAGTTTATTGTGTTTGTATCTGAGAGTTCTGAATAAACACCCAGTCACACCGAGTCCTCTTCATCATTATTCTACCAACTTTGTAACACATGCAATGTACCATTACAGCGAGATGAACGAGTTAGTAAGTGTTGAGTATAGCATTATTTCTAGCTATGTTCCAATCATATGAATAGCGTCATTGACGTGCATTGAGTAACGTTACACAGCGCAAACAAAGACACAACAGCAGTAATCGAATGTAATCCAGTTTATTGTGGGGAAAGCTGGCTAGCCTAGCCGGATACCCTCACGCTTACCCCCCTTCTGCTTAAATCTCACGCCGCGTTTGGTGCCTCCGCTGTGGGCCAGATGCAGTAACTTACTGGGGGTCGGGGATGTTGGAGGCCGAGCTTCGGCGTGTGTGAAGTTTATCTCTAAAGATGTGACTCTGCTGATGTTAAACAGAAAAGACTGTATGCACATTTTAGAACAGATAGACGCGACAAGGACGTACAAAAACACTGACTCACAAGATAGAAAACACGAAAACACTGTTCTGTCGGGAGAGAGAGAAGCCGCTGCGTGTCCACAAATAATAAATAATTAGCTACACATAAGAAATCAATGATCACAGATCAGAAGGAACTGAAGAAAGACTTCTGTTTTCATTTGTACATCCAAACACTGAGAAACTGCCAGTGTTCACTCGTTCACAAATAACGTTAATGATCTCTCGGGCTTGCATGGGCGTGCCAGATTCTCTGGGCGGGGGAAAGGGAGGTAACCGTTCCTGCTTGGACGTCAAACCAGGAGACTTCAGGATTGGCTCGTCTGGCCTGTCATTTTCTCAAAGGCAGAGAAAGACAGCCAGAACTCGGTTTTACACCGATCAACATTTCTATCCACTTGGGGACAATATTCAGGCTAGGGGAACTCATATTAATGTTGAAATACCTCATAAAATGAAAATTTCATGCCATGGGACCTTTAAAGGGTTAGTTCACCCAAAAATGAAAATTCTGTCATTAATTACTTACCCTCATGTCGTTTGACACCCGTAAGACCTCCGTTCGTCTTCGGAACACAAATGAAGATATTTTAGTTGAAATCTGATGGCTCTGAAAGGCCTCCATTGGCACAATACACGGTTCACTCTCAAGACCCTTAAAAGGGACGTCGTTACAAAGTAGTATTATGACAAAGTTTATATAGTGATGACGATTTCAAAACACGGCCTCATGAAGCTTCGAAGCGTTATGAATCAGTGAGTCAAATCATGATTCGGATCGCGTGTCAAACCGCCAAACTGCTGAAATTTGGCGATCCAAACTGCTCATTCGACTCACTGATTCATAACGCTTCGAAGCTTCATGAGGCCGTGTTTTGAAATCGTCATCACTATATAAGTCGTTATTTAGGTTTTTTTTGCGCACAAAAACTATTCTCGCCGATTCATAAAGTTATTGTAGAACCACTGTAGTGAGATGGACTTTGTAACAACGTCTTTAGTACCTTTTAAGGGTCTTGAGATTGAACCGTGCATTGTGCCAATGGAGGCCTTTCAGAGCCATCAGATTTCAACTTCATATGTCTTCATTTGTGTTCCGAAGACGAACGGAGGTCTTACGGGTGTCGAACGACATGAGGGTAAGTAATTAATGACAGAATTTTCATTTTTGGGTGAACTAACCCTTTAATTACTCAACTGCAACATATATTAAGAATCATTTAAAAAAAAATGTCTATTAGTGTACTCAACTGAAACGAGCTTAGAGTACTCATAACTGTTGGTTTTTAAACTCAAATTATTTGAGGTAATAAGTTTCCTCAAATGTAATGAGTTTGCTTAACTCATTGGGTTTGACTTTGTGTGTGCTATTGTGAGCTAGCAGTAACTAGCAAGCTCTCTGAGCTAATTTAAAGTTTTTTATTTCTGTTGTTTTACTCATTATA
This sequence comes from Gobio gobio, assembly GCF_949357685.1. Taxonomy (NCBI): domain Eukaryota; kingdom Metazoa; phylum Chordata; class Actinopteri; order Cypriniformes; family Gobionidae; genus Gobio; species Gobio gobio. Next base: position 17,098,182 of record NC_137100.1, read on the forward strand.
GTGAAGTTTTAGCTGTAAAAAGTATTTGAATGCAGTGTAAAGTTTAATTGGATATTAAGAAATATCCTTGGTTCAGTGGACTCAATTAAAATAAGTTCAGAGTACTCATAACTACAGTTTTTCTTTACTTCAATTAAGTTTGTTAAACTCAATTTAATTGAGGTAATCAGTTACCTCAAATTAAATGAGTTAGCTTAACTTGTTGGGTTTTACAGTGTATCCAATAATTTTACAAAAACCCTAAAAGCTTACAATGACTATTAAGTCAAGTCAAGTCAACTTTATTTATATAGCGCTTTTAACAATGCAGATTGTTTCAAAGCAGCTTTACAGTGTTAAACAGGAAAATAATGCAACATAATTTTATTCAGCCGTATAGCCATTCTGGAGAAAACGGTGATGTCATCAGTTCATTTCAATTATCATACAATGACAGTGTGGGCTTTAGATCAGTAATTTAGTTTATATGGTTAATTTAGTTTAATAATTAGATTTATTTGGATATTTAGTTGAAAAATTTAGAAAGATTTAGTGTCCCCAACTGAGCACGCCAAGCCAGAGGTAACAGTGGAAAGGAAACCAAAACCCCATCAGGTGACCTAATGGAGAAACATAAACCTTGGGAGAAACCAGGCTCAGTCGGGGTGCCAGTTCTCCTCTGGCCAATTAACAAACAGCGTATGATTATTATTCTGGCAACTTTACAGGTCAGAGGTCATAATAGATCGGAATATTCGAAGGATCGGAGGCAAAATGCCGGAGACGGGTTTATTGAGGATGATATGTTGATTAAATAATTATTAAAGTGCAATTTTTGAAAGATCGGAGGCAACACGCTGGAGACGGGTTTATTGAGGATGACATATCGATTTAAGAATTATTAAATTGTAGTATTCGAACAATCGGAGTCATCACGCCGGAGACGGGTTTATCGAGGATGCCGTGTCGATGATGCAATTTCAGGGAAATCTAATTGACACGGTCTTTATTACTAGAGAGTTATTGTGTTTTTAGAATACCCAAATAATTAGTAATTCCTTCTGAAAGATTTGATAATACTTGAGTCATTATCAATGGGTTACTATGACCTTTACTTTAGAATTAATTATACATTATGCCTTATTCACATTGATTATGAATCTGTATATAGTAGTTCTTAGTAGTCCTCTGGGAAGAGGGAAAATAGTAGTTACTGATTACTAATAGTGAACTTCCACATTCAACTGAGCACTATTACTAATTCGTTAATCAGAGTTTCTTGTTAGGTAATAGTAGTTACTAGAATGATAATAGTGCATTACTCATTTGTTTCTGTTATTCAATAATGACTGAACAGTATTCTAAAGTGTTACCTCTACTTGTATAAATGACGACAAAATTTTAATTTTGGGGTTCCTTTAACCATCACTACAATGACAAACATTTTTCTATATCCACTGATGGGTAGTTGTTTGACTGTGTCTAATAAATATGATTGAAATATAAAGTTAATAATAACACAATATTACATTAGAAATTAAATTAGATATTGATTAAATAAAATGAGAAATTCTAATCTAATAAATATCTACTCTGGGTATATGTTTTCATATCTCTTCATAGCCTTTCAAAGAATATGTGGCATTCATACATCATACAATTCACATTTACATTCACTATCTATGACGTATAAAATTCAGCAGGCCCAGGCAGCTATTAGAATGCATGCGGCACATGCTTCGATAGGTGATTGCACTGAGCCCATGCCAGTGAGGAGAGGTGATGAACTGATCAGATGCTAATGCACTTACTCTGGTAAGTGGGGTTAAGTGCGTGGAGTATTTTAGTAATACAGTGGATTTGTTGATCTGTGTCAGAAAGTGAATGAGAGAATAACTAGGGTTGGCTTTAGAACACGTGGGCCACAGCTGTGCATTTCATCAGCCTCCGCCTGAGCCATTAGTGAAAGAGGCTTTGATACCCTCAACACTAATAAGCTATTGTCAGATGAAGGACGCAGAGGTGGAGGGTACGGATGATTTGTTGGCCAATTGAGGTCAAAAAAGCTTAACCTCCCAGCATTATGACACAGAAGTAGTGTGTTGTTAATGAAAAGGACAGTCACTTTTTATGGGACCGTCAAACACCATCACTCATTTTCATGTGCATTAAGTTAACTCTCTTAATAAAATGCTGACCACTCTCTTTTTTTTTTTCTTCACTAGGATGTACTTGTAAGACAAGGTTGGTAATGTACCTTAAAACTGAAAGGCCATAATAGAGATATAGGTCGTAATGGTAATTTGTTCATGTGTAAAAGGTTCTTAACAGTGTAAGTAGTCACATACATTTTCATCAAATCTGTTTAAAAGACATATAGTGTCTTGTGTAAAAGTGTACTGTAAGCATTTGCATTAATAATGGATTATCTTAACCATTCTAAGAATGAAAAGATATCCTTGCAGAAAAAAAAAGTAAATTCATTGTAGCAAAACGTAATAAGCTACAGGCTTAATTTTATCACAGTTCTTGGGGAGTATAATATTATATATGATTTACATATTAATTATATTATATTCATCTTGGATTTTTTTTCAGTAGGGGATAAGTAGGGGATAGGGTTCAGTTTAGGACTATGACTTTGTTTCCACAGGACATATTTTTGGACCAGAATATAGAATCATATGTTTTATTAAATAATATTGTTGCTGTTTTGCTGTTTAACTTTATCAATCTTACAAAATATGCTCAGCATATACGACTATATTCACAGTTTTGCATTCTAAAACACGGATCAACACATTTTGGTTAAAAAAACACTAGTAAAAGATTAAAAGAAACATTTCACAAAATCTGCTTACCCCCAGGGCATCCAAGATATAGGTGACTTTGTTTCTTCAGTAGAACACAAATTAAGATTTTTAACTCCAACAGTTACAGTCTGTCAGTCGTATAATACATGTGAATGGTAACAAAATCTATGAAAGTAAAAAAAACGTGACGTGACGTGATCGTGACGACAGATTGATGTCTTAAGACACGAACCAATCGGTTTGTGTGAGAAACTGAACACTATTTATACTTTTTTTTTACCTCTAATACACCACTATGTCTAACAGCCTTGAGCGCGCCATCACTTCCGGTGCATGAGGTCTGTACACGATATGTTGCGTAAACACGCAAGGTCGTTTACAGACCTCACTTCCGGACTGACAGGCTGTAACGGTTGAATTTAAAAATCTTAATTTGTGTTCTACTGAAGAAACAATGTCACCTATATCTTGGATGCCCTGGGTGTAATTTTTGAGTGAACTATCCCTTTAATATATTTTATATATAAAACAGCACAACATTATTTTTATAACAACCGTATTTTGTACTGTTACGTACAAGTCACGACACATACAAACAATAATAACTATAGTTGTTAATAATTTCAAAAATAGAAAGATGAAATATATATCAGCCTGAAATCCTCTTGCTTGTCCAGACATATGACTCCTGCACATAAAAGTTTTTCATCAGACATTGTGATGGAGGACAGCAGGTGTTATTAGTACATTTAAGCTTAACAGCGAGGAATTACAGCTGTCACCTGCCAAATTCCATCTACAAAACATTCTAGAAGTAATGACCATGTCCTTTTCCCAGAGCTAGCACACAGAGTAGAGATGCGTCTATTGTTTCTGTAACCTAACTTCTTGTATATTTTTCCTCGCTTGGACATGTCAGGCCAAGCAATGCGTTAAGCTTGTGCCTGCGTAATCCCCTGGTATGTGTATATTTGAAATAGTTTGGACCTCAGATGACTTGATAAGAACACACCCTTGAATGATTGAAAGTATTCCTTACCTCTGTTGGAAGCATAGCTAATTTGGAGAGAGGGACAGTGCAGACAGAAGCCACAGGCTGCAGATGTTCTGTAATTATGGGTTAGTGCTGTAATCAGCTTGAGGGGGAAATGTGCTTTCCTTATCCTGGCACACTTATTATCTCTTTCTATCTTCCACTTGACCTGTGTTAAAACTTACAGGATGGCTTTCAAGTTTTCTGTGTTTTTTATGACATAAGAATTTCATACCAATATGCTCATAGTGTGTAGTTCTCCATAATGCTTACATCCCTCATTTTGGATAAGTATTAAACTTCAGGTCATGCATAGAATATCTTTTCTCTTTGAATTTAAATCTAGATTTATCCACATTGGCCCTTCTCGAAATAAATGCACGGGGGACAAATTTATTGTTTAACTAAATGTGCATTGGACACATCAATCACACCCACCCCCATATTCTACGCCCACGCTCATAAATACATTATGACGTTCACACTTATGTATCACAATTAGTGTTTGGAGGTAACTAACTAAAAGTAATTATACTAACTTAACTACATTCTTATGTAACATGACAGTAGCTACTAATGTAAAACTGTGTAATTTCTCTGGTAACAAGCCCATTTTTCCAATAACACTGCTGCATCTCTGTTGTAAAATTGTATTGGATTATACTGATTGTATATTAATATATTATTATTGTATAACAGTGAAAACGACCGTAGATCATTCTATTTGTATATTGTATTGTATTTGTATCTAAACATGTAAATTAATGTATTTTAATATAAAATAACTGCTCTTTGGAGTTTTATCCAGTTGCCCTAACTGAGATACAGATCAGGGGAAAACATTCACACAGGAAGCCATGAATCTCATGAATCTGAGCAGATAAAAAACAACATTGCCTAAATATTATTCCAGTTACTTTTATCTTGTACAAATGTTTTATCTGAAATAGTTCACTTTTGAAGTTTCTCACTATATTTTTATTTTAGAATGAGAAAGGAATGAACCCTTCTATTCATCATCTTATAAAAACAAGCATGAACATGTTTTTCCTGTTTGCACAGAAAAATGCAAAACATTGGACATGAACTACACGCATAATTATATATATAGAAATAACCATCCAAAGTTTTGATTATGCCACAACCATATTACATTCTTTATGCATAACTTACATACTTTATGCAGCATTCAACATCAATCATGTTAATGGCAGTATCCAAATATAAAACAAATCCAATATTCCAGTTACACTATAAGAGCTGCTCATAAATACTTCTATACAGTATCAAATTGCAGTGCATGCCAATTCTTTCCACCAGGGTTTTTCCAGGACTCGCGCCCCTCATGAGAAACAATGTGAACTGTGACCCAGAGGCCAACACTTTAGCCCAGCTGCACAGCTGGAAGAGGCCTGCGTGCCACCCAACCACTCAAGTTTCTCATAATCGCCAAGAGATATAAACCCTCAAATGAACTGACCCATTCTAAATTGGACTTGCTTTGAATTTATGCTGAGAATTTAGCGTGCCAGTCCTTTAATAATGGGTTAATTTTCATTGTCATTTCTCTCTGGCTACAGCTGTCATGGATAGGCTGTGTAGATAATCCAAAGATGATGCGTGATGCAGGATGAACAATAATAGTCTTTAATAAACACAAAAAACTATAGCATACACAGAAGTCACATAACATTACACAGCATTAACGAGAGACTAAACAGGGACTATGGCAACAAATGAAGAACTAGAAATCAAGCAATGACAAAGATGATGAAAATGAAGTCTAAAACTAAACAAGACAGAGAACTGAACATGGCTGTGACAGAGAACTGAACATGGCCGTGACATTACTCCTCCACGGAAAGTGCGTCCTTGCACTAAAAAACAGTCCATACTAAGGAGGGAGGGAAGGCTGAGGCTCTGGAGGAGGACACAAATGAGATGGTAACCAGAGGAATAAGAGTGTAAATGAAGGTGGGAGGAGCCAGGGCGGAAACAGTAGGGGCAGCAGGATTACCAAAGCCATGAAAGGTTGAAGGTTCACAGAGAAGCCAATGGAGGGACGAGCCATGGTGGAGCCTTGTACAGGGGTCAGGCAGAATCAGGAAGACGACTGACTGAGGTGGAGACGGTGGAAGTGGAGACCAAGGTGGAGCCAAACAGCTAGGGTGACGGCAAAGTTGGAGCTGCAGACGGGCCAGACTGAGGTGCAGGTGTAAGTTTGGCAAACCGGGGTGGAGATGGTGGTTGAACCATACCCCTTTTCCACCAAGGCAGAGCTAGAGCTAGATTGGAGCCAGAGCCTAGTTTCAAATCGGTTCTTTGTGTTTCCACACCCAAAGCCCCAGCTCCGAGCCAGGAAAAGTGGTTCTTAAGCAGCACCAAAACATTGCTGGGCTATAACAGGGCTAGAAGTAAGAACCAATTACATCAGGTGCTGGGGGCGGTGTCAACAAGATGAACACAAACTTGAGATCCGCCATTGTTGAAATAGCAGCTAATGGAGCTAACAGCTGCTGCTCGTTTGTAATCTCCGTCTATACAAATTACGGCGAACTGCATGAATGCGTTGGATCTGCTGTGTTTTCGTTGTTTTGATGCCGATGTAGGATCGTAAAGCCATGTGAATCAACAGTAACGCAACGTTTGCATTGTTGATGGAAGGCTTGTTCGCAGCGGTGCTGTGCAGAGACCGATCGCCGTATGACAACGAGTCCAGCGAGAGCACACGACTCCTTTTGATTCACTCATGCGTTTTTTATCATATGTGGATCGGTCTACGCAGCGCCGATGCATCTCGAACAAGCCTGGTGTGTTTGTGTTTCCCGCTGCCCAGGGTTGCCAGGTTTTCACAACAAAACCCACCCAATTGCTACTCAAAACAAGCCCAATCGCGTTTCAGGGGGGCTTCCCCGGTAAAAAGCACATTTGGGGGTAAAATATGTGTTTTTTGGCATGGTTGCCTACTTAAATTCGCATTGCCGGGGCTAAATATCACATAATTGGGGTTGCCTCAACCCGCGGACATGAAAAACAGGCCGCGGCAACAGTGATGAAGTAGCCCAACTTGGCAACACTGCCTCGCTAGCATTGCTGAGAAAGATGAGACGTATACAGTGACGTAAGACCTGGCTCTGTTGTGGCTCTCAGCAGGTGGAAAAGCAAACTGGTTCTTAGAAGGCTCCTCAGTCGAACCAACTATGAACTGGGACTAGCTCTGGCTCTGAACTAGCTCTAGCACTGCCTTGGTGGAAAAGGGGTACCAGAGGAAAGGAGGAGTCCAATGGAGCCAGATGGGTGGAGAGTCGAGGCGCAGCTGCTGACTCTGATGTCTGAGGTAGAGCCTGAGTGACAATGGACCAATATGGAGCCAGAGGGATAAGGGAACCTGGAGGAGCAGGGATGGTTGTCCATGGTTTAGCCAAGGGAGCATTGAGCCAAGGTGGAGCAGAAGGGTCGGAGGGCTGAGGTGGAGTCCGGGACTTAGATGGTTGAGGTGGAGCTGAGGCAGCCACAAGCCAAGCCAGAGCTGATGAATGGAAAGCCCCTGGAGGATCCGCATTTTTGTAACAGACAAAATGGGGTATGTGGGGGGCAATAGTAATAGTGAAGCTGTGAGTTTAATTATAAAAACAGTGAAGTTGTCAACTCTTTGTTGAGAAATTTAATATAGCTTTAAGTAGCAAAACTGTTTTATGTGTGATGGTGCAGAAGTTGAAAACAAGTTTTTGTACTCCTGAATTTTTCTGTGTTTGCACTGTAAAACACTCTTACCAATATACAAAGTTTCCACCTCAGTAGTACATACAGGCACATCTAATAATTTGACATTGAAAAAGCTATCTTTGTGGATCTAAGTGTTTTGCCCTCATCTTATGGTGGCTTGGAATTCCAAGGGAAGTCGTAAGGGTCAGATGTCTAGATATTGGATATGTAGGCTGATTAAAAACCAAGTTTGGAAGTGGCTCAGAACCGATGCGGAAAAATTGGATATTGTGTTGAAGTTTGTTTACACGTGCAACAAATTCTGATCTGTGTTGAATTTTTCTCACCTTAAGGATGATAAAACAGGCAAAAACGTAATAGACTTACATCGAAGGACAAAGGTAGGACTGGTGCCAGAATATCACAAGGGTTTAACCTCATTCTACTTGGGCCAGTAAGCAACCACTCAGCAACATCATAGGAACAACCCAGAAAACACTAGCAACTGCATAGCAACATACTTAAATTAATTCAGAACACTTTAGCTATCACAAGTAAGCCAACTGGCAACACACATCACCAGCAAGCTTTGCATAATGAAATCACCTACAAAAATAGCCCATCTTGTTGGTAAAGGCTCCGTCTATCATTGTCAGGTTATGCCAGACAAAATAACAAAAGAAACCCATCTGGTGTAACAGGAACAGTGGCGTGGAAACTAAGGATAGTGTAATTAGCTTTTGACACGACTGACTCAGTTTCAAATCCCCCCCGATGCCATTCCTCTCCCCTGTCCCATCACATATCAGCTCTGAGATTTTTTATTTTAAATAAAAAATGAAGAAAATATTAGTGGAAATAAAGTAGGCATATAAAAATCCTCCTCAAATTTATTGGATGGGCTGGCACATCGTCCTTTAGCTCAAATTGTTACCAAACTTTCCTGTTCAGCAGATAAAAATAAATAAAAAATTGATTAGCATTTGCTGTAATAGTGCAGCATGCGTTCAGAAACCCTCCACTTTCCTCAGCTCCACCTGTATAGATCTGCTACGGGTAACTCATGTACACTGTATTGTACAGCAGCAGTGTATCGTGTTTGTATTGGCAGCAGCAATTCCTGTATACTTGCTCTGCAGCAGCAATAACCAACAGCAGCAGCACAGCAGATCTATTCCGCCAAGACCAAACATATCAACATTGTCATACCCATTACCATGCCAAACACTCAGAGACTTGTCATGACAGTACTTCATTTCAGGATGCTTACTCAATGGACTTGCACTATAGAGCTTGTGAAGCCAAATATTTTGCACATGGAATCATCCGAAAAAGCGGAAATAAAAAAGTATGGCCTTAGCCAAAATTATTGAGAAAAATCTTTAATCGATGAGAGCAACAGACAGGCAGCGATGAGTATAGTTTTCAGACACAGGTGGAGGCGGGCTGATGGCTATCGTATTGTGTAAAACTCAACAGATGGTCTTTTAATAATACATGTTGGATGTTCCCTTGCCCAAGCTGATGGCTATCATAGCACAAGGGGTTCACTCAGGGTTCAGCAGACCCCCTCCTCCTCTCCACCCACCTAACTAGCTGAAATAGAATAGTGGGTTGGCCATTAACCCTTTTGAAGCTCATAGGTGACAGGGAGTGAGTAATCCTGTGCTTTTCAGCCAAACTCTTAACTTCGTTCCACTGGATGATCATGCAAATCCTGTCTAGGGGCACAGACAGGACTGCTGAGCTACTTAAGGGGCTTTCACAGCATTTCAGATTACTTGTTGATTATATCACCAATTATATCATTGCTTCTGAGTATTGCACTTTAAAACACAAGGAAATATACTCACATTAATACACTACCAGTCTATATTTTTGACACACTGAGTTCATGAACTCAATGGGCTTTGGATCTAAAGGTTTATAGGCAAATAGATGATTTGCAGCTCATTTTCAGCTCAAAACTTTATTCATTTTCAGCTCAAAACTATAAACTCTAGCATTTATCCCAAGACCCTGCTTGCAGTTTAATACATAAGTGTTTATTTTATTAGTTATACCACAAAAAAAGTGTCTTTATATAAATGTTATAATAAATAATGTAAAAAAAAGAATCATTTTCTCTACATTTTAAATGTATACAGTCGTGCTCAAAGGATTACTTTATTTAGTACTGTTCTGAATAAGATATTTTATATAAAAGATGTTTTCATGACCCCGTTCAAAAGTTTCAAAAGTTGTGTAGTTACAAAAAAAGTTTGACTCTTAATTCTAAATCGAAAGTATATGCGCATGGCCACACTGTCAGATCTGTGTTGGATTTTGCTCTGTTATTATGATAAGTAAGTGGCAGATCAGAGGGCTTGCATCAGTTGAATATCTAAATATCTGAATATTATAGTAAAAAATACTATGTGGAGGACGCAAGATAATTTAATAATTATAATATGACTGCGTGATGAACCTTACATATTTAAACAACTATCGCTTTGTGTTGTTGGTCAGATAAAATGATAGAGAAAAAAAAACTGACATTAGATAATTTTTCAGTGCACCAAACGCCAAGTACAAAATGTTTTTTGTGGTACACATATCCTTACAAGTACGATTTTGGCGGTATTATTTGTGTCCCCTTCAAAAATTGCTCTTGAGAAATGTTATGTTTATTGTCCTCAACTGTTAGATGAAATTTACGCCTCTGGGTTGTTCTTAAGTCCCTTGTTTGTCCCAAGCATTTGAACTATTCTTCAGAAAAATACTCCAGGTCCTACAAATTCTTCAGTTTCCAACATCTTTTGCATATTTGAACCCTTTCTAGCAGTGACTGTATGGTTTTGAGATCCATATTTTCACACCGAGGACAATAGAGGAACTCAAACACAACTATTAAAAAAGGTTCAAACATTCCCCAGAAGGAAAGACAATGATCCACTTTTGAGAAAGACTGTAAAAATACTGTATATTGTCTGTACACCATAGTTATGAATTAGGTCTATGCATTTATTTCCATTTAAGGGATAGAAACTGATAGAAAAACAGGATTCTTTATCCAGCATTAAAGGGTTAGTTCACCCAAAATTTAAGTGAAGCAATGCATTTGTGTAAGAAAAATATCCATATTTAAAACTTTATAAAGTAAAATACCAAGCTTCCACCAGATCGCCTTTCGTATTTAACTTACGGAAAAAGTGTAGTGCCTCTCACACTGTTAGAAAAGTCCGTATTGTTTTTTTTACAGGTGTTTTACCTGTATTTTAAATTACACATTGCATTAGTTTGTGTTTTAAGGATTAACGGAAATTTCCGTAAAATTACTGGTTAATGTCCTGGCAGAAAATTACCAGTACATTTTCCAAGTGCACAGTTCAAAATGCTTACACTTAATGCTTACATCCATATTTTCACACCGATAAACTGTATAAATAAACTGTAAATACCAATAAACTGTTTTTAATTTCATTCCCATTTAATTCATAGTCAGGAGAAAAGACCAGTATTTGACACATATTCAATAAAGTATCAGGGTTATAACAATTAACTAAAACCATTACAAAAAATTCTTCGTTACTTGAAATTAAATAAATGTTAACTGAAATTAAAAAAATAAATAAAGAAACTTATTTGAAGCTTTAGCTTAACCTGATATGGCCTAATAAATAAAACAGAAATAAAAAGTTATAAAAACTATATAGATGTTTGTAAAAAAACGAACAAAAAAGTGAATTGAGCTCTCTTTTGTGTATTGTTAATGTCAAAAACAAAATGATGTCAAAATGTCAGTTCAAGTGACAGTCGGTTATGTAATGCTTAAATGCTTAATGTATTACAATTTAACTAAACTCATTAGATTTTAGGAGACTAAATCTACTGTAGATTTAGTCGACTAAAATCTTATAATATTTAGTCGACTAAAACTAGGCTAAAACTAAAAACAATTCAGGTGACTAAAATATGACTAAAACTAAATGGCATTTTAGTCAAAAGACTATGACTAAAACTAAATCAAAATTTGCTGTCAAAATTAACACTGGTGCGTAGATCGTTAAAATAGGGCCCATAATGTTTGTTTTTTTTGGTAACACCCCCTATTGGCAGAATTGTACGAAACTTGATGTGCATCCTCACAATGTCCTGTCTATGTGTGTCAAGTTTTGTTAAACTTGGACATTGTGTTAAGCAGCTATAAGTCAAATAGGCATTGCCTGCCCATGTAAATGTATCTTTAATGCTTCGATGAATCAAAGTTCTTTTGATAACTTTTTTGCCAGCACACAACTATTTTGGTGAAGATTAGACCAACGATCTATAGGAGGAGTTCGAAAAAGTAGGTTTTTAAGAAAATCCAAAATGGCAGGAACATTTTAATTAGATACATTTTAAGATGCAGGAATGAAATACATTTTATATGGCTCCATTTTATAGAGATATACCTACAGAATTATAACAAAAGTAAATTGTAATGATACTACAATATTTCTGTTTTCAATGTATTGTTGATTAAATATGTGGTGAGTATAAGAGACTTATAAAAAACTTGTAAAAATCTTACCATCCCCAAACTTTTGAGCATTAGACAATCAGCCAACAAGTGTCCAGCATACATGGAATTTCAATAGTTTTACCAGAAAGCAACCAAGAATGTTCCGCAGTGCGCAGAGCTGACATAATAGCTCAAATACAGTATTGTTTTGATTTGTTTAATATTTTCTTGTTACTTTATTATCCCCATTATTCAATATGTTTTATTTCATAGTTTTGTGACTGGAGTCTGTAGAGTATGTCCAAATGCTTGACTGCTAGTGTATGTAAACAATGTTACTGTCTAAAGTCAAACTATTTCCTTTTTGCTGTTGGCTGGATATGACTAGATGGAATTAGCTTTTTTTTATCACTATGGGCTGCTTTTCTCACACCACCATTCTTAAACAGACATTTTATTTCAGAAACTTCAAGGCTGAGTTATCACAAACATTCCACTCTTACTTTATATTCTGTGCCAAAGCATTCAACTGAAGTTTACATCTTCCACCTCCAGTCCGGGGTTTGTGTGTGGTCTTTAGCATCAGCCGACCATCTGTGTACACGTCTGTGGAGAGTGGGGTCACTGAGTGGAAGCAGGTTTACAGGTGAGGAGATGAGCTGTGTTAATTCTCCTCTAACCTCTCCTTTACCTTATCCTCTGCTTTATCCACATAAAGACATGTGTGAAATCCACTGGGTTCAGTCATGCTAAGTAAATCTGACTTGCTAAGTCAAGATCTGTACAAAGTGTCAAATTAAAAGAGTCTATGTAGTGTAATAAAGCCATTACAAATATTGCAAACATATATATATATATATATATATATATATATATATATATATATATATATATATATATATATATATATATATATATATATATATATATATATATATATATATATATATATATATATATATATATATATATATGTATATATATATGTATATATATATATATATATATTATTCCTTGTGTAAACCTTTATTTATAAGATTTTTAAAATACATGCTTCGACAAACAAGTCGACAAACAAGTATATATATATATGACTAGTAAGTCAAAGCCCAAATCACAGTCTTTGCTGTCCTAACTTAATTGACATAAGTACCAATGTAGAACATTATATAGAAACTGTGTCTATTCCTCGTTTAGTGAGGTCAAACATTAAAGGTGAACTATGTAGGATTTTTGCAGTAAAATATCCAGAAACCACTAGGCCAGTGTTATATATTTTGTTCAGTTGAGTACTTAGAATATCCCAAATGTTTCCAACTATTTGTAAATCGTGAGAAAATTGCTATTTTAACCAAGGAACCGGGACATGTGAGCTATGCGTGTGAGGGAGTCGCCTGTCGATTGCGTCATATCTGCGTCACCCTCGGTTTCCGGTTTTATTCAGTGAAACCCTTTACTCTCACTGCAGTGTGAACAAGTGTCATAGCAGCCGCCGAGCGAACGTCATAACTTCCTTTTCAACACACTCAGATATATCTAATACGATAAACAGAGTTGCGTTACCTCATACTCACGGCCGGCAACCGTGTCATAATAAAAGTCCCGCCGGCGACTATGCCATAATAACAGTCCCGCTCTTCAATCGCTCCTGCGGCCTTGCTCAGCTCCACAACACCCGGTCCTGCTCTGCTTCAGACTACAGTAATGTTAATAATCGCATCCATGAACATGATTTCTGCCCGAGTCCTATCCTGACTCTTTTCCACCGGCTGTGAGGTGAAGACCACATGTCCCAAGATTCTGCGCTCAAACGTGGCGTCATCAAACTACAGCTTTGTTTTGAACAGGCGACCTCTAGTGGATGGAAAAGTTACATAGTGTAGCTTTAAATCTACTGTAGGATCTAGGAAAAATCGAATTGTGATTAAACCAGAAAATCTCAATATTAGTGAACAAAAACAATTTCTAAAACTAGGTCTTCTAAACATTAGATAGCTCACACCTAAGGCGAACAGTGCCATTACTTAAATGAAATGGTCACAGATACTAGTTTCGATGTACTTTGCCTTACTGAAGCCTGGCTTAAGCCAAATTATTATTTCGGTCTTAATGAGTCTACTCCACCACGATACTCTTATAAGCATGAGCCTGGTCTGATGGCGGCGGTGTTGCAACAATCTATAGAAATATTCTTAAAGTCCCTGTAAAGGCAATTCTGAGATTTGTTTCTAAACACATTATAAATGTTAGAAATGTATTGCTGAAACACATTACAAAGACTGTGAACTATGAAGTACTGAATTCAGAAGTTAGACCGTTAAACAGTTTTTCACCGTTGCTGTGTTCAGGATTTTCTGGGCGGGGCTAAAACGGTGGCTCGATGACGCACTGGAGCCACCGAGCCTGGCTCCTCCCCTAACACATCATAACTAGAGCACATTCGCATCAGTTCGATCGCGAGTTACTGTTAGTACTGTTAGTTACTATAGTCAACAACTTACATAACAGCTTACAAAACAAAAACGATGAAGAAGTGGATTAATTTTGTGAACAGCAACCTTGATGGAGAGCTGAGGATCATCACCGACACCTACCTCTGCAGTGACTTTACACCGGATCGTTTTACAAACTTTCACCGGAGACAACTGGGATTCACTGATAATCCGCTGCAGAACCGACTATCCCCCACCCCGGCCTTAGTCCTCCCGTCCCGCCGACATCTGGTGCGTCGTGATCATAGACGCTCGTGATGATCAGTGAGTGTTGTCTTGTGTGCTACTGCCGCTTTCCCGCGAGTGGGCGTGGTTTCGGCGCCGACAGCGGACACACCCCCAGCGTTTGAGAGCAGAGAATGCAATTTTTTTATGATTCAAATTTGGCTGGGTGGTTAATAACACATTTATCTGTGGTGTGAGGAACTCAGAACACATGTTTAGTTTTGACTTTACAGGGACTTTAATGTTACTCAGAAAACAGGTCACAGGTTTAATTTGTTTGAAGTACTAGTGCTAAATGTTACGCTCTTAGATGTAAGAAAGAAATCCGTATTATCTCTAGCCTTGGCTACTGTATAGACCTCCAGGGCCCTATGCTGATTTCCTAAAAGAGTTTGCAGACTTTCTCTCAGATCTATTGGTCAACGTCGATAAAGCAATAATTGTTGGAGATTTTAACATACACGTAGATAACACAAATGATGTGTTAGGGGCTGCGTTAACAGATCTATTAAACTCCTTTGGGGTCAAGCAAAACGTCACTGGTCCCACTCATCGTCTTAATCACACATTAGATTTAATTATATCACATGGAACCAACCCAACCGATATAGATATTATACCGCAAAGTGATGATGTCACTGACATTACATGGTAACTTGCATACTGCGTACTGCTGAAATCTGTCATTTTGCGCCACGTTATCGACCAGGCAGAACAATCCTTCCAACCACTATAGATAGATTCTCAAATAGCTTACCTGATCTGTCTCAGCTGCTCAGTGAACCCAAACAAACAGATGAACTATAGGAAATTACTAGCAGCATGAGCACCATTTTCTCTAGTACATTAGAAATTGTTGCACCAATTAGATTAAAAAAGGTTAGAGAGAAAACTAAAGCACCATGGTACAACAGTGCTACACATGTTATCGAGAGAGAAACTCGTAACTGAGAGCGTAAATGGAAACAAACTAATTTAGAGGTCTTTAGAATCGCGTGGAAAGATAGTATGTCACGTTATAAAAAGGCCCTAAAAGCAGCCAGGGCTGAGCATCTCTGCAAACTAATAGAAAATAACCAAAATAATCCAAGGTTTTTATTTAACACCGTGGCTAGACTAACAAATAAACAAGCATCGCCTGAGCAAAATATTCCGTTACAGTTTAGTAGTAATGATTTTATGAATTTCTTCACTGAGAAAATAGAAAGCATCAGAAACAAAATTGTTAATGTACAATCTTTAATGATGTCTTATGATTCAACCTCAATTATCGCCCCTCAAGAACTACTACACCGCTTTACAACTATAGGACAGGAAGAGCTAAATAAACTTATCATTGCATCTAAACCAACAACATGTTTATTAGATCCAATACCCACTAAACTACTGAAAGAGTTGTTACCTGTACACTGTAAACCCGAATAAGTAAGCAGAACTTAAAAAAAGTGAGGCAATCAGTTGCCACAATTTTTTTAAGTTCATAAACTCAAACATTTGAGTACATCATCACTTATATTTTTGGAGTTTATTTTAAATATAATTTTAAATTATAATTAACTTAAATTTACTGATTAAGCAAACTCAAACATTTTCAGTTTCTGCTACTCAGAATATTTATTCATCTTTCTCATTGCAATAATTCAAGAGAACTTAATCATTTCAAGCATGAAAACTCAGAATTTTTATGTTTCATGAACATAACATTTATTAGTTTTTTCAATCAATCTTCTGATTACCCATAACTCAAAAACATAGACTTGTTACAACTCAAAATCATTTACCTCCAAACTTAAAATTTTGAGGCAACTGAGAACCAGCACGGTTTCAATCAGAAAAGCTGAATAAGTTATAAAATAGATTGTATGTTAAGTACTTTGACCTCCTGTGAGATTTACTCACACACAGACATCAAGAATCAGCCTATGAATCTCAACCATGGTGACACGCTTCATGCCGCAATGTATTATGGGAGCCATGGATGAGTTTTGCATGATGCACCCAGAATGCATTGCGGCATGAATCATGTCACCATTGTTGAGATTCATAGGCTGATTCTTGATGTATGTGTGTGAGTAAGTCTCGCAGGAGTTAGAAGTGCTTATTGTGTGATGTGTTAAACCTGAGAACAAAACTTATGTACACGTTTTAAAAATCGTTTAGTTTATAGGCTACATTAAACTGATGACAATAAAAATACAATAAATAAATAAAATAAATACATTTTGTCTTCCACTAACGCATTTCAGTTTGCCCCAATTAAATTGTTTTAATAGGCTATGGTTGTAATTTATTTGTTATGATGGATTTTACTTATTTGGTTAAGCACTCTGAGATTTTATTGTATTTTAGCATGTGCTATATAAATTAAGTTTATTTTTAAATCATCTCTATTTGAAACAACAGAAATAACAGGACTTCATCATTCTTAGCATGTAATTACTTAATTCTATTAAGTTGTACTTAATTTATGTTTTTAACTTATGCTTACTTATTCACAAAAAAGTTCCATTTAATCAAAAATGATTAGTTGAAATTACTCAAAAGGAAGACCATGTTACACCAACTTGAAATAATTAAGTTAGTAGAACTTTTTCTAAAACTTTGAGTATACACTACTTAATCTATTTAATTCATATGAACATTCGGGTTTACAGTGTAGTGGAAGAGCCTCTTCTCAATGTTATTAACTCGTCTTTATCTTTAGGTCATGTTTCAAGAATATTCAAGTTGGCAGTCATAAAACCTCTCATTAAGAAGCCACAATTAGATCATAATAACCTAGCAAATTACAGACCCATTTCAAATCTTCCATTTATGTCTAAAATACTAGAAAAAGTTGTGTCTGCCCAATTGTGCTCTTTCTTGCAAGAAAATGATATCTATGAAAAATTTAAATCAGGATTCAGGCCGCATCACAGCACAGAAACCGCTCTCGTTAAAATCACAAATGATTTACTTCTAGCTTCTGATCAAGGCTGTATCTCAATACTAGTTCTACTCGATCTTAGTGCTGCGTTCGATACTATAGATCATAAAATACTCTTAGATCGACTTCAAAATTACACTGGTGTTCAGGGACAGGCATTAAACTGGTTTAGATCGTACTTATCAGACCGCTACCATTTTGTCTGTCTAAATGGGGAAAAATCAAAGACAACGTCAGTAGACTATGGGGTGCCACAAGGATCCGTGTTAGGCCCTCTGCTATTCTCGATATATATGCTGCCACTTGGTAATATTATAAGAAAACATGGAATTAATTTCCACTGTTATGCTGATGACACTCAATTATATATTTCATCACGACCAGATGAAAACGCTAAATTATCTAAACTGACAGCGTTTGTTGAAGATATTAAATACTGGATGACGTGTAATTTTCTGCTATTAAATTCAGATAAAACGGAGGCATTACTTATTGGTCCAAAAAACTGCCCACAAAACCTCTCACAATACAACTTTAACTTGGAAGGATGTCCTGTCACTTTATCCACTACAGTAAAAGACCTGGGTGCTATATTAGACCGCAACTTGTCTTTCGAAAATCATATTTCATATGTTACAAGAACTGCATTTTTCCACCTTAGAAACATTGCTAAGCTACGTAACATGCTATCTATTTCTGATGCAGAAAAGTTAGTTCATGCATTCATAACCTCGAGACTAGATTACTGTAATGCTTTATTAGCTGGTTGTCCTGCATCATCAATAAACAAGCCACAGTTAGTCCAAAACACAGCTGCTAGAGTTCTTACTAGGTCAAGAAAATATGATCATATAAGCCCTAAATGGTTTAGCTCCAGTGTATTTAACGGATCTTCTATCGCCCTACAATCCATCGCGCTCTTTAAGATCACTAAACTCGAGGCTTCTGGTTATTCCTAGGATATCTAAATCCACTAAAGGAGGGAGGGCATTTTCACATTTAGCTCCTAAACTCTGGAATAGTCTTCCTGATATTGTTCGAGGTTCAGACTCGCTGTCCCAGTTTAAAACTAGATTAAAGACGCATCTCTTTAGCCAAGCATTCACATGATAATTACCTTTTATACTACAGTTAAATCGGATCGAAAGCATTAATATTCTGAACAGCAGCTATGCTAATTATTTCCCATCTGCTTTTCTGTTGTTATCTCGGGACACTAGTCCCGAGGTAAATAGTTTGTCAGCTCCACTTTGTATCCAGCCTCTCATGGAGACTTCAGATGCCCCAACACCTGTGAAGAGACGACTCAACGACAGCGTTGTTATGGCCTAAATTAATACATGATTGATTAACTTTTTCTAAGATTTTGCTTTAATATTCTCTTTCTAACATTTTTCAATGTACATTTATGAAATGCACTTTCTGTAAAGCTGCTTTGAAACAATGTGTATTGTGAAAAGCGCAATACAAATACATTTTAATTGAATATATATATATATATATATATATATATATATATATATATATATATATATATATATATATATATATATATATATATATATATATATATAAAATGGTTTCTGTTCTAAAATACATTTAAATTTATGCATTTGGCAGATGCTTTTATTCAAAGTGACTTACACCAATCAGGCATACCATTATGACTACCTTCCTAATATTTTGTTGGTCCCCCTTTTGCTGCCAAAACAGCCCTGACCCATTGAGGCATGGACTCCACTAGATCCCTGAAGGTGTACGGTGGTATTTGGCACCAAGATGTAGCAGCAGATCCTTTAAGTCCTGTAAGTTGTGAGGTGGGGCCTCCATGGATCTGACTTGTTTGTTCAACACATCCCACAGATGCTTGATTGCATTGAGATTTGGGGAATTTGGAGGCCAAGTAAACAACCTCAAACTCATTGTTGTGCTCTTCAAACCATTCCTGAACCATTTTTGCTTCATGGCAGCACGCATTATCCTGCTGAAAGAGGCCACAGCCACCAGGGAATACTGTTTCCAGGTAGGTGGTATATGTCAAAGTAACATGCACATGGATGGCTGGACCCAAAATTTCCCAGCAGAACATTGCCCAAAGCATCACACTGCCTCCACCGGCTTGCCTGCTTCCCATAGTGCATCTTGGTGTCATGTGTTCCCCAGGTAAGCCACGCACACGCACTTGGCGTGTGATGTACGAGAGAACGTGATTCATCTGACCAGGCCACCTTCTTCCATTGCTCCATGGTCCAGTTCTGATGCTTATGTGCCCACTGTTGGCGCTTTCAGCGGTGGACAGGGGTCAGCATGGGCACCCTGACTAGAGCTTAGATCGGGCCAAAAAAATCACGCCTGACCCAACCCGAGCCCATCCACGTTGTGTCTGAGCCTGGGCTGTGACTGTAATTATGAGCCCGGGCCCGATTTAAACCCGACCATTTTTTAATATATGGGCCGTTATAACTGATGTTCTCAACTACAATTCCGAGTTGTTTGAACTACAAAATTTTTTTTTCTGAATAATGTTTCTTTCTCCCAAAACCTTATAGTATGCCTCCACTCAATTTTTCAACTAAACATTGAAATAAATCTAATTAATAAACTAAATTAACCATTTAAACTAAATTACTGATCGAATTATTGATCTAAAGCCCACACTGTCACTGTATGATAATTGAAATGAACTGATGACATCAGCGTTTTTTCCAGAATGGCTATACAGCTGAATAAAATTATGCTGCATTATTTTCCTGTTTAACACTGTAAAGCTGCTTTGAAACAATCTACATTGTTAAAAGCGCTATATAAATAAAGTTGACTTGACTTGACTTGACTATTCCAGCTGCTGTGATAAAAGGCTATAAATGATCTGCTGAAGAACATGCTCCTCACATGTGATACCACTACTAGCTGGACTCTTTCTTTATGCATACAGATGTGATGTAATGACACAAAGACATGCCTGAATTTCCTGTGGAAATCCACCATACCACTATAACACATTATTACAAACTTACCGTTGTAAATGGGGCTAAGATAAGGAGATAGTTTTGAATACTGGCTTGCTGTGTACTTGCTCAAAACTTTATTTGGGATCATTTTTAACCAAGAAAAGTTACAGACTGCAGCTTTAAAGTCATTAAAGGTCCCCTGGCATGAAAGTTTCATTTTATGAGGTATTTCAACATTAATATGAGTTCCCCTAGCCTGAATATTGTCCCCAAGTGGATAGAAATGTTGATCGGTGTAAAACCGAGTTCTGGCTGTCTCTCTCTGCCTTTGAGAAAATGACAGGCCAGACGAGCCAATCCTGAAGTCTCCTGGTTTGACGTCCAAGCAGGAACGGTTACCTCCCTTTCCTTCGCCCAGAGAATCTGGCACGCCCTTGCAAGTGCTCGAGAGATCATTACTTGTGAACGAGTGAACGCTGGCAGTTTCTCAGTGTTTGGATGTACAAATGAAAACAGAAGTCTTTCTTCAGTTCCTTCTGATCTGTGATCATTAATTTCTTATGTGTAGCTAATTATTTATTATTCGTGCACACACTGCGGCTTCTCTCCCGACAGAAAGGTGTTTTCTATCTTGTGAGTCAGTGTTTTTGAACGTCCTCGTCGCGTCTATCTGTTCTTAAATGTGCATACAGTCTTTTCTGCTCAACACCAGCAGAGTCACATCTGTAGAGATAAACCTCACACACGCCGAAGCTCGGCCTTCAACATCCCGGTATCCCAGTACTGCATCTGGCCCACAGCGGAGGCACCAAACGCGGCGTGAGATTAAGCAGAAGGAGGGTAAGCGTGAGTATATATGGGCTAGGCTAGCCAGCTTTCCCCACAATAAACTGGATTACATTCGATTACTGCTGTTGTGTCTTTGTTTGCGCTGTGTAACGTTACTCAATGAAAAGCGTCACTGACGCTTTTCATATGATTGGAACATATTTAGAAATAATGCTATACTCAACACTTACTAACTCGTTCATCTCGCTGTAATGGTACATTGCATGTGTTACAAAGTTGGTAGAATAATGATGAAGACGGACTCGGCGTGACTGGGACTCGTGTTTATTCCGAACTCTCAGATACAAACACAATAAACTCGCGCTGACAGACAGCGCTCTCATAACTCAGTAGTTACTATAAATAACTTTGTTAGCAATCGCTCCGTCTCCGTGATGTCCGGTTCGCGAACAAATCATTCTTTTGAATCGGTTCTTTTTAGTGAACCGAACCAGTTCACCAAATCGGACTGAATCATTCTAAACGGTTCGCGTCTCGAGTCAGCGCTGATCCACATGAGTGACAGTCCCTCCGACTAGAAATAAACGAATAACCTGAAGTATATGCTAGTAACTACAACTAGGCATGTGCCGGTATCAAATTTTCATGTTGCGATTAATTGCTGAAGCTTTTATCACGGTATACGGTATTATCACGATAATGAAATTTGTTGCAAAAAAAAGTGTCATACTATAACAGGTTTAATAACTTTCTAATAACAAAAGAACCAAACATGTAAATATAATAAAGCAATACACAAAAATGTATAAAGTAAACAAATATTTAAAACAGATTAAAGAGCTAAAGAATTATAAAGAACAATATTGTAATACCTTATTGTAAAGTGTGTGACTGAATAACAATCAGAACATATTCAAACAATATCTAGGGCATGTGATTTAGTCCAGATTAAAATATAAAATGTTTAAGTTTGAAAATGAATAGCCTTAAGTCTTTAAGTATTAGTTATAGTTATGTGATGATCACCGTAGCGAATACAGAAAACTGTTTTGTTTACCAGGGATTACCGGAGAAACGGCTGCATTTCTGCTGTTCCGTCAGCGCCCTCTGCTGTCAGATAGTGAATGTGCGTTTCATTCAAGGCACGTCCTTCACTCGTTCCGCCATGTGCTCATGCACGTTGGGTTTTGTTTACATCAGTGCTCGTTCCTCTTTGACGTATTGTTCATTTTAAACGGTTGATGGGTAAAGTAAATGCATTCTAAAAATCGGAATAATAGGTAGGCTAATAGATAAATATTCACGGTATTTTGAAGTGCCCACGATAACAATATTGTGCATGTTCATTATTGCGATATATCGTATTACCGTTTACCGGCACATGTCTAACTACAACAGTTCACCCTGAACTGAGACATGCTGAGAGAACTGATGAGAAGTGAACACAGGTCCATCCGTCTCTGGCAGACTCGTGCCTGCTCGTGCCTCGTTAAACCACGCCCCCTCCGCTCATTTAAAATGCAAAGATGTCAGCCAATCACAACAGTGGGCGTTTTACTGAAGTCTCACAGCAGACACGCCTCTTGAAGCAGGGCATTCAGCCACAGGGCAAACAGCAGTATAGAAAAAATGCCTTTTATTTCTAAATTATGACATTTTATGATGTAAAAATCATACTAACAATATAAGTACACCTCAGGAAACACTATAAAATAATAGAAAAATGCCATGCCATGTGACCTTTAAGTCATAAATTAAAAGGAAGTTAATGCTTTTTTCGGCAGCACTTGACATGGACTTGATGGCCTGTTGGAGAGAGCGACCCTTCACCCTATTTTTCTGGTGCAAACTGGTGGTAGATGTGGCAAAAAATCCCCTGCATCCCACCTCTTCTGGGAAGATGCTGGTCTTCCAGCCATTCTGGGATGCTTCTGCTGCCAGGTCAGAATATTTTTTTTTTTTTTTTCTCTTAAGCCTCTTCAACCCCATCTTCCCATGGTACTGTTAATTCCACAACATATGCCATGCAGCTTTGTTGTTGGAGACCACAGGACCATGTCCGGCCGGAGTGTTGTAGCCACTATTTCTGTGGGAAACACAAGCTTCCAGGTCCACTTCCAATTTCCAATCCCGCGCTGAATGCAGGATGCTTGCATCCTTAGGTGTTGTACTATGCTCTTGACGTTTGCCAGCTGGCACGAAATTTGTGAAGTGGACCTGTCCTGTCAATGTTTGTGGGAGAATGTTTGTGGTGGTTTGTTTCTGTTCCAATATTGATGCCAGCTTTCTGAGTACTTGGTTATGCCACCAAGTATAGCGTCCTTGGGTGAGACTTGTAGTACACCCTGATAGAATGCGCCTTAGGGATGCAGGTGCTTGACACAGGGAACAGGTGGGATCTTTTCCATACCACTCTTTCAGATTTTGGGGGAG
This sequence comes from Gobio gobio, assembly GCF_949357685.1. Lineage (NCBI taxonomy): Eukaryota > Metazoa > Chordata > Actinopteri > Cypriniformes > Gobionidae > Gobio > Gobio gobio. The sequence continues at coordinate 17,122,011 of NC_137100.1, forward strand.
GGTAGCAGGTAATATGTGGCTCTGATGACAAAACTCAGCCATGCTCCCTCCATCTGCCAGATGTCACGCCAGCTGAGCTTTTTCTTCTCCAGACCCTCCCAGTTGGTCCATCTCTCCTGCTTGGCTATTGAGATGGCTTTGGCATGTCGCTCTCCCTCCTCCTGTCTCCTGACTTCTTCTACCACTAGCTGTCTCTTCTGTACTGATGTTGCTTTATGCCACAGAGGAGTTTTTGGGATGAGTCCGAACCCTTCCCTCCCATGCTGTACTTGTCCAACCACATCTCTGAAGTGATGCGTAGACTTTGCACTCTGAACAGCCTATGATAGAGTCCACTTCCTTCACGCTACCACCAGGGGGGCCGCTGTTCGAATGACTGCATCCTTGGATTCATTTAGAGTCTTGCTTTGAACTCTTTATTGGTAATTCCAACTTGTCATGTCCATAAAGTCTGACGGAACTTAAAGGGTTAGTTCACCCAAAAATTTAAATTAGCCACAAGAGTCTTGGGAGTATGCCAAACTGAAAGCACCATGACTTGAATTTTCCTGGCAACAAGGTCTTGTTGATGCGCTCCATGTACATGCTGGTATAATTTTTTAGGTGTTCAAACTACACTGTGTCTTTGAGCTTCACATCATACCATCTCCCTAAGCTCTCTACTGGCATTTCTGAGACAGTTGGGACAGTTGAAATCTTTGGTCAGCCGACATGAAATCTTTGGTCTGTGACTTGGCCTTTCATGATGGAGATGCACTTATTGGGCTTTAACTTCATCCTCGCCCATGTTATATTTTGAATAAGTTTCTCCAGCAGTCTCTTGGTGCAGGGGACAGTTGTTGTTAGATTGTCCATATAGGCTCAAATTGGTGGTAACCTCTGATTACATTGTAGTCGTTCTCCTCCCACAATCTATTCGAGGCTCTGATAATGATCTCCATTGCCATCGTGAAGGTCAATAGGGAGATGGTGCACCCTGCTATGATGCCTACCTCCAGCGATTGCCAACTTGTGGTGAAGCCTGATGTTGTAAGGCAAAACTGTAGATCCTGGAAGTAGTGTTTCACTAGATTTGTGATTGTAGTCGGCACCTGGAAGAAATCATAGGTAGCCCACAGAAATTAATGAGGGACTGAACTATAGGTATTTGCCAGATCAAGGAACAAGACGTGGAGATCTTTCCCTTCTGTCTTTACAGTCTGGATTTGATGCCAAAGCATCCCAAAAAGTCTGTGACGCCAGCCTGTTTGATTGATGTTTCAATAAAGAAATGTAGTTTTAAATACTTTGTGCCAACACACTGAAAAAATCTTACCTTCAATGTTAAGAAGGTTTATTTGGCGGAACTGTTCAAAGGTGGTTGAGTTCTTTTCTTTTGGGATGAACACCCCTCCCGCCCTTCGCCAGGCTTTCGGGATGATTTGCTTGTCCCATGCCATTTTCATGTTTTTCCACAGGATTTTCAAAACATCTGGAGCATTCTTGTTGACACTATACGGAACACCGTTAGGGCCTTGTGCAGATGCCAATCTTGCCTTTTTCCCTGCCTGCTTCAATTCGCTCAGCTTGGGAGGGCTGATATCAAACTGATGTTCTGGTGGTGATATTGGAGGGATGTCAGTGGGGACAACGATTGGTTCATCTTTTTTCTCAACAGTATAGATGGTTCTCAGATGCTCTTCAACCTGGTCTTTTGATGTTTTCAGGGATCCACTCTTCTCCTACGTGAATATGTCTTTCACAAATTTAAAAGGGTCTTTATAGAAATCGGTTCTGGATATTGCTTTCTTGTTACGGCGGAGTTTTGAGAGCCTGTGCTTCAGGTCCTCTTGAAGGAAGTTGATGCCTTCCCTTTCTTCTACTGTAGCCATTCTCCACAACTTTCATAGCCATCACCTCTCTTTCACAAGTTGTTGGATTTCTTGCAGCCGACAGGACTTGGGAGCGGGAAGCATGTCTTTCTGACTTGCTCCTTCACTCCACATTTCTCCTCTCCGCAGCTGTAGATAAGATCACCCATCTTCTCCAGCTTCTTCTCGGCTGATCCTTTGATGTTACTTAGAATATAACTTAAGTCTGTGTTGATGGTTTCCCACTCCTTGCTGTTAGACTTTGGCAATTTCACCAATGGCTCATGTCCTTGCATGTTTTCTTTTTTGCGGTGGGCTGGTTGTTGTGGACTGGTGGTTCTGCCTGAAGATTCCTTCTTATTCCCTGGGGTGCTGATTCTCTGTGGACTGTGAGTTTCTTCCTGCTGCTGAGTTTCATCCGACTGACAGAATCCGGTCAATGCGGGGCCCTTGGTTGGTGGTTTTCAGGCATTTCTTCCGTCCTTGATGTACCTTAAGACCATGGGTTGATGTTACTTTCGCCCATCCACACACGCACGGAAGTCTGAAGAACATGACCATCTTGGATATTTAATGGGACACTCCATGTACAATCACAGATATTTTTTTAGTCTCGCAATGATGCATCACATTTTATTTTTATTTAATTAAATAGTAATATTTCCTTTTATTTTTGTACTCATTTTTGAATTCAGGTGTCCAATCCTGCTCCTGGGCAGGGGCCACTCTCCAGTTTATGCTGCGTTCATGTCATAATTACCATATTACGAAATTAAAACACGTGACTTTCTACTCTGAGCTGTTTGCATCCACGGAATTATGCGTTTCTACATCAACAATATCAACATCAAAATAAATCTTGTAATTACGGTAATGACAACACGGTGTGAACACAACTTTCGCTCTATCCCTAATTAAACACACCTGAACCAGCAAATCAAGGTCTTTAGGATTACTAGAAAATTCCAGGCAGGTGTGTTGGAGCTAAACTCTGCAGGACAGTGGCACTCCAGGATTGGACACTCCTGTGTGAATTTTGCCATCAAGTTGCCTTCAGTTGTATGTGGGTGTGGCCATCTGTATTGAAGTGATCAGAGTATTTTAAAACCAACCAGTCTTGGTCTTCCCTCTGTGTTTGTACAGTAGGCATATTGCTCTGCGAGAAGAGATCTGGAAAGGTTATGTTGAGTTTTGCATTCATAGAATATTTAAAATCTTTCCTGCGCAGCTGTTTTCAGTTCTCCGAAACCAGAAGATTCAAATACCTCGAGGCCTGGTAACTGGGGCAGCATAATTTTTAATTTACATGCAATACTGACATGCATAGAAGACATGGTGAAATGCAACATACAGGGTTTCTTTGAATCAGATACATGGAGCAATGCCAAGGACAGCAAACATTTCAGTACACTGCTTATGAAAAGATCTCTCCTTGGTATGTCAATGTTATGTACATATATTTACACCAACTGCTATTAATACTCTGGGATGTTTACCACACTCTTATATGGGCTCAAAGCCTCCAAGGAAATCACACACAAAACAGTCTAAACTCTAAAGCATAAAATGTAATATTTGTCTTCTTAAATGCCTGCGTGCATTATAACATTATTCATTAGTCTGAAATAAGTGTCCATACTGTATGTATTTTGGATCCACTGTAGACGGAAAGCTGCACTAAATAACCTAATTTAAAATGCTAAAATGCTAATAAAATAAAAAAACATCATTCAATATGTATCTAAGACAGACAGAAAATTGAGTTAAAAGTGTGTGTGTGTGTGTGTGTGTGTGTGTGTGTTTGTGTGTGTGTGTGTGTGTGTGTGTGTGTTAAATAGAGCTGAGAGTACTTGTATTGGCAGTTTGAAGCATAATTAAATTAGGCAACAAATTGTATACACTGTCAAAAAAAAAGAGTACAAAATTGTACCTTTGAAGGTACAAGTGTCCGTCATTGGGGTGGTACCCTTAAGGGTACATTTTTGTACCTCTAAGTCAGGGGTAGGCAAGTTCGGTCCTAAAGAGCTGATGTCCTGGAGAGTTTAGCTCCAACCCTACTAAGCCACCACAGTATAAAACTCATGACTCCCAGCATGCATTTCAGCATTAAAGGTGGGGTAGGTAAGAATGATCTAAAACACTTTTGTCCAAATTTGTTTAAACTTTCTTTATATGTCAATACATAATTAAAATTTAAGTACTCTGAAAAAGAGAGTATAAAAATCGAGTGACTCTAGACTTTTTAATCTGCAATAAACACCGCTCATTATTTTAGTTTGGGCCGAAACAAGTGATTGGCTTGGGCGACTGTCACTCTCTCTCGCTACCATGGCTACCGCCGCTTTTGCTCCAGGATCTACCCACATGCGCGCGCCCCAGTGTTGCCAAGTCGGGCTACTTCTACACTGTTGCCGCGGGCTGTTTTTCATGTCCGCGGGTTGAAGCGACCCCAATTATGTGATATTTTGCCCCGGGATTTGCGAATTTTAGCAGGCAGCCCTACCAAAAAGACACATATTTTACCCCCCAAACGCGGTTTTTACCGGAGAAACACGATTGGGCTTGTTTTGGGCTAGTTTTGAGTAGCAATTAGGCGGATTTTGTTGTGAAAACCTGGCAACCCTGGCACACCCGTTTGTTTTGTTCAAGAGGCTGTATTTCTGCTGGACAGGTAATCTTTCATTTTGATTATACATTTTTTTGGTTTATGTTTTCATGAAGCATGTCTCACTAGCACACGTAGCTGCCTAATATAGCTAACACAACATTACTTAGCATAAAGTTACAATGTTATACACTTAGCGAACCATTAGTAGAGATGATAAATACTCAATATGCCTAGCTCAAGTTGATCGCTGTCGTGTTGAATTTCGCAAAATGTAACTTTAGATAACAAAATGCATGTGTAAAAGCTAGTACACCGCATCCAGGAACTTTTTTTAGAACTTAGTTAGCTTTAGCTGCTACCCTCTGTCTAAACTCTTTTACCATGTTCACCGGGAACTTTACCTGCACGTTTATTTCGGCCCTTGGTTTGTTTTTATATACTCTACCAATGTTTATGTTGATGTTTTTATCTTGTATCTATGTGTGTCGTAGACACTGTGTTGTGTGTGTATTTTAAACTTTACCAGTATCGTTATTCTAGCTTGATAGTGAGTACTAAAATACATCTTATTTGTTTATATTCATAATGATAAAGTTAGATTTTTTATTACATGTGATTCTGACATGATGTCACTACATGCACTTCTTCTCCGCTCGCCTCAGGTAAATAATGCGTCTTTCAGCTGAGCTGATCGTGGTCGGCGTAGCGCGTTCATGTGTTTTGGGGGCGTGGCTTTGGAAAGAGCCCAGAAGGGAGAAGGTGGAGTGAATGGAAATAATGAGCTGTCTTTAAAACAGTTGTGAGAGGTCTACAGACACTAAATTTTTATACTTTCTTTTTCTGAGTACTTTCATTTTAATTTTGTATTGATATATAAAGAAAGTTTAAACAAATTTGGAAAAAAAGTTTTTTAACCAAATCCTACCTACCCTACCTTTAAAGCTACACTATGTAACTTTTCCGTCCACCAGAGGTCGCCTGTTCAAAACAAAGGCGTAGTTTGATGACGGCACGTTTGAGCGCAGAATCTTGGGACATGTGGTCTTCACCTCACAGCCGGTGGGAAACAGTCAGGATAGGACTCGGGCAGAAATCATGTTCATGGATGCGATTATTAACATTACTGTAGTCTGAAGCAGAGCAGGACCGAGTGTTGTGGAGCTGAGCAAGGCCGCAGGAGCGATTGAAGAGCGGGCATGATGGCATAGTCGCTGGCGGGACTTTTATTATGACACGGTTGCCGGCGCCACTTCCTCTTTTCCAGTCATGAGTATATGAGGTAACGCAACTCTGTTTATCGTATTAGATATATCTGAGTGTGTTGAAAAGGAAGTTATGACGTTCGCTCGGCGGCTGCTATGACACTTGTTCACAATGTAGTGAGAGTAAAGTGTTTCACTGAATAAAACCGGAAACCGAGGGTGACGCAGATATGACGCAATCGACAGGCGACTCCCTCACACGCATAGCTCACACGTCCCGGTTCCTTGGTTAAAATAGCAATTTTCTCACGATTTACAAATAGTTGAAAACATTTGGGATATTCTAAGTACTCAACTGAACAAAATATATAACACTGGCCTAGTGGTTTCTGGATATTTTACTGCAAAAATCCAACATAGTTCACCTTTAAGTATGTCACCATTGTTGAGATTCATATGCTGATTCTTGATATCTGTGTGCGTCTACTGCAACTTTTTCTCCCTAGAGAAAAGGGATTGTATTTAAAAATCAAAATTCAGAATGGCTTATCTGTGGCAAGAAAGTATTTTTGGTGAATATTATTTATTGATATTTTTAGTCAGTGATGAGTTTAGTCAACCCTTTTTCTTCATGGCAATTTTTTTTATGGCTTCTTTTGATTTGAACAGATTTTGTGTTTTGGTAACACTGTAATAAAAACCATAAACTCGCATACAAATCTAAGAGTCAAACTGCCCAACTAAAGAAAACACTGATCACCACAATGGTGAAAAAATATTTTCAATAAAACCAACATCTAAACCTCTGTTAATTCTCAATAAGAGCTTCTATAGATATCTTTCAGGGTTGGAGTCAAACTCTGCAGGACAGCGACTCACTAGGACTGAACTTGCCTGCCAATGGTTTAATTGTACCCTAAGGACCAATTGTGTACCTTTAAAGCTACACTGTGTGATATTTTCCCCCCCATCTAGCGGTGAAAAGGTATATGACCATCCAGTGAATTTTAGTTTCTGTTCCTCTCAATTACGATTTCGTTTTAACTCCTACGGTGGCCGATTTAGTCCAAGATTGACATGGCTTCCAGTTCGACCTCGTCCACATTCGACACGGTGCCTGTGGGATATTCTGTGCGCAGTGGGATGGTTGGAACTCAACTGGCCTAATTATTCGGCTTGAAAGAACTGCAGCTAATCCAGAGTGAACTTTGATAATAATGTTTATTCAGTCATCCAATTGCAAGGCATAAACAGTTCCCTTTCGTTCAGTCACTACGACGTAACGTTAGTGACTAACGAATGGGGGTTTCGCTTAGAAGCCTATCAACTTCGAGTTTAGAGAAAACGCCCAATGGCGTGCCAATGCCATGGGCATGCGGAATTTGCATACGTAACTCCGCCTCACTGCGTGAGTATATAAGGAAGTACGAGGCAATATCGCATTATGTTTCTGCTTTCAGAGCCAAGAGTACCTACCTCTTCACTCCTACAGCCTTCTGAGACTCTGTCAGCTTCTTCGAGACGAGCAGCTTTCCAGTCGGTGTTGGTGTGACGGCGCGTTCCAGTGATCGCATACTTCCTGCCTGCTGATCTGTGCAGTGGTCCGCCTGACAGCTGGTGTGTGTTTCCCTGGGCGCTTCGGCATCGACTGCAAAGTTTCCTCTCACAAAAGAGCTTGCACGTGACACGTCCTTTTCAGGATGTTTCGTCCGTGCACTTCTGGGTGCGGTAGATCGCTTTTTTCTTTCGACGGGCACGAGCGCTGCGTGACGTGTTTGGGCTTTCAGCACGCTCAGGCAGCGCTTGTGGATGACTCATGTTCCCTCGGCGGGAACCTGGCCATCTCGGTGCTTCGATCTAGACTCCGTGAATTCCGTGCTGATGCCGGAACGAGAGTCCCCTCTGCCACCCCCCAATCTGCGGTCTCCTCTGGAGGCGGCACTTTGGCTGGTGACCAGGGTGATCTGAGGGTGACGGTGTGGAACAAAGCTCCGACGCTAGTTCCTCGGCCCACACCCCCCTCTCATGCACCTGACCCGGTCCGTGCTCAGACGTCTACATCGGGGCCGGCTCCTGCTGTCCCGACTGTGGCGTTTGGCACGGCGGAAGAGGAAGTGATGTCTATCGCCGCATCACAAGGTGGGCTGGAGTCATCTGAGGATGATGATTCGGCTGTGCTGCCACCTTCGGGTGCGCCAGCATTGCCCGAGTCGGACCCAGAATTGACAGCCATGCTGTCTCGGGCCGCCGCAGCGCTTGGACTGGAGTGGAACCCTCCGCTTCAGCCCGAGCGTTCGCGGTTGGATGATTGGTTTTTGGGGGCGGCGCATCCGGACACCCGTCCGGCCGCTCCTCCAATACCTTTCTTCCCCGAGGTGCATGAAGAGGTTGCGCGTTCCTGGAAGTCCCCGTTGTCTTCCCGTGAACGTTTGGCGAACTCTTCCGCCTTCACCTCCCTCGATGGAGCCGCGGCTCATGGGTACACTGGGGTCCCCCCAGTGGAACGTTCTGTTGCGATGCAACTGTGTCCACAGAGCGCTTCGTCCTGGCGTGGTGACCCAAAGCACCCCTCCAAAGCCTGTAGGTTTTCGTCATCCCTGGTGGCGAGGTCCTATAGAGCTGCGGGGCAGGCCGCCGCTTCTCTGCATACCATGGCAACTCTTCAGGCTTACCAAGCCAAGTTGCTGTGTGATATGCACGAGGGAGGGGCTGATCCAGGACTCAGCAATGAGTTGCGTGCCGCCACCGACCTCGCTCTCCGGGCGACGAAGGTGACCGCACGCTCCCTGGGTCAGGTGATGTCCACAAATGTGGTCCAGGAGAGACACCTATGGCTCACCCTGTCCGATATGCGTGACGCTGAGCGAACCCGTTTCCTCAACGCCCCCATATCACGGGATGGGCTATTCGGCGGAGCGGTCGAGAGCTTCGCCCAACAGTTCTCGGCCGCTCAGAAGCAGACTGAGGCAATAAAACATATCCTGCCCCGGCGGTCAGCTGCTGCCTCCACCTAACCGCCCGCGCAGGTGCCTCAGCCCGCTCGCCGCCGAGGACGCCCTCCTGTGGCTCCCTCTACCTCTGCGCCACCCAAGCAGCAGCCTCCACCCGGGCCGCGCAGAGGCAGCCAAAGGAAGGCGTCCCAGTCCGCTCCAGCCCCGCAGCCCGCGAAGAAACGCCAGGCTAAGCGGCGCTCCTGATGCGGACGGCTCAGGGATGGGCAGTTCTTTCCAGGAGACGGCGGCAGGGCCGCTCCTTCCCCCGGTGGAGGGCCGGGGGAGAATCTTTTGTTCAGCTGCTGGCCCCCGGGTCAGCAGCACCCTAATGTGGTTAAAGAAAGAACTGACAACCCCATCCCTGAGCCCCCAGAGATCGGTGACGGCAGTGCGCGCCACCCTCGGGTCTCGCCACTCTCGTCCCTCTCTGTCGCCAGCCCCCTGGCAGAGCAGACCCCAGTGGAACGCGAGTCCTTCCCTGGTCTCCTCTGTCAGGGCGCAGCCGTTAACCATGCCCCAACCCCGGGACGCCCAACAGCCTCCCCTGTCCGGGCCGGTAACGCTGCCTCGCTGCCCCACCCAGGGTACGTCTGCCGTCCGTATGACCCCGTTGGTGCAGTCTCTGGAAGCCTGGCTTCAGCTTCCGGGGCTGTCCCGCTGGGTTGCCCGGACCGTCAGGCTCGGCTACGCGATTCAGTTCGCGCAGGCTCCTCCCCGTTACAGGGGAGTCTGCTATACCTTGACCGGGGCCCATGCCCCCGTCATGCGTGCGGAGATTGCCACTCTACTGGCGAAGGGTGCGATCGAGCCTGTCCCTCCAGCCGAAATGAGGTCGGGGTTCTACAGCCCCTACTTCATTGTACCCAAGAAAACCGGTGGGTTACGACCAATCCTGGACCTTCGCATCCTGAACCGATCCCTTCACCGGCTTCCGTTCAGGATGTTGACTGCGAAACGCCTTTTTCAATGCGTTCGTCCTCACGATTGGTTTGCAGCGATCGACCTGAAGGACGCCTCCATGTCTCCATCCTTCCTCGACACAGACCGTTCCTACGGTTTGCTTTCGAGGGGCGGGCATACCAGTACGCGGTTCTCCCATTCGGGCTATCTCTGTCCCCTCGCGTCTTCACGAAGATCGCCGAGGCAGCCCTTGCGCCCCTTCGGCAGCACGGGGTTCGCATCCTGAACAACCTCGACGACTGGCTCATACTGGGCCACTCTCGAGAGCAGGTTTGCGGACACAGAGATCTGGTTCTCCACCACTTAGCCTGTCTGGGCCTTCGGGTCAACTGGGAAAAGAGCAAACTTTGCCCCGTGCAGAGGATCTCTTTTCTCGGTATGGAGATCGACTCGGTCGCAATGTACGCGCAGCTTTCGCGCGCGTGCGCGCAGTCTCTGCTGACTTGCCTCCGTCAAATCGAGAGCAAGAGTGCGGTTCCACTGAAACTATTTCAGAGGCTCCTGGGGCATATGGCATCTGCAGCCGCGGTAACGCCGCTCGGATTGCTTCATATGAGACCGCTTCAGCACTGGCTTCGCGATCGAGTCCCGAGATGGGCATGGCAGTCTGGCACGCTCCGGATTCAAGTGACTCGGGCCTGCCTACAGACGCTCACCCCGTGGTCGAACCTCAGTTTTCTCCGGGCCGGTGTGCCCTTAGAACGAGTGTCCAGGCATGTTGTCGTATCGACGGATGCCTCTGCCACGGGCTGGGGTGCCATGTGCAATGGACAAGCAGCCGCGGGCTCCTGGACAGGACCCCAGCGCCTCCTGCATGTCAATTGCCTCGAGTTGCTGGCAGTACGTTTCGCCCTGCACCGCTTCCGAGCGCTGCTGAGGGACCAACATGTACTTGTCCGGACAGACAACACGGCCGTAGTAGCGTACATCAACCACCAGGGCGGTCTACGCTCCCGCCGTATGTCTCAACTCGCCCGCCATCTCATTCTATGGAGTCAGAAGCGCCTGAGGTCCCTTTGTGCTGTCCATATTCCGGGAGTCCTGAACCACGCAGCCGACGAGCTCTCGCGGTTTCAGCCTCTCCCGGGAGAATGGAGACTCCATCCCCGGACGGTTCAGCTGATTTGGGAACAGTTCGGCGACGCACAGGTAGATCTGTTTGCCTCCCTCGACTCTTCCCACTGCAGCCTGTACTATTGTTATTCCCTGACCGAGGGCTCGCTCGGCACGGATGCACTGGCGCACAGCTGGCCGCGGGGCCTACGCAAATATGCGTTCCCCCCAGTGAGCCTACTCGCACAGCTCCTGTGCAAGATCAGGGAGGACAAGGAGCAGGTCCTTTTGGTCGCCCCGTACTGGCACGGCCGGACCTGGTTCCCCGAACTCGTACTCCTTGTGACAGCCCCTCCCTGGCCTATTCCTCTGAGACCGGACCTCCTTACTCAGAGACGGGGCACCCTTTGGCACCCACGTCCCGACCTCTGGAGCCTCCACGTGTGGCTCCTAGATGGGACGCGGCAGGTTTGAGTGGCCTACCACCTACGGTGGTCGCCACCATCACTTCGGCTAGGGCAGAGTCCACTCGGCATGCCTATGCGTTGAAGTGGAACCTCTTCGTCACCTGGTGCTCTTCCCGCCAAGAAGACCCCTGGAAATGCCCGATCGGGTCTGTGCTTGAGTTTCTCCAAGAGGGGCTGGAGCGAAGGCTGTCTCCCTCCACCCTCAAAGTATATGTGGCTGCAATATTTGCCCACCACGATCTCTTGGAGAACAAAAAGGTAAGTCAGCACGACCTGGTCATCAGGTTCCTGAGGGGAGCCAGGAGACTGAATCCTCCTCGCTCTCCTCTCGTACCCTCTTGGGACCTCGCAGTAGTGTTAACTGCTCTGCAGAGACCTCCCTTTGAGCCTTTGCGGTCGGTTGATATTAAGTCCTGTCTATGAAGACGGCTCTGCTGACCGCATTGGCCTCAGTTAAGAGGGTCGGGGACCTGCAGGCATTTTCGGTTGACAAAGCGTGCCTGGAATTCGGGCCGGCTAACTCTCACGTGATCCTGAGACCCCGGCCTGGATATGTGCCCAAGGTTCCCACCACTCCGTTTAAGGACCAGGTGGTGAACCTGCAAGCGCTGCCTTTGGAGGAGGCAGACCCTGCCTTGGCATTGCTCTGTCCAGTACGCGCCCTCCGCGCCTACGTAGACATGACGCAGTGTTTCAGGACCTCAGACCAGCTCTTTGTCTGTTATGGTGGAGAGCGGAAGGGAAGTGCTCTCTCAAAGCAAAGGCTGTCTCACTGGATAGTGGACACCATTGCTTTGGCTTACCAGCAGCAAGGCTGACCATGTCCCCTTGGTGTGAAGGCACACTCCACCCGGAGTGTGGCCTCCTCTTGGGCTCTAGCGCATGGCGCCTCGCTAGCAGACATCTGCAGAGCTGCAGGCTGGGCGACACCCAACACATTCGCCAGATTCTACAATCTCCGAGTGGAGCCAGTGTCCGACTATGTACTCGCCCCCCCGAGGGGCCGGTGATGGGCCAGGCTCAGGTGTCTTCGCTTGCTCGCCACTCCACTCCACGGACTGGATACATGCGATATTTCCTCAGGTGAGCTCCCTGAGAGCCCTGAGCTCCTCCAGCACTGTCGACGCCGACATCAGTCCAGTCTGCCCTTTCGAGCCCAGACCCTCATGTCCGGCCAGGTGCCCCATGTGCATGGTTCCCTCCGGCGACCCCCACATGTGTATTTCACCGTAAGTCTCCGCAGTGAGCGGGTTTCTTCCCTTGGCGTGTCCCCGCCACCCCTAGGGTTAAAAATCCACCTTCGGCTGGTACCCTAGATATCTTCCATATGCAGCCCTCAGCGGGTCATATGTGTCTCTTAAGTCCTCCCCACGGGTAGGCATTTTTGGCATTCCCTCACTGGGATATGCTTCCCAGTGTACCTTGGTATTCCTGTGTTAAGTGGGAGTCCTTCGTCCGTACTAGTCTTGCGACAGGGTACTCACACTTACGCAGGGCGCTGGAAGACAGCTGAGTGGCGGGATTATATTGGGACCCCCATTCGTTAGTCACTAACGTTACGTCGTAGTGACTGAACGAAAGGGAAAGTCTCGGTTACGGATGTAACCCTCGTTCCCTGAGGAGGGAACGGAGACGTAACGTCCCCTTGCCACATCAGCTGTGCTACCTGGAACGCAGGAGTTCAGTCTTGGCTCCTCAAGCAGGTAACATAATGCGATATTGCCTCGTACTTCCTTATATACTCACGCAGTGAGGCGGAGTTACGTATGCAAATTCCGCATGCCCATGGCATTGGCACGCCATTGGGCGTTTTCTCTAAACTCAAAGTTGATAGGCTTCTAAGCGAAACCCCCATTCGTTAGTCACTAACGTTACGTCTCCGTTCCCTCCTCAGGGAACGAGGGTTACACCCGTAACCGAGACGATTTGCGTGGATATGTACATAAATGTGGTTTCTGTGAGAGAACAAATAAGGATGGTAAATATACATGATAATGACATGACAGAAGATACACAGTTAAGAACTGTATAACTATACTTATAAGTTACATTTGTATAATGTAACCGTAAACCAGAGCTTATTGTACCATATATAGGCGCTAAATGCAGCTGCATTAAAAGGATCGGAACTGCCGCTGCTGCTGCTAACAAGCGATGTCGGATTACAAAAGTGTGTGCGCAGCTTTAGCACTGCAGTGCGCTCTGTATAACAATTGTTAATATGCCGATCAGACCTGATACATATTTCCATCAACATACATTACAAGCAAAAATTTTCTATAAACGAATAAACATTGTTGATAATAAAATAACTGAATGATTATTCAAATAGCCGAGCATTACGCTATTGTATGTTGACACAAAATTACTTCTGAGGTGACATCAACTGAATTACGCGATGACACACTCTGAAACACATCTACAATGACAATAACTTTTATTACTTGCGGAGTTATTAACGCACAGAAATACCACACAAGGAAAAACAGACTTTTGAGGAATAAACAAGCCAGGAAAACTCCGTATAACTCTGTTACTGGACGCTGCTGAGATGAAAACTCTCTGCGCATGCACCAGACAAGTCTGAACAAGTTGACGCGCACATGCGCGAGGCAGGGAATTTTGTACAGTGCCATCGAGTGTTAAAACGCGAAAGGCGAAGCTTGAATTTACGGGTATGTCCCTCTTTGGCTAATGTACTTTCAAGATGGAGGGGCAACATGGCGACCTGCATTCGAACCCCTACCCGTATGTACAACCCCAAATCAGAAAAAGTTGGGACAGTATGAAAAAAAAAAAAAAAAAAGTGATTTCTAAATTTACTTTGACTTGTATTTCATTGCAGACAATATGAACACAAAATATTTCATGTTTTGTCTGGTCAACTTCATGTCATTTGTAAATATGCATCCTTTCCTGTCATTCAGACCTGCAACACATTTCAAAAAAAGTTGGGACAGGAGCAATTTAGGGCTAGTAATGAGGTAAAATGTTTAAATAATGATGTGATTTGAAACAGGTGATGTCAACAGGTGATTGTAATTATGATTTGGTGCAAAAGCAGCATCCAAGAAAGGTCTAATCCTTTAGGAGCAAAGATGGGCCGAAGATCGCCAGTTTACCAACAAATACGTGAGAAAATTATTGAAATGTTTAAAAACAATGTTCCTCAAAGAAAGATAGGAAGAGATTTGGATATTTCACATTCAACAGTGCATAACATAATTAAAAGATTCAAGGAATCTGGAGGAATTTCAGTGCGTAAAGGACAAGGGCGCAAGCCTAAGCTGAATAACCGTGATCTCCGATCCCTCAGGCGGCACTGCATCAATAATCGTCATTCATCTATAAGCGATATCACCACATGGGCTCAGGACTACTTTGGCAAACCTTTGTCAAGTACCACAATACGTAGTTACATCCACAAATGCCAGTTAAAACTGTACTGTGCCAAAAGGAAGCCCTATGTTAACAGTGTCCAGAAGCGCCGTCGACTTCTCTGGGCTCGGAGGCATCTGGGATGGACCATCACACAGTGGAAACGTTTACTGTGGTCAGATGAATCAGTATTTCAGGTATTTTTTGGGAGGAATGGACGCCATGTGCTCTGGACCAAAGAAGAAAAGGATCATCCAGACTGTTACCAGCAACAAGTCCAAAAGCCAGGGTCTGTCATGGTATGGGGTTGTGTCAGCGCCCTTGGCAAAGGTAACTGGCACTTCTGTGAAGGCACCATTAATGCTGAAAAGTACATAGAGATTTTGGAGCATAATATGCTGCCTTCAAGAAGACATCTTTTCCAGGGACGTCCATGCATATTTCAACAAGACAATGCAAAACCACATTCTACACACATTACAAAGTCCTGGCTGTGGAGGAAGAGGGTACGGGTACTTGACTGGCCTGCCTGCAGTCCCGACCTGTCTCCAATAGAGAATGTGTCACGCATTTTGAAGCGCAAAATGCGACAACGAAGACCCCGTAATGTTGCCCACCTTAAGACTTGTTTGCAGGAAGAATGGGACAAAATTACCCCTAAAACACTTCATCACTTGGTGTCTTCAGTCCCTTAACGTCTTTTAAGTGTTGTGAAAAGGAATGTCAACATTACAAAGTGGTAAATTCAGACCTGCAACACATTAAAAAAAAAGTTGGGACAGTAAAGCTACTGTCCCAACTTTTTTTTTAATGTGTTGCAGGTCTGAATGACAGGAAAAGATGCCTATTTACAAATTACATGAAGTTGACCAGACAAAACATGAAATATTTTTGTTCATATTGTCTGCAATGAAATACAAGTCAAAGTAAATTTAGAAATCACTTCTTTTTTTCTTTTTTTTTTGCATTTTCCATACTGTCCCAACTTTTTCTGATTTGGGGTTGTATTTTAAATGGCATATTATAAACTTACGAGAATACTTTATGACTTGAAAGAAGTAAATATACATTAATGAGCACATATATTTTTGAAAGAACTAAGTGTTTGTAGCTAAGAATAAACTAAAAAAGTTACACAGTGTAGCTTTAAAGGTGCAGTTATACGTTTTGTTCTTCAAGGAACAAAATTGTACCTCCACTGTACCTTTTTTTCTGAGAGTGTACACAATCACAAATGTATCACATTTAAGGAATGATCTGTGTTAAAATTCTGCAAAAAAATCTTTACAGAATTCTGTTGCTGCAGATTCTGTGTGGAAATGGACATGTACCATATTATATATAATTCTTTTTGCAAACTTTGTTTTCTCCGGGGCTGGTCATGGGACTGGAGTGAACTGGCATGGTCTGGAACTTCAAATTAGATCAGTAAAAGTCAAGAGTTTTAATTTACTCAGTATTCACTCATGTGACGGAGGGACTTTCATTGCATTGCCATTTTGCCTCTCTGGCAGAACCAGTCCCAGGTCAGAGAAGAGTTGAAGTAGCATATAGGAGAGGAAAAAAGTAACATTGTTAGTTTGTTAGGAAAACAGATGTTGAACCCTAGTGGATTCACATTAATCTCAGATGTAGCTGCTCTGTTGGTGTTATGACCTAATTTCAGTAACATTTCTTGTTTGATCAGTGCAAAATGATGCCAAATATCAGTTTGACTTTAAAACAAAATAAGTATTATCTCAAGCGGTGATCTTGCATTTCTGCAACCACTGATTTTCTACTGAAATTGTGTTTTACCAGAAAGGAAATGTTCTACAGCTTTCCAGAATTTTTTTCTGTAATGCATATACAGATGTCATGTATGAATTGTATAGAATTTTAAAGAATTTTGAAGCACAGATAATATTGGTGTAACATACAGAATAGAACACTAACTCTTACTATTTCTGCAGCATATATTAAGTATACTGTAAACACAGTTAACCAATTTTGTGTATGCATGCTCATGACCATGTCTATGATCTGTGGCATGCTACTATTTTAAACATTTGTAGGTAGTTAATAGTTATAATATTATGTATACGCCTAATGTTCCGATTACTATTTGTAAATACAGTGTATACTACACACTTCAGTAAGGAGTTAGCTAGTATTTAGAGTTAGCAGTCAATTTTAATCTTATTCCAAAGAGGATCTTTGTATGCTTTATGTCTAATTCAGAAAGAAACTTAACTAATGTTTTCAGGGATAAAAATAAACACTGAATTCCACATTCTGGGGCAAGTTTCAAGGCCAATGTTTTATGCAGTGGATCTCTACCAGGGAACATCTTTATTAAACTTTTTTTTTAAAGAGATAGGCTACACTAAACAAGTTGACAGAATTTGAATGACTGTTAAAATGCATAACTAAAACAAGCTAAATTGAGCAATAAGATCACGATGCTTTAATAATTATTAGTCAACAATATTTTATTACATATATATATATATTCCCTCAAAAAAATTGTGGATAATAATAAATACTTTGTACTGTTCCATAAACATGTCATAATATAAGATGGGCCAAAACACTATACACCAGTTGTGCATGCTACAATGCTGTCAAGCATTATGCACATCAGATGTTCATGAATGCATTTGATCTCAGTCACTTTTCCAATTTCTCTGCTTCTGCACTAAAGACATCTCCATGGTGGACAGTCTTTTATTTGTATGATGACTCAACATACTACCACTAGTTGAAAAGAACATGAAGCGTACCAAATGTTCCCAAACAACCTTGTTTTGCTTCTCAAAAGCCCGCCCACACACTCTCTGTGCAAGCAATCTGAAGCCTTCTATCTCCAACCATAACACACAGGGCTCTACTCCAACCTGATGGGCTACTTAGTATGCATAGGGCTCTGTAGCAGATGTAATGTGCAGACAGTCAAAAACAAACTGTCTTGTTCTGTGAGAGACAGGATAGCAGTTGGTTGAAGTTGCACGGTATAGATACATTTCATGGGTGTGAGGATTTAGAAAAATAAAGTAAAACTTGCAAATACTACATTATCATGCTGAAGTTTATACGATAATGACACTTTCTATTCACATTTATTTCAATTAAAAGTATACAATTTTTTTACTTAGATTTAGCAGACTTCCTAGTTCTGATATGTCTGTTCTTGCATTACGACTTAAAGGTGCAGTGTGTGATTTTTAGTGCCATCTAGCTGTGAGGTTGAGAATTGCACCCCCCAATGATCACCTCTCCCTTTCGGAGCGCATAGAGAAGCTACAGGGGCTGAAACAGGACAAAAATGTTGTCGTCGGAGAGAGCAGAGAGTGACTAGCACTCTTTAGAGAAGTTTGTCTGTTTAGGGCTACTATAGAAAGATGACAGCGGAAAATGGCGATTTCACTGTAAGGGAACCCGCGGCGTATGTAGATAGAAATTGCTCATTCTAAGGTAATAAAAACAAAACGGTACATTAAGAAAGTTCTTTATACTCCACTGAAAACATAGTTAGGTATATTGTATTGCATTTCTGTCAATAGGTCCTCATAAATACTACACACTTAACCTTTAATGTGCTCTATTGCTTTAGCAGGATTTGCAGGCTCTTTTGCAGTTGGAGTAAATTCCATTTGCTGGATCGTTTTGAGAACTTTTTTATTTGCCTTTGGAGTATATTCATAAATATTAATTAGTTTCAGAAATCTGTGCTATAGCAGATGTTATTTACTTCAGGGTGAAGAGGAAGCCAATGAGAGACTAAATATGACACACAAACACTCAATCACTGTACAACTTAAAATTAGATGATGGATAAATGGAGTGTATGACATTACAGAAATGTCAACAGCATTCACAATCAAAAGGAATGAATACTAAGGCAACATTCATGACATAATGCCACCTGTTGATGTATGCATGCATGCATATTCATTGATTTACTTACTGACTGACTGAAGACTTTTTAGACATTTTATCCAAAGGTAGTACACTTTAAAATGTATTTTTAGTAGGCTATATGCATTAAGAATATGTTCTTGACTTATTATTTGATTGTAGTGCCAAGAGTTTTTTCAGACATTTTTACACAACAGTAGTAGGGTATTAAACATGCAAGATGATAATTGAATTTAAGTTTGCTCTGGTTACATAAACACAGACTCTGCCTCTGTAACTTTAATAATGGAGCAACTGAGGAAATGTCTCAGAGAGTTATTCAACCTCACATATACACATCACCAAGTCACCAAGTCACAATAAAAACAAATCGCTTTCCCAATGTACTCTCTTCTTACCCCAGGTCTTAAAATAACACTCAGATATTGAGGTAAAAGCACCAGTCAGTTCTTTTCTGCACTGGGAACATGAAATAAAGAGACATTTGATAAGACTGTTGTTTGTGTTTGAGTGACTGGGTGTATTTTTTTTTTCTTTTCTGTGTTCTGTTCCCGTGGTTCTGTGAATGTGCCCTTTGAACAGTGTTAGCAGGTCATAGCTCACTCAGAACTGGAGGAGTACAGAAGAGTGGGTGTGTCTCGAACAGCCAATCATGAAGAGTTTCATGAGAAGCCATACAATTCCTCCAGGAATCATCTGTTTGAGAAACAGCAGTAGGTTTTTTTTTTTTTACATAGCAACATATTGTAAACTTTTTTCTTTCTTTTTTTTTTTTTCTTTTTTTTTCACAATTAACATCATATCCTGCAGTGGCCCAAAAAAGTATTTGGACACGAAGTCACACTTGAAAAAAAATCAGGCATTTTAAAATGTGTATAGTGTCCAAATACTTTTGTCAAACACAAAAAGTGTTTGTACCACAACATTTAATCCCATACTCAACTGTCCAGCAGAGTAACCACAGGTGTGGTTCATTACATTCATTTTGAACATGAGCCAAACAGAAGTGTCCAAAACATCTAAAACAATTTATTTTTGCGAGATGTTAGATTTTTGTGCTATCTTTCATTTAAATGCATGCTATTTAGTTTGATATTTTGTATGGAATGCAATGACAAGCATACCTTTTTAACCCTTAATCACCCCTCAAGTAGGGTTTATGTTTGTGATCCTTGGGGTCAGATAGACCCCAAACATTTACAGAGCGATTGCATAAGGAAATATAATTTTTTTACATGGAAAACTATATATAATTTTTTATTTACTTCTCAACTTTACATTTATGCTGTGTTTTTGTGGATATTTGGTAGTATTTTTTTATTATTATTTACTGCACAATCACTTAAAGGGTTAGTTCACCAAAAAATGAAAATTCTGTCATTAATTACTTACCCTCATGTCGTTCGACACCCGTAAGACCTCCGTTCGTCTTCGGAACACAAATTAGGATATGTGTTCCGAAGACACATGAATCAGTGTGTCGAATGAGCAGTTTGGATCGCCAAATTTCAGCAGTTTGGCGGTTTGACACGCGATCCGAATCATGATTCGGCTCACTGATTCATAACGCTTCGAAGCTTCATGAGGCTGTGTTTTGAAATCGTCATCACTATATAGGTTGTTATTTAGGGTTTTTTTGCGCACAAAAACAATTCTCGCCGATTCATAAAGTTATTTTAGAACCACTGTAGTGAGATGGACTTTGTAACGACGTCTTTAGTACCTTTTAAGGGTCTTGAGAGTGTACCGTGCCATTGTGCCAATGGAGGCCTTTCAGAGCCATCAGATTTCAACTAAAATATCTTCATTTGTGTTCCGAAGACGAACGGAGGTCTTACGGGTGTCGAACGACATGAGGGTAAGTAATTAATGACAGAACTTTCATTTTTGGGTGAACTAACCCTTTAACTATAGGCCATAAATTGGCCAAAATCACTTAAATGATGATCTTAATTAAATCTAAATTATTTTTGGACATTGTTTTATGTGTTAAGGATAGAATACTGCCATCTGCAGGTTTGTGGAAAAACCTTATAGTTAAAGAAAGAAATAGTTAAAGAAAGAAAGTGCAATGACCACATATATCCAGCAGAGGTCCATAGGTCCAAAATGATGTTTTTTTGAAAATGTAAAATTGCAGAATGTCTCCTGTGATAGGTAGGTTTAGGGGCAGGGGCAGTGTAGGGGGATAGAATGTACAGTATGTACGGTATAAAAACCATTATGTCAATGGTAAATTCCCACAAAGATAGTGAACCAGACGTGTGTGTCTCTGTGTGTGAACATGCATGTTGCATTTGTAGTTGAATTGTTGATTGTATTTGCCAATTTCTATAAAAATGCTCTCTGTTGCAGTTGTGTGTGTGTGTGTGTGTGTGTGTGTGTGTGAGAGAGAGAGAGAGAGAGAGAGAGGAGAGAGAGAGAGAGAGAGAGAGAGAGAGAGAGAGAGAGAGAGAGAGAGAGAGAGAGAGAGAGAGAGAGAGAGAGAGAGAGAGAGAGAGAGAGAGAGAGAGAGAGAGAGAGAGAGAGAGAGAGAGAGAGAGAGAGAGAGAGAGAGAGAGAGAGAGATGAGAGAGAGAGAGGAGAAGAGAGAGAGAGAGAAAGTTCGTTCCACTTTGTGTTTATGCTCTAGGACCAGACCTTGATTTAAATGTAGAAATGTTCAGATTTATACTGGATGTATTTTTTTTTTTTGACAGACAAATAAAAAAATATATTTTTTAAAATTTTTCCATTCATTACCAAAATCTAAAAAATGCCCCAGACACCTGTGTGTGTTTGTGTGTGTGAGTGAACATGCTTGTTCCATGTTGCATTTGTGCTCTAGTATTAGTCTTTCGTTTTTGAATGGCAATTTTTCAGATTTATGCCAGTTTTGTTGATTTTATTTGCCAATTTCTATACAAATGCGCTCTGTTGCAGTCACACACATGTGTGTTTTGTGCATGCATGTGTGTGTGTGTGTGTGTGTGTGTATGAGATAGAAAGTTCGTTCCACTTTGTGTTTATGCTCTAGGACCAGACCTTGATTTAAATGTAGACATTTTCAGATTTCATTTGGATTTATTTTTATTTTTGTGACAAACAAAGTGAAAAAAAAAAGTTTTTTTTTTTTCATTTTTCCATTCATTTTCAATGTGGGGTCAATCTGACCCCGAGGACCTTAAATGGTATATTAAAAAAAATTACACACCTTTAGAACAACCAAATCAAGCCCAGATTTGTCGTGCATGTTTAGACAGATTATTTAGGAAAAGTCACAGAGTCTCATACTCCTGAGATGAAGGGAACACTTTTTAAAAATGAAGGAAAAGTCCAGTGGGGTCAGCTGGACCCCAAGGGGTGATTAAGGGTTAAGTGTCTGTTTCATAACTGGCTTACAGGCTGACACAATGTATAAGATGGCAGTATGAGAAAAACAAAGCTGTTTATGATGGGCCCCTTTCATTTCAGACAGGTTGACATACGAGTTATGTTCACCATAGCAGATATACTTACAAGTCTAATCCCAATGCGAACAAAGGCATAGGAGCACAAAGTTTTCAATCCTTTATCCATAGCTTTTGTATTTCCACAATAGAAACACACTAAGCAATATATGTAGGTGTCAATCGTTCTTTCTGGGTGGTTCTTCTGTAACTGTGCAGGTTAATGCTTTAGTATGTCTTAAAGCCAATATTGCCAAAAGTATTGGGACACCCCTCCAAATCATTGAATTCAGGTGTTCCAATCACTTCCATGACCACAGATGTATAAAATCAAACACCTAGGCATTTAGACTGCTTCTACAAACATTTGTGAAAGAACGGGTCGCTCTCAGGAACTCAGTGAATTCAAGCGGGTTGCCACCTGTGCAATAAGTCTATTCGTGAAATTTCCTCACTACTAAATATTCCATGGTCAACTGTTAGTGGTATTATAACAAAGTGGAAACAATTGGGAACAACAGCAACTCAGCCACGAAGTGGTAGGCCACGTAAAATCACAGAACGGGGTGACAAATCAGTGCATGCTGAGGCGCACAGTGCGCAGATTTCGCCAGTCAATAGCTACAAACTCCAAACTTTGTGTGGCCTTCAGATTAGCTCAAGAACAGTGCATAGAGAGCTTCATGGAATGGGTTCCCATGGCAGAGCAGCTGCATCCAAGCCTTACATCAAATGGACAGCATTTATATAGCACTTTCAACAGACCCATGGACATCCAAAGTGCTGTACATATTGCCTTACATTCACCCATTCATACACCGACGGCGGTGTCAGCCATGCAAGGCGCCACACAGCTCGTCGGAAGCAGCTGGGGTTAGGTGTCTTGCTCATGGACACCTCGACACTTGGTCAGGTGGAACCGGGGATTGAACCACCAACCTTCCAGTTTGTAGACAACCTACATGAACCACTGAGGCACTGCCTACATCCCCAAGTGCAATGCAATGCAAAAAAAAAAAGTACAATGTTGGATGCAGTGGTATAAAGCATGCCTCCACTGGACTCTAGAGCAGTGGAGACGTGTTCTCTGGAATGACAAATCACGCTTCTGTCTGGCAATCTGATGGACAAGTCTGGGTATGTATGGTGGTTGCCAGGAGAACAGTACTTGCCTGACTGCATTGTGCCAAGTGTAAAGTTTGGTGTAGGGGGTGTTTTTCAGGGGTTGGGCTTGGCCCCTTAGTTCCAGTGAAAGGAACTCTTAATGCTTCAGCATACCAAGCAGAGGTGTCAAGTAACGAAGTACAAATACTTTGTTACCTTACTTAAGTAGAAATGTTGGGTATCTATACTTTACTGGAGTAATTTTATTTACTTCTACTCCTTACATTTTCACGCGATTATCTGCACTTTCTAATCCTTACATTTTAAAAATAGCCTCGTTACTCCCATTTCATTTTGGCTTGTTTTCATTCCGGCTTGTCATCATTAAAAAAAAAAGAAAATAAAAACTTATCCAGATAAATCGCGCCATCCGGATAGAGTGAATTTGTTTGCAGTTCGATGAGAAGTAAAGGCAGATATATATATATACACACACACACACACACACACACACACACACACACACACACACACACACACACACACACACACACACACACACACACACACACACACACACACACACACACACACATATAAGCCTAAGAAATTTGACATGTTTTCTTTCCTGTCATAGTGTATTTCTAAATTTCTAATTGAAGTTGGAATGTTTATTTAGAAATACACTAGCATAGATGGCCTCAAAACGAACAGAAGCAGATTAAAAGCCAGAAAACTTCTAAATAAACTATTTAGATTTATTGAATTGAATTTTGGCAAAACTCAATGTTGTGAAAACTTTTTGTGCCCCCTTTCCTGTTCTATTGAACTGCTTAAACGTCTAAAAAAATGCTTTAAAGTTTAAAAAAGGTTTTGCTTTAAAGTTATTTATACTGGATGGTTTTCTTGGAAATAAAAAAGAGCACGGATGCTTAAATATTTTATGAGAGGGATGAATCACACACCACAGCCATTGGAGTTTGACTGCCTCTGCTTGTGTAGCACGCGATAATGACCACAGCTAGTCAGTTCACTGGTGTCTGTGCTCTGTGCTTCCGTCTTTCTATTGCCAGTTTTCATCTTTCATGGGGCCAGATGGCCATTTTTACATTTCTCTCTTAAAATGTGTCATCTTAAATTCTTATTTCATTTATATAACTCCCCCAAATCCTGTGTACGTTCAGTTTTTAGCTCTCTCATGAAAGTGGGAGAGGTGGGGGGGGGGCCAGCAGGCACCAGTGTTGCCAGTTTAGGCTGCTCCTCCCTCGTGAGAAATGCATAAAGTCTGCCAGGCACCACAGCTCTTCCAACGAAACAGAGTTGCAGTGGCTCACAGGAGCATGCATATGTACACCATGTTCAGATGGGATGCTAGTGTACTACTTACTGCATACTGCTATTTTTAGAATAATATATCAAACATTTTAATACAATAATGGTCAAAATATATTTTATGATATTGATATTTATACATATATATTGTAAATTGTGTGCTTCGATTAAATATATATATTTTTTAAAAACATTAACTAATGGATCGTAGTGTAGTGTCAACAGTATGTTTTTTTGGGGGGGGAGGGTAGGCTAGTCTGACAGACTTTGCATCAAAATTAATGTTTGGTTTTTGGTTTTGTCAAGTCACCTTCATTAATATAGCGCTTTTCACAACATAAATAGTTTCAGCAGTTTTACACTGATAATAGGAAACGTCTCGGTTACGTATGTAACCCTCGTTCCCTGAAGGAGGGAACGGAGACGTACGTCGGAACTGACCGACGAATTGGGATCTGTTTCCAGAGACCGACCTACTTCGAGTGATTAAAACGAGCCAATGGACATTGGCATGCGGTTCACAAATTCCACGCACCGCCCCGCAACCACCCAACCTGGTTCCAGGGGGGGAAGAACACAGCCAGAGACGACAGAGGAAGCTCTGTCGAGGGAAAGACACGGGGCTAGCCGAGTAGGGTAGCTGGTACCGTGGAAAATACACATATGGGGTAGCCTAGAGGGGACCGCAACATATGGAACCCAGCCTACACACACGTTCCACAAGCATACGGGTGCAGGCCTGGCATCAGACGGCCGCCACGTCTGACACCGGAGGGGTGATGGAGGAACTCACAGGGTTAGCCGATTTTCGGGGAACACGACTGGAGCAAATAGACGCACGTATCCGGCCCATAGGGCGGGAGTGGCGTATGCAAGCCGACACTTAGAACGGGCACTTAGCGCTGCTGGCCACTGGGGGCGAGAATGCGGGAAGATACCGGCTCTACACGGAGGCTATAAAATCTAGCGAACGTGTTAGGTGTCGCCCAGCCCGCAGCTCTACATATATCTGTCAGCGAGGCGCCTTGAGCCAACGCCCAGGAAGAAGCAACACTCCTTGTTGAGTGTGCTCGCAACCCGAAAGGGCAAGGTACGTCTTGGGAGCGGTAAGCCAAGACAATGGCATCCACTATCCAGTGGGCCAACCTCTGCTTGGAGACAGCCTTTCCCTTCTGCTGGCCTCCGTAACAGATGAAGAGCTGCTGTGAGGATCTGAAGCTCTGAGTCCGGTCAACGTAAGCGTGAAGAGCGCGGACGGGACATGACAAAGCTAGGGCTGGGTCTGCCTCCTCCGAAGGCAGCGCTTGCAGGTTCACCACCTGGTCCCGAAAGGGAGTGGTAGGAACCTTGGGCACGTATCCAGGCCGGGTTCTCAGGACAACGTGAGAGTTGGCCGGCCCGAATTCTAGGCACGATTCGTCGACCGAGAGTGCATGCAGGTCCCCTACCCTCTTGATTGAAGCCAATGCAATCAGGAGAACTGTCTTCATGGACAGGATTTTTAGCTCAACAGACTGCAAAGGTTCAAATGGAGGACCCTGAAGTGCTCTGAGCACCAGGGCTAAGTCCCAAGAGGGTAACGAGGTAGAACGAGGAGGATTTAGTCTCCTCGCACCTCTGAGGAACCTGACGATTAAGTCGTGCTTACCTAAGGATTTACCGTCTACTGCATCGTGATACGCCGCTATTG
This sequence comes from Gobio gobio, assembly GCF_949357685.1. NCBI lineage: Eukaryota > Metazoa > Chordata > Actinopteri > Cypriniformes > Gobionidae > Gobio > Gobio gobio. The sequence goes on from NC_137100.1 coordinate 17,147,973, forward strand.
CTGCGACGTACACTTTGAGGGTGGAGGGAGACAGCCTTCGATCCAACCCATCCTGCAGGAAGGAAGCACAACGTTAATCGAACACTTTCGGGGGTCTTCCCGGCGGGAAGAGCACCACTCGACGAACAGGTTCCACTTCAGAGAGTAGAGGCGCCTCGTAGAGGGGGCTCTAGCTGAAGCGATGGTGTCTACCACTGCTTGTGGTAGGCGACCTAGAACCTCCGCGTCCCGTCCAGGGACCAGACATGGAGATTCCAGAGGTCTGGACGCGGATGCCATAGAGTGCCCCGCCCCTGAGAAAGCAGGTCCTTCCTCAGGGGGATCGGCCAGGGAGGGGCTGTCGCGAGGAGTGTGAGTTCTGGGAACTAGGTCCGGTTGGGCCAGTAGGGCGCAACTAACAAGACCTGCTCCTCGTCCTCCCTGACCTTGCACAGTGTCTGTGCGAGAAGGCTCACTGGGGGGAACTCATACTTGCGTAGGTTCCGGGGGCCAGCTGTGCGCCAGTGCATCTATGCCTAAGGTACCTCCGGTCAGGGAGTAGTACCACTGGCAATGGGTCGAGTCTGGAGAAGCGAACAGGTCTACCTGTGCAACTCCGAAGTGGTCCCATATAAGCTGGACGCTCCGGGGGTGGAGTCGCCATTCGCCCGGAGGTGTCGACTGGCGAGAGAGCTCGTCGGCTGTCTGGTTCAGCGCACCTGGGATGTGAATGGCACGAAGTGACCTCACAAACTTCTGACTCCACAGGAGGAGATGGCGGGCGAGCCGGAGCATGCAACGGGAGCGTAGACCACCCTGACGGTTGATGTACGCAACGGCCGCAGTGCTGTCCGAACGGACCAGTACGTGCTTGCCCCGAAGCGGTTTCTTGAACCGGGCCAGGGCAAGACGTACCGCCAGTAACTCAAGGCAATTGATATTCCAACGCAGTTGGGGCCCCCGTCCACAGACCCGAAGCTGCGTGCCCGTTGTACGTGGCCCCCCAGCCCGTGGATGAGGCATCCGTGAAGACCACAGCATGCCTCGACACCTGTTCTAGGGACACTCCGGCCCAGAGAAACGAGGGTTCTGACCACGGACTGAAGGTTTGGCGACAGTAAGGAGTAACTAGGACCCGGTACTGACCGCTCTGCCACGCCCATCTCGGGACTCGGTTGTGCAACCAGCGTTGAAGCGGTCTCATATGAAGCAATCCGAGCGGCGTTACCGCGGCTGCAGATGCCATATGCCCCAGGAGCCTCTGAAATAATTTCAGTGGGACCGCTGTCCTGCCTTTGAACGTATTCAAGCAGTTCAACACTGACCGGACACGCTCTGGAGTGAGGCGCGCTGTCCGGCTGACCGAATCCAGCTCCATACCGAGATAAGAGATCCTCTGCGCGGGGCAGAGTTTGCTCTTCTCCCGGTTGACCCGAAGTCCCAACAGGCTGAGGTGACTGAGCACCATGTCCCTGTGTTCGCACAACTGCTCCCGAGACTGGGCGAGTATGAGCCAGTCGTCGAGATAGTTGAGTAAGCGAACGCCGCGTTCTCTGAGCGGAACAATGGCTGCCTCGACGACCTTCGTGAAGACGCGAGGCGACAGGGACAGCCCGAAGGGCAAGACTTTGTACTGATATGCCCTCCCCTCGAACGCAAAGCGCAGGAACGGTCTGTGTCGAGGAAGGATAGAGACATGAAAGTACGCGTCCTTCAGGTCGATCGCTGCGAACCAATCTTGGGGACGGATGCATTGGAAAATGCGTTTCTGCGTTAACATTTTGAACGGAAGCTTGTGCAGGGCCCGATTCAGAATGCGCAGGTCCAAGATTGGCCTTAACCCACCCCCTTTCTTGGGTACAATGAAGTAGGGGCTGTAGAACCCCGATCTCATATCGGCAGGAGGAACCGGCTCGACCGCGCCCTTCGCCAGCAGGACATCGATCTCGGACCGCAAGACATGGGCATCGCTGCTCCGCACGGAGGTGAAGAGGATGCCCCTGTACTTGGGAGGCCGGCGTGCGAATTGAATCGCATAGCCGAGTCTGATGGTACGGATGAGCCAGCGAGACGGCCTGGGGAGACCTAGCCAGGCCCCCAGAGACCGAACTAGCGGGATCAACGGCACCACAGACGTACCCGGGGTGAGGCAGCGAGGTGGAGTATTCAGACCCGACTCGGGAGGCCCGGAGGCGGCCCAGAGTGTTGCCTGAATACTCCAGGTGGGGCAGAGAGTGGGTGAGAAGGCCCGGGGGCGTCCTCGGTGCCCAATCTGCTGCCCCCTGGCGAGGGGTGAGAGGGGAGGAAAGGAGTGGCAAGGCCCGGGGGCGTCGCACACTGCCAACCTGTCCCTCTCTGGGCTCAGGGAGGGAAGAACTGCTCTGAGAATGTGGGTACCGCTGGACTCCGGGGAGCCAGCGGCAGGACCGAAACCAAAAAAATATATATATATTCTCCCCCCGGTCCTCCTCCGGGGGAGGGAGGGGTGCGGACACCGTCTCCCCGAGCAATTCCTCTCTCGCTGGGCTGCCCGTTTCAGGGTCGCTTGCCCTTGTGCTTGCTAGCAGGCTAGCGGGACCCTGGACGGGTTGGGCACCTCCCTTGCGCCCGGCCACCTGCTGCCTGGGTGGAGGCGGACGCAGGGTGGCGCCCTCGGCGACAAGCAGATGGAGGTGCTGCGGCCGACGACTGGGTGTAGGCAGCAGCTGGTCATCGGGGCAGGTTTTTTTTTTTTTTTTAAATTTATTATTATTTTTTTTTTAGCCACCTCCGTCTGCTTCTGGGCCACCAAGAACTGCTGGGCGAAGTTCTCGTTGGCGTCGCCGAAGAGGCCAGCCTGACAGACAGGGGCGATGAGGAACCGAACTTCGTCTGGCTCACGCATATCTGCCAGGTTTAGCCCCAGCTTCTTGGACCACTGGTGTGGACATCGCCTGACCCAGGGAGCGCGCAGTGACTTTCGTCACTCCGGAGAGCGAGGTCCATCACCGCACGCAGTTCCTGCATAACCCCTGGGTCGGGACTACCCTCATGCATGCAGGACAGAGGGCAGTGAGAGAGGGAAAAACTTATACAGGTTATGGCCCTTTTGGTGTTCCATATTTTGACACCAAATAGTTCCATGCTGTTAAATTTTTCCAATGCACATCCGGGCAGCCACCCCGGAAAGCATTGCTGTCAACTCTGAATCTGATTCAGCATGAGCACACACCATTATAGTGGGAAACTCAGCATTATCATTTCCAGCGCATAACAGCCCTCTCTCCGATGCAGCAATTGACATCTGTCCTCCGCCAGAGCGCCAAATGAAACGCTAGATCCCCTTTTTTTTTTTTTTTTTTTTTTTTTTTTAAAAAGGACCAGCAATTCCATCTGTAAGCTACCAGCAGGCATGTGAGACAATGAGCGTGGCCGTCAGACTTGACGGCACACAGCGCGCTGAACAATCCAGCCCCTATGAAAGAGCAAGGTGAACAACGCGCCGACGTGGTCATGTTCTCGTGAGAGAACATGAACCACCCACAAACAAAGTCTCAGCACGCTCGTGATGCGATAGAGGAGTGGGGGCCCGAAGAGATGTACTCGGCGGGGAAGCCCCACTGTAATCCTCAGGTCACCAGCGCTTATTGGCCAAAGTAATCCTTTTCTGGAGCCCCAGAAAAGAAACTAGATCGGGGAATAAGTGAAGGGACTCAACCCCGTTTGAGGTTTCATAGTCTCGACCGCGCATCAGAGCGCCGAGTGACGCGCTGGGTTGCCGTGACAACCCCCGCTATCAGCCGGCGCGAGACGGCACACGGCGCGCTGAACGCTCAGCCCTTACGAGAAAGGTGAGACGAAAAACGCGCCGACGTGACCATGCTCTCCTGAGAGAGCATGGATCACCCACGAAAGCAATCTCACATGTTTATATGCGAGAGAGATCGTGGCCGTCAAATGAGGACAGGAAACAACTGCATCCAGAAACACACGGTTTGAGTGACATCTTGAAAAAGACGCAGGTCAAACCGTGTTGCTCTTTTAGAAGGAAATGCTCTTTTAGAAGTGCTGAAGCACTCAGGGAGATGGCCGCGGCTCACAGCAGTCCGATTGCAAGCCTGCGTGTGAGCACTCAAAGAACGGAAACGCCCAGCCAACCAACACAGGAACAAGTGTATGTTGCAGCGGCCACTCGCTGACTCGCGCCGTCACACCAGCACCCAGGTAAGAGAGTGATCCTCCTCGAGACTCGTCTAAACACTCTTCGTAGAAACAGCTTGATACAGCAAACCGTTCGGCTCCGAAGTTAAAAAGCAATGATGCGGTATTCCACTTCCGTATTTATACCCGCGCTGCGGGGCAGTGCGTGGAATGTGTGAACCGCATGCCAATGTCCATTGGCTCGTTTTAATCACTCGAAGTAGGTCGGTCTCTGGAAACAGATCCCAATTCGTCGGTCAGTTCCGACGTACGTCATTACCCAAATCATTACCCAGATAGCATGTAATCATTGAAACAATTTTGAGTCAGTGTTGATGCGTCAAGTCAAGTCAAGTCACCTTCATTTATATAGCGCTTTTTACACACAGATTGCTTCAAAGCAGCTTTACAGTGATTCATTTAAAAAAAAAAAAAATTGTTTTTGAAGAAAAGTTTTTGATTAATTTCTGTTGTAATTTGTTTATTGTAGCCTAATTGTTCATTTCTGCAAACCCCTAAAAAGGCGAATCCATGAAAACGGTGGCATGTACGCTAGCATTACATGTTCAGCCTGTAGGCAAGCGTGTTTGAATACGTATGTGTGCATATGGGTTTTTATCTGTATAGAGGGGAAGGGAAGTGAAGGAGGCCTTCACAGGGGAGAGTCTAGTTGACAACGTCTCTGCTGGCACTTCAGGGATGCGTTGGTCGTGTCTAGGCACAGGTTCACCATCTGATCTGGATCCGGCAGACTACAGTAAACCTCTGGATAAACAGAGAGACTAACATTACCGTAGATGACATTCTTATTATAATGTAACGAGTACATCAGGTGTTATGGGAAGTGTTCCCGGTTCCAGCTAACCTAGTTAATGCAGCCTGAAACAATCATTTAACTGATTTGAATAATATAGTTTAATAATGTTCTATGTGTAAGCCATAGTATAGAGATGTGTTTTTAGTCTAGATTTAAACTGACAGATTGTGTCTGCTTCCAGAACAATAGGAATACTGTTCCAGAGTTTAGGTGCTAAATAGAAAAAGGATCGACCCCCTGCAGTTGATTTTGATTTATCAACTGGCCAGAGTTTTGAGACCGCAATAGACGTGATGGAGTATAATGCGTTAAGATCTCATTCGGGTACTGGGAAGTTAAACCATTTAGAGCTTTGTAAGTAATAAGCAAGATTTTTATCAAATGTATACACTGTTTAATAGGGAGCCAGTGCAGTGTTGACAGAACTGGGCTAATATGGTCATACTTCCTGTTTCTAGTCGAGCTGCTGCGTATTGGACCAGCTGCAGTTTATTTATTAAGCGAGCAGTGTAACCACCCAGTAGAGCATTACAATAATCTAGTCTTGAGGTCATGAACGCATGAACTAACTATTCAGCATTTTACACTGAAAGCATGTGCACTAATTTAGACTAATTTAGATACACTAATTTTTAAGATGGAAGAATGCAGTTTTACAGATGCTAGAAACGTGGCTTTCAAATGAAAGGTATCAAAGAGCACAGCCAGGTTCCTAACTGACAACGAGGATATGACAGAGCAGCCATTAAGTGTTAGACAGTATTCTAGGTTTTTATGTGCAGAGGTTTTTTGTCCAATAATTAGAAATTCAGTTTTTTCAGAATTAAGTTGTAGGAAATGAATAGTCATCCAATTTTTTTATATCAGCTATGCATTCCGTCAATCTTGTGAATTGGTAAATTTCGTCATGGTGCAAAGAAATATAGAGCAGACAGTCAGCATAACAATGAAAACTAATGCCATGCTTTCTAATGATATCTCCCAAGGGTAGCATGTACAGGGTGAAAAGCAACGGTCCTAGCACTGAGCCTTGTGGTACTCCATACTAAACTTGTGATCGGTATGACATCTCTTCATTTACTGCTACAAACTGATAGCGATCAGATAAGTATGATTTAAACCAAGCCAATGCAATTCCAATAATGCCAACATAATTTTTAGGTCTATTCAGAAGAATGTTGTGGTCGATAATATCAAATGCAGCTGATCAGATGATAAGAGCAAAACATTTGTAACTCTAATGAGAGCAGTCTCAGTACTATGATACGGTCAAAATCCTGACTGGAAATCCTCACAGATGTAATTTATTTCTAAAAAAAGGAGCATAGTTGTGAAGACACTGCCTTTTCTAGTATTTTTGACAGAAAGGGTAGATTTGAAATTGGCCTGTAATTGAATCTGTAGGATCAAGTTGTGTTTTTTTAAGTGGTTTAATAATAGCCAACTTAAAAGTTTTCGGTACATATCCTAATGCAAACATGAATTAATGATATAAAGAAGAGGATCTATGACCACTGGAAGCATCTCTTTTAGTAGCTTAGTTGGTATAGGGTCAAGCATACATGCTGTTGATTTGGATGATTTAAAGTGTTTAGCCAATTCTTCCTCTCCTATAGCATTGAATGAGGGGAATTTTTCCTCAGTGATACTACAATGCACTCTTTGATGCGATACTGTAGTAGATGGTTGCATTGTTATAGGTCAGACAACAACGCACAAAAAGGGGGACTATAGCGACTGGCCCAATCAAACACATGATTTTTACAATTTAATCTCCTTAAGGACCCAGACAGGCTCCGTGATGTCTAGTTTCCCCACTGTGAATTAGCACCCTGGTGCCCACTTATACACTTCAAAGACACTTGGGCTGATTGTTCTCAAATAGAGAACAGTACAACCAACAGACATTCAATCCCCTATAGAAATGGAATTCTATCCACTATTTAATTGACAATCTGTTTAATGAATTAATGCATTTCCCCAGCAATGAGCATTATTGGAGATTTTGGAATAAACACAAAACACACATGATCACTGTCATGCGGTGAATCCGGCCAATCGTGAAACAGCCGTGTCATCATCAGAGCTTGTGGAGTCGCTCTGGAGAAGGCAAGCTGCACAGATGAACTAGCCGGCTGCTCTCGAATCGCTCTCACTCACTCTCTCGTTGGTGGCAGAAATTTCTGCCACTCTCGTCATGGCGTCGGCACTGTCTCAAGTCGGACAAAATTTCTAACCAGCATGCACTATTTCAAATCAGCCTCCGATCGGTCTTTGCAGCGCTGTAGGAAGTCGAACAAGCCTACTGTTTGTTGAATGTCACTGTCTCCACCCATGTATGCTGTTGACTTTCATCACAATTTCACTGCTGATCCAACACACTTTAAGCATTGAAATGTCAGTCTCAACCAAAATGATGGTTTGGATCAAAACTCAACATTATATCAATGTCACCATGTTCTCTCGGTATTTATTTACTACCACTTACTTTCACTTACACAACACCATTTTCAACCAAAATAGAAATCTCTCAATGTGTTCCGCTCATCCACACAGCAACTGCGCCCGGCGGCTAGAGACACACACCCAAAAACAGGTTTTGAAATAGTTTTGAAACGATACCACTATCATCTTCGTGTAAACTTAAAAAAAAACGTGAATCTGTGAGAATGGCGACAGCATGCACATAAGAATTACGTGTTTATAGGCAAGCACGTTTCATTACTTATCTGGATGGCCTGGATTCGGAAGACTACTGTAAACCTTGGGATAAACAGAGATACTAATATTAGCGTAGATGCCATTCTTCTTATGATGTAATGGTTGACCTAGTTATTGGGCGTTTTGTATCACATTTAGGTTTTGAAGTCTTTTATTTTGTATCGTCACTGTTCCTGACGTCACAGTTGGCCGGAGAGTGACTGCGGTTACGAACACTGAGTGGCAAAAAGACTGAGAGGAGTCTGCAGCCTGCTGCTTCTGCTACTGATTGCTTTTAGATGGAAAATCTGGCTGCCCATAACTGCTGGTCTAGGATATTATTAGCGAAAAAGAGTTGTCAAAAGATCCAGTGTCTATCTGTATTTGCACTTGTCAAATGATTCAATTTCCGTAATAGCTTCAGTGAGTAATGTAGCCAATCACAGACATGTTTGTTGATTTCTTGAACGCAATGGCCAAACACAGGTGTTGAAGTTGTAATTCACTCACCACTTGTTTTTGTCCAGTGCTGAGTTCTGCACGCACACAAATCGTCTCTAACAAAGTGTAGACATTATGTAAATAAGAGATTCATTGTGCTGTCAGCTTCACTGATTAATTTAACAGAACTTTGTGAGATCGTGTTTATTGAATGAGTGACCGCTTTTAGTGATTTATAAAGGGAACGCTCTTTGCGTGCTGTAGGCGATATAAAAAAAATATTAATAGGCCTATAATATATTCAGAATTTGAATTTGCCATGTTTTCCATTGTTTTCCATTCTTGAAAAGTGGCCACACACACGCTTCAATACATCGGCCCATCCGCATATACCTTCCGCATACATGTTGGATTCACTCTAGAAATTGAGATGACTGACAGACAGTGATAAATGTTTATGTATTTAGGTATCGAAATCAAGCTCATTCACTAAAAAAAATTCATCTCTAAACATAAGATTTATGTATTTGAATTGCATATACATTTTCCATGCATTTGGATTACATAATTTTAACAAAAACAAATTAATAAACTTAATGTGATTCATATATGTAAGTCATACATAAATGTAACAGGTAAGATTTATGTAATTGTATTGATAAACTTAATGTGATTCATATATGCCAGTTAAATGTGAATTAAACAGTTAAGATTTATGTAATAGTACACAGAAAAATGTAAAATTAACACTTCCTAGTGTTCAAGTGTGTGCTCACTACTGGGTTAAAGTACTATTGAAGCGGTGTTAAAGTTAATGAGATAATTGAGTGATGATTGAGCATTAATGATGAACACCTGATGATAATGAGCTGAATCACTGAAGGAAAGAGAAACACAAGAACTACAACTGACTTCAGCCACAGCCTAGATTAAATCAACTGTAGATAAAAGAAGACATTACATCTCTGAAGATCTCAGTAGATGAGGATTAAACTACTCCACAAACAGCATTACCAGCTTCATGCATTACTAACCAGACTGACTTTATTTTTGTCATTTCTGTTTTAATGAAAATAATAGTTTTGTTGGAAGTCACCATGCTGGAAATCAGTGTCTGCTTTAGTTGGGCTCTTGACCCTTAACTCTTTAACTTTAGTATATCTCTGGCTCCTTTAACTGTGAGTTTTTGAAGCATATTTTTATTTTAAGGCAATCTAAGAGAAAATATTATCAGGTGATGTTGGCTATTTGTAGTGGTCTGAATCACTGCTCTCATCCAGAGGCTAATTATCTGGTTATTGAGGTAATGTGTTATTAATCTTGTAGTATTATTAATAATAGCCATGTGATTCTACAGCACAAGATCGAGGACAGTTGTGTTAATCACTAATATTCATATAAAAAATAATAATAATAGTGCCCAAAGGTTTTCATCTACGGCATTACTTAGACACACACAGACATCATGAATCAACGTATGAATCTCTACAATGGTGACAATGGGTGCGTTCCATTCGACCGTAAGTGGACTGCGAAGTGGACTTCAGAGGGCATTCCGCCATCTTAAGTGAGATTCCAATCCAAAGGGTGCGAACATGTTCAGTCTGAAGGGTACTGCGAACGGCGCAGGGAAGAAGGGAACATCGATACATCACTTCACAGGAAGTAGAGAGTGAAAATCACCCAAATGTCTTTGCGCGTCGCGTGCATCACCTGTCTGAACTAATGATGGCGCAGAGCCGTTGGTGGAAGAATTTTTAAACAGCTCTGCGATTAAGGAGTTTACATATGCATTTGAATATTCAAAGTTATTATACAAACTAGAGTATTTATGAATGGTTATGGCAATAACTCTTACATTTGTATATTATATTTTATGAAAATGTAAACAAATTAATAGAGTGGAGAAGCACCTGTGGGCTGTCATGTTTTATATTTTACTTTATTTACCTCAGGAATGTTTACTGTGCAGCTGCACTTGGGAAAGAAAGCGCACAAGATGAGACCTCTACAAAGACCATTAAGAATAGCCTACATAGTTAACCAAATCAAAGTATTTTCATATTGAATGACAGGTGCAGCTTCAAATCTGTTCATAGTCAATACAGGTTATAAGTAAACTAATAAAACTAATGGACAATGTTTTGATTATATGTTTTAGATAGCCTATACTGTGTGTCTTTGTAAATGTATATGCTTATTATATGGTTTTCAATTTTAAAGTAAAGTAAATTACAATATTAATTTATGTTATATCATAATCTGCACCCGTCGTTGCCTTTCTTTGATGACGTTGCAGGGCGTTCCAAATGAGTGATTATTGTCAGCGAAGTCCACTTCAACTGATATACCGTGCTCAGGGAGTAGGGAGCAGTGAACAGTGCGTAGGAACCCTGTCGAATGGAATGCACCCTCAATTAAAAAAATCAGATAAACAAATCAACTTTGAACATAAAACAAGCAACTAAAATGTCATAACAAAAACAGCAAAAGTAAAAGTAATAAGTAAGTATCAAAGAAATTTTGTCACAATTCAGATGCATAATTTATTCATGCCGCAATGCATGCTGGGACACATGGGGGGGGTTGATTGGTGATACACAACATGCACTGCAGCATGAAGATTTTCATTGTCACCATTGTTGAGATTCATACATTGATTCTTGATGTCTGTGTGTATCTAAAGAATGTTGTAGATTTAAATCCTGCATATTATTTGATTATCACAACATTGCTGTAACTCATGCTGTAGAATCACATGGCAACTATTATGAAATACTATGATAAATCAAAACTAGTAACATGTTACCACTATAACCAGAGCATTATGCTGCATTCACACCAAACGCGAATAGAGCGTCAAAATCGCGTCTAGTTTCACGCGCGAACATTTTGAATGCATTCGCGCGTCGGCAGCGAGTTGGACCCGCGTAGAAATCGAAGCGAAATTGACACGCGTTCAACTCGGGCGTCAGACGCGAATTCGCTTCAAACACGTGAATGCACAAAAGCACCATTCGCGTGTAACGCGCGTATCGCGCAAGACGCTCAAATCGCGTCCAATTGGCGTCATTCGCACGAACTAGATGCGCGAATGAGGCGGGACCTCCAGACGCGCGTCAACCTCGCCTTTCCATTGACTTAACATTGAAATCACTCGCGCCAGACACTCTATTCGCGTTTGGTGTGAACGCAGCATTAGACTCTGAATGAAAATTGTTTAATCATCATCTGCTGAGATCTTCAGAGATTTAATGTCTTCTTTTATCTTCAGTTGATTTTATCTAAGGCTGTGGCTGAAGTCAGTTGTAGTTCTTGTGTTTCTCTTTCCTTCAGTGGTTCTGCTCATTATTATCAGGTGCTCATCATTAATGCTCATTTATAACTCAATTATCTCATTAACTTTAACACTGCTTCAATGGTACTTTAACCCAGTAGTGAGCACACACATGAACACTAGGAAGTGTTAATATAACATGGGCGTTTTTCTGTGTACTATTACATCCACTCACCTAAAGGATTATTAGGAACACCTGTTCATCCATCCATCCATCCATCCATCTTCTTCCGCTTATCCGGGGCCGGGTCGCGGGGGCAGCAGTCTAAGCAGAGATGCCCAGACTTCCCTCTCCCTAGACAGGCCAGCCGGGAGACATAGTCCCTCCAGCGTGTCCTTGGTCTTCCCCGGGGCCTCCTCCCGGTTGGACATGCCCGAAACACCTTCCCGGGAAGGCGTTCAGGAGGCATCCGGAACAGATGCCCGAGCCACCTCAGCTGTCCCCTCTCGATGTGGAGGAGCAGCGGCTCTACTCCGAGTTCCTCCCGAGTGACTGAGCTTCTCACCCTATCTCTAAGGGAGCGCCCAGCCACCCTGCGGAGAAAGCTCATTTCGGCCGCCTGTATCCGGGATCTTGTCCTTTCGGTCATGACCCAAAGCTCATGACCATAGGTGAGAGTAGGAACGTAGATTGACCGGTAAATCGAGAGCTTCGCCTTACGGCTTAGCTCTTTCTTCACCACGACAGACTGGTACATCGACCGCATTACTGCAGAAGCTGCACCGATCCGTCTGTCAATCTCCCGTTCCATCCTCCCCTCACTCGTGAACAAGACCCCTAGATACTTAAACTCCTCCACTTGGGGCAGGAACTCTCCACCAACCTGGAGTGGGCAAGCCACCCTTTTCCGACTGAGGACCATGGCCTCGGATTTGGAGGTGCTGATCCCCATCCCAGCCGCTTCACACTCGGCTGCAAACCGTCCCAATGCATGCTGAAGGTCCTGGTTAGAAGGGGCCAACACGACAACGTCATCCGCAAAGAGCAGAGACGAAACCGTGTGGTCCCCAAACCTGACACCCTCCGGCCCTTGGCTGCGCCTAGAAATTCTGTCCATAAAAATTATGAACAGAACCGGCGACAAAGGGCAGCCCTGCCGGAGTCCAACATGCACCGGGAACAAGTCTGACTTACTGCCGGCAATGCGGACCAAACTCCTGCTTCGGTCATACAGGGACCGGACAGCCCTCAGTAAAGGACCCCGGACCCCATATTCCCCCAGCACCCTCCACAGGACGCCGCGAGGGACACAGTCGAATGCCTTCTCCAAATCCACAAAACAAATGTGGACTGGTTGGGCAAACTCCCATGAACCCTCCAGCACCCTGTAGAGGGTATAGAGCTGGTCCAGTGTTCCGCGACCAGGACGAAAACCACACTGTTCCTCCTGAATCCGAGGTTCCACTATCGGCCGGATTCTCCTCTCCAGTACCCTGGCATAGACTTTCCCGGGGAGGCTGAGAAGTGTGTTCCCCCTATAGTTGGAACACACCCTCCGGTCCCCCTTCTTAAAAAGAGGGACCACCACCCCGGTCTGCCATCCCAGAGGCACTGTCCCCGACCGCCACGCGATGCTGCAGAGGCGTGTCAGCCAAGACAGCCCCACAACATCCAGAGACTTGAGGTACTCAGGGCGGATCTCATCCACCCCCGGTGCCTTGCCACCGAGGAGTTTCTTGACCACCTCGGTGACTTCAGCCCGGGTGATGGACGAGTCCTCCTCTGAGCCCCCAGCCTCTGCTTCCTCAATGGAAGACGTGACGGCGGGATTGAGGAGATCCTCGAAGTATTCCTTCCACCGTCCGACAACATCCCCAGTCGAGGTCAACAGCCGCCCATCGCCACTGTAAACAGCGTTGGTAGGGCACTGCTTCCCCCTCCTGAGGCGCCGGACGGTTTGCCAGAATCTCTTCGAGGCCAGCCGATAGTCTTTTTCCATGGCCTCACCGAACTCCTCCCAGGCCCGAGTTTTTGCCTCCACGACCACCCGGGCTGCAGTCCGTTTAGCCTGTCGGTACCTGTCAGCTGCCTCAGGAGTCCCACAAGCCAGCCAGGCCCGATAGGACTCCTTCTTCAGCTTGACGGCATCCCTTACTTCCGGTGTCCACCACCGGGTTCGGGGATTGCCGCCTCGACAGGCACCGGAGACCTTGCGTCCACAGCTCCGAGCAGCCGCTTTGACAATGGAGGTGGAGAACATGGTCCACTCGGACTCAATATCTCCAGCCTCCCTCGGGATCCGGTCGAAGCTCTGCCGGAGTCGGAGCACTCTCCAACACCCCTCCCAGAGACCCCAAGAAGGTCGGGTACTCTGCACTGCCGTTCGGCCCGTAGGCACACACAACAGTGAGAGACCTATCCCCGAGCCGAAGCCGCAGGGAAACGACCCTCTCGTTCACCGGGGTAAACTCCAACACATGGCAGCAGAGCTGGGGGGCTATAAGCAAACCCACACCAGCCCGCCGCCTCTCACCATGGGCAACTCCAGAGTGGTAAAGAGTCCATCCCCTCTCGAGGAGTGTGGTTCCAGAGCCCAAGCCATGCGTGAAGATGACACCTGTTCAATTTCTCATTAATGCAATTATCTAATCAACCAATCACATGGCAGTTGCTTCAATGCATTTAGGGGTGTGGTCCTGGTCAAGACAATCTCCTGAACTCCAAACTGAATGTCAGAATGGGAAAGAAGGTGATTTAAGCAATTTTGAGCGTGGCATGGTTGTTGGTGCCAGACGGGCCGGTCTGAGTATTTCACAATCTGCTCAGTTACTGGGATTTTCCCGCACAACCATTTCTAGGGTTTACAAAGAATGGTGTGAAACGGGAAAAACATCCAGTATGCGGCAGTCCTGTGGGCAAAAATGCCTTGTTGATGCTAGAGGTCAGAGGAGAATGGGCCGACTGATTCCAGCTGATAGAAGAGCAGCTTTGACTGAAATAACCACTCGTTACAACCGAGGTATGCAGCAAAGCATTTGTGAAGCCACAACACGCACAACCTTGAGGCGGATGGGCTACAACAGCAGAAGACCCCACCGGGTACCACTCATCTCCACTTCAAATAGGAAAAAGAGGCTACAATTTGCACGAGCTCACCAAAACTGGACAGTTGAAGACTGGAAAAATGTTGCCTGGTCTGATGAGTCTAGATTTCTGTTGACACATTCAGATGGTAGAGTCAGAATTTGGCATAAACAGAATGAGAACATGGATCCATCATGCCTTGTTACCACTCTGCAGGCTGCTGGTGGTGGTGTAATGATGTGGGGATGTTTTCTTGGCACACTTTAGGCCCCTTAGTGCCAATTGGGCATCGTTTAAATGCCATGGCCTACCTGAGCATTGTTTCTGACCATGTCCATCCCTTTATGACCACCATGTACCCATCCTCTGATGGCTACTTCCAGCAGGATAATGCACCATGTCACAAAGCTCAAATCATTTCAAATTGTTTTTTTGAACATGACAATGAGTTCCCTGTACTAAAATGGCCCCCACAGTCACCAGATCTCAACCCAATAGAGCATCTTTGGGATGTGGTGGAATGGGAGCTTCATGCCCTGGATGTGCATCCCACAAATCTCCATCATCTGCAAGATGCTATCCTATCAATATGGGCCAACATTTCTAAAGAATGCTTTCAGCACCTTGTTGAATCAATGCCATGTAGAATTAAGGCAGTTCTGACGGTGAAAGGTGGTCAAACACAATATTAGTATGGTGTTCCTAATAATCCTTTAGGTGAGTGTAAATCTTAACTGTTTAATTCACATATAACTGGCATATATGAATCACATTCAGTTTATCAATATAATTACATAAATCTTACCTGTTACATTTATGTATGACTTACATATATGAATCACATTGTTTATAATTTGTTCATGTTAAAATTATGTAATCCAAATGCATGGAAAATTTATATGCAATTCAAATACATAAATCTTATGTCTAGACCTTTTTTTTTTGAGTATATAAATGTCAGGAAAACACGATTCCTGGCTGCATGTCAACATCCATGGATCACTGGAATGGATCCAGTGGATCACTTTGGTAAGTTTCAAGGAACACTATATTGAGTCCAGCCTTTAGTTCAAACTGATAACCGCTTGTTTTACTCGCGTTTTCCCCTATTACCTCCAGTAATGCAGCAGCACTTCTGCCACTCAGTCCCAGCTGAGGGGGCGTGTTACGTTGGGAAAGTGACGTCAATGCATGCCCTCAATTCCCTGATCCCATCATGTGATCCTGTCATGCCACTTTTGCTCTGTGTGTCTTGTTTTCATCGGTTCCTTTGTTTCATGTGTCATGTTCTTATTGGTTCATTGTGTTGATTACTTCAGGTTTGTCTTATGTCAATAGTCTTTGTGTATATATAGCCCTCATGTTTCTATTGTTTGTTGTAGCTTTGTCTAATGAAATCTGTTGTTGTTAAATTTTTTCGTTTCATGGTTTATGGTCAAGTCATTGTCTGGTTCTGTTTATCTGTATCTGTATCTCTATTACCGTTTATTTAAAGGTCCCGTTTTTCCTGATTTTTTGAAGCTTTGATTGTGTTTACAGTGTGCAATATAACATGTGTTCATGTTTCGCGTGTAAAAAAACACAGTATTTTTCACACAATTTACTTATCTGTATACCGCTGTTTTCACTGTCCTAAAAAACAGCTTGATGATTCAGAAATACGTAACGAGTTCTGATTGTGCCAGCGGTTCCTGTGTTGTGATTCGACAGCAGCTTAGCGCACGTTGCCCGGAAAGGTCACGCCTCTTACCATAACGGGGGAGATGCAAGCGCTCAAAGTACAGCGTCCCTGAAGGCCAAACAAAGGTGATTTGACTCTGGGATGAAAATAACAGCGTCTGGATGACATGGCGACAAACACTCTACAAACGCAACCGAACGCAACACTTCCTCTTCTCCACGTGGGAGAGCAACACGACCACGCCCCCTTTTTTGCGTATTCTTGTGGGCGGAGGTTAGTCAACAAACTGTTCTACTGACGTCATTAATGCAGGATGTACAGGGATGTAGTCCAAACCGGCTGTTCGCTGTAGGCTTTGAAAGGGAACTTCTGTTAAATAAAATATCTCGCTTGGCATTGAACTTTGAGCTTTATAATTTTACAGGTATTATTTATGCTCTAACAGCAACATTACACACTAACTAAAGTTTGAAAAATGGGATCACGAAGAACAGGACCTTTAAATAAACTGCACATGGGTTCAACTCTGCTTGCCTTAAGTGGACTAAACATTACAACAATAAAGGTCCCTTTTAGGCTGGCCACATTGTAAGCCTGATTTTGAGCCTGATTTGCACCCCCAAGCAATTGGGGGGCGTGGCCCGATTCAAGGCTTGTCACAAACAACTTTCTGTCCAAAAAATCCTGAATTGTGTGGTGTCATAATTATTTTACTGCTCCCGATCATGTCGCAGCCCGAATGATCCCAAATCATAAATATCAAAATGTTTGATATTTACAGCTCAAGCCAATGAGAGCAAGCAAGCTTCACCAACCGGATGTTGCGTGCTTCTATAGCTGAATCCTGGCAGCCACAAACATGCCACAAAAGTGGAGTATTGATAAAGATCACCCATATTATTTTTTACTCCTTTGTTTAACAAAACTCACGTCAGGAGAACCAGCTGACGTTGTTGATCGTTCTCCATTTGTTTTTCTTCTCAGGTCACGTTCGATCTCGTGAGTCTCTGTGAGATCTCATCTCACTGTGGAAATATTACTAATCGACAGGTGTGTGGTCTCGTGGTCTGGACGAATCTTCTAGTGTGTGCATTCAAAGGATTAGCCTATAATGCTAAAAATCGGTTGAAACTGCAGTTAAAGTACGCCTGTGGTGAAAATCAAGCTTTTAATGTTGTTTATATGTCTATGTGGTGTTTTTAATATAACAAACCGTGCAAATTCATAAATCGTCTAGTGCAGGGGTTCTCAACCCTGGTCCTCGAGGCCCACTGTCCTTCAGAGTTTAGCTCCAACCCTAATCAAACACACCTGAAACAGCTAATTAAGCTCTTCAGGATTACTAGAAAGCTACAGGCAGGTGAGTTTGATCAAGGTTGGAGCTAAATTCTTTAGGACAGTGGGCCTCGAGGACCAGGGTTGAGAACCCCTGGTCTAGTGTGTCCAGAGGTGTCAAAATTATTAACATTCATTATTCAAGTAGAAGTATAGATACTAGGGTTTAAAAAGACTTCTGTAGAAGTTGAAGTATCAACTCAAGCTTTTTACTCAAGTAAAAGTGTAAAAGTATTGGTTTCAAAACTACTTTAAGTTTAAAAGTAAAAGTAATGTAAGGGAAAACATGCCATTAAGGACAAAAGCTTAGGCCGCACCACAGGGGTTTATTGTGCACTACCCCACCTCCTTAATTCATTCTAAAGGCCATAATGATTATAATGTTATATTAACCCATAATCACTCTTTGGGGTCCAGCTGACCCCACTGGACTTTTCCTTCATTTTTTAAAAGTGTTCCCTTCATCTGAGACTCTGACTTTTCCTAAATAATCAAACACGCACAAAAAAACTGGGCTTGTGTAAAAAAAAATTGAAATGTGACCCCCACATTAAAAATGAATGGGAAATGTAAAAAATGTTTGTTTTTTTGTTTTTTCATTGTGTTTGTCAAAAAAATAAAAAATAAATCCAGTATAAATCTGAAAATTTCTACATTTAAATCAACGTCTGGTCCTTGAGCATAAACACAACGTGGAACGAACTTTCTATCTCATTCACACACGCACGCACACACACACAAACACATGTGTGTGACTGCAACAGAGTGCATTTTTATGGCAATTGGCAAATAAAATCAACAAAACTGGCATAAATCTGAAAAAATTCCATACATAAAATTTATGTATGGAATTTTTTCAGATTTATGCCAGTTTAAATACTATTAAGGACTAATACTAGAGCACAAATGCAACATGGAACAAGCATGTTCACTCACAAACACAAACACTCACACAGGTGTCTGGGATGTTTTTTTGATTTTGGCAATGAATGGGAAAATGTAAAAAATTATATTTGTTTCCTTTTTTTTTTGTCAAAAAAATAAAAGAAATCCTAACCCTAACCCTAACCCCATCCAGTATAAATCTGAAAATGTCTACATATAAATCAAGGTCTGGTCCTAGAGCATAAACACAAAGGGGAACACACATGTGTGTGACTGCGACAGAAAGCATTTTTATGGAAATTGGCAAATAAAATCAACAAAACTGGCATAAATATGAAAACATTTCCATACATAAATGAAGGACAAATACTAGAGCACAAATGCAACATGGAACAAGCATGTTCACTCTCTCTCCCTCTCTCTCTCACACACACACAGACACACACACACGCACACAGGTGTCTGGGGCATTTTTTAGATTTTGGAAAATAAAATCAGACATGAATGCACAACAGTGTGAAGGGGTAGACATAACACACACACACACACACACACACACACACACACACACACACACACACACACACACACACACACACACACACACACACACACACACACACACACACACACACACACACACACACACACACACACACACACTCACACAGAAAGAGAGGGAAAATGGCAGATAAAAGAAATAGGAAAGTTTTATTTTTCTGTGAACTCTTCACTTCTGTTAATTACTGTTTATTGGTGCTGCTGTTTTGTTTTGTATTGTGTTGGTTGTATTTACTTTTTAAAATTCATCTCTTGTTCTAAAAATTACGTGATTTGTGTCATGTGCAGGTGCGATGGATCGCGTACAAATCGGTTTTGGAATGGTATAGTCTATGTTTATAAACAACCACAATCAAATTCACTGCTAAATTGGATGGCACGATTTATCTGGATAGGTTTTTTGTTTTGTTTTTTAACGATGACAAGCTGGAATGAAAACAAACGGGGCTATTTTTTCAAATGTAAGGAGTAGAAAGTACAGATAATTGCGTGAAAATGTAAGGAGTAGAAGTAAAGAAGTAGAAGTTGAAAAATAATTACTCCAGTAAAGTATAGATACCCAAAATTTCTACTTAAGTATTAGTACTTCATTTCTTGACACCTCTGAGTGTGTCCCAGGTCTTAATCAATAAAGCTTTATAAATTGCCATACTCTTTCAATATTCAATTTGATTATAATTGGAGTTATCTAATTGTGTTGTATGCTTGCAGTGTTTCATAAGAGCTTTATCTTTAAATAATTTAATTTTCATTCTATGTTCCCCTATCTGCACTCCCATTATAATCAATGTATGAATGGTGTTCAGCCATGTGTTTGATGTCATCTGTGCTGCAGTTCAGGAAGACTGTTAACTCTCACATTACAAGCCAACAGAGGAATGGGATTAGTTTCAGCTGAATGAATACTGATCCTTTTTACTGTTACTGTGATGCACATGCTTACCTTTGTCACTGAGAATGACATTAAAAGAAGACTTATAAGAAAGTATTTTAAGAAAGACAAGTAAACTCACTGATACTCAGTCTGATAGGCTATCCAAATTTTAAATATGGTTTCTCAAATTGTTCAGATCTGAGCTAAGCAATTTAAATCAACCGGTTTGGAATGACATGACGGTGAGTAAATGACAGAATTTTCATTTTCGGATGAATTATTCCTTTAACTCTATTAAGCTCTGAAAGCTCATCCTCTGTAACACAACAATTATCTGTAAATTGTATATCTTAATTTTCTTCTAAATGTGAACATTATCTCCTAGCTAACTTTTAACACATGTACACAGTCTGCTTTGTTCTCAACAGAACTCAAACCTCCACAGTAATGCAATTTGCACTAAATAGAGCCATCCCACTGCTTTTACCCAGCACTCAGTGTTCCATAATGCCACAGGGCACTTATCACAGGGGTACTATCCATTTAGACCAAGCTGTGGTGTTCTTAAACTTTTAGCATTTGACGTAAAATGCAAGTGGAATATAATAAAGCATGTACTTAATGAAGATTTTTATGACATTCCCTACTGAACTACAAAGACTTTTAGCCTTGGATATGTTACAGGAATATGACACAGACCGTGTAATAATACCTCAGAATTACCACATTTTGTCAGAAGTTTCAATCATTCTACATATTGTGACCAGATTCTATGTGGTTTCTTTGGTTTAACCCTATAGTGGTTAAAGAAATACATATGTGAAATAATTTCATTTTTTTTAATGGGAAGCTGTAGAACTGTTTGCTCGGCTGTTGCAGAAGATGCTTAGAGTTACAAATATTAAATCCATTAAAACCTAAAACACTTAAGTGACATGTGATCAGATGAGCGTATCAGATGACCCCTCCCCCCTTTTTATATGAGGCACCAGCTAAGAATACTATCTTAACAATATAAGAACACTCCCAAAAGAGATGTTCAATAATTCAGAATTAATGTAAACTAGAGGGAGTTGGTCAGCTGATTTATCTGAAGGATTTGCGAGTCTGAACAACTAGTAGAGTCTTTGCTCACTAGAGAGAATAATGTGAAAAACAACATAAATGCTATCAAAATGAATAAAATGGCCCCAAAATGTATATGGTGGCAAAATGCCCCAATAGCTTTTTACAGCAGTTCAATAAACAAGAAAATAATAAGTGACATTTTAGACATAACATTATAATTATTGCTTGTTTGTAATCTATTTTTCAAATGAAAATAGTTCAGAGTTGAGATGCATTACATTCAACTCGGAAGATTACTCGGAAGATTACTTGGAAAAGTCCAATAATGGAACTTGATGCAAGACCTCCAATTTGGAAACTCATACAATTTTCTGACACCGCAGATGATGTAACATGAATGTGGCGATACACTATATTTATGTTAAACATTCAATACATAAAGTGCAGCAATGAATACACAATCCTTTATTACATAATGACATTTGTTTAGCAAACATTTGCACATCCAGGTCTGTAAAAATGATCCACTCTTGATAATCAAACACCAGAATGAATGATAGCATTGAATAAGCTAGCATCACTTATCCTCCACAAATTGGTTGCAGTGTGCCAGTAGGCAGTGGTGGGTGACTTGTGACTTGTTTGATTAAATTAAGAAAATTAATTGACTTGACTTTGACTTGAGAACCATTGTCGAGGCTCGACAATGACTTTATGACAACAATTTTCTTTTTTTAAAACCATTGCAACATCAACTGATTAACAAAATGCAAGCCATGGAACAACCAACACCACTGATTCGGTTCTGCATGATTGTATGATGCTGCACAAGGACAAAATAATAATAATTAAAATAAATATGCAGAGAGTAAAATATAATCTTCCAAGATCTCTTCTTTTTTAAATTAAAGGGTTAGTTCACCCAAAAATGAAAATTCTGTCATTAATTACTCACCCTCATGTCGTTCGACATCCGTAAGACCTCCGTTCATATTCGGAACACAAATGAAGATATTTTTGTTGAAAGCTGATGGCTGAGAAAGGCTTCAGATAGGCCTCCATTGGCATTCAGTACATTAATACTCCCAAGACCCATAAAAGGCACTTAAAACGTCGTTTCAAAGTCCATCTCACCACAGTGGCTCTACAATAATTTTACGATGCGACGACAATAGTTTTTGTGCGCAAAAAAATCTAAATAACACCTTTATCCAACTTGTTATTGTCTTCCGTGTGTGCCTCCACGACGCATGCGCGAGAATATGACGT
Organism: Gobio gobio; assembly: GCF_949357685.1. Taxonomy (NCBI): domain Eukaryota; kingdom Metazoa; phylum Chordata; class Actinopteri; order Cypriniformes; family Gobionidae; genus Gobio; species Gobio gobio. The sequence goes on from NC_137100.1 coordinate 17,170,124, forward strand.
AGCGCCAGCGTTCGGGAATCCATGAAATGCACACTTAAGCCCCATTTTGAGAACTACGCTGAGACCTAAAGCACAATCAATGTAGAATCCAACAGCTTAGACACGCGCGTCTTCCTCTGCTTGTAAACAAATCGCTTCTGGGTCATGTGTCCGAGCGCCGGATCCGCGTCATATTCTCGCGCATGCGCCGTGGAGGCACACACGGAAGACAATAACAAGTTGGATAAAGGTGCTATTTTGATTTTTTTTTGCGCACAAAAACTATTGCTGTCGCATCGTAAAAAATTATTGTAGAGCCACTGTGGTGAGATGGACTTTGTAACGACGTTTTAAGTGCCTTTTATGGGTCTTGGGAGTGTAAATGTACTGAATGACAATGGAGGCCTATCTGAAGCCTTTCTCAGCCATCAGCTTTCAACAAAAATATCTTCATTTGTGTTTCGAATATGAACGGAGGTCTTACGGGTGTCGAACGACATGAGGGTGAGTAATTAATGACAGAATTTTCATTTTTGGGTGAACTAACCCTTTAACACTTAGAAATTTACCACATTAATAAAAAGGAGATTTATAATTATGCACAATTTGCAAAATCAGGATATCAGATGGTCATCACAACCTCAGACTTCACTCTCTACGTCAAAGTGGAAAGGTATGTAAGCTAACTTGGTCGTTGGTAATTTCACTAGAGAGAATAATGTGAAAAACAACATAAATGCTATCAAAATGAATAAAATGGCCTCAAAATTTATGGTGGCAAAATACCCCAATAGCTTTTTACAGCAGTCAATAAACAATAAAATAATAAGTGACATTTTAGACATAATATTATAATTATTGCTTGTTTGTACTCTATTTTTCAAATGAAAATAGTTGCAAAAAAGCCACAGAAAAAGAGTTACGCTTCACCAAGTAACACAGCTGTGTAGATTTTTACTCAATTCACAGATGATGTAGGCTAGTGATGTTTAGATCACATGTCACTTAAGTGACATGTGATCAGATGAGTGTATCAGATGACCCCTCCCCCCTTTTTATATGAGGCACCAGCTAAGAATACTATCTTAACAATATAAGAACACTCCCAAAAGAGATGTTCAATAATTCAGAATTAATGTAAACTAGAGGGAGTTGGTCAGCTGATTTATCTGAAGGATTTGTGAGTCTGGACAACTAGTAGAGTCTTTGCTCATCAACACAATGAAGACAGACCAGGCGGTTGGGTCAGTTGAATCTTCACAGGGTCCGTTGCAGGCTGGCTGTGTCACTGAGGAGCCGTGTGGGACAGGCAATGTGTGCCGATGCAGAAGTCCTTGGTGGACTTGGTTGTGCTGCTGGAGGAGTCGTAAGGGTCAGATAAGATCCCTCAATGAGAGAACCCTTTTGCAGCTAGAGTGTAGCCGAAAGCAATATAAAAGGTTTCGCTTGCAAAAGCTTAACCTCGACTGTCTTGTAGTCTCTTTCCTAGTCAGGTCAGAAACGCAGAACAAGGGTGTGTCTACCCAAGGGACATATTTATCCCTTTCTGATGAGGAGGAGATTGAAATCCGGCGCCTTTCCGATCCTGGAGTGTGATTGGCCACTGGTGTCCGAAGTAGCCACAATGTTGCCCACCCTAGTGTGGAACTCATTTGCATAGCATAAAGTGGCATGTTAAAACATTGTCTTTAATGTTTTACCCATACATAATTTCTTCACCAAACCTCATTTAAAATATAAAAGGCATCGTATGGAACAGATAGAGACCAAACATGATAATAAACGGTTAAGTCATCGTCCACACATTCATTTATCTGTTAATGGATCTGTCCCGTGGACTGTTGTGTTTACAGTCAATAACTATTAACATAAACTGTGCTTTGTATAAAGATTAAGTGGATGTGTTGCAGTTTATATACATTTAAAGGTACCCTAGAATGATTTGAAACAACATTTTAAATTGTTCTCTGGTATCTACATAGAGGGTATATGGCTTATTTAAGGTCAATAATTGTCCAGATACGGTTTTACAGGTCCATTTACAACTCTAGAAATCTTCCCCAGGATGAAATGGTCTGTTTTTGCCTTATTTGGAACACTGTAAAAAAAAATTTTTTTTTACAGTTTTTGCCAATACATTTTACAGTGTTTTCCCTGTTTTTTTAAATGACAGAAATGTTTTATTAAAATTACAACAAAAAACTGTTTATTGACATGTGTAACATAATTTAACAAAGAAATTCTGTATAAATAGAATACACTAAATATCTGTTTTTTAACAGATTTTAAATGACAATTTTACCAAAACTAACCATAAAAATAAAGTTTTTTTATTATTAGCCTGCTGGCCTCTTTTAACACATGAAATACTGTAACAACTGTGTCAATTTCTGACACCTTAGCTTGTCACAGATTATCAGAGATGTGTTAAAAAGAGAGATATCCTAGTTGAAAGTACATTTACTTTAATCTGTTAATCCGTACAGGTAGTTGCCAAGGGACCATTCAAATAATGTGTAACCAGTCCATGTGCTATGACTACAACTGCTTTGTGGACTAACAAGGTTTTCTTTTCTTTTTTGCATGAACAGTCCATGTTGTTTACAATTGTTTATGTTCCTGGTCATTACCCATACAAATTTTTGTTTTCAGAATGCCCTATTCTCAGTTTATAGAATAAACTGACAGAATTAATATACAATATTTTGCTAGTCTCTTTGCCTTCAGTGTGCATTATAACTTTGTAACTTAAGAATTTAAAACAAGTAAAAAAAAAAATAATAATAATGGACCGTTGCAATTAAAATAATAAGCTACGAAAACCAATGCAAAATAAATATTACAAACTTCTGTGTTCAGCAAATAATTTTCAGGGCAATCATTTTTTAAGCCAATCAGAATTGACACCTCTGCTAAGTGGGGAGAACGCTATGGATGGACGCAGAAAGAAGCGCTACGTGAAAGAAGTAGAAGGCGGCAAGCTGGTGATTCTGCTGTGTCCGAGGAAGCAACACGTGTGAGAGGTAACGTCAAAACTATTTACTGACGCATTCAAACATCCAACGCAATACTGACACTTAGCTAGAGTGTACATTAAGACTGACGACCGAAAACGTAATCAGATGTTACTTTAGTTAGGTTGCAGATCAATATTAGCTTAGTGTTAACGTTACCTAAACGCTGTTTCACGTAGCTTTTTTAAGGACATTATATTTGTGTTAGCTTGTATTTTTGTGGCCGTGTCTAACTTATGTGTGGCACGTGGCTGCTAACTAAAGTTGACCACTTGCTAGCAACAGCTTTAAAATATGCCGCACTGATACTTGTTAAGCGCATTAACTGGCCCAATACATCGTCAAAAGTGTTAGAAAAAAGATAATTGTTTGGGTAAAGTGATAAGTCAAAGACTTTGGTTTCAAATGGTACACGAACAGCAGTCTCTGACAGTCGTGTGTGGCTTTCTGGCAAAAGCGGAGAGGGGGTAAAATCTTTGCGTGGCAGGGGGAGCTGCCACAAAAACCTGCCAGTGCTGAAGGCAGCCGTCACAAAACCCGTCACTATTCAAGGCAGCTCCTCTAAAACCTGCCAGTGCTGGAGGCAGCTGCCAGTCCGCTAGATGCGTGTGAACGAGGACAACGCTGTTCTTTTTTTCACAATATCTAATTCCGCCGTTTTTACACAAACTACAGTACGCGAGAGACACTACGGTACGCACAATGGGTCAATATTCACCACTTACCAAACGCTTTTCGCCTGCCTCAAGATCTCTCACTGTTTTAAAGCTGCCAGACACACAGACTGAAGCACGAAAGCAACAGACAGTGCTATCATGTTCTTATTTTACTTATTTGCGACCTTACCATGTATTTTAATCCACTCATTTGTCTGTATGGAGCGCGCGTCCCGTCACATAAGCGTCCGCCAGTTTAACGTCACGCCTGCCTCGAGATCAACAGGCAGTGCAGTCATGACCTTATTTACCACTTTAATTCATATTTTATTCATTTATTTGTGTTTGCGTGGAACGCGCGTCCTAAGCGTCGCGGCAGTCACAACTTAGCGTCTCTGCCTCAAGATCTCTCGGTGTTGTACAGCTGCTTAGACCCAGATTGATACAGGAGATCAACAGACAGTGCAGTCATGACCTTATTTACCACTTTGATTCATATTTTATTCCGTTATTTGTGTTTGTATGGAACGCGCGTCCTAAGCGTCGCGGCAGCCACAATTTAGCGTCGCGCCTGCCTCAAGATCTCTCTGTGTTTTACAGATTGCACTGTCTGTTGCTCTCCTGTATCAATCTGGGTCTAAGCAGCTGTAAAACACCGAGAGATCTTGAGGCAGGTGAGACGCTAAGTTGTGGCTGCCGCGACGCTTAGGACGCGCGTTCCACACAAACACAAATAAAGGAATAAAATATGAATTAAAGGGTAAATAAGGTCATGACTGCACTGCCTGTTGATCTCCTGTATCAATCTGGGTCTAAGCAGCTGTAAAACACCTAGAGAGACCTTGAGGCAGGTGGACGCTAAGTTGTGGCTGCCGCGACGCTTAGGACGCGCGTTCCACACAAACACAAATAAAGGAATAAAATATGAATTAAAGGGTAAATAAGGTCATGACTGCACTGCCTGTTGATCTCCTGTATCAATCTGGTTCTAAGCAGCTGTAAAACACTGAGAGATCTTGAGGCAGGTAAGACGCTACGTTGTGGCAGGCGCGACGCTTAGGACGCGCGTTCCATACAAACACAAATAACGGAATACAATATGAATTAAAGTGGTAAATAAGGTCATGATTGCACTGCCTGTTGATCTCCTGTATCAATCTGGGTCTAAGCAGCTGTAAAACACCGAGAGATCTTGAGGCAGGTAAGACGCTATATTGTGGCAGGCGCGACGCTTAGGACGCGCGTTCCATACAAACACAAATAACGGAATAAAATAAGAATAAAAGTGGCAAATAAGGTCATGATTGTACTGCCTGTTGATCTCCTGTATCAATCTGGGTCTAAGCAGCTGTAAAACACCGAGAGATCTTGAGGCAGGTAAGACGCTACGTTGTGGCAGGCGCGGCGCTTAGGACGCGTTCTATTATAAACACAAATAACGGAATAAAATATGAATTAAAGTGGTAAATAAGGTCATGACTGCACTGTCTGTTGATCTCGAGGCAGGCGTGACGTTAAACTGGCGGACGCTTATGTGACGGGATGCGCGCTCCATTACAGACAAATGAGTGGATTAAAATACATGGTAAGGTCGCAAATAAGTAAAATAAGAACATGATAGCACTGTCTGTTGCTTTCGTGCTTCAGTCTGTGTGTCTGGCAGCTTTAAAACAGTGAGAGATCTTGAGGCAGGCGAAAAACGTTTGGTAAGTGGTGAATATTGACCCATTGTGCGTACCGTAGTGTCTCTCGCGTACTGTAGTTTGTGTAAAAACGGCGGAATTACATATTGTGAAAAAAAGAACAGCGTTGTCCTCGTTCACACGCATCTAGCGGACTGGCAGCTGCCTCCAGCACTGGCAGGTTTTAGAGGAGCTGCCTTGAACAGTGACGGGTTTTGTGACGGCTGCCTTCAGCACTGGCAGGTTTTTGTGGCAGCTCCCCCTGCCACGCAAAGATTTTAGTCCTACTGCAAAAGCGTCCACGATTATCGATTTTATTACAAAATCATTTTTGTTCCCCCCAAAAAAATAATGTTAGCAAAGCTGTATGTAATTAATATACAGATAAAATGACATAAGGAAAACTCTCGTAGTGTGGTGCTAAATGGTCACATTGTAAAGGTGTAAGAAACAAACAAACTTTATTTCAATTTGTAAAGACTTAAAACTGAGTGAATTTTTTTTTGTTTATTTTTTTTATTTTTTTCTGATCTGAATCTGTGACCCAAGTAAATAAAGAAAATCAATGTTGCTGTGTTATTTAAGTAATTTTACACAAACGTGCAAATTTATTTCTCTCTTTCCCCCTTAGTTTTTTGATGCAATACCAGGAATTGGAACATTAGCTATCTGGAACTTCTGGATTTGAGAGCAGTCAGAAGTCTTCAAGCTCAAACATTACATTAAAGTAAGTTAGATCTGTAAGTTAGATCTGCAATATGTCAAGTGTCCTAATACTTTCACATGTCCTGTATGTGGCATTTCTATGAAAACAGTGAAAGGGTATGTAAATCAAAAATTACACACAAATGAAGCACATGGTGAATATGCCTGTTGTGTAATTGGGTGCAAATCAAGGTTTACCAAGTATAATTCCATTAAAAGTCATATGTTGCGCCGCCATAGACGGCCGTCCGTGTCACAATGTGAAACACTACAGGGTCCACTGAAATGTGAAAATCCACATTGCCAGAAACAATGCATTAAAGGGTTAGTTCACCCAAAAATGAAAATTCTGTCATTAATTACTCACCCTCATGTCGTTCGACACCCGTAAGACCTCCGTTCATCTTCAGAACACAAATGAAGATATTTTTGTTGAAAGCTGATGGCTGAGAAAGGCTTTAGATAGGCCTCCATTGGCATTCAGTACATTTACACTTACAAGACCCATAAAAGGCACTTAAAACGTCGTTACAAAGTCCATCTCACCACAGTGGCTCTACAATAATTTTACGATGCGACGACAATAGTTTTTGTGCGCAAAAAAAAATCTAAATAACGACTTTATTCAACCTCTTCTTGTCTTCCGTGTGTGCCTCCACGACGCATGCGCGAGAATATGACGCAGATCCGGCATTCGGGAATCCATGAAATGCACACTTTAGCCTGATTTTGAGAACTACGCCGAGACCTAAAGCACGATCAATGTAGAATCCAACAGCTTAGACACGCGTGTCTTCCTCTGCTTGTAAACAAATCGCTTCTGGGTCATATGTCCGAATGCCGGATCTGCGTCATATTCTCGTGCATGCGTCGTGGAGACACACACGGAAGAAAAGAACAAGTTGGATAAAGGTGTTATTTTGATTTTTTTTTTTTGCGCACAAAAACTATTGTCGTCGCATCGTAAAATTATTGTAGAGTCACTGTGGTGAGATGGACTTTGTAACGACGTTTTAAGTGCCTTTTATGGATCTTGGGAGTGTAAATGAACTGAATGCCAATGGAGGGCTTTCTCAGCCATCAGCTTTACACTAAAATATCTTCATTTGTGTCTGAAGATGAACGGAGGTCTTATGGGTGTCGAACGACATGAGGGTGAGGAATTAATGACAGAATTTTCATTTTTGGGTGAACTAACCCTTTAATCTGAATGATCTTTTAGATCATTTGAAGTTGCATGTTGAAGAGGTGAAGTGCCCATTTAAAGGCTGTGGCAAAGCCTTTTCATTTAACATTAAATAAATCATATAAACATTACCTGAGATTATCATTGCCATACTTTGTGTTTTGTTGTTCTAGCCATGATGTTGCAGAAAAATATAAACCATTTCTAAAATAGAATCATCGCGTGTTGCCATCGCAGTTGGTTAGGACACAGTATAACACTACCTTTATGATCTATGGAGATGTTGACACTGGCAGCAAATATTAACACTGTTTGTCGAAACACATCACAGCCATTGTATGCACACTTGCTTAATGGGAGCTACTTAAAGGGAGAGTTCACCCCAAATAAAATTGTCATCGTTTACTCACACTCATGTTGTTCCAAACTTGTATGAATTTCTTCTGTTGAACACAAAAGAGATTTTGAAGAATGTTTGTAACCAAACAGTTGATGGAATGACTTCCATAGTATTTTTTATAATATTTATTTTTTCCGAAGTCAATGGGGTCCATCAACTGTTTGGTTACAAACATTCTTCAAAATATTTTTTTTTTTGTGTTCAACAGAAGAAATGAATGAATACATGTTTTTTGAACAACTTAAGGGTGAGTAAATGATGATCATTTTATTTTGGGGTGAGCTATCCCTTTATGTGTTCGTGCCACATCTCTTGCTGTTTAAATACTTTTTATATGGTTAAAAAAAAATTATGAAAAATGTTTGTAGCAAGTGTATTTCTGTCTTCACAGATGCCTTTTCAGGATAAATCCAGATGGGGGACCAAAGTTGAGAAGAAGCCATTTAAAAAACAGCAGTCCTTAAATCCTAAGGTTCTTTCATTGATTACAAATATTGCAAACTTTGAATGGAGAGAGTAAGGCAAGGCAAGGCAAGTTTATTTGTATAGCACATTTCATACACAGTGGCAATTCAAAGTGCTTTACACAGAAATGAAATAAAAATATTACAGTTATAATAAGAATTTAAAGAAATAAAAAATAAAGAAAATATTGAAAGATAAAAATAAAGAGTATAATTAAAAATAAAAATAAAAACAGGGTTAAATTTAAGCATATAAATTAAAATGCAAGCAGTTCGGACAAAGCACGTACAGTGGCACAGTGCTCATTCAGTAAATGCACAGCTGAACAGATGTGTTTTGAGTCTGGATTTGAAAGTGGCTACTGTTGGAGCACATCTGATCAGCTGAGTAGACAGCATCTCACATATATGCTTCTTTCTGTTTCATACACATCCAATTTGTTTGTATACTATTCTGTAATGTTTATAGGGTTCTTTCTGCTTGCATTGAATGAGTGAGTGAGTGAGTGAGTGAGTGAGTGAGTGAGTGAGTGAGTGAGTGAGTGAGTGAGTGAGTGAGTGGGTGGGTTTTTTTATTTATTTATGCAAATTGTGTAAATTTCAAAGTACTTTATACATGGTTTAAAAAAAGCTGTCATTCTCACTGTAAAGACTGTTTATGGAAAAGTTGGTTTGGTTTTCTCCATTGCTTAATTTGGTTAAAACTGTTACATTTAAAAAATAAATAAATGCTGCTAACGGTGCCAAGTGCTTTGTTAAATGTTGATCACAGGATGTACAGTATTTGCAAATAACAAATAAAACAAAAGAAAAAAGAATACTGGTTTTTGTTTGTTTTATTAAAACAAATCTTAGTTATTTTTGCAGTCTAACAGTATAAACTGCAAAAAAAGTTTAAGTACTGTTATAAAAACGGTATATATATATATATATATATATATATATATATATATATAATGTAAGTATCTGTTCTTAAACTTTTTTTTATCATTCTTTAAAGATAATTTCTGTGTTTTAGAGGTGTAGGACTGTATTGTAACAATTAAAGTATGTTAAAAGTAAAAGATTTCATGGTATTATGAGGAGATTTTTGTGTAGAATAACAGTAATAAACTGTAATTATAGGATAAGAAATTACTGTTTTTGTACAGTTTATCTGTTTTTTTTCCTGACAGTATTTTTCTGGTTTTAAACAGACATTTTCTGGTAAAAGAATTACCGTTTTTTTACGGGGGGTTTTTTACAGTGAAGGGTCATGAATATTAATGCAGAGTTCTGCCCTGATTGGCTGTTTCACTGCGCGGCTCAATAGCAGGCACATCTATACTGACCGTTCATGACGATGGAGAGATTAGGCATTCAACCTTATATGTTTGAGCCTGTTTCTGACGAAGATGCAGATTATGAGGAACAACAACATGTTTTGAGATTGGAAATGAACGCTTCTGAATGGTAAGTTAAGTCTTTATTTTAATTAGCAACCTGCAAAATCATTACGTCCATACCAGAACTTCAGCCTAAACGATAACTAGGCTAGCATATAGCATTAAATATACACATCAGCAGTCACAACTTTTTTAGCATTGTAAAAACATTTTAATTATTGTAATGTGTCCCTGTATGATTTTACAATGATATCTTCACTTTGAATCACAAACTGAACTGGGTAGCGCTTAAATATGTTGTTTGTACAGTAACGTTTGAGTTGGACAGTAGAGTAACGTTACTGATTTAAAAGTCGATTTATTTAGCTACTTGGATTATCCTATTGTTGCTGTAGCATCTTGCGTTGGATCTAGACAACAACGGGGATATTATCGTTAATGTTGTCTCTCTAAGAAACTTTCAATTTAATCAGAAATTGTTTAGACAGTCAAGATGTGGATCAAATCACTTACTGCTTGCAGGTATATGGCTGGAATTGCCCCTTTCTTCAGTGCCGGACGCTGAGCAAAGCCTGCTTGATATTGTCCCAGGTTTGAAAAACTGTCCGCGGTGAAATGGGTTGAGCAAACTAACAACTTTGAATTAAATTGTTGTGGTGTCCGATTATAAATAAACATCAACCATGCCTGTTGACATGTTTTATCTGTGGGAAGAGTATGAAACGTCTTCACATCCCCTGCACTGCCTGGAACATAACATTTGTTTCCATGATCTGCCATGTTCGCTATCCTCACGTGACGCTTGTTTAGCTGCAGAGATGATACGGCTGCGCAGTTTCGCCTGACAGTGAACATGTGCTGGCATATGCAAATGTTGGGGGGCGTACATATTAATGATCCCGACGATTGCATCATTCTCTGTGTTACGTTGAGATTTGCCTATTTTTCCGTGGTGTTTTTCACAAACGAGATTTACATATGAAGGGGGAGGCAATGGTGTTTGAGACTCACTGTATGTGATTTACATGTACTGAACTCCTGTTATTTAACTATGGCAAGGTTAATTAAATTTTTCATTTCAGGGCACCTTTAAGGCCTCCAAACATGTGTATAAATGGACTATATATCTCTTTGGCCTCCCTTTTGCTACTGCATCCAGGAGGTACTGAAGGAATTTTTATGGCAGCTCTTGCCTAAACCTTAGGAATGAGTTTGGTGGTTAAAGTCAAATTTTAGACCAATGAGAAGTTCTCTCATTGGTGGTGGTGGGTGCAGAAGGTCACCCTTTATGCCCTGTAAGAGGTATCTGGCAGTTTTCTTGGCATCTTATCTGATGTTGCTGAACATTTGTTTATGTTCATTCACCAAGGGTCCAATCACCAAGGGCCACATCATCTTCCACACCGGAAGTTAGAGAGGGGCCTTGCCATAAACTGGTCTCAGGAATGCCATCCTAACTGATGTTCACCACACAGTGGTGTTTTGTTACTGAAAAAATCTGTGTATTTGAATTCTCGGTTCAGTGATTAAATAACCCATTCATGAACAGTCACTTGCTTCGTTCCTAAATGAATCAGCCATTTTGAACAAATCAGCCTAATGAATGCTCACTCTTTTCTATGTCTGAAATCACATACTCTCGAGTAAGTACTTATTTTGAATAAGTGATTACTTCAACCACTTAAAAAGTATGTTCTGTTGTATATTGTATAAATGTGTTTCGTATGAATGTAATCTGGACATACTACATTTGCCATGTTGCCCTTATCACATGACCTACCAACATCAGTTGCATCATGTCACTGCCATTCATAAATCCTCTCCCCTGGCCTCATGGGATAGTAAAGTGTCTATTGTATGCACACTTCAGAATCCTGTCGGAAGAAGTAGGTCATCTGGGTACTTTTTGCCTACTCTTTTATGAGTAGTCCTGTGAATTGGGACATACTTCTTTTGCCACATACTGTTTTTTGCTTACTAGTAGGGAAGTAGGCCTATGCAATTTCAGGTGCAGCCATTAAGACAATAGGCATGTTCAGTTTGAAGCGAAGCAGCACAGACCGACCGGTTGATGACATCAAAGTACCGCAAGAGCAATTCTAAAGCATACGGAGCCATTTGCTCTCTAATCGCTCTAGCGTAACACCTAGTGACTTGTTGCCGCTTGCTAACGGTTTTAATTTCATAATAAAAAGTATCAGTTCTTCCATTAGTTCATATTTCTAATCAAAATTGTATATTTAAAACAACCTCATGACATTATTTATGCATTTGTGCTTCAGTAAATTTAATTCATTCATTCCACATCTAAGATGACGCATTTAAGGTTAGTAAAAAACAATCCTGGAAATCAATTTAAAGGGGGATGTAAAGCAAAGGATGATAAATAAAGCATCAGGATATGTGCAGCAGATTTATTTTAACGAAAACAAAAATAACAAACTCTCTGGCTTATTAGTAATCTTGGAAAACATGAACAGAACAACCTCATGATAATGACAATAACGGATAAACTCAAGAACAAACTGAGGGCTAGATATACAAACTAACGATGGGTAAAACAAGACAGGTGTGATTTAATCAATTTACTAATGAGTAAACAAGAACAGAAAACAGTGCAAAATCAACTCAATGTCAAACTCAAACACAGAGCAAACAAGACATAACTCAAACAGGGGAAAAATACCGGCCTTAATGGAAATGCCTAAGTTAAACATGATATTTACTACATATAAAAATAATAAAAATCCATTGTATATGAATGATTGGTTAAAATCTGCTCTTGACCTTTTGGGGGATATCTTTTTACACTTCAACACAGCCATTTAATTTATGTAAATAACCATATTCTATTGGAAGGGTTTAAATAAAGGATGGATTTATCTGTCTATTTTATATGCAATTAAATTGAATGATGGGCCTTTACTCGTCACACAAAAAAGGCGCTGGTTGCCTCATAAACCAGCACCTTTGATCCAGATCTCATCCCATGAAGATAGAAAATCAACTATATGTAAATAAGGGAGATAAATTACGAATGAAAGAAGCTAATGGGTTTGTGGTTGCAGGGTGACATATTCCTTTGTTATTGTGTCTGAATGTTGTGCTGTGCCCTGTCAAGGCTTTCTATCTCATATTGTCCACTTTAGCATTTAAAGGGACAGGTCAACTCAAAAAGATCTTTCAGAGAAAAATCCTGCTCTTTTTCATACAACAAAAGCATACAGTACTGGTCAAAAGTTTGGAATAATTCACTTTTTATAATTGTTTTGAAAGATGTCTCTTATGCTCACCAAGTCTGCATTTATTTGATCAAAAATGCAGTGAAAATAGTAATACTGTTCTAGTAATAAGTATTATTACAATTTAAAAGTAAAGTGTTAAAACATAGATTTCTGTATTAATATATTATAAAAATCTAATTTATTCCTGTGATTTGAAAAACTGAATTTTCAGCAGCCATTACTCCAGTCTTCAGTGCATGCTCTTTCAGAAATCATTGTAATATGCTGATTTGGTGCTAAAGAAGTATTTCTTATTATTTTCAATGTTAAAAACAGTTTTTGCTGCTTAGTATTTTTGTAGAAATTACACTTCTATTGGCTTATTCATATAGCTTATATATATATAATTATGATTTTATTATTGTTAGTTTATTATGATGCCCTATAGACATTAATCATATAATGAAATGTTAGCAGCACTATGGGCAGAACACTTTTTCACAATTATTTAATTACTGTATTTTAGTGAACATCAGTTTCAGTGTTCGCTTAAAAGGTACATAATTCTTTCATTCGCACAGATTTTTTTTTTTTTTTTTTAACACCAGATTTAAACCCACATCTCCTGCATGAGCACCACTGCTTATTATGTCTGGAGCTTGTGTGCTGCTAGGCCGCTGCTGCTCCTACAGTGTTTGACCTTATACACTGGATGCATTGTCGTCCACTAGGTTAATGACGTTGTTGAGGAGGAGGTGAAAAATGCCTTGGCTGTTTCTCCAGCTCTGAGTTTAGAAGATCAGTGTGGTATGTGCCTCATCTCTTTAAGCCCTGCAGCCTGAGGCTGTTCTGTCTCCTGTCTTCTATCAGCACTCACAGTAAAGTATTGTTGACTGTCTCAGCAGGATAAACTGCATCAGAAGAAGAGTGTGGCCCAGATGGGTGGCTTAACCAGCGAGAAAGGTCAAATCATTTCTTGATGTGTCTTACAAGATGCTTGAACCAACATCTGGGAGTACAGTTATATTTGCTGTGCCTGCCAATGTGTTTTAGTAAATTCTTTTTAAATTGTAGCATCTTTTTTTAACTCTTTCCCTTTTTTTTTTCTTTTTTTTTTTATAAAGTTGCCAGCCACCGCCAGCATTTTTGATAATTTTCACAAATTTTTCACAGAATATTTTGTTGTATGAATATTTGAACAAATATATCAAAAGAAAGAACAGAGCCTCTGTATAAAAATTAAAAAAAAACTTTTATTCTAGCTTAATGCAAGTTTTAAAACAAAAAGCAACATTTGTAGCAAAATGTGGAGAAAAACATGTTTTTGTCAGAATGATAGTAGAACAAGTCCATCAACACCTCCTAAGGTTGTACAGCCCTATACCACTTCCTTGGGGGACATTTCATTAACATTGATTTATTTGCAGTTTAATGTTGATGATCGCATTATTTTACATATGCATCTGCTTGCTTGTTTCTGCTTCTTTTTTCCCTGTGTTTTGATCCTGAGATTCTGTACTCATTCAGAAGATGTGTCATAGTGCCCCCTACCGTATAACAGTGAAAACACGGAAAGGCGGGAATTTCCGTCACCAACACTGATGTCCAGCCTGACCACTTGTGATCAGATTACCCAAGACAGATCCTAATGCCAGGTGTAAACAGGGCCCTAGACAGATAAAGATACTAATAAAATGTAATGATTATTTACTAGGGCTGTCAACGTTAACACAGTAACGCATGCAATTAATTTAAAGTCCTTAACTCTTTAAAATAATTAAACACAAATAAATCACAGAAGTACGTGAAGCTGCGTCATTAACGTAATTTTTTGTCACGCAGTTAGATGATCTTAGAAGTCGGGAGTTTATCACAATCACACTGAGCATCTACAGCACCTGTAAACCTGGTAGGAGGACATTTCCATTCTAACTCTTTAACACGATTCTGCTTCTCTGTTTGTGATCAGGCCATTTTAAGCCGCTTTGATCCAGTGATCAAATTCATGCAAACAGTCCAAAACAGCGCTAATGTAAAGAAGGCCAGGCTCAGAGAGAATAGAGAGAAGAAACTAGAGAGAAACTCACATTGCGTTTTTAGTGAATTATTCATTCCAGTGTGTGCTTTGCTTTAAAACACGAGCTATGTCATATTCTGCGATTGTTTCTGAAGAAGAGCACAATGTTGGTGACGTACCGGAGCCGTACAGTAAGCGCGTGAGTGTCTGATGCAACAAACCATATGCGCGCACTCTCGATCACTGATCTCACGCTGCATTCATGTACTGACACAAAGTAAATTTGCATTGTTTCCACTCTCTCAGGAAGGATAATGTTTGATATGTCATCTGTACGTTGTTGTGATTAGTAATCATAGGTTTATTCAGTCAAAGCGGTTGATTTAGGAGTTTTTGGCATCTCTGCGTGGTCCTGTTTGGTATCGCGGCTTGACTCGTCTAAAATTAAAGTAATCTCGTTGTTGTTGCTCTGTACACATACTATACACTGTGAATTCTGTTTTTTATGTAATATTTTTTTTCATGGGTGCTTAGGTGTGTATAAATGTATTATATAATAGAATTTTATGGACTCCTTATATTGGTTATTTTGTGTCATTTTGGAGACTCCAATGATCCTTGAAGCTTGCAGAAAATACAGTTTTGTGAGAATCACCCTTCAATCTGATTGTTTGCTTTGGATATAGCAAATTATGACAAAATGAATGCGTTTAAAGAGATAAATGGCATATGATTAATTTCACGATAAGTGTGCGATTAATCACGATTAATTGTACAACAAAGGTGCGATTAATCACGATTAGAAAATTGAGTCTATTGACAGCCCTATTATTTACTAATATTCATGTAGTTTGAGTGAACTGCCCCTTAAAATAACATAAGGACAGAGTTTTTAATATAGAATTAGACTGCAACATGATAACAACTATACTGCACATTCACAAAAACAAGTTCTAACTGAAGAGGAATGGTGATGAGCAATGGCGATAAGTATTTTAATGAAATGGGACATTATTATAAACCTTGGGTGAATCACGAACAGTGTGAATAGGAGTCTGTTTCATGTGGTTTGAGGCTTTTGTCCAGGCTCCGCAGAGTAGTAAGTATTTAGAGATGTCAGTCGTGATGATGAAACAAGAGTTCCAGTAAACAGGGGGAACTATATTTACCACCTCCCATCAGAAACCATTTGATTCCTCGTTTCCTTGGTGACACGGATTGATCTCAGTTGCCTATAATTACAAAGTGATTTATCATGTTGACTTAGATCTGTAGAGTTTTGGGTTGCCTAAAGCAACCATCATTATTAGCATTTTTTTTTTAAAAACGTGTACATCTTAACTTGTGCAGCTTGATAACGAGAGACTGTTATTACTTTTCTAAGCAATGATGGACTTTATTGCATGTTATGTTATCACCTGCTGACTTGAGGATGGCTTCTTTTGACTTGGGCCAGTAAGTGATCATCCAGCAGTAATCCTCCATAACCTTCCAGAACACCCTAGTACTGTATGCATTCTATGTAAATGTATACAGTTCAATTACTTTAGCATCCACATGCCATAAGTGTCTTGATATCCATTTCCTGATAAAGCAGTTTGGAGGATTAAAAATTAAAAGAAAAAAGGCAATTAGGCTGTGGAATAAAAAAAAATAAATGTAACACTTTACAATATGGTTTCATTTATTAACATTAGTTAACTACATTAGTTAACATGAACTTACAATGAACAATACTTCTACAGCATTTATTAATCTTAGTTGATGTTCATTTCAACATTTATTAAAACACTGTTAAAAATAAAAAGTTGTATTTATGAACTGTAACAATCACATTAGTTTGGACTCTTTGGCTGCGTCCCAAACCTGGAAAATGCTGCCTTCAGAAGACACATTTCAAGGTAGGAAGGCATCAAGGCACTCCTGTCTCCTGAGATACCTTCATATGATCGAATTTTGAAGGCAGCATATATGTATCCTTTGCTGCCTTTGATATGCCACAATCCTGTGCTTTCCATTCTGTGACAGTTGAGCTGGGAAAGAAAGATTGCGTCCGGAAGTTGCGTTTTCTGGTTAGTTTGTGTGTAAATGTAAGTTTTTTTACCAATATTTTCCACTTCTGATGTCATTTCTAGAGAATGTAGTAATTAAATATTTGTTTAGTTCTC
Organism: Gobio gobio; assembly: GCF_949357685.1. Taxonomy (NCBI): domain Eukaryota; kingdom Metazoa; phylum Chordata; class Actinopteri; order Cypriniformes; family Gobionidae; genus Gobio; species Gobio gobio. The sequence continues at coordinate 17,187,004 of NC_137100.1, forward strand.
ACCAAAGCTTTCTCTATTTTGCTGTAGATCATTAAACGGTTACACTCCCTTAGAAGTCTGTCCGAAATTAGTTTTGTGAGATGCCTTCATGCACAAACGCTGCCCATTGTCTGATAAGGCAGCGAGGCAACGAGTCAGCTGGCTAGGTTTTCGGATGCAGCCTTTGTCTGCCTTCGCCACTCATTTGTTGACACAGACACTATTATGCTTAGCTGTGTCATCATTATCACCTGTATATATGTTCGCTTCTTATTCAGTTTAGTGTGTGGTGTCATCTATAGTGGAAGTGATGTATGTTGTTCCTGTTTGGATTTATTAAATATTACCTTATTACCATCATCTTTATCTTTGTGTGTTTATACATCCACCCGTGTGATAGAACACCGGACCAAAAAGTAAATAGCAACGTGTTTTTGTGAGATTTTCTGTTCTTTTTCGTGATCAGTGTTTTTGTTCTGTTGTCACCCCTGCTTGCACCATGGACTTTCCTGCAGTGAAACTAATGTGCCTTGAGCAGAGGGAAAGCTCCCTCAAGGAACATTTTAGAGGAGTTTTTGGATCTCACACATAAGACCCTGGTCGCGGCGGTGCGATATTCCCTGCAACCGCCCTCCACTAGCACTTTTCCCACAGTCACTCCTGAGGTCGTGCACGCCGTTCGCACCGCACTCCAGCACCCGCTGCTTTTTCACCAGCTGCCTCTGTCAGTCCCATGGCCCAACCAGCGACATTCTCAGGCGTGGCGGAGGATTGCAGTGGGTTCCTTCTGCAGTGTTAGCTCTATATGAAAGCCCAATCACAGCTCTTCCCCACCAAATGCGCCCGAGTGGCGTTTGTGATCTCCTTGCTCTCGGAAAGAGCATTACAATGGGCTCAACCACTCTGGGAGGCTAGCGCTCCCGTAACCGCTACCATCACCGCCCTCTTCACCCACTTCCAGGAAGTGTTCGGTCAAAGCACCGCCGACCACCCTGTACACGATCAACTATACCACATCTGCCAAGGTGAAGAGACCGTGAGTCTCTATGCCCTCCGATTTTGTACCCTAGCGGGTGCTAGTCGCTGGAGTGAGTCTGTGCTGATAACAGCCTTTCGACAAGGTCTTAATCCTCATGTGAAACAGTTGATGGTTGTGTACAATGATACCATGGGTCTTGAAGGCCTGATTCAGAAAACTATCCGAGTGGCTCAGCGCTATTCTGCATGCACTCTTCACCAGCCCACTGTCAATCCTCTGCCCGCCACACCATCTGTCAGCCTTCCAGCACCTGAACCTATGCAGGTGGACTTCAATCACCTGACTCGTCTCTGTCTGTATTGTGGGGGAGAGGATCACGTCATCGCCGTCTGTCCCATTCGGCCACCACGCCCAGCGGTGAGTACCATCCAACTTCCGGCTCGTATTGCCTCTCTCACCAGAACTACGGTGCATCTCATTAATTCTCATGTCAGCATTTCAGCTTAAGCCCTTATCGATTCCGACTCTGCAGGGAACATCATCAGCCCCCAAACTCTCTAAAAATCTAACGTTCATCGAAAACGCTGCCAACAGGATCTCCGTATACATACCATACAAGGAAAACCGCTGGGCTGTGGTCACATCCGGCATTAGTCCCCCACACTGACGCTCCATATAGGCTGCTTGCACACGGAGGACAATCACCGCGGACATCATCCTGGGACGCCCCTGGCTCACACAGCACCAGCCTCACATCCGGAGTACTGGTGAGATCCTCCAATGGAGTGAGGAATGTTTAATAAACTGTATATCTCCTATCAATAAATCCTTGGAGAGTCTCCGTCCCTCTTCTCCCGACTCCGAGGTCCTTCCTCTCCTCTCCACTTCCATCGAAAGTCCTGAAACCAGTTACCATGTCGAGATTCCTCCTGACTACCGGGAGTTCCAGGATCTGTTCAGCAAGCGGTTGGCAATGCAGCTACCACCACACCGGCCATGGGACTGCGCCATTGACCTGCTGCCTGGGGCTACTCTACCCAAGGGTAGGGTCTACCCCCTGTCCATCCCGGAACAGAAGGCCATGGAGGAGTACGTACAAGAGGCACTAAAACCAGGTTTCATTCATCCATCGAGATCCCCTGCTGCTTCGAGCTTCTTCTTCGTAGACTAGAAGGATAGAGGCTTGAGGCCGTGCATTGATTATCGTCATCTGAACCCAGGTAAAATTCAGTTATCCCCTTCCTCTGGTCCCAGCAGCTCTGGAACAGCTGCGAGGAGCTCGTATCTTCTCCAAGCTGGACCTGCGGAGTGCGTACGACCTTTTTCGTATTTGCCGGGGGGATGAGTGGAAGACTACCTTCATGGCACCATCAGCCCACTACGAATACCGGGTCATGCCGTATGGCCTGTCCATCTCTCCTTCGGTGTGCCAGAATTATATGAATGAGGTGTATATGAACCGGGAGTACCTCCATCGCTTCGTAATAGTCTACATCGATGATATCCTCATCTTCTCCTGGAATCTGGCCGAACACCGCCAACACGTCTCCCAGGTCCTAGAGAAGCTTCGTCAACACCACCTGTACCTCAAGCTGGAGAAGTGTGAGTTTCATATCCCCTCCGTGCAGTTCCTAGGGTATGTCATTGACCAACACGGCCTCCAAATGGACCAGAGGAAGGTGGAAACCATCCGAAGCTGGCCCTTACCCACTACAGTTAAAGAGCTCCAACATTTCCTGGGGTTTGCGAACTTCTATCGTCGCTTCATTCACAACTACAATCTGCTCAGTGCACCCCTCACCTTGCTCCTAAAGGGCTGGCCCAAGTCTCTGTCCTGGACTCCATCTGCCCTAGAAACCTTCCATCAGCTCCAAGAGGCCTTCCAGACCGCCCGATCCTCGTGCATCCTAACCCGGATCTCCCCTTCGTTGTCGAAGTTGACGCCTCATCTCGTCTGGGTGGTCTTATCCCAGTGGCAGGGTGACCCTTTATGACTCCATCCATGCGCCTTCTTCTCCAAGAAGCTATCCCCGGCAGAGCAGAACTATGACATCAGGAACCGAGAACTGCTTGCCATCAAGCTCGCCTTGGAGGAGTGGAGACACTGGCTGAAGGGAGATAATCACCAGTTTGAGGTCATAACGGACCATCACAACCTCGAGTACCTGCCCTACGCCAAGAGACTGAACCCTGTCAAGCTCGCTGGGCCCTCTTCTTCACTCGATTCAACTTCACTGTTTCCTACCAGCCTGGAACCAAGTATTGAAAGGCAGACGCCTTATCCCGTCTTTATAAACCAGATCCTGAAAGCTCCGACCCTGAGTCTGTCCTCCCTCCAGACATGATCGTTAGTCCCATCCAATGGTCCATCAACCAATGCCTCGTCCAAGCCAACCGCTCTGAACCTGCTCCGCTGGGAGGTCCTGAGAGGCTTCTCTATGTTCCACCAACCCACTGTCAGCCCCTCATGGACTTAGCTCACACATCTCCGGGCTTTGGACGCTCCTGCGACAACAATATTGGTGGCCCTCCATGCCTCAGGATGTCTCCTGTTACATCAAGGGATGCTCAGTTTGTGCCAACACTCCCAGGAAGCTCCCCGAAGGCAAACTGGTCCCTCTACCTATCCCTCGCTGTCCATGGATACATCTGGGCATCGACTTTATGACCGACTTACCACCCTCCAGCAACTTCACCTGTGTACTGATAATCGTGGATCGATTCTCCAAGGCCTGTAAGCTTATACCCCTCAGAGGCCTACCTACTGCATTCAAAGCCGCTGAAGCCCTATTCCAGAATGTGTTCTGTCACTTCGGGATTCCTGAGGATATTGTCTCTGACCGTGGACCACAATTCATCTCCCGGGTGGCAGGCCTTCTTTAAGCTCCTAGGAGTGTGGATACTCGCCTAGATACCACCCTCTGACCAACAGGCAAACTGAGCGGAAGATCCAGGAGATTATGAGATACCTGAGGTCCTATTGCCACCGGAACCAGGACAGCTGGAGCCAGTACCTCCCCTGGGCTGAGTATGCACAAAATTCCCTCCAGCAGACCACCACTGGGCTCACCCCGTTCCAGTGCGTCCTGGGCTATCAAACTCCTCTCTTCCCCTGGTCGGGTGAGCCCTCTGAGGTTCCAGCTGTCAACCACTGGTTCCAACAGAGCGAGAGGGTGTGGGACTCAGCTCATGTCCATCTCAGCAGGCAGTCCGGAGACATAAGAGGCAGGCTGACACCAGAAGAGGCCCCACTCCTCAGTACCAACCGGGCCAGAAGGTGTGTCTCTCGACTCGGGACATCCGTCTCCAGCTGCCCTGCCGTAAGTACCCGGTACACAGGGCCATTCACGATACAGTGGCAGCTCAATGAGGTCACCTACCGTCTCAACCTCCCAGCACAGTATCGTATTTCACCATCATTCCACGTATCACTGTTGAAACCTCAGACTGAACCCTTGTCTTCTCACTCCACAGATCCTGGTGACAATACGGTACCTCCTCCTCCAGACGTCATCGAAGATGAAGCCATCTACCGGGTGCAGGCGATCCTTTTATACTTAAGTTTGAAAATAGGAGCACATTTCATGAATTCTCAAGACTAAAACACTTTGAGAAGCTTGATAAATACGGGCCCAGGGCTGGACTGGGACAAAATTTCAGGCCGGGAAATCTGTAGTAAAACCAGCATTAATTTTCGTAAAGGGTTGTTGTCTGCCAACAACAATTTGTCTTTTAAATTACTACCGTAACTTTACAATAAATAATAATGATGTCCTTTGAGTGATCATAGTAATTGGCTGCTACTTCTAACAGCTGCTACCAGTTTAATGCTTAACTAAGTAAAGAAAGAAAAAGAAAAAACTACAATAGCCTATTCACAGATGAAATTCACCTGCCACGCTGCTCCACCTGGGCACTTCCAATCCATTCTCGAGTCTCTTGCACTGCACAGTAAAATCCCCGGTGTTAAATTAACACAGCTCAGTAGGCTGCTATTTTTAACAGGGTGTTAAAAGTAATACCGAAGCAGTTTTTGAGTTAATGAGTTAATGAAGTGATTAATTGAGTGATGATTGTTTGATTATTAAAGACACCTGATGATAACAAGCAGAATCACTGAAGGAAAGAGAAACAGAAGAACTACAACAGACTTCCAGCAACAGCCTTAGGCTGGCCACACACTTGAAGATTTTAAGCCCGATTATGAGCCCGATTTGCACCCCCAAGCAAACGGGGGCGTGGTCACGAACAACTTTTTGTCCAAAAAATATTCAATTGTGCGGTGTCAATATAATTATTTTACTGTTCCCGGTTGCATTGAAGTTCGCATGATCCCAAATTGTAAAACTCAAACATGTTAGCTTTTGTTGGGCTGCCTCTGACGTGATACCCACGGTTGCCAATAGGAGCGACCAGATGTTCACTAACCAGATGTTGCATGCTTCTATAGATGAAACTTGGCAACCGTAAATATGCCACGATCACCTATATTCTTTTTTTTCCTCTTTTGTTTTTCTTCCCATAAGCAAAACTCACGCCAGGAGAACCATCTGATGGCATTGATCATCCTCCATTTGTTTTTCTTCTCAAGGCATGTTTGATCTCGCGAGTCTCCGTGAAAATGTTACAATCGGTGTGTTGTCTCGCAGTCCAGACGAATCTTCTAGTGTGTGCATTCGGAGGATTATAATGCTAAAAATCTGTTGAAACTGCCCTTATGTCTGTGGTCTCCCACAGTTTTAAAATCAATTAAGATTTGAAAATCGTCTAGTGTGTCTCAGGCCTTAGATGTAATCAACTAAAGACATTACATTTCTGTTAATACAAACCAGAACTACTTTATATCTGTCACTTGTCTACAGTTCTTTTTGGATAATTAACAGGTTTAGATATTCATGTTTTACTGAAAAATGTTTGGTGTTTATTTTAGGTGGGCATTTTGACTCTTGAGTTTTTTTTTTGACGCTTGGTTGTGTTCCATTATAAGATTTAAATAATGCACTTTTAAAAAAAAATCGTAAAAAGAAGGTAAATGACTGGCAGCTACGGCTGCCAAACAAAAAACATATAATTAAAGTAAAATATCTTAATTCAAATAAAATGCAAAAACAAAAAATGTACATTAAAAGTTTTAGTGAAAAACATTGTTATTTTACAGATTTTTTCCTTGTTTAAATTAAGATATTTTACTTTAATTTTACGGTTTTTGTTTGGCAGCCGTAGCTGCCAGTCATTGACCATTTTTTATACAGTGTTAAACTGTTATTTTACTGATTTTTCCTTGTTTAAATTAAGATATTTTACTTTAATTTAAATGTTTTTGTTTGGCAGCCGTTGCTGCCAGTCATTTACCATTTTTTAACAGTGTAAAACTGTTATTTTACTGATTTTTCCTAGATTATTATGATCAAACACCTTCAATAAAGTGACGGTACTAAAAATTCTGCAGAAAAACACTGTTATTTTACAGATTATTACAATAAAAAAACATTCAATAAAGTGTTCAATTTACAGTTTTATTTTGGAAGACACAATACAGTCTGTAAACAATACAATACATTTCAAATACAGATAACAGTGGAACACTTTCATCAAATGTTTAAAGTTGAAAAAATTTCAAACTGAAAAAAAAAAAATACAAAACTAATATATTTACAAGATTGTCACGGAATCACTATTGATTTTAAAACTTGTATTATTCAGATGTAAATTTATGTAAACAAATTCTTCAGAGCCCCCAGGAGGAATTTAAAAACTAAAAATTGCATTTATCTTGTAAGTTAGGGTTACTAATATCATGATGAGGTCATGATTTCACCTTATAACAAAATAACAAATTGTGCCATTAACTGTTTTGTATTTACTTTGTATTTTCCAAATAAGTTTTATATTGTTTTCCTCTATATTCAACTGACCCCCGAGGACTCCATATAGCTCTGATAATATATGTGGACAAACATTTACCTTTTAATTCAGAGATCCAAGCTATATAGTGTAATAAGAAATATAAATCAAAACATACAACAGGTCCATGATTCTGCACCAGAAAGGACAGACACAGCAGATAATGAGCAATCCTTTTCCAAATCTCAAATAATCAGCTGGATCTGTAAAGGAAAAAAAGAAAAATACATTGATTCACTGAAAAGTCCTTAAAAAGGAGGATTTTGTTTTGTACCTACAACATTTGACATTGAGATATTCTGCATATGAACACAGAGTCCGCTCAGCTTTGAGATGGTTATTGGTAATTATTGTCCATAAAATTTGGTCCAATGTAGCTTGGTTACCAACATTATTCAAAATATTTTGTTTCACAGAAGAAAGTCATACAAGTTTGATAAGATATGAGGGTGAGAAAACAATGAGGGAGTTTTCATTTTGAGTGAGCTATGCTTAAACTCTAGAAGGTACGTTTGAACCAGAGTTGTGCCTTGGTGCCGAGTTTCCTGTGTTCACATTTCCACACACATAAGGGTACCGTAACAGTATTAATGTTGGATATGACATGAATACTCACTTCCTCTGAAGATCATGTGGCAGATTTTCATTCCCAAAACTTGTGGATCATGAGGGGGAAGAAACATACACACACACAAATTAATATTAATTTGTTTGATAAAACATTAATATTAATTATCAACTTACTGACAGACATGGACTGGCAAAATGTACTCACCATGTCCATACAAAAACTTCACAGTAGATCCAAACTCCTGGAGTCCAAGGATGGTGGTTTCCTGTCCTCTCTGCAGAAAGAGTGTACATGACAGTGTTCTCAGATTACTCATACCAAAACTCCTTTACTTTTTATGACCAGCTTGATCGTAAAACTAGCTGACAGTAGGGATGGGCATTATGACCATATTATTCTACATAACGTTACATGAGAAATTTTATTTCACAATAACAATATCACAGTATAGTTATTTTATAGATATTTTATTAAGAAATACTACAGAATAATACTGCTTAGTCTTCACTGTATGATATTCTATGCATTAATATCACTTGATTCTTAAAAACGCAGAAGGTCTTCTCTAGTCTTTTGTAGTTTGATTCAAATTATGAGACGGCAGTTTATTAAGCTGCTGCCCCTTTAACTTAAACCGTTTAACTCTAACGTTACTTCAGACATAACTGACTGTTTAAATCAAGTGAATACCTCACATTACAGGGATTTTGAGATAATTGTGTCCTATGCTCTAAGGATAGTCACTATCATCGTCATAGTGCCCAGTCCTAGCTTAACAGTATTACAACATAACAAAACACAGGAACAGAATATGCAAGTTATTCGCGATTAGCATAACATTATCACTTCAATGCACTATATATTGATGTTTATATATGAAAAAATATAAAGGTATTTATTTACCTTCTGCCGTCTGTTGTCCGCCATTGGTAACTTAAATGTCTGTTCATATCCATGTTTTTCGTTCTCAGTCGACATCCCACAATTAAAATTCGTCCAAAATAAGATTTTAACAGATGTAAAATGATTAATGTGATGCCCTTAATGGACCGACGAAGCAGTCCTGTTGCAGATTAGAAGCCGCGCCCGCGAGCCACTCCAACGGCAACGGGTGCAATTTCAAATTTCAAACTCAAGTGAACACGTAAAGACAGCAAATAACCTTGCAAATAATAATGTTTGTTTTAAACTACAGTTAGCAAATGTGTATATTGATTTTTATTTGCTGTTATATTTAATTAATTGGTCAAGTGGTGTTTTGTGGTGTGGGCAGAAGCTTGAAAGTTTCAACCTGGAGAGCAGTGCAGATTTGTACTCTGTAGTATCTGAGTAAAAGCCTGCTGGCACCGCTCCGTCCACTGAACCGTATCTGGAACCTCCTTTTTAGTTAGATCAGTCAGTGGGCTAGCGAGGTCCGAATAGTTAGGCACAAACCCGCTAGCCCCAGGAACTGTCTAACCTCCTTTTTGGTCTTGGGTCTCGGACAGGTTACAACAGCTGCGGTCTTGTCAATTTGGGGACGCACCTGACCATGACCCAAGTGGAAGCCCAGATACTTTACTTCCACCCGCCCAATTGCACACTTCTTCGGGTTGGCGGTGAGCCCCGCCCTTCTCTGCGACTTCAGGACAGCTCGCAAATGCTGCATATGACGCTGCCAGTCTGCACTGTAGATGATGATATCATCTAGATAGGCAGCGGCAAATGCAGCATGCGGCCGGAGAATTCTGTCCATCAGACGCTGGAAGGTCGCAGGAGCCCCGAACAAGCCGAAAGGAAGGGTGACAAATTGGTGTAATCCAAACGGCGTGGTAAAAGCGGTCTTTTCTTTGGACATAGGAGATAAGGGGATCTGCCAATATCCCTTTGTTAAGTCCAGTGTCGAATAAAAACGAGCGGTCCCTAGCGGATCAAGCAACTCGCTAACCCTCGGCATTGGGTAAGCATCAAACTTCGACACCGCGTTTACTTTACGATAATCCACACAGAACCGGACCGAGCCGTCAGGTTTAGGAACTAAAACTATCGGGCTCGCCCAGTCACTGTTGGACTCTTCTATTACCCCCATGTCTAACATAGCCTCTAATTCTGTCTGAACCACCTTTTTCTTGTGTTCAGGCAAGCGATAAGGCCGGCTGCGAACCACAACCCCCGGCTCCGTCTCAACGTGGTGCTGAATGAGGTCGGTCCGGCCAGGTAGGGGCGAGAACACGTCAGCAAACTCTGCTTGTAACCGTTGTACGTCAGTGAGCTGCGAGGGTGAGAGGTGGTCTCCCCCAGAGGCCAGAGCGAGAGATTTTTGGACCGCCTCTGGCCCGAGATCCTCCTCCCCACTCACTACCGTCGCTAGCATCACTGACTCGGCCTCAAACCATTTTTTTAACAGGTTGAGGTGGTAAATTTGACGTGCCCCGTCCCTATCTGACCGTATCACCTCATAGTTGAGATCTCCAACTCGCCGTGTGACCTCAAAGGGTCACTTTGCGAGTAATTTGCGAGTAATTTAGAGCTAGATGTAGGGAGTAATACAAGCACTTTGTTTCCCGGTGAAAATTGACGGAGTCTAGTGCCTCTGTTGTACTGCTGTCTCTGTTTGTCCTGAGCCTGTAACAAATTCTCCATAGACAGCCGCCCCAAAGTGTGGAGTTTTGTTCTCAGGTCCAGGACATACTGAATTTCGTTCTTACTCGCGGAAGGTCCATCCTCCCAAACCTCTCTAAGGACATCCAGCACCCCCCGAGGCTGGCGTCCATAGAGTAGTTCAAAGGGGGAAACCCCCGTGGAGGCGAACAACAGAGCGAACAACAGCGAACAACAGAGGCTCTAGCCATTTATCCCAATTTTTGGCATCCTCGTGAACGAACTTACGAATCATGGCTTTTAATGTGCGATTAAAATGCTCGACCAGACCGTCCGTTTGTGGGTGATAGACGCTGGTGCGAATCGATTTAATGGCAAACAATTCGTAAAGCTCGGGGATTGTCCGTGACATAAACGCCGTGCCCTGATCGGTGAAAATCTCTTTTGGGATTCCCACCCGGGAGATTAAAGAGAACAGCGCGCTCGCAACACTTTTCGCCGAAATAGTGCGGAGCGGAACTGCCTCAGGATATCGCGTTGCGTAGTCGACGAGGACTAACGCAAAGCGATGCCCTCGTGCTGACCGTTCTAATGGCCCGATGAGGTCCATACCAATTCGTTCGAAGGGGACCTGCATCAACGGAAGGGGGCACAATGGTGCTTTTGGGGTGGCCAGTGGATTCACCAACTGACATTCACAACAAGACGCACACCACTTGCGTACATTCTCGTGAATGCCGGGCCAGAAAAAACGGGCCATGAGACGGTTTAGTGTAGCCGTTTATCCTAAATGCCCGGACATTGGATTAGAATGAGCCGCCTGGAAAAGCATTTCCCGGCGGCTTTTAGGTACCAACAACTGGGTTGTATCTTGTTTTGACTGGGCGTCTTGGGTCACCCGATACAACCTATCTTTTATAATTGAAAAATAGGGATAGGAGAGCAGTTGGTCAGGGTGGAGGAGGTGGCCGTCGATGGAACGGACCTGACTAAACGCGCGTTTGAGCGTCTCATCCTGGGACTGTTCCAGGGGAAAGTCATCACGATTTGTGAGAATGGGAGTCTCCAGAGCGCTTTGTTCCCCCGGAACTGACCCCAGAGGTCCCGAATCCACCTCCCCCAACTGAGCAACCGTCACCTTCCTTTTTACTCTTTTCCCCCTAGAGGCATCCGCACACAAGTGCCCCAATAATTTGTTAAAGGCTGGCCAATTGGTTCCCAAAATTATCGGATGCCGGAGGTGTGGGTTAACTGCAACCTCAACACTATGCGTTTGTCCCCGAAATTGAATATCCACGGGCAACAACGGATAGTTCACCACTTCCCCGTGTACACACCTCACCTTAACCAAGCGGCTATTACCCAACGCCTTTGGCTGAATCAAGCTTTGATGGATGGAGGTCTGGTTACAACCTGAATCCACCAAAGCTTGATAAGTACCCCCCTTGATACTCAAGGGTACCTGGTACAGTCCGGCTTGATCGGGGGCAGCTTGCGGCGCGTCAGGGACCCGGATCAGTGTCCCCACCACCATCCCTGGACACCGATCAATAAAGTGTCCCGGGTCCCCACAACGCCAGCAAGCTGGCCCAGACTTCCCCGCCGCCCTAGGGGGGTCAGAGAATTGGCGTGGAGAGAGTGCCGTTGAGGATGAGGAGGGGAACGGGTCGGTGGTCACTCCCCCTCCCCTGGGCGCTGGTCTGGGAGCTGCCGGTGCCTCGGGCGGAGCACCCGTCCTCCATCTCGGTGCTGGTCTGGGCAGCATCCCACCGTGAGACCTGGGAAGGGGGACAGGTTTGGAGAGAGGAGGGGAAGGAGAAGAGAGAGAGAGAGAGAGAGAGAGAGAGAGAGAGAGAGGGAGAGATGCCGATGGCAGGGGCTCGCCGACCCGATGGCACGCCACCATTTGATCCTCCGCCAGCTGGATGGCCTGGTTCAGCGACGTCGGGCGGTGGCACTGGACCCTCCTTGGAAGCCGCGCGACGAACTGCTCCAGCACCACTCGATCTATGATTCCCTCGACGTCACTCCCGTCGGCCATCAGCCACCTGCGACATGAGTCCCGGAGCTGGTGCGCAAAGGGCCGACCGGACTCTTCGAGAGCCAGGGTCCGGAACCACTGGTGATGTTGTTCCGGGGTCCGGCCGACCCGCTGAAGGATGGCGCGCTTCAGGTCGTCGTAGACCAGGAGATTCTGGACTGGCAGTTGGCGGGCGGCTACCTGTGCCTCTCCGGACAGCAATGGTAGGAGCCGCATTGGCCAGTCCACCCTGGGCCATCCCCGTGCCTCACCGGACCTCTCAAAGAGATCGACGAAAGCCTCAGGGTCGTCCTCTGGACCCATCTTGTTGAGAGGCAGCGCTGCGATGGAGTCTTTGGCGGGGGCGGGGACGGCCCGAATCTCCCGGTCCATCCAGCTCCGGAACAGCTTGCGGTCTTCCTGCTGGGCACGGAGGAGGACCTCGAAGTGTTTCCCCTGCTCCTCCCTCATGGCCAGCAGTTCCTGCTGGTGTTCTTGGTGGAGAGCTGTGAGCGATCGTACGATGTCGGCAAGTGGCGTTCCTGGCGGAGATTGCATGGCGGCGGCGATCTTCTTCCTTTCAAGGGTTTCGGCACCAGTGTGATGAGGTTCGATGTATATGGGTGAGGAAAGGAAGAAGGCGGGGTCGGCGTGACTGGGACTCGCGATTTTATTCACAGAACTTTGTATATAAAACAAAATAGGCGCTTGTGGGCGCATCAACACAGCAAACACTCTCAAACTCTCAAAAGTAAGTCCGCTTAATCACTCAGTTTCAAATGCGTTTCTCAGGCAGGCAGTCACGCGAGGTCCCAGTCCAAACTCTCTCTCCCAACTCTCTCCCCGCTGCAGCTTATATGCAGTCTCTCCATGCCAATTACTGCAATCAGACACAGGTGTTACTCATTTGCACTTGACCTACTTACTCACCACTCGGCTCGGCTCTCTCTCTCCCGCTACAGACCTTGCAAAACCACGCCCCCTCCGCCACATACTCTTTAAAAACGGATTATTGTTTGATATTTCGTTTCCTATAGTTTGTTATATTTGTATCCAGAATTACAGTTTGAATGTAAAAAAACACCTACACTGTAAAAAAAATTATAATTAAAAAAGTCAAATGACTGGCAGCAACGGCTGCCAAACAAAAACATAAAATTAAAGTAAAATATCTTAATTTAAATAAGGAAAAATCTGTAAAAAAACAGTTTTCTCTCAAACTTTTAATTTAAATTTACGTAGTTTTTGCACTTTATTTGAATTAAGATATTTTACTTTAATTTTACGGTTTTTGTTTGGCAGCCGTAGCTGCCAGTCATTTACCATTTTTTTACGATTTTATTTTTACAGTGAAACTAATAAGATTTACTTTAAAATTACAAAGAATAATGTTGAATTGTTAGAATGGACATAAACCTTTAATATAATGAGCTAAATATTTTATTACAGATTAGTTCTGTAATTTTACATACATTGGTATGTAATTTAAGAAAACAGAAAAATACTGTATAAATAATACAGTAATTTCCCTGTATAAAAAATGTGAATGACTGTGATTTGTCATTATTGATAAAATAATGGTCAAGTTGTTAATTTACAGATATTTTTTGTAATTTTACATGAATCTGTATGTAATTTATGAAAACAGAAAAATACTGTATAAATAATACAGTAATTTTCCTTTATAAAAATGAGAATTACTGTAATTTGTCATTAATGATATAATCCTTAAAATAACTAATTGTTTATTTACAGATATTGTTTGTAATTTTACATTTTAAACGTTTTAAACATAATTTTAAACATAAATTTAAACATACGTTTTAAACATAATTCATAATTACAGGAAAATACTGTAAACAGTTTAGAGTAATTTTCCGTAAAATTATTTATTTATTTTATTTATCCTTTGTTTTACCAGGGTAGTCACATTGAGACAGTAGTCTCTTTTTCAAGTGAGCCCTGGCCAAGAAAAGGCAGCACATAGCTAAAAAAGACATAAAAACAGAGATGGACACAACATAAAAAACATAAATACAATTAACAAGTAAGAATATGCAGGCTGTAAACAACAAAAAGTCTAGACACACTCACATGTATGATGTAAAGTGTCTGCCAGATATGACTTGAAATCAGAAATGGAGATAAACATATTTAGTTTCAGTTCTTTCTGTAGTGCGTTCCAGGTTGACGGAGCATTGTAACGATAGGCTGTTTTACCAAATTCGGAGTGAACAGTAGGCACATTGAAAAGTATGCTATTGTTAGACCTGAGGTTATATCTATTGTTTGTTGCCAATGAGAATACTGATAAATATGATGGTAATGATCCAGTAATTGCTTTATAAATGAAAATCAACCAATTGCGTTGTCTGCGTATAGACAGTGGTAACCAACCAGATAAGCTGTACAAATTGCAGTGGTGTGTGTTATAGTCGGCTTTTGTTATAAATCGTAGTGCTGAATGGTAGACAGAATCCAGTGAACGCAATACAGACTTTGAGGCATGCATATAGATAATGTCGCCATAATCCAGAACAGATAAAAATGTGGCTGCTACAAGTTCTTTTCTAGCTTTCAAATTAAAACAAGCCTTATTTCTAAAAAAGAAACCTAGCTTTACTCTAAGTTTCTTTACCACATGCATAACATGAGGATTAAAAGAAAGATTTTCATCCAATAAAAAACCTAGATATGTGTAGCATGACACCTTCTCTATTTCCTGTCCCTGTGCGGTTACAATTGGAGTTAGAGATTTTACTTTGGACTTGGAGTGTGTAAACAACATGTGTTTGGTTTTTTTAGCATTAAGCACTAACTTTAATCTCCTTAAATTTTCTTGCAAGACTGTGAAAGCCTCCTGCAGTTTCACTAACGCCTCACATGGAGAGGGTGCAGTGCAATAGATGATGGTGTCATCCGCATAAAGGTGTACATTAGCATTTACACGTTCAGAAATAGAATTAATGTATATGGTAAACAAAAGTGGCCCTAAGATGGAGCCTTGTGGAACCCCAATTGTAATTGCAGCCTTCCCTGATGTAATACTATCACATGTAACACATTGAAACCTACCAGTAAGATAGTTTTTAAACCAATTTACCGCATTTGATGACACCCCAATTTTAACTAGACATTTTAAAAGAATGCTGTGATCCACTGTATCAAAAGCCTTAGAAAGGTCAATAAACAATCCTGCACATGAGTTTTTGCAATCAATGGCAGACACAATGTCATCAATTACTTTAGTGGCTGCCGTGACGGTGCTATGCCCCTTCCTGAAGCCTGACTGAAAGGGGGTGAGGATACAATTGCAGGTTAAAAACTCTTTTAATTGTTCACTGACTAATTCCTCAAATATCTTAGCCAGTACTGATAATTTAGATATAGGGCGATAATTGTCCAATAATGTGGGGTCCCCACTTTTAAAAAGAGGTATCACATGTGCTGCTTTCCAGGATTCAGGAATAACATTTTGTTCCAAAGACAAATTAAAAATCTGAGCGAGTGGTTTGGCAATAATATCAGCTGCAAGCTTCAGGAGCGATGGATCAAGCCCATCCGGTCCAGCTGACTTTCTACAGTTTACACATTTCAATTTTGACAGGACCATTTTCCTTGTAAATGGCTGAAAAGAGAAAGTGTTAACATTACCAACATTTCCAACATTTGGGACCTGTGTGTCCAAGGGTTGATTTGGCATTGACTTGAAAAGATGCCCAGCAGAGGCAAAGTGCTGATTAAAGGAGTCCACTATCTCATTTTTATCTGTGATTTGTCTAGAATCAACACTTATTTGCTTTGGTAAACTTGATGATGAGGAGTTAGATTTTAAAGATTTAATAGTTTTCCAAAATTTAGCTGGATTATGCAAATTTCTGGTTGTCTCATCTAGATAAAACTGTGCTTTAGCTTTACGTATCTGTGCTATACATTTGTTTCTTAGGCATCGGAAGATGGACCAATCATTTTCTAAGCCAGATTTCCTTGCCCTTGCCCAGGCCAGGTCCCTCTCATGTAGCAGAGAGGATAATGCATCAGAAAACCAAGGGTTATCCCTCCCTTTCACCTTGAACCTCCTTAGCGGTGCATGTTTATTTAAAACTCCCATAAATAGACCCTTAAAATAAGTCCATGCCAAATCAACATCAGGAATGAATGATATTCTATTCCAATCACAATGATAAATATCATGAATGAAAGCTTGTTGGTCAAAGGTCTTAAAGTGTCGTTTCTCCACTATTCTTGAAGGTGTTTTCACAGGTTTACAATTCCTAATAATCCCAATAGCACAGTGATCACTTATGTCATTTGGGAAAATACCAATCTGTGTACATTTATCAGGTCGGTTTACTAAAATAATATCAATTAATGTGGATTTGTTTAGATTTTTTGTGTTTGGGCGAGTTGGAGTATTTACTACTTGTGTTAAATTAACAGAATCACAGTAAGCCTTTAAGTCCTTTGAATCATCTTTCATCCAGTCCCAATTTAAATCACCAAGCAGAATTATTTCTTTGTGATTTACAATATCTGTAAGCACGGCTGAGAGTGTTGATAATGTTTCTTTAAGAGCTGACGGGGGCCTATAACAACAAGCAACAGTCAAACTGGTAGTTCCTAATTTCAGATCAATAGCCAGCAATTCAAAACATTTTGTGATACTCATAGCCTTCAATAGAGTGGTATGATACTTAGACTTCACGTAAATAACCACGCCTCCTCCCTTACTCTTCCTATCCGCACGAAATACATTGTATCCTCTAATCGCAATATCATTATCACTAACAGATTTTTTTAGCCATGTTTCCGATAAGACAAAAATGTCTGCATTTGTCGAATTTGCCCATATTCTAACAAAATCTATCTTTGGCACAAGACTACGGATATTTAAATGTAAAATTTTCAAGCCAGATCTATTAGCGAAATCTCCTGGTGTGTATAAACATTCAGGCTCGGGTCCTGGGTTTGGCTTGACATTTCCAGCCAGCAGTAACATCAGTATAATAAAACGACGTTTCCAGACATGCTTTAAAATATCATCTCGTTTGATTGCACAATGCTGAATGAGACATGATCTTTGTCCAAACATTATAAAATTGTCTCTAATCAGACTCAAACAAACAAGGGAAAGATGAATATCAGGTTCATGGATGAAAAGTTCGGCGCAATACTCCTGTTTTGGAGTGCGTGTGTGTAGTGTGTTCTTTGACGAAATGTATGTAGTGTTTCGCAAAGACGTCGGAAAGTCCTTGTGATACGCACAGGTTGAAAAATTCAGATCCAAAGTAAAAAGTAACAACCAGATTACCTGTAGAGTTCCCATGATGGGGAGTAGCTTGCCTACGGGAGACCAGGAAGAATTCAGCAGGCAGTTTCGCAGGTATGTCCACAAACGCTTGTAAACGACGGTGTAGCTTAGGCTATTGGGTGTTTGTCCATAAGCCTAGCGCGACAATATGGGAATTGTGGTAGGAAAGGGGAATATGGAATGGGTAAGGGGAAATGTGTACTTGTTGTTTGGACTGAAGTAGGCCTCCTGCGCGTTTGTAATAAGTTTTCAACCACCGAAGCCTGGAGCACTTAGCTGCAGGAGGTTTAGATGCTGCCCGCAGCCGACTGTAACGCAGAGTTTCAAATTACATAAAACAGACTGGGTATAGGCATAGATCGTGTCCACAAACAGTCAGTTTAAAATAACGTTGAACAAGACAAACAGGACAGAGACGGAAGAGAGGAGAGACATGCTGCCATCTTGGATTGTATTGAACCGTGGACTAATGATTTTTTTTTACAGTGTGGTCAGCTTTGTTCCGTTATGAGATTTCAATGATGGTTAGTTTTATTCGGTTATGAGATTTCAATGATGGACAGTTTTGTTTGGTTACGGTTTTGTTCTGTGAAGAGATTTCAATGACAGTCGGTTTTGTTCAGTTATGAGATTTCAATGTTAGACAGTTTGGTTTTGTTACAAGATTTTGTTGAAGGTCGGTTATGAGATCTCAATGACGGTTGGTTTTGCTCTGTTACGAGATTTCAATGACGATCGGTTTTGTTCCATTATAAGATTTGAAATCTTCGGCTTTGTTTCGTTATGAGTTTTCAATGACCGTTTTGTTACGATACGAGATTTCAAAGATGGTCAGTTTTGTTCGGTTATGAGATCTCAATGACGGTTGGTTTTATTCGATGGTTGGCATAAGATTTCAATGACGGACAGTTTTGTTCCATTAAAAGATTTCAATAAAGTTTAGCTGATTAACTGGTCCAGGTGTGTTTATTTAAGGTTGGAGCTAAAGTCTGCAGGACAGTGGCCCTTCAGAAGAAGATTTGGGCACCCCTGGTTTACAAGATTCCAAACATCTGCTTTGTTCGGTTACGAGATCTCAATTACGGTTGATTTTGTTCTGTTACAAGATTTCAATGAAGGTCAGTTTTGTTCATTTACGAGTTTTCAATGATGGTCAGTTTTGTTACATTATGAGATTTCAAAGACGGTTGGTTTTGTTTGTTTATGAGATTTCAATGACAGTCGGTTTTGTTGCATTATAAGATTTTAATGATGATCAGCTTTGTTCCGCTATGAGATTTTAATGACGGTTGGTTTATTCGATTACCAGATTTCATTGATAGACAGTTTTGTTTGGTTATGAGATTTCAATAACGCTCTGTTACGTTATAAGATTTCAATGATGGCCAGCTTTGTTCCATTACGAGATTTCAATGACGGTTGTATTTATTCAGTTATGAGATTTCAATGATGGTCAGCTTTGTTAAGTTATAAGATGTAGCGTCTTAGGGTTACATATATATTTAAAATTAAAAATTAGCTCAATAGGGAATTGTGGGTATTAATATTTAGGGATTTATGATTAATCATAACGGGTTATAATCTAATCACAAATCTCCAAAATCACCCAAAAGGGGAATACCTAACCTCTGTATTTATGCAATATAATATATATATATATATATATATATATATATATATATATATATATATATATATATATATATATATATATATATATATATATATATATATATATATATATATATATATATATATATATGGTTAACAACAATTTATTGTAATGAACTACAGATATATCTATATTAAATAATCACATAGTAACCTCTAGGGAGTTGATTCAAAATTCCTCTCCGTTCCGTTTAAAGAACGAGCTGTAATTCTTTATCCACTCACTAGGTCTATTCTTCCTACCCAATTTTCAGGAAGTTTATCCCTCTGGCCACAAAGGACAAACTTTCTGAGTTATGGTATTAATTAAAGCATTCAACGATGCTTATAAGTGCTCGTAGCTTGGATCTGACATTAAAGGGACTCGTGTTCTGTGAGCAAAACAATGACAATCAAAACGTGGATATCATGGTTTTAATAAAGATTAATACTACGATTACATATGACTAAATAAAGAATACATGTATTTACAGAATAGTGGAAAGAGGAGAAGGGAAAGGATGAGGAGGAGGGATGAGGAGAAGGGAAAGGAAGAAGGGTATGATCGTGTCCGATCCGACACCTTCCCGAACATAACCACTAGAGCCAGCAAGAACCATATCACCTTAAACAGGGGTACAATCTTAAAACGCATCTAAATTTCGATAGAATTGATACTTGCATGGTTTCTTTGTGTTGTGTAAAGCGAGATGCGTGCGTTGGCGTTTCTCAGTGTTCGTGCGCTGAAGCGTTCTCTCCGTTTGTTTTTTCCGGAGCTTAGTTGGTCCGCGGGAGTTTTAAAGGTGTTTGGGAAGGGAGCGTCTTGGAAGGGAAAGTTAATCTCGTCCAGGTTCGTCCAGGTTCAATTACGTTTGATTTTGTTCCCTTCCAAGATTTCAATGACAGTCAGTTTTGTTTGTTTACGAATTTTCAATGATGGTCAGTTCCCTTTCGTTCAGTTACTCTGAGTAACATCAGTGACTGACGAATGGGGGTTTCGCTTAGAAGCCTATCATCTTCGAGATGTAACAAAGTGCCCAATGGCGATGAAATGCCATGGGCATGCGGAATTTGCATTGCGTAACTCAATATCAATACAATATTCAATATATAGAAAATAATGTTTCTGCTTCGGAGCCAAGATTATCTCTTCACTCCTTAAGCCTCATACTGAGTCTTTGTCAGCCTCTTCGAGATGAGCAGCTCTCCAGTGGTGTCGGTGTGACGGCGTGTTCCAGCGATCACATACTGCCTGCCTGCTAATCTGTGCAGTGGTCTGCACACAGCTGTTGTGTGTTTCCCTGGGCGCTTCGGCACTACTGCAGGAGCTTCCTCTCACAAAAAGAGCTTGCACATTGGCACGTCCTTTTCAGGACGTCTCGCCCGTGCACTTCTGGGTGCGGCCGGTCGTTATCGCCTTCTGATGGGCATAATCACTGCCTGACGTGTTTGGGCTTTCAGCACCTTCAGGCAGCGTTTATGGTTCACTTGCGGGAACATGACCATCGCGGTGCTGCGGTCGAGACTCAATGAGCTTCGTACTGAAGCGAGAGCCCTCTCTGCCACACCCCAATCTACCATCTCCACGAGAGGCGGTACTTTGGCTGGTGGCCATGGTGACCTGAGGGTGACGGTGTGGAACAAAGCCCCGATGCTAGTTCCTCTGGCCATGCCCCCCTCTTGCGCACCGCAACCCGCTCGGATTGAAGCAGTGGGCCTGGCGGGCCCGTCACTTCCTAGAGGAAGTCATGCGATCCTGGAAGTCCCCGCTGTCTTCCTGCGATTGTTCGGTGGCCTCCTCTGCCTTCTCTGCCCTCGATGGGGCTGCAGCTAACAGGTACACTGGGGTTCCCCCAGTTGAACGCTCTGTTGCGATGCAACTGTGTCCGCAGAGTGCTTCAACATGGCGTGGCATCCCAAAGCACCCCTCCAAAGCCTGTAGGTTCACATCAACCTTGGTGTCGAAGTCCTACAGAGCTGCGGGGCAGGCTGCCGCCTCTTTGCATGCCATGGCCATCCTCCAGGTCTACCAGGCCAGGATGCTCAGGAACATGAACAAGGGTAGAGCTGACCCAAGGCTCATGGATGAGCTGCGTGCCGCAACCGACCTCGCCCTCCAGGCGATGAAAGTGACCGCACTCTCCCTGGGTCAGGTGATGTCCACAGCAGTGGTCCAGGAGAGACACCTGTGGCTAAACCTGCCCGATATGCATTGAGCCTGGCTACAGCTACCATCAGGCTCGGCTACGCGATTCAGTTCGGCCGGTCTCCTCCCCCCTTTCGAGGAGTCCGCTATACCATGGTTGGCCCCAATGCCCCTGTCTTGCGTACGGAGATTGCTACCTTGCTGGCGAAGGGTGCGATCGAGACCCTCCAGCCGAAATGAAGCCTGGCTTCTACAGCCCATACTTCATTGTACCTAAGAAAACCGGTCGGTTACGACCAATCCTGGACCTGCACGTCCTGAACCGATCTTCACCTGGCTTCCGTTCAGGATGTTGACAGCCAAACGCCTTTTTGAATGCGTTCGTCCAGCAGATTGGTTTGCAGCGATCAACCTGAAGGACGCGTACTTCCATGTCTCCATCCTTCCTCGATACAGACCGTTCTGTAGTAAACAGCACATTCCAGGGCCCAGTTTATGGCCGGGCCACTCTCTGTCCATAACAGTGGACAAAGGTTTGCTACATTTTGATTGGATCTTGGTAGACTGACACAAACAAACTGTCCAACGCCATCAGATAAAGATGCTAGGACAACAGCTAGACACCTCTTAGAGGGCAATAAGAAAAACTCTTGTACCAAGCCCAGGAAGGACAAGACATCTCATTGGTCCACATGCAGTTTCTGCCCTTCACCCAAATCCCTAGTGTCCTGGTCTATGACTGCCATAAAAATTCCACAGGACCTTAGCAGTAGTGGGTGAAACAAAGACCACAATGATCCATCTAAATCCATTCATAACTATGTTTGGAAACCTTAAGACTGATGTAAACTACACACATCCATTTCATACTTATTCAGAGAAATAAGTATTCTCAGTGACAGCTATTTGTAATGCAACATCTTACACAGAATCAGCTGTTAATGAACAAATTAATGAACAGTTCAATCTTTTTCCATCATGTTTGGTTTCTATTTGTTTAGAATATTGCCATGGGTATTCTGATGGTGGTTTTGAAAGTAAGAAATGCATTGGTAAACTTTAAAGACACTTTAAAGACTTCTAACTGTGTACAGTGTGCAAATGAGTTCCAAAGGAGAAAGAAGGGTGAGCCTCACTGTGGACCCCCTTTGTTGCCAGCAGTCAATCGCAACACTGGAATGGAGAAGCGCCAAATTGCAATCCTTCTATTCGGAAAAGGATAAAGGTACCCTTTCAACAGACACACCTTGTTCTGAGTCTCCCCAGCAAGGATGAGACTGTTACAGTTCAACAAGTTCTGAGTTGCCCCAGCAAAGATGAGACTGTAACAGTTCAACAAGTTCTGAGTCTTCCCGCGAGGATGAGATTGTGACAGAGCAACAAGTTCTGAGTCTCCCCGCGAGGATGAGATTGTGACAGAGCAACCACGTTCTGAGTCTGTCCGGCGAGGATGAGACTGTGACAGAGCAAACAAGTTCTGAGCCTCTGGTTAATCCAGAGAGACAACAAAAGATCCAAGGATCTGAGTCTACAGCTTGTGAGGCAGCAACAGATACGACCAGGTTCTGAGCCTCCAGCCTGTGAGGAAAGAGACATTAACAACCACTACGTTCAGAGTTTTAGTCCAGCGAGACGACTACAGCACGTCCCGAGTCTCCATGCCAGAGAGACCAAAGCGGATTGACCAAGTCCTGAGTGTCTGACCCACAGAGTCAGAAGACACACAGAGACATTTGCAACAAGGTTAAGCTCAGGAGCAAACCTTCACTTTGAGGTTCCTTCGTCTGCGTGTTCCAGATTAAGGAC
Source organism: Gobio gobio (assembly GCF_949357685.1). NCBI lineage: Eukaryota > Metazoa > Chordata > Actinopteri > Cypriniformes > Gobionidae > Gobio > Gobio gobio. The sequence continues at coordinate 17,209,950 of NC_137100.1, forward strand.
CTTCTGCACCTTCTTCAGGGCCTCATCTGCGTGTTCCAGATTTTAGGACCCTTTGGTGCTCCAGGGGATCAGCATCCCGCAGATCTTCGTGTTCAAGACTGTTGAAACGGATTCCAGCTCCTTTCCCACTGCATTGTCACCCAGCACAACCAGTGGAAGAAGTCACCTCCATCGGATTGCTTACTCAACCAAGTGGAACGTAAATATCACTTAACCAAACCTCTTTCCAGAAACCTTGGCATTGTTGTATATTATCAGTTTATGATTTTCTAATTTACATTAGAGGTAATTTAACTGATGCTAGTTAATAACAAATAATCTTTCGTTATTAGTTTGATGCATAGCGAGGTTCTTCACCTCAGTTTTAGAGAAACAACAGTTTATTTTTCCATAAGATAACGCAACTCTTCCATAGCCACACTCAATTTAATCACATGTATTTTATGTATCATATGCACTTTATTCCTTTATCATTCATTGTATTCATTTAGTAGTTGTGTTAGTTATTCTTGTTTATATTTTGTTAATAAAATCTATTTTATTACAATTTTGTCTTACTTGTGCTGATAATACATGCAGAAAAGGCTCTACAAGTTAGAAATCTCACCAATCTTTCAGATAAATCTTTAAGAAGATTTTCGAGGCAGCCCTTGTGCCACTGTGTGCAATTCAATTGTACAATTCGCTCACATTAGAGGGCTCAGTCATGTTTCGGATAGCTGCGGTCTTCATTGGGTCAGGACCAATTCCATCGGCAGAAATTATATAACCTAAGAAATGCACTTTCCGCTTCGACAACTCACACTTCTCAACGTTGAGAGTGATGCCTGCCTTTTGCATTTTCTCTAGCACTGCATGCAGTCGGGAGTCATGCTCCTCCTCTGTTCTCCCCCACACCAGAACATCATCAATATGACACACTGTGCCTTCCAGCCCATCTGTGACCTCCATAGACTTTCTATTCTGGAAGTGTTCGGGTGCAGAAGTTATTGCAATAGGAAGCCGTCTGAAGAAATAACAACAAAACGGGGTTATGAAAGTTGTGTACCGTGCAGACGCCTCTGCCATTGGAATCTGCCAGAATCCCATATTGGCTTCTAGCTTACTGAAAATTTGGGCACCAGCCAACATTTCAAGCACCCGACTTCTTCAGGACCACAACCTTACTGTTTTCCACCTCTTTTTAGCAGAAGCCTGACAACTCCCACTACATCCAAAGGAACTTGCCCTGGACCAAGCAATGGCCTTGTCACATTCCCTAGGGCAGGTACGTTCTCTTTAAAAATGTCTTTGAACAATTCTGCTGGAATGACTGTGACATCAGCCCCCGTATCAATCTTAAATGACACTTGTTTGTGACCATTGTCTATGTCTACCATCCATGGTTCGCCAGGTCCTTTGATGCTGCCCAGGAATGTGGGGTCACCCTCACACACTTCACGCACAGCTTTTGATGATGCACACACTCGCTTGTAATGGCCATTTTTCCAGCAGGAGTGACATTTTACATCTCGCTTTGCGTGCGCCTGGGAGCCACCACACTTATGGCACTGATTGCTATTCGTTTGGCCGGAGAGTGATATATGAGGCTTTAGTTTAGAATTGTTCCCTTTCTGGGGTCTGCCACCATCACGCCTTCCTTTGAACACTCTATCGACAGAGCCAGCATCAGCAGCCACACTGTCCAATGCGCTTCTCAATGCCACTTGCAACAATGACATAAAGCAAATGCCACGTTATACACGACAGGAGGAGGTGGGGAGGTGGTGGGTTGCAAAGCAGCGAGCAGCAAGTAGTAAGAGCGAACTGAATCTGCTTTAATTAGCGCCCTGTTTTTAGCGTAGCCATTAGCAGAGAGGGGAGTTGAAACAGCTGATGCAAATCAGCTGATGAGACCGTGGTGTTGTCAATCACGTTAGCTGCGTCTTGACTACTTGGTCTGCCAGAACTGACGCTGACGCTCAATTTATTTAAAAAGGTGATATCATCTTGGGAAAGAGTTGTGTTGTCATTGTTAGCATCTTTAAAATCTGATTCTAAAATGCGTATGGCATCTGTTGGAGTCAATGGAGGAATTTCCTCAACAGAAAGTCTGTGACCAGTGACACCCGAAGAGTCAAGTCTGGGAAGGTCCAACAATGCTCCAACCTAGATCAGCTTAGCACAATTAATCAAAAGACCAGCTTCGCAATCCTTCAGAGAAGGCATCTCATCAGTAATTGCAGAAAGATGATTCCACAGTTTACATGTAGGTATATGTACATGGTTGACTGGAATACAATCTTTAGTATAAACTGGAGGGAGTTCAATGTAAGTGGCAGAATTATAACCCCTTACACGAAGTCCTGAAATCCTTTCACTTTTACTATGGTATCCAGTCATCGTGGTCAGTTTTAACTTGACAGAAAATTTGTTGGCCTGCAAGACATTGCTCACTCCTTGGTCGATGAAGGTTGTATCACTCCTGTAGAAAGAAGCAAGCAGAGCGTAAACTAATTTTTCTGTACTCACTTTGTTGCTGGATGATAACCATACCGGCACAATCATCGATATATAAGATGATCCCTTTCCAGCCACACTCAATGACAGAGCAGCCGTTGACTCATCTTCTGACCTCGAAGCAGAAGTTGTTACAGAAACCAGCCTCTCTCCTATGAAGTAGTTATCGTCGTGAAGGCAAGTAGGGTGTTTCCCTTTACAGATGCGACAAGAAAGACGATAGCGACAGTCTCTTGCACTATGGCCAGTTTTAAACGTCCATAACAAAAATATTTTTCCTTCACGAATGCCCGTCGTTCTGCTAATGTTTTAGTCATCAGTATGGAACAATCATTGAGCTGATGTGTAGCATCTTGACAAAATGTGCAGGGAGGTTTTGGACTTTTCGTTACGGTCTTTGGCCTATCAAAACCCAAGACAGTCTGAGTGTTGAGGACATTAGCCTTACTCTTTGTTTCTCTGGAATTAAATTTTTCAGCAGATGTTAAACTGAGAGCATAAGAAGATGTAACTGGATTAGAGACGATTTCTGCCTCGAATGAAACAAATGTTGCAAAGGCTCTAAAGTCAGGAAAATCCTTATTATTTCTCAAGGATTGCGTAACCTGTCGAATCCAACGTGAAGCAGCCCACTCAGGTAACTTTTGAACTAACTTTTGGTTTTCCTCACAATCATTTAATGTCTGTAAACCTACGACATGAGGCATAGCATCTTGACAGGCATTAAGAAAATCTGAAAATTCTCTTAGTCCAACAGCATCCTTTGATTGAACCCTTGGCCATTTTGCAAGTTTCTGTCTAAAAAAACGTTGGTTCACAAATGGTTGACCATACCTTTGATCTAATTTACTCCATGCATCCTTATAGCCTTTATTATCACTCCTGTAGAAAGTCCCATCCAAGAATTACGTGCCGATCCACCCACATACCTTTTTCGATAATAAAGTTTATCAGCAGCAGATATTTTCTTTTGATCAATCAATGAAATGAAGGAATTCTTCCACTCAACATAATGAATGGGATCACCATCAAATACAGGGGGCTCTGGAGCTGGCAGTCTGTTCAGGTTTATGCTGTCTTGCAAGGCTTGGACTAGAGAAGGCAGTTCGTTTTGAAATGCATCATTAGCAGGTTGGCTAGAAAGGCTTAAAGGCAGACAACATTGTTCTGTGTTAACACAGTTTGTTAAAGGATCATCCAACTTCTTGCACTGCTATTCGATTGTAGGCCTCAAACCTTGCCTGTGCTACTTTTAAATCCCTTTCCACATGTAACTGCTCTAGGTCACGTTTTTGAGCATCTAGGTCTCGCTCTTATCTTTCTTTCAATTCCTGAATTGTCTTCTTCCGTTTATTTTCTTATATTAGCATTTTATACTCCACTTCTCTACACTGTAAAACCTAACAGTTGTATGTACTAAATAAAAATGAGTTCACTACACTCAAATATTACAGAATGTTGTGTGGACACAATAACTGAAACAGAACTCAAACTGAATGAACATAGTTCCCAGCATGATAATCGGATAATAATTGTATTGTTAAGTGATTAAATAAGAGATAATTGAATATTGGTGGTGAAACCTGATGATGGTAATGAGCAGAATCACTGAAGGAAAGAGAAACAAGAACTACAACTGACTTCAGCCACAGCTTTAGATTAAATCAACTGAAGGATAAAAGAAGACATTCAATCTCTGACGATCTCAGCAGAGGAGGATTAAACAACTCCACAAACAGCATTACCAGACTAACTTTATTTCTGTCATTTCTGTTATATTGAAAATAATAGTTTTGTTTGAATTCACCATGATGGTGTTCAGTGTTTGCTTTTGTTGGGATCTTGACCCTTGACATAACATGTCTTGCCATGGCTTCTTTAACTGTGTTTACAAAGCACATTTGTTATGGTAAGAAAAGCCAAGAGAAAATGTGATCAACTGGTGTTGGTTGTTTTTTTGCTGATGATATTATCGTCATGTAGTGACTAAATCACTGACCTCATTCAGAGTCTAATGCTCTGGTTATTGAGGTTTGTGTTATTATATTTTTGTAGTATTCATAATAGAATCTATGTGTTTGTACAGCACAAGATCCAGGATGGTTGTGGTAATCAAACCATATGCATGATTTAAATAGTGACAATCAAATGGTGACAATCAAAAAAACATTCAGATAAACAGATCAACTTTGAACATAAAACAAGCTACAAAAACATCACAAACATAGCAAAAGTAAAAGCAAATAATAAGAATCAAAGAAAATTAGTCACAATTCAGATTCATAATTTATTCATGCATTTATTCACAGCATGCACTGCAGCATAAAGCTTTTAATTGATTGTCACCATTGTTGAGATTCATACGCAGATTCTTGATGTGTCTAAGTAATGCCATAGTTTAAAACATTTTGAGCACTACATGAGTTTAAAATCGTGCATATTGTTCAATTACCACAACAGTGCTGGATCTCGTGCTGTTGAATCATTTAGCCACTATTAAGAATAATACAAAAATTAACAACACAAAACTGCAATAACCAGAACATAAGATTCTGAGTGAGATCAGCGACTTAATCCACTACATGATGAATATACCAACATCACCTAATCACATTTTCTCTTGACATTCCTTATCATAACAAATGTGCTTTCTAAACACCCAAATTAAAGCAGCTAGAAAAAAAACTAATGTTTAAGATGTAAGGGTCAAGAGCCCAACTAAAGCAAACACTCATCACCACCATGGTGACTTCAATTAAACTATTATTTTCATTAAAACAGAAATGACAGAAATAAAGTCAGTCTGGTAAGTAATGTGTGAAGCTGGTAGTGCTGTTTGTGGAGTTGTTTAATCCTCCTCTGCTGAGATCTTCAGAGATGTAATGTCTTCTTTTATCTTCTGTTATTTCATCTAAAGCTGTGGCTTAAGTCAGTTGTAGTTCTTGTGTTTCTCTTTCCTTCTGTGATTCTGCTCACTATCATCAGGTGTTCATAATTAATGCTCAATCATCACTTAATTAATCACTTAATTACTCAACTGCAACATATATTAAGAATCATTAAAAAAATATATATTAGTGAACTCAACTGAAACGAGCTTAGAGTACTCATAACTGTTGGTTTTTAAACTCAAATTATTTGAGGTAATAAGTTTCCTCAAATGTAATATGTTTGCTTAACTCATTGGGTTTGACTTTGTGTGTGCTATTGTGAGCTAGCAGTAACTAGCAAACTCTCTGAGTTCATTTAAAGTTTGCAATTTCTGTTGTTTTACTCATTATAGTGAAGTTTTAGCTGTAAAAACTATTTGAATGCAGTGTAAAGTTTAATTGGATATTAAGAAATATCCTTGGTTTAGTGGACTCAATTAAAATAAGTTCAGAGTACTCATCATAACTACTGTTTTTTTTAACAAATTAAGTTTGTTAAACTCAATTGAATTGAGGTAATCAGTTTCCTCAAATTAAATGAGTTAGCTTAACTTTTTGGTTTTACAGTGTAGCTGCCATATCTGCAGCTGCTTTAGCATGTTTTGAAGCTACACACGAAGATGCAGTGTGACTTAACTGAGCACTAGACTTGCGGCTAACTCGGGACACAGTGGAGCCATGGATAGAACAAGCATAGCTGGATTCAAGAAGTCCTTTAAAGCGATGTTTTGCTTGTTTCGCATTAAATTTGTCAATGCCTGATATTCTTTCATAAACAACTTATATTATGTCTGCTGATACTGCCTGACAAGCATCAATACGACGTCTCAGTTCAGTAGATGGCATGAAATGATTTTGAACTTCAACATAGAGCTGCATAACTTTATCCTTTCCCTCTTCCAGGTTGTCAATAAGAGATGCTAGCTGGCTCTCACTGATATCAGACTTGAGTTTATCTCTAGCCTCACGTGCCGACATTTTCCATTGTTCATACATAGAGATAAGCTTTCTTTCTTTCTTTCTTTCTTTCTTTCTTTCTTTCTTTCTTTCTTTCTTTCTTTCTTTCTTTCTTTCTTTCTTTCTTTCTTCTGAATTTCATCTCTTTGAAATGCACACATTTTTTCAGTGGGATTCCGTGAACGAACAGAACGTCGAGGACCTTGAGATTCTCCTAAATCTCCTTGAATTTTGCCTTTAAGTTCACTCAAAGTTTGTTCTTTAGCTTCAATTACCTCTATTATTTGTTGTCTTTCTAAACCATCTGATGTTTGATACTCATTACTAAGGGTCTCAATATCATGTTGGAGAATATTAATCTGCCTTTCACATTCAACATTTTCAATAGAATAATTTAACTCTGTCATTTTAAAATTACCAGATTAACACACAAAATATTCAACACAGTTAAAAGGTAATTAAAATTCTCAAAACAGTGTAATCACATGTATCATCAAAACATTAGCATAGACAATATTTAAAAAATAACCCTTTATAAACACAAACGTTTAATTTAAAACTTATAAATATCCCTTCTTCAAACACAACAAAAGATTTCAGTCATTCAAAAACCTTGAAACATTTCAAACCCTTATTTATACTGAAAGATGCAAAAATCTACCGCCGCTTCAATATATTTATGTATGTATATACAGTGTTCCAACTTGACCGGAATGCAGTAACAGGGATTGCTTATTTAGCCCGGCTTCCAGAGATGAAATATGGATTTGTCTTTCATTTAATTTTATATTTCCTTTTATTGAAACCCTAAAGAATTGTATGAATACAATTGTACTATTGTCTGTACCTCTTGCTGAGAGAAAAGCACATGTTATCAGCATGTTTTGGTGAAGTGCTTTGTTGACATGTAGTTAAGACTCTCCAACCTTGGGAGAGCTGTGATTCTAGGGAGCTTTTGTGTATGTGCGTTGCATGATCTGTGTAGGCCGACACCAGACCTGAAGACGCCTTTATGCAACCTCCGAGGTCAACAATGATCCAATTCTAGTGATGGGACGACAACTAGTCTACCTAGTTTAGTGATATGCTCTGCTATCTATCCTTGTGTGGATTTTTACCATGACTGTGCATTTTCTCTGCCAATCAGAATCATTCCACATGGCAGTAATGATGTGGCTAGACCTTGAAAACAGTATAACTGTTCAGAAATTGTATGTACGATAGGCGGAGGCGGGGAGACTGGTAGAGGGAGCGCGGCCTACGAACTCCTTGTGAGACTTGAAGCTGTCTTCTGCTGATGAAACTGCAAACTATTCTTCAGTAAATTTTTCTTTAATTAATTACACTCCTGACTCTTGGTCTTCATGTTTCACTACTGGTCCTGGGTCCTAAGCTGTTACTCCAACAAAACTTGAAGATAATGTCTCTCATTGGTTAAATGTTTCACTTTAATGTCCTTCTGCTGTTGTAGAAATATTGAGGGATAAATTTCACCTTAAGAAGAACACAGCCTTTCACAGTCCGTAGTTGTCCATAATCGAATCACATTTGACCATCAGAAATCGACCTGCTGCCCGTGAACATTCACTTCTTAAAGACTCGTCGGCATGGACACCAGTCGTAAACGCAGCAGACTCAAGCGATGAATGGCCAAGCTCTTACTGTTGCTAATCCACTAGAATGATGGCCGAATACTCCTTAAACTGATGTTTCCAGTAGCGTTTTATTTGTGACACTCATGTAGACACCATAAGAGCTACAGCAAACACAAACAAAACAAACACTGTATGTCTCCCACCCAATAACCAATGTCACAAAACAATTACTAACTGAAAGACATTAAAAAACTTGTTTACCTTATAACCCTCAAGTGGGATGCACAAAAATACAAAGCGGAAAGAAGGCGTGCTTTATACAACCATGTTGGTGCACGTTAAGGCCGTATCAAAATAAAAGTCCTTCAAAAAATAATTAAACTAAATACAAACAAAATCGATAGATACACTTTAAATTCCCTCTAACATAGCTGTCATTTACAGTCAGTAAGGAAGCATCGAGCAATATGCTGGCAACTGCATAGCAACGTTTTGTAACGTCTTATGTCTTTTTAGAAATATGTGTTTGTTGTTTCTGAGTGTCTATTGTAGGAAAAGGTGTGGCCTGCAGTCAAGCCAGCAGAGATCCTGATTGGTCAGGTCCTGATTGGCCTATTCCTGATTGGCCTTCAAAACTCGATCAGGGCTGCATTCAGCCCCGACAAAACGTTGCAAATGTTTTTTAAATGGAAATGGTGCTGCGTTGAACACCCTGTTCTGATGACGCAAGAGTTGCAACTATGGCAGCTGAGAAGGCCATTCTTTGTGTTCTTTTTGAGGAATTTTCGGAGCCTGATGAAATCGATATAAATACGTGTTTAATACTGCAAAATACATGCAATCACTGCACTTGCCGTCCAGAATAAAAGACAACATCCCAATCCCATTGAATGAACTTTTTTTTATCTCCTGGTAATCAATTCTAATTTTATTTAATTTTATTTCTAGTTCTTACTTTTTTAATAACTTGTATTTTCTTTCTCATTTTTATGTAAAGCACATTTAATGAACTTTTTTTTATCTCCTGGTAATCAATTCTAATTTTATTTAATTTTATTTCTAGTTCTTACTTTTTTAATAACTTGTATTTTCTTTCTCATTTTTATGTAAAGCACTTAATTACCATATATGCAATTTGCCTTGCAATGAAGCTAAAAAATATAAATAAATACATCATCATGTTGATATATATACTGTATCATTTTTTTTTTAAGACAGTCATGTCTTCTAATATCTCCAATTGTTGCGTATACACTGAGCTTTACTTGGACCCATTGTGTGAGCTGTCTCTTTAATACCGCGTGGTTTATATACATGTTGCTGCTGATTGGGCTAACATTTTTGACACACCCACCAAACGAGATAAAATGCATCTCAAAACTGTTGCACACCGTTGCACACCGTTTCCAGGAAACATGACGTTCAACCGGAAACCGTAGCAAAACGTTGCGCACCGGTTTGAGCTTTGAACATGCCCCAGATGAAGGTATCTCAGGAGACAGGAAATGAAGCTAACATTAGATTCGGACGTGCCTTTCGACCTCCGAAGGCAGCGTTTTCCAGGTTTCGGACGCAGCCAGCAGTTTTAGCATTGGTAAGCACCACTTACAATATGTTGTAAAAGATGTTAAAAATTGTTTTATATTTTGTTACAGAATTTCATGAGAAATTAAATATCTTAGTCATTAAAGACCACATTTTGCAGTGAAACAATTAAAAGCAACAATTAAACCCCTTTACAATTAAAATCCTTTGTTTGCCTTTCTAGAATTTTACACAACATACAATGTATGACCTCACAGTACTCTGAACTGTCATGTCCATGAAGCTGAAGTCCTTCCATGTGACTGGAGCATTTTATGTAATCTTAAAAGCCTTTTTAAAGCATTACTGTTGGAACTGAGAAGAATGCCTAGAGCAAGGTTACCGTGTCTGCTAGAGAATTTACTAGTCTGTGCCCATCACCCACAATCATGTCAGAGCAAAACTAGGTCAACCCTTCCATTCACGGATCAACCAGATCACTTCAGTGTGCTTGTGAATCTGTCGCTCTATTTTCCAGGGTCTTACTCGGACCCCTTCACTACACCCTTTGTTCTTCCATTCCATATACATCCCTGTATCCTTTCCCTGCACAATATCTATCTTGTGTGTGTGGGTGTACCATTCCTTTTTCAATAAAAGTCAATAAAGTATTTTACCCGTATTTTGAATATTGCATTGTGTTGTGTTTTAGGCTCACTGTTAAAAATGTTTGTGTGAAATCCCAGGTTAATAATTGCATTCTTCACAGTAATTCCACAGTAGCACTTCTCTTGTATATAACTGCACTCTTGGAAATTTTCTTGTAAAATCTACAAAACTATATTTCTACAGTGCATATGTACTATGAAGGTACCCAGTATGCAGTGCGGCATGAATTTGATTATTAATTATTAATTATTATGAATTTGAAATAAGATATTGGTAAATATTTATGCTGAAATAACGCTAATAATAGTATACAGTAGTTTGACTAACTTAAAATCAGCCAATTAGCATACTTTACATTTTAGCTTGTCATTGATTTAACAAATGTTTTCATTTGTTACACTTCTGACTTGGCCAGAAATTTGAATAGGAATATGCAAGGTTCAAGATCCCAAGCAAACACTAATCACCATTATGGTGACTTCAAAACAATTACAGTACTAAACAATATCATTTCTTACAGTGGCATGGTTAAAGACAACTTTATCAAGTGAATTCACAGTAAATTACTGTGATGTCAGCATCATTTTGCTGTTGATTCACAGTAATTCATAAGAAAATGACCTAGCATCCATTCATTTCACTGTACATTTCTGACTACAGTAATTTATTGTAAAATAATACTCTTTAATCCTTTAAATTCCTGGCAATATTTTACAGTGTAGAAGAAAATGTCTGTAGATGTATCGGAAAAGGTACTGCTAAGTTTCTGCCAGGACATTAAACGTTTTTCTTTTTCTTTTTTCTCCCACAATAATATATTGCCAAAATTAGTTATTTATTATGCAAAAATATTCACATATAACATATGGAAGTATGCAAAGTATTGGACAAAAAATGTTAAACAAATCAAAACTTATATTTGAGTTTCTTTTCTAGCTTTGTAAAGGAATTCTTACTGTACATATACACTCACCTAAACACCTGTTCAATTTCTCATTAATGCAATTATCTAATCAACCAATCACATGGCAGTTGCTTCAATCCATTTAGGGGTGTGGTCCTGGTCAAGACAATCTCCTGAACTCCAAACTGAATGTCAGAATGGGAAAGAAAGGTGATTTAAGCAATTTTGAGCGTGGCATGGTTGTTGGTTCCAGACGGGCCGGTCTGAGTATTTTACTATCTGCTCAGTTACTGGGATTTTCACGCACAACCATTTCTAGGGTTTACAAAGAATGGTGTGAAAAGGGAAAAACATCCAGTATGCGGCAGTCCTGTGGGCGAAAATGCCTTGTTGATGCTAGAGGTCAGAGGAGAATGGGCCGACTGATTCAAGCTGATAGAAGAGCAACTTTGACTGAAATAACCACTCGTTACAACCGAGGTATGCAGCAAAGCATTTGTGAAGCCACAACACGCACAACCTTGAGGCGGATGGGCTACAACAGCAGAAGACCCCATCGGGTACCACTCATCTCCACTACAAATAGGAAAAAGAGGCTACAATTTGCACGAGCTCACCAAAATTGGACAGTTGAAGACTGGAAAAATGTTGCCTGGTCTGATGAGTCTCGGTTTCTGTTGAGACAGATGGTAGAGTCAGAATTTGGAGTAAACAGAATGAGAACATGGATCCATCATGCCTTGTTACCACTGTGCAGGCTGGTGGTGGTGGTGTAATGGTGTGGGGGATGTTTTCTTGGCACACTTTAGGCCTCTTAGTGCCAGTTGGGCATTGTTTAAATGCCACGGCCACCTGAGCATTGTTTCTGACCATGTCCATCCCTTTATGACCACCAGGTACCCATCCTCTGATGGCTACTTCCAGCAGGATAATGCACCATGTCACAAAGCTCGAATCATTTCAAATTGGTTTCTTGAACATGACAATGAGCTCACTGTACTAAAATGGTCCCCAGAGTCACCAGATCTCAACCCAATAGAGCATCTTTGAGATGTGGTGGAACGGGAGCTTCGTGCCCTGGATGTGCATCCCACAAATCTCCATCAACTGCAAGATGCTATCCTATCAATATGGGCCAACATTTCTAAAGAATGCTTTCAGCACCTTGTTGAATCAATGCCATGTAGAATTAAGGCAGTTCTGAAGGCGAAAGGGGGTCAAACACAGTTTTAGTATGGTGTTCCTAATAATCCTTTAGGTGAGTGTAGGTACAATGTTTTGTTTACGAAACTAACATCAAGTGTCATAAGAAACATGAATGAGTCAGATGTTTCCGGACTTTGGTAATGTAAAATTCCTCTAAAGGACATTTCATAAACTTCTGCACAATATTCACTGTAATTTATTCATCCTTCTTAAAACAAGTATGATAAGTAAATAGAAGACATTTTGCAGAAAGTCCAAACTTCTGTTTTCTGTGAACTGAAAGTGGAAGCTGACCAGGAGGACTGTCAAGCTCCAAAAAAGTCATTTTTGTATCAAAATGCAGTAAAGTGATACAACAGCATAAATTAACCATTATAGTACAGTGTTTTCCCTCTGAATTTTTATTATTTTATTTTTTTTTCAGATTGCAGAAGCTAATGGGTTCCAATATTTGACCCAAATCTTTTAACAGAACAGCAAGTTCATAACTCATGCTTATGGTCTTTCTCTAATTCTGCCCGAATTTGTGTGTAACAGAATTTATAGGGAAAGCTGAACTCTAGTCAAGATACAAAGTTCCAAAATGCTTTCATGTTTTTCCACTGAAAACTCACAAAACTGTCAGGAGTAGGTTTTGATAAGCCAAAGATGAGTACTGTAAAAGTATTTAAGACCTTTTTTATTTATTTAAGTCCTTCCATTTTTTTCCCCCATGCACCAATATTAGAAAAGTAAACAGCATATGTATTAGCCAAGGTAGCTTCAGGCAGTTTTGATTTGATTAAGTGCACATATGCTCATTTGTACAAATGTAGGTTTATATAAGTCAGATCAGCTTGGTACACTGTAAGGTACATTATGTGCCCTCTCATTCAGAAAGGCTTGTATTTCATTACAGGATGAACAGGCATTTCAACTGAGGTTTGAAAATATTTTGTGGTTACCTCTTGGAAACAATATTTCATGTCTTTGATGGGAAGACTTTATAATCTCTTGTATTGCAACATTTGTCTTTTGTCATGATTAATTTGGTTATTATGAAGTCTCATGAGCCACCTCAAGTTTAATGCAAAATGTATCTTTTTTTTATAATAAAAATGTTGAAAGCCAAAAAGGTGTTTGTGTAAAAAATATTTTGGCAGAAATCACATGTATAAATGTGATCAGTCCAATCAAGTCTCACTTTCCGCAAAAAAACTAAACAAAACAAAAAAACCTTTAAAAATTACAATTCTCTAAATGCCCCATGTTGATGTTTTGCCAAAAATAACAAAGTATCAGAATTTATTGAACCAATAGTTTTGTGTAGTGAAGCTGATGACACAATGGTCTAATTAAAAATGTTGCTCTCACAAAATGGACAAAATGGTAAACTAATGAATAAGATAAATGTTAATGCATTCTGTTCTCAGAGCAAAATCTGTGACATCCAAGGATTTCTATGTTTCTATTCTATTTCTATGCTTATCTGAATATCTGTAATTACCAAGACCAGAACCAAGAGAAATATAATAATATAATTTCCTTAATTTTCCTTTAATGACTGATACTGGAAACTAAAATTTTCTCTTAATGCATGCAGTCAATTAAAATCTGTTCATTTTGAAATGTTCTTAATTCTTTCATTTGTGTCGGAACTACAATACAGTCATTTTGTTGATTTTAGTGTTTTAGCATGAAGTAAATTTAAAGTAACTTTATTTATTTCCTTATTTTTTGATGTATGCCAGTAAAAACAATAGGCATTAGGTTATGTTATGGCATTTGGTAGGTCCAGAGCATTCTGGAGCAGGTTTTCATCAAGGATGTCTATGTACATTGCTGGATTCTTCTTTCGCTCGATCCTGACTAGTCTACCAGCTCCTGCCGCTGAAAAACATCCCCACAGCATGATGCTGTCATCACCATGCTTCACTGTTAATGGTATTGGCCAGGTGATGAGCGGTACCATGGTTTCCTCCAGACACAACGCATGCCTTTCAGGCTAAAGAGTTCAATCTTTGTTTCATCAGACCAGATCATTTAGTTTCTCATGGTCTGAGAACAGGGGCGCGGGAAGATGTTTTAGGTTGGGGGTGCTGTGATTTTTGATGGGGGGGGGGGTTACAGGAAATACAAATTGACGCAAAAAAACTGCCTACCTTACCAGAGCATGTAAGCAACCCCCCACCGGTAAAATGACGTGCGCTCAAATCCCGCTCCGATATGACATTTCTCTGTAGCCTACTATAGGCCTACTTGTAGCCAGTGTTGGGTAAGTTACTCTAAAAAAGTTATGAATTAGGCCTACTAGTTAATAATTACATCTTCAATAGTGTAATTTGATTAGCCTACTGTAGCTACAAATTACTCTCTCCAAAATGTTTTTAATTACTTATTAGGCCTACTAATTAGGCTACTTCCCAAATCTATATCAACCTCGACTGCGATTCAAGGATAGACTTGAAACGGTTCTTTTAATTCATTAAAATAAATAATATAAAACTACATCAATTATTCTGACCAAAGTATTACAAATGTTAGAAGGATACATAAAAACATGCATTTTAAAGTTAGACTTTAAATGTTGATGTTAATTCCATTATTGTATTATATATAATTGTATTTAGTATTTAGTTCAATTACTTCAGAAGTAGCCTAACTGTAATTAAATTACAGAAAAAATAATCCCTTTTCTTTACTTTTTCAAGGGAAAATTACAGTAACTAATTACTTAGTTACTAGTTACACCCAACACTGCTTGTAGCCATTAAACACGTATTTAGTTTCAGTTTAAATATTATAATGTTATTTTTTTATTAAATGTAGGCTACGTTGAAAAGTGAACAGGACACATAAGATGCATAATAGCCTGTATCAGAAGACGGGGGTCTTCAATAAGTTAAATAATACTGCAATAAGTTTTGTTTTGTTGAAAGCCTTACATTGAATTTCGTTTTGTATACATTGTATCTTCATTTGAATAAATATTTGATCAACCAAATTGCCCGGATTTAATAAATAATAAGCAAATAGCCTATAACAGACAATGACATGGAGGCGGCGCGCTGCGTGAACAACGGCTTAAATGAACAACTAGCCTACTAGAAAGAAGAAAAAAAAAAAAAAAAAAAAAACAAACCTTAGTCTGGGGCAGCCCTATTTCAGATAGGCCTATATTTGATCAAGAATGTCACAAACGGAGTTCTGGGTTGAGCGCGCGGTGCTGAGCGGAATGAGCTTCAGAAATCAACGGAATCTCCAGAAAGGCGGAAATATTACCGCTCTTTCTATACGCACACACCGCAACGGTCACAATATGACCTCATTTAGGCTATGTTTTAAAAACATAATTCAACATATAAATAATAATTTTTAATGGGCCACTTAAAATGTTTATTACAAATAAATGATTAAATCCTAAAAATGAATAAATGTAAATGAACAAAAATGTGCATTGCAATCCTTTGAAACCAGGGGGTGCTGCAGCACCCTCAGCACCCCCACTTCCCGCGCCCCTGTCTGAGAGTTCTTCAGGTGCCTTTTGGCAAACTCCAGTGGGCTGTCATGTGCCTTTTACTGAGGAGCAGCTTCCATCTGGCCACTCCACCATACAGGCCTGATTGGTGGAGTGCTTCAGAGATGGTTGTTCTTCTCCACGCTCCACAGAGAAACACTGGAGCTCTGTCAGAGTTACCATCGGGTTATATGAGCTGTTGTCAATGTGTATCATTCATAGTAAAATTCATAATAAGAGTTAAAGTTTAAGAAACCAACTGAAATTGTTTGTGCCTCCTCTTTCCATCTCATTCCCACACAGGAAGGAGAAGTTTAGGACACTCATTCTTTTATTTCAGTTATTTCAATCATGGCAGCAATTGCTATCTGCATCAATCAAGGATGCAAATTATATTTATATTTTTATATATATATATATATATATATATATATATATATATATATATATATATATATATATATATATATATATATATATATATATATATATATATATATATATATATATATATATATATATATATATATATATATATATATATATATATATATATATATATATTACACAATTAAAGGTGAACTATGTAGGATTTTTGCAGTAAAATATCCAGAAACCACTAGGCCAGTGTTATATATTTTGTTCAGTTGAGTACTTAGAATATCCCAAATGTTTCCAACTATTTGTAAATCGTGAGAAATTGCTATTTTAACCAAGGAACCAGGACGTGTGAGTTATGCGTGTGAGGGAGTCGCCTGTCGATATCTGCGTCACCCTCGGTTTCCGGTTTTATTCAGTGAAACACTTTACTCTCACTGCAGTGTGAACAAGTGTCATAGCAGCCGCCGAGCAAACGTCATAACTTCCTTTTCAACACACTCAGATATATATAACACTGTACTTTAAATGTAAACCATTACACAGAGCAATGAGACTACAGCTTGAAGGAGTGAAATACTGTTGTAAATAGATTTGTATATTCAGTGCTGGGAGTAAATAGGTAATCATTGTATTTTCAGCAACGTGACAGTGTAGGTTTTTCAACATGATCCTTTTTACAACTTATTTTGAGACAAAACGTTACATGCTTTTATGTAATTCTTTATTGCAGCAAATAATTAAATGCGCAATGAAACCATCTCATATGAAGTGCTGGCAAATACATTAATTCTAGGCCTAGGATCATATAGACCAAATGTTTCAAAACTGTTTCACTTATTAATTTGAGTTTAATGAGTTTATTTCATTCTTTGTTTAGATTAGCATAGTCTTTTAAATGCAATTAATATGATTTTTAAATGGCTTACACATGAAAGGCTTTTGTAAAGTTACAAAAAAATAAACAATGAAAATGGTGAAAAGTTAAATGATAAAATAATACAAATTAAATAAAAGTGTCTGGAGTTGTAGAAACACAGCCTACAAAGGTTTTATGGTGATAAACATTCTCTGTACTGGGCTGTGAACTTAGCTGCTAATGTTATTGGAGACAAGTTTTGTGTCTTCAATTCCCCGTTTCACATATTTGCCCGTATAAATGTCAACATATGATATATTCTTCAGTATATTAAGTTGACAACCATCTTGCAAGAAGGATGGTTATTTTAACGTCTGTGTGGGGGAGCGTTGACATGCATGAATTATGGGACTTATGGAAGCTTTGGCATGCATGTATAATGTTCAGTACAGCAGGATGATGGGGAGAAAAGAAAGAAGAGAGATGCATAGCAAGAAAGAGGGCTCTTTTCCAGTTTTGTTGCGTTGGTGGGTGATGCATTTCACAGGTTCCTCTTATGTCAATGGGTATTATGGGATAGGCTGTGTGAGAATTCTCAGCTTGCTCACAAAAGTGGGAGAATCAGTGAATGGGAGGCAAAATGAAAGAAGAGAGTCAAAAGAGCCGTCGCTGCAGCAGTGGAATAAGCAGTAAATAGGTCCGATTAATGGTTTAGGGGGCCCAGTTTGTGCAAAGGGAATTTTTTTAAAAGGTTTGGACATTCACTGAGGGGGGTGTAGAGAGACCTTCTGTTGCCTACCTGAAGCATTCTTTCAAAGAGAAAATCATAAGTGCAAAAGGTTTATACTGCACCTAAGGGCAGAACAATGAGTCCAGAAGACTCAAACTACTTTCTAGGAAAATGTCATAACTGTTCTTACTGTACAGCTGAAATTTGAATCATGCTGCACACAGTGGCTGATCAACTTCAGTTCAAGTTGTTCAAGTCGGAGTGTTCTTTGTGTTTGTGGGGTTTTTTGGCCATTTTGTCACCAATCAGGCAGAAATCACAAATTTGATTGTTTAGACTTTAGAAGAGTACACATTTCCTCAAAATGTGATTTGAGGCATTATTATTAAACTAAATTGAAAGCTGAATAATACTAATAATAATAATGATGATAATAATAATAATAATAATAATAATAATAATAATAATAATAATAATAATAATAATAATAATAATAATAAAAATAATAATAATAATAAAAACAACCTTACAGGAAAAAGCTGAAACAGAATACATTTTGCATGACTCCAAAACTAAATAAAATAAAATAATGATTATGGATTAATACTGTATAATGATAATGACAATAGGGTTTCATACATTTACATCTCGCCTGCATTAAACATGAAAATGCTACTATAGTCTAAGAAATTAGATTAATTAATGTGTTTATTTTAAGTTTTGTAATTCTACCAATTTAGTGTAGTTGGCAGTCCTACAAAAAATATATCGATAATATAACTAATATAATATAATAAAAAAATTTAAATATAAAATAAAATCTAACCCAAGAATTAAGCTAATACAATGGAAATACAGTGAAAAACTAAATTAAATCAAAATAACAAATAAAATTTAAAATTGAATTAAACATAAAATAAAATAAAATACTGAACTCTAATAACCCTTCATGTCCAAGGCTTAAACCCTTCATTTCCATGGCATAAACAACCAAGGATGAACAATTCGACCATGTCTTTGAGAAGTAGGACATTCTTCGCTTCTTTAAGCTAGTATCACGGCTTTCTTCACGCTATGTGTGTGCCCCCCATTCAATCTACATCTTTGAGTGGCAGTTGGTGGTCTGTGCGGACCTGTCTGCTTTGATATCCATATTTGATTAGCATAAGAATAGCCATGGCTGCAGAGGTTCCAGGTTTGGTGGCCCCCCAGCTTTATGAGATGGTCACAAACAGGTTTTGGAGCCTCAGCAAAACTAATCTACAGCAAGAACAAAAGACCATCTGACAGTTCCAGTCAACATTGGTTAGGCTTTGAAACAGTTCACTCACTTCTCTCCAAAATCCTGTCAAAAGTATATTCTGTTTATTGTTTAAGTGTCAAACATACATACACTGAATGTTATGATACACCCCTCTGTGGTCATGTACAAACATTAATATAACACATTTTGATACTACACTAACTTGCAAGCCAAGAGCAACAGTCTGCGGATAGGATTGATTTGCTTTGCTTTCAGCCTGTGAGAAAAAGATGAGTGAACTGGGGAGGTCTTTTTAAGTCTGCAGTTTCTTCTTTACTTTATTAATACGATTTAGTTCCTTTCAAAACAGTAATGATGCATTGTAAAAATGCATTGGACGTAAATGTCTGCAGATGGTAAACATAAAGATGAAAATAGAGAGAAAGAGGCATTGCATCTAGCAACATGATGAGGGTTGTCTGAATTTGCTTTAAAACACTGTGGCATATTTTAGTGGAGGCTCTAATGGGTTCTCATTTATAATGCACATCTTCAGGATACAAAAGTGTTTCAAGGCCACTCCTACAAGTAGATTTTTCAAATACAAATGCATTAAAGGTATGCAGTAGTTCACCACAAAATGAAAATGTACACTATAATTTTCTGTGAAACATAAAATGGTATTATAGGCAGAATATCTGAAGTGCTCTTTTCAATATGAATCTGAGTTTTGTGTAAGGAACAGACAAAGAAAGAATTTAATCCTATGACATCAAATTTGTCAAATTCATTCTTTTTTTTTTTTATTCATGATCTTGAAAAAAAACATTCTTTAAACATTCTTTAAACATTGGAAATGTACAGTATAAATTATCCGTAAAAAATTCAAGTTTTACATCACAAATAAATCTCTCAATGAGTAAAACTGGCTTTGCCTATATTATAATAGACTACAACGTATTATGATATTATTTGCAAATTTATTTTTACAGTATTATTATTATTATTTTAAATTATTATTGTCCCTAGTAAACACCTCTATTTACTATGGCATACACATAAAACATTTTTAATTTATATTATTCAAATAAATTAAATGATTGGTTGGCTGCATTAACTAGGGAACACCGGGAACACTTCCCATAACACCTGATGTACTCGTTACATCATAAAAATAATGGCATCTACGCTAATGTTAGTCTCTCTGTTTAGTCCAAGGTTTACTGCAGTCAGCCGGATCCAGGCCGTATCCAGATCAGATGGTGGACCTGCGCCCAAGACATGACCAACGCATCCCTGAAGTGTCTGCAGAGACTGTGTCAATTAGACTCCCCCTGAAATTGCCTCATCGACACGGCATCCTCAATAAACCCTTCTCTGGTGTGATGACTCCGATCTTTCGAACGTTCCTATTTAATAATTGTTTAAACGACATGTCGTCCTCAATAAACCCGTTTCCGGCGTGATGCCTCCGATCTTTCGAATATTCCGATCTAATATGACTTCTGACTTGTAAGGTTGCCAGAATAATAATCATACTGTTTGTTAATTGGCCAAAGGAGAACTGGCACCCCGACTGAGCCTGGTTTCTCCCAATGTTTATTTTTCTCCATTATGCCACCTGATGGAGTTTTGGTTCCTTGTCACTGTCTCCTTTGGCTTGGCTTGCTCAGTTGGGGACACTAAATATTCAACTAAATATTCAAATAAATTACTAAACTAAATTAACTATATCAACTAAATTACTGATCTGCCCACATTGGCCCTATATATTAATTGAAATGAGCTAGATGACATCACCGTTTTCTCCAGCCGAATCAAATTCTGTTGCATTATTTTCCTGTTAAACGCTGTGAAGATGCTTTGAAACAATCGGCATTGTAAGCGCTATATAAATAAAGTTGACTTGACTTAACTTGACTAGTTCATTAGGGTATTCTACAACCCCAAATCAGAAAAAGTTGGGACAGTATGGAAAACGCAAAAAAAAAAAAAAGAAGTGATTTCTAAATTTACTTTGACTTGTATTTCATTGCAGACAATATGAACACATAATATTTCATGTTTTGTCTGGTCAACTTCATGTCATTTGTAAATATGCATCCTTTCCTGTCATTCAGACCTTCAACACATTAAAAAAAAAGTTGGGACAGTAAAGCATTTACCACTTTGTAATGTTGCCATTCCTTTTCTCAACACTTAAAAGCGCTTCAAAATGCGCCACACATTCTCTATTGGAGACAGGTCGGGACTGCAGGCAGGCCAGTCAAGTACCCGTACCCTCTTCCTCCGCAGCCAGGACTTTGTAATGTGTGCAGAATGTGGTTTTGCATTGTCTTGTTGAAATATGCATGGACGTCCCTGGAAAAGATGTCTTCTTGAAGGCAGCATATTATGCTCCAAAATCTCTATGTACTTTTCAGCATTAATGGTGCCTTCACAGAAGTGCAAGTTACCTTTGCCAAGGGCACTGACACAACCCCATACCATGACAGACCCTGGCTTTTTGACTTGTTGCTGGTAACAGTCTGGATGATCCTTTTCTTCTTTGGTCCGGAGCACACGGCGTCCATTCCTCCCAAAAAATACCTGAAATACTGATTCATCTGACCACTGTAAACGTTTCCACTGTGTGATGGTCCATCCCAGATGCCTCTGAGCCCAGAGAAGTCGACGGCGCTTCTGGACACTGTTAACATGGGGCTTCCTTTTGGCACAGTACAGTTTTAACTGGCATTTGTGGATGTAACTACGTTTTGTGGTACTTGACAAAGGTTTGCCAAAGTAGTCCTGAGCCCATGTGGTGATATCGCTTATAGATGAATGACGATTCTTGATGCAGTGCCGCCTGAGGGATCGGAGATCACGGTTGTTCAGCTTAGGCTTGCGCCCTTGTCCTTTACGCACTGAAATTCCTCCAGATTCCTTGAATCTTTTAATTATGTTATGCACTGTTGAATGTGAAATATCCAAATCTCTTCCTATCTTTCTCTGAGGAACATTGTTTTTAAACATTTCAATAATTTTCTCACGTATTTGTTGGCAAACTGGCGATCCTCTGCCCATCTTTGCTCCTAAAGGATTAGACCTTTCTTGGATGCTGCTTTTGTACCAAATCATAATTACATTCACCTGTTGACATCACCTGTTTCAAATCACATCATTATGTAACCATTTTACCTCATTACTAGCCCTAAATTGCTCCTGTCCCAACTTTTTTTTAAATGTTTTGCAGGTCTGAATGACAGGAAAGGATGCATATTTACAAATAACATGAAGTTGACCAGACAAAACATGAAATATTTTGTGTTCATATTGTCTGCAATGAAATACAAGTCAAAGTAAATTTAGAAATCACTTCTTTTTTTTTTTTTGCGTTTTCCATACTGTCCCAACTTTTTCTGATTTGGGGTTGTATAATAAAATAGCAGTGGCTGAGACAGACTTTAAGTATCACCTTCACTTAAAAAGATGCAATCTATTCTTGTTTACATTAAATAAGCCAGGTCCCAAGCAAATTTGATCTTATGGACCTGTTGCCTATGACAGCAACTCAAGGATGAGCTTTGAAGAACCTAACAATCCTGGGTCATGTCAACAGTCAACAATGAAATCCAGCTTATTGAGTAATCCACGTTAGAAGAACGTACCTCATATGATATAAATCTGATGCCATATTATTCTCACATTGAAAACATCTGTCATGTGACCATTTCAACCTGATCTCACAGTAATTTGTACATATTTTACAAGGTGGCTAATTCGAACAAATTTGTACTCATACATACGTTTTTTGCTAAATCATACGGATTGACAAGTTGGTAATTCATTGCAGTATAGACAAATCGTGCAAATTCATACGAGTCATACGAATTAGCCATCTCACACAAATACATACAAATTGGTTGTGAGCGTTGGATCATTCACCATGCTGCAAGACTTAAAAGTCTGCAGCAGAAGGAAAGCATATCAGTGAACAAAGTTTCTGGCATTTTCTCACACAAAACTACTATATGACTTCAGAAGACTTAGAAATAATGTCATGATTAGTCTTCGTTTGTGTTTCATTGTCAGACTTTTATTTTGTATTCTTTGTTTTTCTTGCCTTTTCATGTGCTTCCTTTCCATTTTCATTATGTTGCACACCTGTTTCTTGTTCAGTTACTAATTATCTTGTGTATGTAAGCCCTCGGTTTGTTTCATTCATGCATGGTTCGGTGTTGTCTATACTTTGTGTAAAGCTGTTGCGTTGTGTTTTTGAGTACCTTCTATATTTTATTTGGGTTAATAAAGATAAGTAGCAGCATTTGATCCATGTCACCTCGTTTTCCTCAACCCCCCAAGTTTAGAAATTAAGTTATCAATATGAAGCTTGAAAGATAATTGACTTAGCCTGACAAGCCAGACCCACATCAAGATGTTGGGTCTGGAAACTCACCATTAGCAGGGTTCAATACGAGGGGCGGGATAAACGGTTGTCTTTCAAATTCCCTCTGCACACAATTGGATAGCACATGAGAGCCACAACCAACCAGAACAAAGAAGAAGGTGAAGCGGAGCTAACGTTAGTTGATAGATTAAACTATTAAACTTAGTATCCGGTCGGCAAAACTCAGAACACATCTTCTCTTCTTAAGAATGACTTCAGTGCCATTCTTTGTTCTTTTCTCAAAGAAAAGCTTAACTCCAAGTCTTTCAGAGTCGCGGGAAAAGCCGATTCGAAAGACCGCTCTTTGCCAGCTTCTTTGTTTACAAGTAGCACGTAGAACCTCTGCAACTCTGCCGTGACGTGCCGTCATTATGTTAAGCCCGCCCACCGACTCTATACACGATGTGATTGGCCTGACCAGAGTTAGTTTTTTCCAGCTCGCAGGTCTACCACGAGTTGCTAGACTACACTCGCGGCAGATTAAATTGGCTGCCGCTAGGGTGCGTCTAGATTTATAGGCTGTAATTGACTATCAAATAGAATAAGTACTTAACTAGAAACAAATTAAATTTTTGTTCCCTGGGAGGATATATAACATCAGAAAGATTCATTTGTAGAGCTTCACAACACAAAAGCCCTTTTTATGTTAAAAAGTAAGAATATCAACACTCTAAAAGTACTTAAGTTACATCTAAAGGAAATTTGTATACTCAGTACATTCATTGCTTATACTTTTAAATAATTTCTTTAGTATTATTTTAAAATCACTCACGATACAAACACATGTAATTTAACATGTCCTCAGCATGAGGTAACAATGTAAATCTGCCAAACAAAGTGTTTAAGAATGCAACAAAAAAAAATACAGTTACATTAAAAGGCGGAGATCTTTACGATATCAAAGAATACAAAAAGTAAAAATTTAATTATATTTACATAAAAAAATAGCTATAAAAGTTGTGTCCTCACTTTGCGTCAACTCAGTCAGGATTTTTTTATAATTCTGAATACATCAGGCAGTCATGGGCAGCTTTAACTCTGAGGAGCATTTGCTATGTCCTGCTCATTGTGGATCTCACAGTAGGACACATAGTCCTGGAAGTTTTTTAGTTTTTTTAGTCCTAAGATTTTTTTAAATATTTTAAACAAACAATATTGATGTCTCTGTGGTCACAGCCTTAACATGTCAACTCCATAATTGCAGTGTAATAGTTTCTGTAAATAGTTGCGGGATAAATCCTGCCATTTTGATATGTTTATTAAAGCTACACTGTGTGATATTTTCCCCCATCTAGTGGTGAACTTGTATATGACCATCCAGTGAATTTTAGTTTCTGTTCTGTTCAATTCCGATTTCGTTTTAACTCCTACGGTGGCCGATTTAGCCCAAGATTAATATGGCTTCCAGTTCGACCTCGTCCACATTCGACACGGTGCCTGTGGGATATTCTGTGCGCAGTGGGATGGTTGGAACTCAACTGGCCTAATTATTCGGCTAGAAAGAACTGCAGCTAATCCAGAGTGAACTTTGATGATAGTAATGTTTATTCAGTCATCCAATTGCAAGGCATAAACAGGTTTGCATGGATATGTACATAAATGTGGTTTCTGTGAGAGAACAAATTAGGATGGTAAATATACATGATAATGACATGACAGAATATACACAGTTAAGAACTGTATAACTCTACTTATAAGTTACATTTGTATAATGTAACCGTAAACCAGAGCTTATTGTACCATATATAGGCGCTAAATGCAGCTGCATTAAAAGGAGCGGAGCTGCCGCTGCTGCTGCTGCAGGTTTAGCTCTGTATAACAAGTGTTAATATGCCGATCAGACCTGATACATATTTCCATCAACATACATTACAAGCAAATATTTTCTATAAACGAATAAACATTGTTAATAACTGAATGACTATTCAAATAGGTGAGCATTACGCTATTGTACCCTATGTTGACACAAAAATACTTCTGATGTGACATCAACTGAATTACATGATGACACACTAAAACACATCCACAATGACAATAACTATTATTACTTACGGAGTTATTAACGCACAGAAATACCACACAAGGAAAAACAGACTTTTGAGGAATAAACAAGCCAGGAAAACTCCGTATAACTCTGTTACTGGAGCTGCTGAGATGAAAACTCTCTGCGCATGCACCAGACAAGTCTGAACAAGTTGACGCGCACAGTGTTAAAACCGGTTAAAACGCGAATGGCGAAGCTTGAATTTACGGGTATGTCCCTCTTTGGCTAATGTACTTTCAAGATGGAGGGGCAACATGGCGACCACCGTTAGATCCCATTACCTTATGTATTTTCAATGGCATATTATAAACTTACGAGAATACTTTATTACTTGAAAGAAGTAAATATACATTAATGAGCACATATATTTTTGAAAGAACTAAGTGTTTTTAGCTAAGAATAGACTAAAAAAGTTACACAGTGTAGCTTTAAGACAGCTACAACTGGGGGAAAAAACTATATTGCTCCACTGTACAATGTGGTTAAGGTGGAAAAAAATTAAATTTTGGTCAACTCCGTCAGGTTTTATGAATGATACAAGTGCTCTCAAAAAACTGCATAATGTGATTTAATATGTTTTTTGCATATGGGGAATTCTTCTATTGCTGTTTTTATGATTATATATACATATACTGTATATTTGGCCCTAGCTGGACCTTTGACAACACCATCAATATTTGTCAACTCTGTCAGTATTTGTCAACTCCATCAGTATTTTACACCATCATGTGAAGGTTTTTGTTAATTTTGAAAGAAATGCCTTATTCTTTTTTCAATTTATTGTGTAAAAACTTTAAAACATCAATGGAACTACATGATATTGTATCTTAATTAACTAAGAACATTGGTGATATATGTTTAATATTAAAAGGAGGGAGGAGAATAAAAACATTTTGTCTTCATAATAGTGTGAGAAAAAAAGAAGAAAAAAAACAAAACAACAAAACAGAGAATTTATGTATTTTATGACTTAGCTCATTTACTGAACACCAGTATTACATAACTGAAGACTTTACAGTTTTTTGGAAATATTAAATTTAATTAGCATGCTTTTAAGTGTGTCTGACAGAGTTGACACAAATTAAGTTATGGAGTGAATACATATTTATTTTTTAGAAAAAAATATTTAGAAATAAGCCTGTTCCCTTACATGGTTCATTATCTGAGACCTTTGTCTTATTTTATGAAGGAAAATAAATTACATCTGTGATAATATCCCTAATCATCTTTATGCAGATGATACCACTTTTTATGGCTGTGCATATAAAAGCAAATGGGGGTTGACAATGCTCAGGGTTTTGCAACATAAAATTGCATGTATTCTTTAAAAGAACTTTGGAGGACCATGAAAAACCATATGATTATATGACCATAACTGATAATACCACCACAGTACTTTTTTGCAAGGACATGTTTTGTACATAAATCAAGGACATAAATCATGATAAAAGTGAGTTGACACTATAACTGCTAATGAACAGAAAGAATTCAAATCATTATGCTACACCCCTGAAGCTTAGAGCAGTGGATGGGATGGCATGTTGCCTGTAGGTCCGTCTGCTCAGCTTGAAAGTGCAGGCACTGTGAGTGAATGTTGTTGCTCATTTTCTGTGAACTACAGTAAACTCCTTGCTATCTAACATTGCGTAATTCATCTGCTATAGTAAAACAGCAGCATTTCGGGACAAAATGTTCCACAAGTCATAAACAGGCTATCTGTGGAACAATGTTTTTGGATCTGACCCAAGGTCTGGATTTGCAATGTTGAATTGAGAGGCTGCAGCTAACAGGCTGGAATGTTGCCAACTTCAGCACACTTCATGTAGCTGTATACTTTTTGTCTGCTTCCGCATGCAGAATACTCATATATCACAATTAATATTTGGCTAATTTATGATCATGCAATATGAGTGAAGTGTCTTCTCTAGCAGTGCACTATATGAACAGTATTGTGTGCAAACCTAAAGATACCCTTGTGGGAAAAAGTGTGCTTAATATTGAATGTGCACTTGCAGTGTACTTCAAATGTATATGTAGATAATATAATAGTAAATAAACACCACTTGTACTTAAACATTCATGACTGTTTCTTAATACCCTTTTTAAAAGGTGAACTTTGTAATCACATAACATTTTTACTTTAAAGTACATTTTAAATCATATTTAAATATTTTGTCATGCTTTAAAGTACACCAATCGACTAACAACATGTAAAGTATTTTAAACTGTACACTTAAACATGACAGTCCCATTAAGTTATTTGAAATTATTTCTTCTCTTTAACTCCTGTTGTGACACGTTTTGGATTGTAAACTCAAGTTTATATGTTTTCAAAAATTAAACTTACAGTAATCCATTGTCTTGATTTGGGAGTTGAAACAAAGGTCATCTTCAAGTTGTGTTTAGTCATGTCAAGGCAGCAGGTGAACTTTCGTTTCTAAGTTTAACCACCTGGAAATGTTTTTTATATAGAGTCTGTTTTTCAATAATACATGTAAAGTTAATATATTTATGTAAAGTTAATATAATTTACTAAATAGTAACGTCATCATTACAAATGTGTAATTACAAATTTATTTAAATACATGACATACAAGTTTCAATAGAAATTACTTTAAAACATACTTTAGTTTACCATAAATTCTTGTTAGTAGCAAATTCAGCATTTTAACCTTTATTATTAAACATTTTACAAATTATTATTATTACAAATAATTATGAAATTACATATAAAGATGTACTTATGTGATTTAAATAAGCACTCTTACTGTAAGTTCAACTAATTGCATTCAATAAAAATGAAAACTGTAATACATTTTCATTACAATTAACAATACATAAAACATTAAATTCAGTTTGGACATAGGTATATTCTTTCAAATATGTTATTTGATATGTTATTCTTTTTTTAAAGTATGCTAAAGTTTTCTAATTTTCATAAGAGTTACAATTCTGACAACGTCTCAGATTTACAGAACAGGTCAAATTAGCATGATCTCTGGGTGATATAGGACAATCTCCTTTCAATTATGACCAACACAATCTACTAAGAGCAAATTAGGGTCGCAATCAAGCAGTGCTGATGATAATCAGGTTTGGGTAATCTACTTTGTTTTACTGCATGTCTTTAGTAAATCCTGACTAGTTTTTTTAACAGCAATAGAGAAATGGAACTTTGACACTGCATCGTGGAGTTGACACTATGGGGAATGCCATCAGTGTGACTGGTATCTGAAGCATGTGTAACCACACACCAATATTCATTGGACGACGACACATGAGTATTAAAGGCCACCTGCAATACACATCATCAGCTTTTTTTGCCTTCAGGAGCCCCTTGTTTGTAGCGTGTGATAAGAAGGACAGAAGACAGAATTATGGAGAATACAAGTAACAAATGCTTCAGTCCTTGTCCTCTTTTTTGACACCCAAGGTTCTGTGCATTATTTGCTTGGGAGTGAAGCACACACGTCTAGCACTCGGGGGTGCTGGATGCGTTTACTGTGACAAGTTCACAGTGAGGAAGCTCAGCTCACGCTTGGACCTCTTCTCAGGGGAGGAGGGACAAGCGTCTGTACCCAGTGGTTCAGGTCCAACTATGCTGTTGAGGATGCTCGGAGCAATCTGCTGGATCAGGAAGCCAAGTCTCTATAATCTTCTGATCCAGCAGTGAGGATGTTGCTGATGCCATCTTGCTCTGTGGAGATGGATGTAGTTGGAGAGGATGAAGAGAGTGAATGTGTTAAGCCCTCTACATCCGTTAGCTCCATACAGGGAAATGTTGGATGTAACGGCCAGGTTGAATCTGACTTGGAAGCGTGAGAAACAGGAAGTCGCTCGCAGTAGATTCAATGAGCGATTCTAGGCGGGCCATGATTGTCCCTACCCTACCCCATGAGCCTACTGTTTCTTCCGGATCAAAGAGGTGGAGAGATCATGAGAAAAAAATAAATAAATATATAAATAAAATAAAAAACATATTCAGCGCGTGCACCTGACGTGGTCACCACAGACTCAGCCCTCTGTACAACCCAAACAACAGCTACTGTTATTGGTTGCTTAATGGCAGTGATGTTGGTAATGGAAAGGCATCAGTGGCTCAACCTGGCGGACATCAGGGAGAAGGTGAAACATTTCCTTCTCAATGCCACGTTTTGCCATCTAGACTTTTTGGAACCTCCATTGAGACGTTTTGGAGAAGTTCAGAGAGGCGAGAGCGCAGTCAGCTGCATTTCGGGGGTATTTGTGTGGATGCCGTTGTGGAGAAGAAAAATGTTACTCTATTTCCTAATAACAAAAGTAATATAACAAAGTTAAAAGAAGAAGTTAAAGGGTAAGTTCACCCAAAAATGAAAAGCTCATGTCATTCGACACCCGTAAGACCTCTGTTCATCTTCGGAACACAAATTAAGATATTTTTGTTGAAATCCGATGGCTCAAAAAGGCCTCCATTGGCAGCAATGTAAATTGCACTCACAAGACCCATAAAAGGTACTAAAGACGTCGTTACAAAGTCCATCTCACTACAGTGGTTCTACAATAATTGTATAAAGTGACGAGAATAGTTTTTGTGCGCAAAAAAAAATCTAAATAACCTTTTTGAATAGTTTTCCGCCTGGGCCGTTGACATGAACTCACGAAGCACCACGACGCATGCACAAGAATATTCATTTTGCGGCTTTGATAAGGCACTTTTACGGACACATTTAAGTTTTTCTGTAAAGATCTTAAAATATTTCATGACTCATTGAACTCAATTACTAGAAATAAGAAATGTATTAAAACATATCTCATATTGGAAAAAGTAATTTGCAAAATGTTATGTATTACCTTGTATAATGTAAGATCTGTTATGCGTATTCCCCAATTTCAATTTTTGTTTGTTTTTTGTGTGATGTTAAATGTTATTGTATTTTTTTTTTGAAAATTGAATTGAAAAATTGAATTGAATTGAAAAAAATATTTTTAAAAAAAGGCTCTTTACGTGCACTTGTTCGTTTCTCACGGTTCGGGCATCCAGGAAATGCACAATTTAGCCCCATTTTGACCACTACGCCAAGACCTAAAGCACGTTCAATTTAGAATTCAACAGCAGATACGGCGCGTCTTCCTCTGCTTGTAAACAAAGCTCCTCGCTTCTGGGTCATGTGTCAGAACGCCGGCTCTACGTCATATTCTCGCGCATGCATCATGGAGCTTCGTGAGTTCATGTCAGAGGTCCAGACGGAAGACAAGAACTTGTTGAATAAAGTCGTTATTTTGATTTTTCTTTGCACACAAAAACTATTCTCGTCGCTTCATAAAATTATTTTAGAACCACTGTAGTGAGATGGACTTTGTAACAACGTCTTTAGTAACTTTTATGGGTCTTGTGAGTGCAAATTACATTGCTGCCAATGGAGGCCTTTCTGAACCATCGGATTTCAACTAAAATATCTTAACTTGTGTTCTGAAGATGAACAAAGGTCTTACGGGTGTCGAACGACATGAGGGTAAGTAATTAATGACAGGGTTGTCATTTTTGGGTGAACTAACCCTTTAAGGAGTGCTTAAACAGGAAGAAGTTGGCTTTTATTAACCAAGATAAAATTGAATTAAATTAGTCCAAAAGGAATTAAATTTGTTACTGAAGGGAGCAAGGAAAAAACATAGAGGTTCTATAGAGCAAAACTTTAATTCAGGGGACTCTAAAAATTGTGGGATGCTATGAAGGTATTAACCAATATGGCACCCCCTAGGAAAAGGCTTAGCAACGACCAACAAAAAGCAAATTTAATGAATGATTTCTTTCTTAGGTTTGAGTCACCGGCAGAACCAATGTGAACTCTGAACTAGAGGCTTGAGGTTGCACCATAAAGAGTAAGGGCATTATTTAGAGGTATATGTACTAAAAAAATCTATGGGTCCTGATGGAATTTCTGCTTTTCTGCTAAAAACTTGTGCTAATGAACTTACTCCAGCATTCTGCCCTATCTTTCAGAAATCTTTGGATTCACATATTCCATCTTTGTGGAAAAAAAAATCTATAATTACGGCAGTTCCTAATAAAGCTTGCCCAGTTGAGAATTGTGATTTTAGACCTGTGTGCTTTGAAAAACTTGTTGTATCTGTTTTAAAGGATCAGGTTAAATCATTCCTTGACCCATTTCAGTTTGCATACAAGGTTGGATCGGGCACTGAGGATGCTATTAATTGTATCACTCATTTGGTGAATAGCCATTTAGAAGATTCCCAAGCATATGCTCGTTTACTTTTTATAGATTTTAGTTCAGCGTTTAATACACTTCAACCCAAGATACTGATAAAGAAGTTGATAGAGTTAAATGTGAATTTATTTTTTATCCTACACTGTAAAACCCAACAAGTTTAGCTAACTCAATTCATTTGAGGACACCGATTACCTCAAACCATTTAGGTTTATAAAAAACAATAGTAATGAGTACTCTGCACTTATTTTAATCAAGTCCACTAAAAAAGGATATTTCTTAATATACAATTGAACTTTACACTGCATTCAAATACTTAAGTAAAACAGCTGAAATTACAAACTTTAAATGAACTCAGAGTGCTTGCAGTTACTGCTAGCTCACAATAGCACACACAAAGTCAAATCTAGTAAGTTAAGCCAACTCATTAACTTTGAGGACACTGATTACCTTAAAGCTACACTGTGTGATACTTTCCCCCATCTAGCGGTTAAAAGGTATATGACCATCCAGTGAATATTAGTTTCTCTTCCTCTCAATTCCGATTTCGTTTTAACTCCTACGGTGCCCGATTTAGTCCAAGATTAATATGGCTTCCAGTTCGACCACGTCCACATTCGACACGATGCCATCGAGTGTTAAAACGCGAAAGGCGAAGCTTGAATTTACGGGTATGTCCCTCTTTGGCTAATGTACTTTCAAGATGGAGGGGCAACATGGCGACCCGCATTCGAACCCCTTACCCGTATGTATTTTCAATGGCATATTATAAACTTACGAGAATACTTTATTGAAAGAAGTAAATATACATTAATGAGCACATATATTTTTTAAGAACTAAGTGTTTTTAGCTAAGAATAAACTAAAAAAGTTACACAGTGTAGCTTTAATTCTTTTAATTTTAGAAAACAATAGTTATGAGTACTTTGAACTTATTTCAATTGAGTTCACTAAAATAAGACACTCATTGCAATCAAGAAATTAACTGATTAATTAAGTGATGATTGAGCATTAGTGATGAACACCTGGTGATAATGAGCAGAATCACAGAAGGAAAGAGAAATACAAGAACTACAACTGACTTAAGCCCCAGCTTTAGATGAAATAACAGAAGATAAAAGAAGACATTATATCTCTGAAGATCTCAGCAGAGGAGGATTAAACAACTCCACAAACAGCACTACCAGCTTTACACATTACTTACCAGACTGACTTTATTTCTGTCTTTTCTGTTTTAATGAAAATAATAGTTTAATTGAAGTCACCATGATGGAGATGAGTGTTTGCTTTAGTTGGGCTCTTGACCCTTAAATCTTTAACATTAGTTTTTTCTCTGGCTGCTTTAACTGTGTGTTTAGAAAGCACATTAGTTGAGGTAAAGAATTCCAAGAGAAAATGTGATTAGTTGGTGTTGACTATACAATGATGTTGGTATAATCATCATGTAGTGGCTTAAGTCACTGTTCTCATTCAGAGTCTTATGCTCTGGTTATAATAGTATTGTGTTGTTAATTTTTGTATTATTCATAATGGTGGCAACATGATTCAACTGTACAAAATCCAGCACTGTTGTGGTAATTGAATAATATGCAAGATTTTAAAATCATGTAGTGCTCAAAAGGTTTTAATCTATGGCGTTACTTAGACACACACAGACATCAAGAATCTGCGTATGAATCTCAACAATGGTGACAATCAATGAAAAGCTTCATTGCTGCAGTGCATGCTGGGTACCACCGATCAAAACTTCCTGATGGGTCCCAGCATGCATTGTGGCATGAATAAATTATGCACCTGAATTGTGACTAATTTTCTTTTATTCTTACTATTTGCTTTTACTTTTGCTGTGTTTTATGTTTTTGTAGCTTGTTTTATGTTCAAAGTTATTCTTTATCTGAATATTCTTTTTGATTGTCACCATTGTTGAGATTCATATTCTGATTCTTGTGTGTCCAAGTTTTAGATAAAAACCTTTTGAGCATTAATTTTATTCATTTAAATCCTGCATATTGTTCGATTACCACAACCATCCTGGATCTTGTGCTGTAGGATCACATAGGTTCTATTATGAAAAATACAAAAAAATAGTAACACAAAACCTCTACAACCAGACCATTATACTCATTAGAGCATGATTCAGTCACTACATGACGATAATATCAACAGCAAAAAACAACTAAAACTAGCAGATCACATTTTCTCATGGCTCTTCTTACCATAACAAATGTGCTTCGTAAACACAGTTAAAGCAGCCAGAGCAAGACATGTTTTGTCAAGGGTCAAGATACCAACAAAAGCAAACACTGAACACCATCATGGTGAATTCAAATGAAAATATTATTTTCAATATAACAGAAATGACAGAAATAAAGTTCGTCTGGTTAGTAATGTGTGAGGCTGGTAATGCTGTTTGTGGAGTTGTTTAATCCTCCTCTTCTGAGATCTACAGAGATGTAATGTCTTCTTTTATCCTTCAGTTGATTTCATCTAAAGCTGTGGCTGAAGTCAGTTGTAGTTCTTGTGTTCCTCTTTCCTTCAGTGATTCTGCTTATTATTGCAGCAGAGGCTATATTTCCTGCGAAGGTTAAAAGTGTTTGGGGTGAACCAGGAGATCTTGTTTTTGTTTTATCAGTCTGTATTTAAAAGTTCAATAAGATATGCTATCACTGCATGGTATGGAAATCTTACTGTTCAATCAAAATCAAAACTAGCACGACAGGTACATACTGCTCAAAAAAATATAGGGTTGGAGGAAATTGTTGCTGATGATACACACATTGTACATGACATGTTAATTTTAATTTGTTACCATCAAGGAGATGATTTAGGGTTTTGAAGTGGAAGTCAAATCGTTAAAAAAATTATTTTGTGCCAACTGCAGTTCAAATTTTAAATAGAGAATCTCATGACTGATATGATGCTGTATTTTTATATATTGGAATGTGTGTGTTTTTTGTATTTATTATTATGTATGTATTTTATTTGTGTACTGGCAGTGTCATGATGTCCAAGACAAATTTCCCAGGAATGGGAATATAAAGTATATTCTTTTCTATTCTATATCCCACACCGATCTAATTCTCCATCCAAGACCTCTGTCACTTCTGGCCCATTTAGAGACAGATGGAAACAGGTCCAGAAGGCAAGCATGGCCAATCGTGCTCCTCCTCTGGAGTAGGGGACAGAGGAGGTGCGATGCCAAAAAAGGAGGTGCATTCTCAGGGAGACGATTGACAAAAAGTGGTCAGAAAGAAAGAGTGAAGACAGCTGAGAGAGTAAAAAACAAAAACAAAAAGGATTTCCCATATCTGTCCCTGCCCCTGCCCCCTTATTCAGAGGAGGGTGCTGGGGCACAAGAGGTTGTTAAGTCAATATATGTGTTACATAACAGAAGGGACAGAGACAAGAGATGCAGGTAAATGGTGTTTATTGAACAACCAGAGGAGTTGACGGCAGTGCAGGTGAGTGAGCTTGGAATTGGTAGTCTGATAAGGATAACTGAATGACACAATCTTTGTACTTGCAGAAGCAGCGGGCTGGAGACAGAACTGGAACGAAGGAGACTCTGGAGGATCACACAAGACGAGGGAACACGATGGAGACTTGGAGAAACACAGGAGACAGGTAAGTAGGTTTTGGCAGTCCTTAAGGTAAGCATGAAGGTAAGCTTCTTGGTGCAAACAAGACCAGACAAAGACTGAGTGTGTGAGTGTGTCTTGTGTGCTGCTGGTGATTACTGTGCTGATGAGGTGCAGTTGTTAAGCCCGGAGTGTACTTCACTTTCCGCGCCCGGACGCGTCTTTTAAAGTACTACATCACGGATGCGTGCGGATGATCGCGTTCAACACATGCGCAATACTTTTTTTTTTCTATGCTCTACCAGACATTGGAGGGCAGCACTGAGTCACATCACGCATCACGTGCGCAGCCCTGTCCGCACGTATTTCAAAGTATACTACACAACGGATGCGTGCGGATGATCGCGTTCGACACATGCGCAGTAAAAAAGTGTCTATGCTCCACCAGACATCGGAGGGCAGCACTGAGTCCTGTCATCAACGGGACATTCGCTGGGCATGATCGGAGAAGAACTGTAGTGCATCCACCATTGCAACATAGTTTGGAAGAAACACTGAAGAATAAAAAATTCTCTCTTTTTTTTCAAGCGTGTTGTTTTTAAACCGGTCTTTGCACACTCTTCTTCGACGGCTGAACACTGTGCTCAATACTGTGTGTATTGCCACCTTGTGGACTCTTCTGTACTGCTGGCGCATGCGCTGTTCCACGCGGACCGTCCGCGTGGTCTCAAAATTTGGGCTGCGCGTGGACGGGGTGTGCGGCCGGCCGCGAGCCCTCCGAATGACGAAAATTACGTAGGCCGAAGTATACCCGGGCCTTTAGTGTGCACTTTAGTGGAGCCCTCCGAATGACGAAAATTACGTAGGCCGAAGTATACCCGGGCCTTTAGTGTGCACACTACAGGCTGTTTAATGTAACACTTAATCAGTGTTGGAGGTAATGAGATAATTAAGTGATTGAATACTGATTTTGTATTAGTGAAGAACACCTGCTGTTAACAAGCATAATCACTGAAGGAAAGAGAAACACAAGAACTACTTCCAGCCACAGCCTTGGATGAAATCAACTGAAGATAAAATACATTACATCTCTCAAGATCTGATTAAACAACTCCACAAACAACATTAGCTTCACTTATTACTAACCAGACTGACTTTATTTCTGTCAGACATCTACAGAAGTTCGTATCAAGAATTAAGAAGAGGCTTAGATGTTGATTACTTATTTGAAAGTAATAGTTTGATTTGATGTTACCATTGTGGCGATCAGTGTGTGCTTTAGTCAGGCTCTTGACTTTTTAACATTAGTTTTTCTCTTGACAGCTGTGTCTGTTTGTTATGGCGAGAACAGCAAGATAAACTATAATCAGATGCTGATTGATGATAAGAATATAATCATCATATATTGGCTTAACACCTTGATATTATGTGGGAGGTTTATATGGGTAGTATGTTATTAATTCTGTTTTATTGTTATGATTCTACAGCAAGAGAATAATATAATTTAATCAGAACATCAAACGATTTATAACACACCATTAACATATTTTGGGCTCCTGTGAGTTTTACTCGCACACAGACATCAAGAATCAGCATATGAATCTCACTGAAACCCTTTCTCTTTAATCATAAAACACAAGTTTATTTCATTTTGTTGACTGATTTATAAGACTGTACTTACTAGCTTTCATTCTGTTAGCCAGCAATAGCACAAAATTAACATGTTTTTAATGATATTTGCTGTAACAGCCTCAGCAATCGCTCCGCTCTTCTCCACAATAGTAACCCAGTATAATTTAAATGGTTCTAATAATTCCCACATAATTAAACATTAAACACTATTAAACAATATAAAGTGTCCCCCTTTTCTCATTTTGCCCAAAAACACATTAAATAAAACTTAAAGGTGCACTATGTAAAATTTTTCAGTAAAATATCAAAAGAACACTTGGCCAGTGTTATATATTTTGTTCAGTTGAGTACTTACAATATCCCAAATGTTTCTAGCTATTTGTAAATCGTGCAAAATTGCTATTTTAACTGAGGAACCGGGACGTGTGAGGGCGTGGCCTGTCGATGACATCATATCCGCCTTCCCCTCAGTTTGCGGTTTTATTCTGCAGAAGCGCTTTCCTCTCACTGCAGTGTGAACAAGTGTCATAGCAGCCGGCGATAGAACGCAC
Source organism: Gobio gobio (assembly GCF_949357685.1). NCBI lineage: Eukaryota > Metazoa > Chordata > Actinopteri > Cypriniformes > Gobionidae > Gobio > Gobio gobio. The sequence continues at coordinate 17,247,380 of NC_137100.1, forward strand.
AGAGTAACGTCATCCCATCATCAACACACTCAGATGTGTCTAATATGATCAACAGAGCTGCGTTACCTCACACTCATGAGCAGAGGAGCGGAAGTGGCGCCAGCGACTGTGGCTTCATAATAAAAGTCCCGCTGCTCGCGAGGCGTGAGTTGCGTTCATCTTATTAACAATCGCTCCAGCGGTTCCTCAGCTCCACAACACTCGGCCCTGCTCTGCTTCAGACTACAGTAACGTTAATAATCACATCCATCAACATGATTTCTGCCCGAGTCCTATCCCGATTCTTTCCCACTGGCTGTGAGGTGAAGACCACATGTCCCAAGATTCTGCGCTCAAACTTGGCGTCATCAAACTACGCCTTTGTTTTGAATAGGCGACCTCTAGCGGACAGAAAAGTTACATAGTGCAGCTTTAATTTCAACAATTTTACTCTACTCATCAAAAAGCATGCTGGGAACTACAGTTTCAGCAAAATAATTTTCGAGTACTTAATTGGTTCACATTCACCCCAAATAATTTAATCTAGTAGATTGCACATTTTAGAGAATTACATTAATCGAAACCAAAGTAATCAAGTTTAGAAGAGAAACACAATTTTGTTGAGTAGATCCCAAATAATATGATTAAGTGAAGTGGACAATATGTGTTTTCCTGTTTTTTCAGTGTGATATGCACTGATTTGTTGTCAGGTTTATAATCTGGGAGCAATTACATCAAAATGGTTACACAGAAAACATTACTTACTGCATATTTTACATTTATGGTACGCTTTATGGGGGTTAGAAAAGATAATAAAGTTTAGAACTTTTTTCACATCAGTATATTATGTGATTAATCTGTTGCTTTACATTTTTAGTATTCAGTAACTTTGGCTGCAATCCATTCACAGTATAACTCTGACAAACTCATTCTCTAGCACAGAATGATGTGAGCTCTCTCTGTCTCCTTTGGAAGGTATGCTACTCACACCAGGGGATTTCTGCAAGTTAACCTCCCCCATGATCAGGCCACCCACATTCATAGTCATGTGCCTGGGATTGGCCATTCTAAATGAGTCCAGTGTACTCTCTATTGAATCCTGACTGACAAGGAATAATGGAACACAGGAAATGGCCCCTGCTTGGAATATGACCACTAAAGCTTAAATCTTGGAGCTATATACATTTTGTGAATGTTGAACCAAACCCGCCCAAGTCAGATTGAAAAGGCTGAAGGAAATCTCATTTATTTTCAGAGAAAGAAAATGTAACATCAAAGGGCAAGTGTGTAAGATGAAAAAATATTTTATAAAGAAATGTATAAAAAAAAAAAATGGTAACAGAAAGGTTTTATTTGTTAACAGTAACTACATTAGTTAACATGAACTATCAATGAACAATACTTCTAGCATTTCTTAGTCTTAGCTAATGTTAATCTCAACATTTACTAATGCATTTCTTAAATAAAAGTTGCATCGATTAACATTAGTTAATTGTCTGGCTATCACCAGACCAAGCTCAATCTTTTAAACATTGGTCTGGGGAGTCTGCTCTGTATTTTCTTCTGCACAAGAGGCGTGATCAACGGGCATAGTTCAAATGACTCTGTACGCAATTGGATAGTCCTTCAACCAATCAGACCAACGCTCCATCGCTTCTCTATCCATCATTGTGTTAAACCCGCCAATAGCGGATAAGCCGGTTTGTGATGGGTTCCCACAAATTTGTAACAGAAGCAGGATAAAAAGATGTACAGGTTTCCAGCCTGAGTTGCAGGGCGAAATCAAATTGCAGATCAGGCTGGGTTTACCCAGTCTAATTAGTTAATGCTCTGTGAAGTAACATTAATGAACATTTACATTCACTAACATTAACAAAAGTTAATTAATCCAATAAAAAATATATTGCTCATTGTTAATTCATACTAACTAACTAACTAACATCAACTAATGTTAACAAATGTGCCCTTGCAGATGTGACCTTATTGTAAAGTGTAAGCACAATAATAAATAATAAAAGTAAATAATATAAAACAATCTAAAGCAATACATGACAAGAAGAAAGAAAGAAAGAAAGAAAGAAAGAAAGAAAGAAAGAAAGAAAGAAAGAAAGAAAGAAAGAAAGAAAGAAAGAAAGAAAGAAAGAAAGAAAGAAAGAAAGAAAGAAAGAAAGAAAGAAAGAAAGAAAATAAAGAAAACACATTGAATGTATCCTTTTTTTCACAGACACAGCATGGTATATTAAATTGTATTTAATTCAGCGTCTTGTCTTTACTGTGTATTGTATGAGAAAAATGTGACTGAATTAAGATAAATGTGCCCCATTTTAAGTTTAGGTTTTTTTTTACTGCAATATCACTTCACAGTGTCCTTAGTGCACTGTCTGCTCTATTCTGAGAAGTGCTCCAGTACTGAGAAACTGAGGGTGATTGGAAGAAATGCAGCTTGATTTAATTAGGCAAACGGAACAGGCAGTAACAGAGAAAAAATTGCATGAGACTCTTATGCTACAATCTGCACATAATGCAGCAAACATGTTAACAAAACATTCGGAAATAAACAATTTAAAAATGTGAAATACTTGGGATGGCTCTTTTTATAATACACATACAAATGTGCCAGAATTATGGCACTTTTATATATACCTTGGACATAAATTATTACCTTGTTCATGAACTTTATTAATGCGTTATTTATTTAAAAAGCACTGTGGTCTAACAGTATCATGGATTATTTATTTCAACATACTTGTGTTCTACATACTTCAGTAGGCCACCCCACTATATATAAAAATACTACATTATCATCTGATACACTGTACTATTGTAGTAGTAACTACTTTTTGACTAGTAGCCACATGATGATTGCTGCTTTGTAACACTCCAAGCATTACGATAATTTCTTAAGATGATCGAAACACCCCATGTGCAAATTATGTAACTCGACTATATATCGCCCTTTTTCCTGAGCAAACTGAGCGCTGCCATGTTGGATTCTGACTTCTGTTTGTATGTTGTAGGCTACTGTTCCAGTCTCCGTAGGATCCCATTGTTAAAACTGGGCAAAAAGAACAACTGAATTAATTAAACAGAAACTTGTTGAACATTACCAAAAATTTGAATCAATGCAGAGTTAAGCTGTGCTATTGTTGGCTGCCACAACGACCATTTTCATATGTTTAATGTTACGTTATCAGCTTGGAGTCTGAAAATACGCTAATTGTCTACAAACACCAGAGACCTGGTGGATCCTAATAGGATTTTCCCATTGGCTTTTGGATTATCGTTTAAAACAAGCTCTTTGATCAACAAAAGTTTATGTTACTTCAACATTTTGTCCATCAAGATAATTATCACAGATGAACACAACTTTTATGAATTTTGAAGCCTAATTGCAGTCACCAGGAGTAAAAAGTTAAAGGTCCCATGGCATGGCATTTTTCTATAATTTTATAATATTTCCTGAGGTGTACTTATATTGTTAGTATGATTTTTGCATCATAAAATGTCATAATTTAGAAATAAAAGGCATTTTTTCTATACTGATGTTTGCCCTGTGGCTGAATGCCCTATTTCAAGAGGCGTGTCTGCTGTGAGACTTCAGTAAAAACGCCCACTATTGTGATTGGCTGCTATCTTTGCATTTGAATGAGTATCAGATCTTGTAGCGGAGGGGGCGTGGTTTAACGAGGTCTACCAGGCACGAGCAGGCACGAGCCTGCTGCCAGAGAGACGGATGGACCTAAATTCACTTCTCATCAGTTCTGTCAGTACGTCTCAGTTCAGTGAACTGTTGTAGTTACTAGCATATACTTCAGGTTATTCGTTTATTTCTAGTCGGAGGGGCTGTCACTCATGTCAGAAAGTTAGTAACTCTAGTAAATTATGGATCAGTGCTGACTGGAGACACGAACCGTTTAGAACGATTCAGTCCGATTTGGTGAACCGGTTCGGTTCACCAAAAAGAACCGGTTCAAAAGAATGATTGTTCGTGAACCGGACATCACGGACCAGAGACGGAGCGATTGCTAACAAAGTTATTTATAGTAACTCTGAGTTATGAGAGCGCTGCCAGCGCGAGTTTATTTTGTTTGTTCTGAATAAACACGAGTCCCAGTAATGCCGAGTCCATCTTCCTCCTTATTCTACCAACTTTGTAACACATGCAATGTACCATTACGGCTGTCGATATGAACGAGTTGCGAGTAAGTGTTGATTATAGCATTAATTTTTTTATATTTTCCTATCATATGAAAAGCGTCAGTGACACGCATTGAGTACACAGTGCAAACAAAGACACAACAGCGCAGTAATCGAATGTAATCCAGTTTATTGTGGGGATAGCTGGCTAGCCTAGCCCGGTTACGCTCATGCTTACCCCCCTTCTGCTTAATCTCGCACCGCGTATGGCGCCTCCGCTGTGGTCAAGATGCAGTACTGGGGTTCGGTGATGTTGAAGGCCGACCGGCCAGTGCAGCCCGAGCCTCTGCGTCTGTGAGGTTTATCTCTAAAGAGATGTGAGTCTGCCGATGTTGAGCAGAACCTCATGACTGTATGCACATTGTAGAACAGACAGACGCGATGAGGACATACAAAAACACTGACTCACAAGATAGAAAACACGAAAACACGGTTCTGTCGGGAGAGAGAGAAGCCGCAGCGTTTGCATGAATAATAAAGTTCTGTGTGAACTTGAATAATTAGCTACACATCAGAAATCACAGATCAGAAGGAACTGAAAAAAAGACTTATGTTTTCTTTTATACATCCAAACACTGAGAAACTGCCAGCATTCACTCGTTCACAAGCCATGATCTCTCGAGGACAAATATGGCGCTTGCATGGGCGTGCCAAATTCTCTGGGCGGAGGAAAGGGAGGTAACCGTTCCTGTTATGAAGTCATAACAGGAAAATTCCAGATCAGCTCGTCTGGGCTCTCATTTTCTCAAAGGCAGAGAAAGACACCCAGAACTCGGTTTACAACGATCAAAATTACTAGCCACTTGGGGACAATATTCAGGCTAGGGGAACTCATATTAATGTTGAAAAACCTCATAAAATGAAAATTTCATGCCATGGGACCTTTAAAGGCTATAAACGAACTACAGCACGGTCCCACAAATTCAGCATCACCATCACTAAGCTTCAAAAAAGGTTTAATTTCTAGACTGAGCTTACCTTGTCGGCGTCATGCCGTTTAATCTCCCTGATAGCCTATGTAGTCCCATTAAGCCACTTGTTAGCAACCGCCTTTTTCAAGACACATAACGGCTTAAAAAAAATCACGAGTGGGATAATACTGATGCATTTTATGTCGTACAATAAAACATAAAAGTTTCTTAAGCGTGTGTTCAGCACAGACATTATTTCAGCCATTTAACCAAAACTCTGTTCAAAAAAACAGTTGAAGTGCTAAAATGCTAGCTCGTTTCCGCATTTTGGCCTACAAAGTGATGTCATACCTGCATCACTCTATTCCGCAGGTGCTACGAGTCAGGCGAGACTTCCATGTTCAGGAAAAAGGTGGATAATATAACATTATTAAAGGGATAGTTCACCCAAAAATTTAAATTCTGTCATAATTTATTCACCCTCATGTTGTTTTAAACCTGTATGAGTTTTTTGTTCTGATGAACACAAAAGAAGATATTTTGAAGAATATTGGTAACCAAATGGTTTCTGGTCCCATTGACTTCCATTGTATTTTCTTTCTTTTTTTTCATATTGTGGCCACCAACTGTTTGGTTACCAACATTCATCAATATATCTTTTTTTCTATTCAACAGAACAAATAAACTCATACAGGTTTAACTTTAGGGTGAGTAGGCTAAATGAAGACAGAATTTTCATTTTTGGGTGAACTATCCCTTTAACTAGAGGGGCTGGGTGTGAAGGGGGACTGGTGCTGACGCAACGCAGAAGGCGTGGTTTGCGTTCTGCCGTTTCTGCCATTGAGGGGATTGTGGTGACTCGGGCGGAGTCGGCTTTACTGTCGGGAAACGAGCTCAATCATTAAGTTAAAGAATAAAAAAAAAAAAAAAAATTCTCAATTTGCGGGTTGAAATTTACCCCACTACTGGATGTTACTTCCCCGAAGAAGCGTCGTATGAGGAGTGTTTTATAGCTGTTGTGGGGGGTGGATTTGTTGGAGAGCTGCGTAAACTGGAGTTACGGGAAGCGAAGGAGATTTTCTCGGCCCTGGTTTTCATGAACGGGCCCCTTACAACTTACTAAAGTTCGGAGATCTACTTAAGTTTCTCTCTGTTTTAACCATTGCTTGGTAGGTATGCTTGTTTTATGAAGTTTACAATGTGTTTAGGATGGGTGTGTATTGTAATGTTGAGATTATGGGAGGTTTGGCAGGATCGCTTTACTGTGTCGATTGTTCCAGTACAGCGTGTCCGAACTGAATCCTATTACAGTCGACTCTCCGCTTACTTCATAAACGTTACTTGACACTGGCGACTTATTTTCTACCTCAACTGTGCATTTAGCGTCGTAAATGTAAAATGTAAGCGTCGAAAATGGAAGCGGTAATCTTTCAAATGTTATTTTGCTTATACATTTATATGGTTCACTAATAATAATCCGTTATATTATTTAAGGCTAACATTAGCCCATATGCTAACCCCGAGAATGCGAAATTAATATAAATCTATACGTTACATGTAGGCGGCTTCTATCAACGCCTCATGCATTGAGTCGTCATTCGGGAAAGCACAGGTCGATTTTAATGTAAGTTATCTGCTGTGATTTTTATCTGATTGATTGTGGGTTTTAGTATTAATATTGCATTTTAAATACATAAACCTCATTGCCTTTTGAATGAATTCAGTTTATGTTTGGCCAAGTTATTCGTGTTCGTTCTTAATGTTGCCCCGATTAATAATTGTAATCTGTTACATTAAACTCAAAAGAGAGTTTTGCTCGGTCAGCATTTTACTCTTTGAAATTTGTTTTGCGTCATTTGTTCTTTTATTTGCACTTTTTCAAAAGGTGGTTATCTCCTTTGACACTTTCTTAGTTAATTTAGGTACACAGTGCTTAATATTTTTATTTTTTTAAAGAAGTTTCTTGTTAGATAGAGAAGAGAAAATAATCACGCCATAAATAATTGCAATGTAGTTTTACTTGGATAAAAACAAAGCATTTTCTCTAAAACTGCAGCACATTTATAACTTGTTGTTTGTTATTACGCTACACTGTAAACAAAAAAAAATCAGGTCTCCAATTGAAAACGTTCTAGTGACTGATCGGCGATCACATCTACATTTTTCAGTCGGCCAAATTGAATTTGTGTGAATTCATGCAATTTAATTAACAGAAATTCAATTTGTCCAACTAAAAATGTTTGATGTGCTCACAATTTGGTATTATATTAATGTATTTGTTTTTATTTGATCAAATAATGTGTTACAAGAGTACTAGTGTTTTCACCATGGAAGTGGAGTTGAAATTCTTTTTGTGTGGCTTGTGTAAAATGGCTTCTCTTCTGTGTTACAGGTTTGAGTTACTGTGAGATCCACAGGAACAGGCCTCACACAGATGGGAAGAGTCTGTATGAAGCACCTTGAAGGTGCACCCAATCATTGGACTATTAGTTTCACATAATCCACTTGTCCCGACAGTCTATCCAGTGTGGATGATAATGATAATAAAGGCTTAAAGTCTTTGGATAAAACCTTTATTTCTTTGACTCTTGCCTCTCATAAAAATATTGGTTCAAAGAACCTTTGTGAGCGGTTATCGTTATTGTGATACCAAAACTTTACCATCAAAATGAGCGCAGAAGGATATCAATACAGAGCACTGTATGACTATAAGAAAGAAAGGGAGGAGGATATTGACCTGCATGTAGGGGACATTCTTACAGTCAATAAGGGTGCACTACTTGCAGTTGGCTACGTAGAGGGCATGGAGGAGAGACCAGATGAAATCGGATGGCTGCCTGGCTTTAATGAAACCACTCAAGAAAAGGGGGACTTTCCTGGTACGTACGTAGAGTTCATCGGCAAGAAAAAGATTTCTCCTCCAACTCCCAAACCAAGGCCCCCAAGGCCTCTACCTGTGGCTCCGGGGCCCGCAAGGCCAGACTCGGACTCTGAGCAAAGTGAGTGAGCTAAAAGTTTTTCCCTGAATTATATTTTCTGCCTTTTTGCCACATCCAGAGATCTAAAAATATTGCTATCTGTACTCAAACATGCCTTGCATATGATGCAAATGAGCTTTTAAATTCAAATTATGTCTTAAACCCTTTAATTTTCTACCACTTTGAGCTGCTGCTTAGACAGTTTCTTAATTCCACAGAAGCTGGATATAGTTAACCTTTTGATTTATATTTGGTCACTATAGGTGACCTTAACCAGTGTTCACAAAGCAGATCTTAATTTATTTACAGTATAAAAATTGTCAACCATTTTGGCTTGGTTGGTGCCTAATTTTAACGAACCCTTTTTCCACTTAACTAGATCTATTCATGCTGATTCCAAACCCACGCGCCTCTCTCAAAATATCCACTCACCATTTATTCCATTTTCGTAACTGGTGACCAGATTTTACACCACCATTTCATCAAGAGATTGGATTTATAGCTGCAGTACACAAATGTCGCCTGAATATTTAAGACTGTTTAAGGTTTGCACTGGGCTATGGTTCGTAATTGCAAACATGGCAGGAAGCCCAGATTTGGATGGAGGCCTGCACACAGTAGTTTGTAATTGTCTGGCATTGCTGCATCTTTCGCACAGCCACAGTATGAGTGCTTAAAGCCCCTTATGGCTCTTTTAAAATCACACAGCTCTCTTAATCTGTGGGTTTGGTCTTTTTGTACCATTTTTGAGCGATTTTTCTTTTCTAGTGACATGCCTTAGGTTCTTAATAAGACGCACTCTGTTGCCATGGTCACAACCAAAGTAGAGATGTGTTATCATGTTATGGAACATAGATCAAAAGATACGTCACTCAAAATCAACTTGTGTGCTACTTCCTTGTCCTTTGTGGTTCAATGCATAAAAACACAAGTGCATAACTTTTTTTATAATCTTTAGTGAGAGCTTTTTTTGTTTGAAACCCAGCTAACTTTTCCCGGTGGTCAAGATTGCTTATGCAGCATAACTGTGGCTAAAGCGACACTTTTCTTCTTCTTCTTCTTCTTCTTCTCTGAATGACTATTTGATTAGTGCCCATGTCAAGGGAAAGGAGAGGAAGCTTACACTGGATAGGGTTGAGACTTGGAGAATGGAGTTTTGAGGAATGTAAACCAGAAGCAGATCTGGAAGACTGCCAGAGCTCATGGCTCATTATGCTGCTCACACACTAGAACCAGGATTCAAACCTGATCCCCTACTCCACCACTAAAGCCACATCAAATTCCAGATAAATCCAGCTCTCAAACTCAAGCACTTTTGACTTGGCAATGATTATTTTTCTAATCTACGTAGACATAAATAATTGAAATCTGATGCTGTTTTACACTGTACACTTTTAGAAAGATTATTTCAGCCCTGCTAGTAAATCTCTGGTTTCTGTTCCTTATTTGAAATGACTACCGTCAGTTTTTTTCTCTCTTGAATCCCCTATTTGCGTAACTGTTGCATAAAGAATCAGTGCAGAGAGAAGTGAAATGCCAGAAAATGCCCCTGATTCTCAATATTGATGCTTGAGGTATTCTGTGACTTTGTGTCACAGTAGAGTAGAGTAGAGTAGAGTCCAAAGTAGAGATGTTTTATCACACCAGAAATTGTCACACCAGTTATGGTGTATGGCTGTATGATGTGGACAAAAAATATTGCAATTTCGATTTAAATCTTTCATTACACACAAAAACACATTTCCTTACACACATAATTAAATACATATAAATAAATATATATATATATATATTAGGGGTGGTGAAAAAAATCGATTATCGATTAATCGCGAGTATGTTATGGACGAGTATGAATCGATAATTAAATTTTCAAAAATCGATTTTTTTTAATTTATCTAAACCTGACCCTACCACCGTGTGTGTGTGTGTGTGTGTGTGTGTGTGTGTGTGTGTGTGTGTGTGTGTGTGTGTGTGTGTGTGTTCATTAGATGAATGTAAATCTGTCGTTAATGCTGAGATGATTCTGAGGGAACACTCTAGAAATCCTCCCGCCTCGCCTCCTCTGGAGCTCAGGCACATTAGCATTAGCGCGTTAGCACGGCTCAGATTCACGCACAAACACCGAATAAACGCCTTCAATCCGCAGATTTATGAGCGCGTCAGATGAGCGAGCGCGACACACATCGACGCGCACATTCGCGGGAATAAAGGTGATCCTGAGGACGCGATGAGCGGATCTCACACACACACACACACACACACACAGCCGGACTGATGCTGGAAACACACACAACGCCACACTAAAGCAGCACAGATGTCTGATAACGGAATGTGTTTACCGAACAGGCCTGTCTGATCTCCCCGGGCTCGAGTCCCGTGCTCCGCCGCTCCGCTGCACTGACCCGCGGCTCCCGCTCACGGAACCGAACGGGCCTCGACACTCCTCCGACACGAACCGGTTTTTCTTCTGTCGTTTTTTCGCACTCTTGACATTTTGTCACTGTGTTCTACAGTACAGTATATAAGCTGAAGCGACAGTAAGTTGTTCAAAAATGTTCATTTTGTCTTCTTAATGATTAAATTGGACAATTTTCTTCTAGAAAGACAAGGTGTTTAGGTGGAGAAAACTTCTTCTTTACCTTGACATGTTTCGACTGCAACCTGCAGTCTTCCTCCACCTGAATTTCTAGAAGAAAATTGTCCAATTTCTACAGTATGTTGGTTCTGATCTACTTCCTAAAGGAAATAAGCCTTTCATTTATTTGTTATTGTTTAGTTCATCTTGATGAGTCACAACACAATGTGATGTATTCATTTCTGTGTAACTACACGACAAGTACTTTGAGTTGTTGTTGTTACTCAATAAAAGAGTTAAGTAATTCAGTAGCTGACTTTTTTTTTATACTGCAATCACTTTGTAGTGTATTTTCGTTTACTGTTGTGAAATGGAAAATCAATAATCGCTAATCGAGAATCGTTAATAATCAAAAATCGACTGTAATCGAATCGGGACTTCAATAATCGTAATCGAATCGAATCGGGAAATCAGACAGATTAACCACCCCTAATATATATATATATACATAAAATAAAAAAAATTTGGAAGCCGACTTTATTGAACATATTTGCGGACACCATATCTTTGCATAAATGATATGTGACGGCATCAGTTATTTCTTTATGCCTCTTTAAATTAGATTTTGTTCATCTGGTTCGGATTGTGCCATTGTTTTGTAAACGCTAGACGGTCGGACGTTTTTAACTGTTAGGCTTGTGTCTTTTGCAGCATTTTCCGCATGACACTTGGCGCTCAACGTAAAAAGTTAAACTTAAAAAAAAAATATATATATATCTCTAGAGTCTAGACCTGTGTCTTGTGTTTTTAACTGCAAAAATGCGTTCTTTGTTAATGGCCCCAAATACTCTGTTTTGCCGCAATGATGGTTTGATAGGTCTAGTAAATTACCTGGCTCTGATACATCATCTCTCCTGTATCCAAAATATTCCCAAACCACGGATGCTGTTTTTTTTTTTTTTTTTTTTTTTTTTTTTTTTTTTTTTTTTTTGGCCAAGTCCTTATCCTGCCCTGAATTCATCTTAACATTAAACCCTCTCTGTTCTTGTGGAAAAACTGATTCATAATGTTAGTCTGTATACTGTAAAGGTAAGAAAGACTAGTAATTTAATACATTTTACATATGTTATTTGTACTTAAAGTTTTTTTTATTTTTTATACACTGTCTACCAACTATACTGTTAAATGGCATTACTGAGATCAGTGTGAACACATTGTATATTTAAGGCACTTCTCATTGCCACTGATTTTCTCGTAGCTCTCCATCTTCCTCTTTCAATTTTTGGATTATTCTGCTGGGGTCAGACCTGATTGAGGAGCTCTCTGTCTCTCTCTCTCTGGCTCTGGCTCTCTCTCGTGCCTTCTCTCTCTCTAAACAGCTGAGACTCACTTCAGAGAACAGCAGATGTGGAATTTCTGTCCGGTTTGGCTCCCAGGCTCTTTTTTTTTTTTTTTTTTAAACACTAACATACTCCTTTCTGTGGGCCTCTAGAGTGAGAGGATCCGTATGTGCCCAGCCCAGCTTTGTGCACAATTCTTGTTTTATTGTTAACTCATTCTTTGTAACGCTTTCAACTGCATTCTGGGTCCACAAATTGTATTCCTCAGTTTTTCCTTCACTCCGGTTCCAAGTTGACTTTTTACGTGTGCAACTCCAAACAGGGAATGAGATATTTTATGGCTTTAACTTCTGTTCTATGGAAATAACAGTTCCTCTTTATCTGCTACTGTTCTGTTTTATTGCGTGGAGAATGACAGAGTTGAGAGCTGGTAAACACACTGTTTATGAATTCTTTCTAACATAATAGTGGTTGAATGTTTTTTCAGTGACCAATTTAGTATAATACAATAACAAATAATATAAACACAAAATAGCTTATAAGTATACACCACTTAGATTTAGGGATCTTTTAGACAGAATAACCTAGGAATATGTTCAAAATATGGGGCTGTTGATGCAGTATTTGTGTGCTTTATATATAAAACATTCAGTTAAGCCGCTAAATGTTCTTCGTTCTGGTATTCTGGAGTTCAGGATTCTGTGTTTTCATGGCTAGTTAAAGTAGATGATGCGATCAAACCTTGTATGTACTAAACAGTTTTGATCCAACCACAAACAAGTCTATGCAAGGCCCACATTCCTGTACTTCGTGAGATATGGCAGTCTTTTAGCATGCAGTTTGCTGGGGTGATGCAGTCTGGGCATTCAATTTAGAGAAGCTATATGCTTATCTGGTGTTTTTTGTCTTTTTTCAGTCTGAGGTGCAGGTCTTGGTTGTTGCGCGGTCCATGTAATGCATTGAGAATTTATTTCAAGAATGCAGATAGTGCTGGGTGGTATGACCACAAAATCTGTATCACAGTATTCTTTCATTTCATTCTGGTGGTTCCATGGTATATCACAGTATTTATATAGTGGCTTTATTATACTGGCTTTATTATACTTCATTATAGTAGCTTATTTTACTGTCAGGAGTACATAAATAAGAAAAACACTGCAGAGACGGGTATTTTAACGTGTTCACGTGGTGTATGTGCGGCTCTGTGTGCACACAGAAAACAGCAAGCGAATTCCAGTCTTGTGCTTGATTAACTGACAGGACTTAAAAACACATGCAAATTATAAACTTTCAGTCTATGATGAGTCCTGTTTCCATAGAAATTACCCAGAACAATTTGTCCCAGGAACTTTTTTCACACAGACGTGTTGGTGTCTGCGTTTGTAAAGCGGTGTAAAGTACCGCAAAGATTAGTCCGATGACGTAGGACTGCGTGCAACTTTCCACTTCCCGCTGGATTTCGTCCATAAGCTTAATAAAGCCTAAACCTCATCATCGGTCCAACGGTTGTATTTTTTTAAAACTCCATTGTTGATTCGAATAGCCAACAACTCTAACACACAGTCAACCAATCAGCATGTTCAGCGCCCAAGTCCCACCCCCAAAAGTTGCTGAACTTTGAAAAAGTACTACCTCGCGAGCAGGGCCTTTTTGAGGGGGAATTTTTTACCCGGAACAAACCCTGGTCCCTGTGGTCGAAATGCACAGAGTACAACTCTAAAGTCCCTAGTTTCTGGGGAAAGTTCCTGCGGTGGAATATGGTTAAACTTGGTTTAACTAATTATATGCGTTCCAAACTTGGGGCAGCTGGCCTGTATGGGACACAGATCAACTACAATCCCTATAGTTGACATCACACATCCTGCGATGTGACTTTCGTGGATGAGCACATAAAGATATTGATGCTAAAATTATATACTGTGCCGCCCTATGTGATAGTTTTTCTTGAATGAAATGGTAAACTGTTTATGAAGTGAACTCTCAAAGCAACTCTGGAGAAGTTCATGTGGAGTGTCCCCATGATGAGACGGCAGACGCTGAAAACCCCATGAGCGCCACGTGTGCTTCAGTATGTGTGTAGTAGGCAAAACTGTGGCTCTCATTCACAGACATGCAGATTTCAAAAACTTTTGGGTGCTTTATAATTAGGGATGGGTATCGAGAACCGGTTCCAAATTGCCCAGAACCATAGCCTAGAAATCTAGACGCACCCTAGCGGCAGAAAATGTATTTTGCCGCGAGTGTAGTCTAGCAACTCTCGGTAGACCTGAGAGCTGTAAAAACCAAACTCTGGTCAGGCCAATCACAGCGTGTGTAGAGTCGGTGGGCGGGCTTAACATAATGACGGCACGTCACGGCAGAGTTGCGGGGGTTCTGCATGCTACTTGTAAACACAGAAGCTGGCGAACAGCGGTCTTTTGAATCGGCTTTGGTAGCGACTCTGGATGACTTGGAGTTAAGCTTTTATTTGAGAAAAGAACAAAGAACGGCACTGAAGTCATTCTTAAGAAAAGAAGATATGTTCGAAGTTTTGCCGACCGGATAAGGCGAAAGGCTATCAACTAACGTTAGCACGGCTTCACCTTCTTCTTTGCTCTGGTTGGTTGTGGCGCTCATGGCACTATCCAATTGCGTGCAGAGGGAATTTGAAAGACAACCGTTTATCCCGCCCCTCGGATTGAGCCCTGTCAATGGTGAGTTTGCTTGTCAGGCTAGCAGAACCAGTGATTCGAAAAGAAACGCGCATTTTGATTCTGCTTATCGGTAGGGCTGTGCTCAGAATATCGATACATCGTCATGAACACCTGACAATGCGCGTATCGATACAGCAGCTGCCATATCGATACTTTGTCCTTTTGAATGTAATCAAAGCGACGCGAGCAGCAGTGCAATACCTTCAAAATGGAGAAGAGGTTTTCTGTTAACCCCCTCGAGTCGGCGGCCACGCCGGCGCGATCGGCTCTCTTTTTTTCCTATCAGTGCCAAAGAGACTCAAATAACTCACATTCAGGCAAGTGTTATACATCATTTTAATCTGTTAAGTTTCTATTTTTTTGTGTACAGTCACAATAAAAATAATGTTTTGCTTTTTGCAAAACAAAGAAAACACACATGATGCGCGATCTGCAGCCTCTCTCAAAGACGTTCATTCAGATAGTCTTCAGAATAGGAACTCTAGCTTAGTGAATACTTGTCTCACAAACATGAGACGTATGTCTAAAGAAACGCTGAAATGTCAGGTTTTAAATAATATAATGTAAACCAAATCGAAAACAAATATTCTGTGTTTATGTAATCTGTTTGAAAAGCGATACATGTCGGTCACCCGCGATCCACTTCATTATCCGCTAATGCGGCCACGCCCACGGATCGTGCGCTCTATTGAGATTCAAATACTGATCCCCGCATCAACGCCCACATCAACTCATACAAACACATCTAGTGAAGAGCTGTAATTTTACTTCAGGTACATCGTTTTGAGATGCGTTTGAGCAATAATCCTGGATTTATCATCCTCATGCAAAGCTGTTCATTTGTGAAAGCAAAGGACTCCGCCGCTGACTCCGTCAGTTCATTCTTTTAGCATCTGTGAATATTAAATGCAAAAAGACTGTTTAAATATTAATCCTGTTGCAATATTATATGTCATACACGCAAGACTGTTTAGACAAGATTTATTTGGCTTGTTTTGGACAGATTATAACGTGTTTATTGTAAAAGAGCCTAGAGTCACATCAATAAAGCTTTTTTTCCGCAAATGTCTACTCATATGCTATAAATATTGTACCAGTCAAACGTATTTTGCTTCATATTGATGTTTAAATATTATAGCCTAATGGTATTTTTTAAATTTAATATCAAAGTTTGTCAGAAATGATTCTCGAGTTTTTCTGGAGAAAAAATGCTCTTCTTAGTCATTTTTGTCTTGTTTCTAGTCTAAATATTTAAACATTCTTAAATTAAGATGCATTTACTAGATAAGTACAGTTTTCAACTAAATAAGCAGAGCATTTTTTTTTAGTGTAGTCAGATCTTTTGATCATTTAAAATATAATAGGCCTTTGTTGACTACATTCTAAATAAATGATTCTGGAGTTTGGTTTTGAAGAAAGTGATTTTGTTGTGTAGAAAGAATTGCTTTCTTTAAAGTGAATTTAGTTTTGTATAAATTGTATCTTAATTTTTTAATTATTTATTATTAAAAATGTTTAGCTTAAGACTACTTTCAAAAACAAAAAATGTAGAAAAAAATGCTATTCTTAGTCTTACTTTAAATATTTAAACATTCTTAAATCAAGATGCATTTACTAGATAAGTACAGTTTTCAACTAAATAAGAAGAGCATTTTTTTGCTATCTCAGTCAGGTATGAAGCTCATTCATTATGCAGCTCATTAATGCGGGCTATGTTCTATTGTGCTCTCAGATGATCTCCATCAATATTCATTAGATATCACGCCTCCTCGCATTCTGGCTTTTTGAAGAAAACTGTCTTACAAATGTTATTGTTTTATGTGAATGAGTAGGCTCAATGATTCTCACATCAGTTTGAAGCAAAATGAAAATACACCATGGAGTCAAAAGTAGGGATGGGTTGTGATTTTCGAATATTCGATTAGTTATTTAATTATAGAATATCGAATAGTATGTGCGATTATCGTCCAAAAAAAATCCCCATGTTGTCGGTGCTGATGTGGTGCTGACGCGTTCATGTAACCAGAGGCGCTGCCAATAACGCTCCTAAAAGCTGCCAGTCAGCTCTCAGGGTGTTTTATACTGGACATGTTTGCTGCGGTCCGAGTCTGATTGTTCCCTCCGCCTCTGCAATGTTGGTTCTAGTTTCACACTCAACTCGAACCCTGGTGTGTTTGCGTTCATCTTACGTCATCACAAACGTGCACGGGCGTGATAGAAAACAGAATGCGGGTCAATATATTGGGCTTTTTTCCAATTAATTTGGTGCTATTATGTGCAGCTGAGTAAACGACACTTGGGTTTACCGTATGTGTGCCGCTTGAAGGCGGCTTTGCTGCTTGCAAACAGACTCTTTTGAGGAGACGGTGAATTGCCATTCATTTGCTGCCCTGATTGCACTCTATGCGCGAATACACTGCAGGCTCGCTCTCGCGATCGTATCTCAGCTAAATCATCAACACTATCATCTCTTACGTGTATGTTATTGAACTAATGACATTGTAATCGGCTAAAACGCATGCGCTGGTTACTTTCTTCCACAACAAGTGCGCACCCGAGTGCTGTTTGCACATTCACGTGAATCACGGCTCAGCTCCGAGAGCAACCGAACTCCGGTTGTGTGTTCTCGGGTTCGGTACCTCAGTGCACACCAAGCTCTGTAGGTAAGCTTTCACATTAGCAATTTTTCATGCTAACCGTGCCCCATTCCGAACTAAAATGCCAGAGTAAAAACGCCCTGAGACAACAGAAGAATAACGTCTCACGCGCACGCTGTAGACTTGTGGCATTTATCAGGTAACTTGGGGCGATGTCACATTACAGTCATATGTTTCAGCATGTTACAATAATATGGCTTGAGTTGATATAGCCTATTCCCTAATGAATTAAACAGTTTGTTATCATACAGATTGAGAGCGTGAATGGTCTCTCTCCCTCTCTCTCTCTCTGTGTTTATGTGTGTAGCCTATACACATGCGTACATGCGTGAGGAGTTGCGATTTTCGAATAAAAAAAAAAATCATTTTTGCTTGAAAAGCCCATCCCTAGTCAAAAGTCTTGTGAACACATATCTATTGTTTGTTTTGAGGCCTTCATTTTAAAACAAAGTTTTTCGTTTTTTCAAAAATCATGCATAGACATTCTTCTCACAAAAATACAAGCATGTACATACATGTTGCTTAGATATTATGGTAGCCCAGTTTGTGCTGAATACAATGTAATTACACTTTTGCCATTAATGTGTTTATAAGCAGCTGAAAAAAACACAAATGTAAGAGCATGTCAACTTCTAAAGGGCCCCAAAACTGAAAATGAATGAACGGAACATTGCAACACGCCTCACATCCATTAAATAGCAATACTCTTTGTGCTTTGTTGCTATTGATATAAAACAGTCTCAGATTTCAAGTTACGTCCATTTTATTAGAAAATTCAAAAACATAAATACCGTTTTGCTGCTGTGGTGTGAGATCACTTTGGCGCAGCTCAGCTCTAGAGAAGCGTCCGCGCGCAGCGCACGTGAACGGATCTTTTCTTCCGCCTTAATACTTAATGCCAGTTACAGCGCGAAATAAACATGAATTAACATCTGAACGTGTGTTAAAAGATAGAGTACAACTTACCTGTATTATGTCACACGGAATAGCGCAATCAGTGTATCAAACGCGGAAAGGCGTCAGTAAAACAGATTTTAAATAGTGTCATGTAACGTCAAATTTACCTCAGAAAAAAACATATCCAGTGTCCATAAACTCATTAGTCAGCTAGAAAAATTGACACTAGAGAGGAGCATTTTGCTAAAATAAATATGCACCATATTCATTATAATTTTTTATGTTTTTCAATATTTATTTCAGTCAGTTATGTCATTGACAGCAGATTGTCTTGATGCCGTCTCTATGATAATGTTAATCAAACAACAAAAGACAAGAATTCACTTGCTGTTCTAGACAGAATATCTTTTAACTATATTTGTAATGTACAGCCTATATTTTATCAATAAAGTTAGTGTTATTTTACATTTGATTACAGTTTCTGTACCTACCTGAAAATGTTTTTCAATCCTGTCTTTGTTCAATTGTATTTGTGCAATTGCTCATTTGTTATTTTTTAATTACTGAGTGTTTACTTGTCTTTAATAATGCTTTAAACTTATATTAGTTTTTTTTTTGTTTTTTTTGCTATGGTATTTTTAAACCATAGGCAAAAGTTGCTAGCCTGTTAATTTTTGTTCATGGTATCCAGCTACAATTAAATGTTTTGCAATAATAGCCTAGTAATAAATGTGAATATCATTTTTTTTTTTTTTACCCTATTGGAATCTAAATTAAGAATCGGAATCGATAAGCAGAATGGGAATCGTTAAAATTCAACGATACCCAATCCTATTTATAATGCCTTTTTGCCTTTTGTGGAGCGTAACAGTAACAACCATGAGTACGCACCATACCGGATTTGGATCATTCCTGTCAGACCGGCAAAAGTTGCAGTATCAGAGTCGATTCTGATACTGAATATCGGAATGGTGCATACCCATTACCTACACACTACATAGCGCTCTTCGTGCCCATTGAATAAATGCAGAAATTGTTTCAGCTACACACCGCTATGGTGGTACTTGGAAAAATATGTATTGTATGCAAAATTGAAAGCTAAATGCAGGGCATCACAAATTAATTAACCATAAAAATGTTTCAAACAAATATTATCCGAGAGAGTGCATGTGAAAACTGCCAGGGAGAGCTGTGGCAGTTAACTGAAAGTGTGACCTGGTTGGGGGAAGGCATTGCTGGTGTTTGAGATAATGTGCTTTTCTCCTTTTCAAGGGGCCTCTTCAGCACTCGAAGGAACATCTGCTGCATGGAGCAGCTCTCTGAGAGAGTTGTTGCTGGGTTTTGTAAAGAATGTTCTGTTTGTCCGAACCAAGCAGTAAGCCAATATATAAGTACCTTAAAAAAAGAATATTATATAATATTCTCATCAGTGTTCTATCAGCTCTTACCATATTTGTGATCCTTGCCAACTTAAATTGGTTTCCAGTGGAACTTTTTTTACTAGTTTTTACCTAACCTTATTAAATGGTATGTCCTCTTTCTTGTTAAATTCTTTATTTTGACAAGTTCAATTAGAATAAGACACTATAGGGCTGTTATCAATAAAATGAAAATCAGTATAAAAAAATCCATATTTCCACCGCCGAGGAAACAAAAGTTCTGATGGTTTGATGTATTTACACTGGCTATTTAAAGGGATAGTTCACCCAAAAATGAAAATTCTGTCATCATTTACTCACCCTCAAGTTGTTCCAAACCTGTATGAGTTTCCTTGTTCTGCTGAACATAAAAGAAGATATTTAGAAGAATGTTTGTAACAAAGTAGAGAGAGCAACCATTCACTACCATAGTATTTTTTTCCCTACTATGGTAGTCAATGGTTGCTCTCTCTGTCTGATTTTGAGATCGGCCTTTTTGGAGACCGCGATCAATCATCCCAAAGCGATTATCGACCGATCGAGATCGGTTGCCGATCGATCGGAGCACCCCTAGAAAACACACTCATTCTTTATTGCCTACAATAAACTAATAATGGTCATCAAAAATTACAATCAAGGTCAACACTAGGGATGTAACGATAAATGGTTATATTTTAATATCATAATGCGATATGTATCGCTGATGTAAACAATAGGGATGCAACAATGCAGTTAGTCCACGGTTCAATACATACCTCGTTTTTTTCGGTTTGGCTCTGATGGCTTGTCACATCAGTTTTTTGCTATTCTATTCTTAGGCGACAGGAACAGGAAAATTTGTATTGCAATACTCTCTATTTTACTTAAAAGACTTGGAAAAATCTTACTTAAACTTATAACTTTACTTAAAAAAAACCCTTGTACACATTCCTAGTGTATAGTATAATATAAAATAAATATATATAAAGATTAACACTGGCAGCTCAGAGCTGTGCTACTGTATTAAAGTTTTTCAGTCAAGAGCAGTGAGTGATTTTCTTTGTCTTGTTGTTTTATTAACATTTAAAGGAATAGTTCACTAAAACATGAAAATGCTGTCATCGATTACTCACGCTCAAGTTGTTTTAAACCTGAATAAAGTTCTTTCTTCTGTTGGATATAAAATATATTTTAAAGAATGTTGGAAACCAACCAGTTGCTGGTCCCCATTGTAGGAAATAATATGAATGTCAATGGCTACCATCAGGTTTGGAACATCATTAGAGTGAGTAAATAATGACAATTTTAGAGTTGAACTGTCCCTTTAAGGACAAGCGACAGCATGTTCATAGGCTGTGCTGCTGTCAATTTAAAGGTCCCATGGCATGAAATTTTCATTTTATGAGGTATTTCAACATTAATATGAGTTCCCCTAGCCTGAATATTGTCCCCAAGTGGATAGAAATGTTGATCGGTGTAAAACCGAGTTCTCTGCCTTTGAGAAAATGACAGGCCAGACTAGCCAATCCTGAAGTCTCCTGGTTTGACGTCCAAGCAGGAACGGTTTCCTCCCTTTCCTCCGCCCAGAGAATCTGGCATGCCCATGCAAACGCTCGAGAGATCATTGCTTGTGAACGAGTGAACGCTGGCAGTTTCTCAGTGTTTGGATGTACAAATGAAAACAGAAGTCTTTTTTCAGTTCCTTCTGATCTGTGATCAGTAATTTCTTATGTGTAGCTAATTATTTATTATTCGTGCACACACTGCGGCTTCTCTCTCTCCCGACAGAACGGTGTTTTCGTGTTTTCTATCTTGTGAGTAAGTGTTTTTGTACGTCCTCGTCGCGTCTATCTGTTCTTAAATGTGCATACAGTCGGGAGTTTCTGCTCAACATCGGCAGAGCCACATCTTTAGAGATAAACCTCACGCACACCGAAGCTCGGCCTTCAACATCCCCGACCCCCAGTACTGCATCTGGCCCACAGCGGAGGCACCAAACGCAGCGTGAGATTAAGCAGTAATTAAGAGATTAAGAGTAAGCGTGAGGGTATCCGGCTAGGCTAGCCAGCTATCCCCACAATAAACTGGATTACATTCGATTACTGCTGTTGTGTCTTTGTTTGCGCTGTGTAAGTTACTCAATGCGCGTCACTGACGCTTTTCATATGATTGGAACATATCTAGAAATAATGCTTTAATCAAACTTACTAACTCGTTCATCTCGCTGGAATGGTACATTGCATGTGTTACAAAGTTGGTAGAATAATGATGAAGACGGGCTCGGCGTGACTGGGACTCGTGTTTATTCAGAACTCTCAGATACAAACACAATAAACTCGCGCTGACAGACAGCGCTCTCACAACTCAGTAGTTACTATAAATAACTTTGTTAGCAATCGCTCCGTCTCCGTGATGTCCGGTTCGCGACCGAATCATTCTTTTGAATCGGTTCTTTTTAGTGAACCGAACCAGTTCACCAAATCGGACTGAATCGTTCTAAACGGTTCGCGTCTTGAGTCAGCGCTGATCCATAATTTACTAAAGTTACTAACTTTCTGACATGAGTGACAGCCCCTCCGACTAGAAATAAACTAATAACCTGAAGTATATTCTAGTAACGACAACAGTTCACCCTGAACTGAGACATGCTGAGAGAACTGATGAGAAGTGAACTCAGGTCCATCCGTCTCTCTGGCAGCAGCTTGTGCGTCGTAGACCTCGTTAAACCACGCCCCCTCCGCGCCTTTCAAATGCAAAGATGTCAGCCAATCACAACAGTGGGCGTTTTTACTGAAGTCTCACAGCAGACACGCCTCTTGAAACAGGGCAGTCAGCCACAGGGCAAACAGCAGTATAGAACAAATGCCTTTTATTTCTAAATTATGACATTTTATGATGTAAAAATCATACTAACAATATAAGTACACCTCAGGAAACACTATAAAATAATAGAAAAATGCCATGCCATGGGACCTTTAAGACCTGCACGCATCTAATATACAGACACACGCCGATTTTACTTTCACTTTAGACATAACCGACTGTGTTTGTTAACCATGCGCAGGGCTCCAGAGTGCGACTAAATGGTCGCATTTTGCGACTAAAATTTGAGAGTGTGCGACTGAATTTTACATCCAGTCGCACATGTGCGACCAGTAAATTTGCCTGCTGTCGGTACTGGAGAAATTAAGAAAATACACTTACTATTTATAATTGATAGACGTTATGTCTGGCAAATTCTATCTTTGCCAGCCGTTTCTATATGATAATATTAAACCATTTGTCCGTGATGCATTTTTGCCATTCGCAATCCAGAAGAGAGAGAAAGCGAGCTCTCTCACGTGGAGCTACAGCGAACACAACACCACAGCCAGCTTAATGAGTGACGATGGCCAAGAACTAAACAAAAGTTTAGTCTGCTTAAACTTTAGGGATGTGCTGTGATATGAATCTAATATTTTTTCCGATTTTGGCTTCCAAGAATTATAAAAAGATGGTATGAGGTAAAACTATTCCTATAGCCGTGTTCAGTCGAGCGCGACATCCTTTCCTTCACAGCCTTGCGCTGTCATTTCTCCCTAAACCTAAACTAAACGTCAGATTCAGTGATTGTTGTAAACTGCAGTCTCTACTGTTGCTAAACTGCGGGATGTGTTTGATAATAAAGAGCTATTAAATGCACAATAATCCGCGCAAGAGACGCTGTTTCCAACTTCAAGGCGGCTTACGGTATGTGTGTGTGCTGCGAAATGGACCGACTTGCACTTAATATTTTAGGCTTCGTGTGCACGTCTAAACCATTAAATAAACAACAAATAGCCGGTGTCAAAATGACCGGATTGGAGAGTAGTTATTTTATCAGTTTATATCTTAAATGGGCGTAAATAGTTTGGAGAAATAGGAGAATATGATATTATTAGTTCTACATTTGATCGGTCTTAAAGGGGCAGCGTCTAATAAACCTGCTGACCATTGAGCCATTCATTCGAATAGAACAAAAGGCAAATAGAAAATATTCACATCCCTTGAATTAATAACTTTAGCTTTTATAAGCATTAATCTATCAATTTATACAGTGAAAACTATGGTATGCAGTGTTATTTTACATTTCATTACTTTATTAGATTTCTTTGTAGGTTTGTTCTTTACTATACTGTAATATTAATGCTAGCAGACCTTCCGAATGCCTGCACACTGGTCCATTTACAAATAGATGTTTTATATTTTTGTTCAAACTTTGCAGTTTCTTTTGCTATAGATATTTTACTTTTCAGATTATAAAGCCATGTTAATTATGTTCTCAATTATGTTTTTTTTTTTATAAAAATAAATAAATAAAGTATAATAAAAAGAACCGGTAAGAATACCGCTAAAGTACCGGATCGATAAGCAGTATCGGTAAGAGTAGTAATACCATTAAAACCTTAACGATACCCATCCCTATTAGTAATACAGTGGAAATTAGTAGATTTGGTTAGCATGTTGATTTACGGTGTGCGCCCCTAAAATTTCTGGTTGTGCCCCTAAAATTTTCAGTTGGGGGCCACTGTGCTCCTAGTGAAAAAAGTTAGTCTGGAGCCCTGATGCGTGTATTTGACAGTATTAGCGCAATAAGAGCATTTAGTCCAGTAATCAGGTGTTTAACAGGCTTTTAGCGCTCGTGCTCAGAAAAGCGCATGTTAAAACCATAGACTGTAAAAAAAAATGGACGTAGTGTCCGTGACGTCACCCATAGGACTCTGATGAGCCGTTCTGAAGCGCAAAGTAGGGACGAGCCATCTTGGCAGCGCATCATCGCGCGTCACTCCCGGATAACAGAAAATGGGCAAAAAGGCGGGACGTGGGCGGAGCTTAAGTGACGCGATGACTAACAGACAGCAGATAAATGGCTATCCACCTGTCACTCGAAATGGCCACACCCTTAATTATGCAGACTTTTTAGGCTTTATATAATGTAAACGAATGAGTTATAAAAAAATTCACCCCCCTCACAGTTGTCATGAAGGGCAAAATGAGCCGTATAGACCAAAAGCACAATTTGTACCAGGCTGTAAACATGTTTTATTCTGCTCTAAAGTTGGCCATTTTAACATGGGGCTCAATGAGATTCTGCTCCCTTCTGGATCCTGTCCCTAGCGGCCAGTCGATGAATTGCAGTTTGAGGCACTTCCGTATTGGCTTCAAGAGAAACTGCGGGAGGTTGCCGCTTGGTTAAAACAGTGCATAAGCATGCAAATGAAATGTTTAACCGGCAAGACTTTAAAATGCATGCAAATAATGAACTTTAGTGATTGTGAATAACTATAGTGTTCTGTGAGTATAACTCTATCACTAACGTGTGATGTGAATGTATGTCGCGTTGTTCAGTATATGGAGGCAAATGATAGAATGATATAGCGTGCGTGCGTGCATGCGTGTGTGTATGTGTATGTATATATATATATATATATATATATATATTAGGGATGCACGATATATCGGCAACATATCGTTATCGGCCGATAAATGATTATTTTTGATGTTATCGTTATCGGTCCAATAAGAAAATTTGACCGATATAGTCAAGCCGATAGATAATGTATTATTTCCTTCAGCTGAGACGGACGCGCTGTCCACCATGATGGGTTTGAATTGCTCTAAATATGTTTGGAATCACTTCGAAAAGGAAAATACAGTTATGTGCAACATGTGCAGCGCAAGTCTTCTATAATCTACATAAAATGATAATGAGAATAGAATAGGCTGTAAAAGAGCGTTGTGTTTCAGCGCGTTTGTTGAGGGAAGAGCGCGCCCACGGAGTTCCATGACGAGCACAGTCAAGTTCGCTTGTGCATTCACAGCCTTTTGTGCCATTGTAAGTTGTAATATTATATTTATTATTATTCTGTGTATGTAATATCATATAGGATGCGTTTGGTTGAGTTAATAAACGATGCAGTAAAGCACTTCATTGTACCGGTCTTTAGCTTCAGCGCGCGCCCACGGAGTTACACCTTCATGACGAGCACAGTCAAGTTTGCTTGTGCATTCACAGCTTTTGTGCCATTGTAAGTAGTAATATTATATTTATTATTTTGTGTATATAATCCCATATAGGATGCGTTTGGTTGAGTTAATTAACGATGCAGTAAAGCACTTCATTGTACCGGCGCGCGCATTTCAAACAGAAATGCACAGCATTAATAAATACTGGGACTGTCCTATACATAACACTGCAATGAGAATATTTCTGTTATAAAACGTAGTGAATTCTCTGGGTTTAGTTGTTTTTCAGCGCGCTGTTGTGGGAAGCGTCAACAACGCATTCTGACCAGCACAGTCAAGTTCGCTTGTGCATTCGCGTCATTTTAAGCATATGTAAGTCGTAATATTACGTTTTTGTAGTATAAACATCTGATTAAAGTCATATAGGATAGGATGTGTTTCGTTAAGTCAATAACCCGCAGTGCTTCACTGTACCGGTGATCATCTTAAGTTTCAGCACGCTCTCAAACAGGGGAAGAGCATCCACAGGAGTTATAACCCTTCACCTATGCGTGATTTTGTGCTAATATAAGTTGTAATATTATATTTATTTTGTATAAATATCTGATTGTTCTCATATATGATGCGTTTAGTTGTTAATTAAACTTCTAAGCGCTTCAGTTTATGGTTGTTCGTTCATTCTCTCCAGCTTCAGCGCGCTCTCAAACAGCAACATTATTCCTAATAGACTAGACTAATATTACAGATGTTTACTATTACTGTAATATTAAACATATATTTTTTTCAAAAACACAGAAGCATTATTTTTTATAATTAGCACTTTTATTGTTCTCGTATCATTTCCATCAACAATATGGTTTGATTAAAACCATTTCTTTATCGTCTGTGCGGAGGTTATTTCATGCACTTGCATTCTGATTCTTTATTATGCAGCCTAAGTAATGCTGTTCAATTACTTGTTTGCATTATTTATGTATATTATTTTTATTTTTTAGACAATATAATTTTTGGTAACATTTTACAAATAAGGTCTCATTTTATTAATGCATTAACTGTCATGAACAAACAGAGAGCAATAACCTTTGTTTCTTTTAGTAATAAAATGTTTGTGTTTTGTAACAGTCCATTCACAGTTCATACAATGTTAAAAGACACAACTTTGTGTCTGAATATGTTGAGATTAACATGAACTAAAATTAATAAATCCTGTTGAAGTATTGTTCATTCATTGTTGGTTAACTAATACTAACAAAAATTAAACCTTATTGTAAAGTGTTACAAAAAAAAATTTGGCCATAGGAGTGTAAAATTAATTTGAAAAGGTAAGGAATCTCACACTGGTTCAAATAGGCTACTGTAGTGTATAGGTTTGATTTATGTTGAAGTGTTTGGGACATGGCTTTTAATGGTGAGCCTTTTGTTTTTGTAATCAGGCTCTCAGAGTTTATTAAAATTTGTATTTAGATTTATCGGCTAATATATCGGTTATCGGCTTTCAAATATTAAGAGTTATCGGTATCGGCCAAAATGTTCATATCGGTGCATCCCTAATATATATATATATATATATATATATATATATATATATATATATATATATATATATATATATATATATATATATATATATATATATATATATATATATATATATATATATATATATATATATATATATATATATATATATATATATATATATATATATATATATATATATATATATATATATATATATATATATATATATATATATATATATATATATATATATATATATATATATATATATATATATATATATATATATATATATATATATATATATATATATATATATATATATATATATATATATATATATATATATATATATATATATATATAATATGCATGCATGCATTATTTATTCATTTATTTATTCATTTATTTATTCATATATATATATATATATATATATATATATATATATAAAATATTTGTTATTCAGGGTATGAATAATTTCGGGATTGACTGTGTGTGCGTGCGTGCATATATCTGTGTTTCTGTTTGTTTGAATGCATTTATATACTCCCATCGGTGGACAACAAATGATAGACAAAGTCCAGCCAGGTTTATTGCCCTGTTAAATCTTCGTTCCCATGCAGGGTAAAGGCGCTCATTAGATTGTGGTGGTTATAACCGGGGCAGGGCTGGTTTGTGGCAGCAAGCATAATGATACATGTTCATGTGACTTAGCTTGAACAGTCTGTGCCCGTTCGCTGTATTTACCATCATGACGAATCAGTACAATCGTCATTTAAGTCCTGGTGCAGTAAGCGGTGGAAAAGTGCTCTAGTGAAAGAATGCTGATCCAATTGACCATGTTTGCCAGGGTATTCAGTGTGTGAGGATGTGGAGAGACGCGTGACGGACCTCACTGACCACAGAGCTGCCATTAAACATCCACTATGTTTTAAATTGGCATGTTCTCTGAGCCCAGATAAAGCAAAAAAAACACATTTGCAGCTCTTTCTGTAGGATAAAGTGCTGCGTTGCATTACAGTCACAAGAGATATGCATATGCTTGAAGCCTCTGGGTCAAAAGTGCAATTGAAATTGAGGTGGAACAAAACCTGGAAAAAATCCTTGTCAAACTGCAAGGACTGGACTTCAGTAGAGTTGATTTGATCTGGAGGTGGTACCGTGGTGAAGGCTGGTGTTTATTTGGATGTGCGTGAGAGCGTGTACATGTGGTCTTCATTAATGGTCGCCTCCAGAGAGACAGGGCTGAATTGGCAAATCTTCTCACTGAAGGACAAGCATGTCTGCTGGGCGGATTAACAACACATTTCAAAAGGTGGAGCAGGGGCAGCAGAAAAAAAGCAGAACTGAAATATGCACAAAGGGATAACTGAATTTTGGTACGGTCCTCGTCCCCCATTTATTGTTGGTGTGCATGTTGGCCATGTGAGGAGACGAGGAGGTGTTGTATAAGATATACCAAACATAAGCGGTGGGAGAGAACATAGCTGATGTAAAACCTTTTTATGAACACATATACTACTAAAAGATATAATACTTCTTTTAGTAATTCAGTTTCTTTGGATCGGTTGTTGAAATGGTTGGAAAAAAAAAATGGGTGAGTCATTGCTTGGATTTTCCTTGAAGTCCGTACATGGTATTTTGTCTTTTTTTTTAATAGTAGTTAAATATTTTGTTTTTAGTGGGTAGTTAACATGTCCATATACTCATATATCTAAATCAGGATTTTAGGTTTAAATCTACATATATTTTTAGAATTGTATTTTTTGTATATCTTGCGTCTTGTGATTGGTCACCACCATTTGTGTTTTTTATTTCAAGAAAAATGTGTTGATTTTATAATTCTGACATATTACGGTGTACTCATTTACTCACAAGCAAAGTCCTCCCTTACAACACAATGATTTACAAGCACTTTGCGAATAGATTTGGCATAGATGATTTTAAAGCATAAAAAAAAATTAAGTTTGATTTGTTTACGAATAGGAAATCCAAATTATACAACTATTATGTAGCGTAACACCATGTCTACACCAGATGCAAATGACTCAACAGAAGCAAATAGAACCCATAATCAGTGAATGCTACACTGGATGCTAGTGATGCACTGAAATGAAAATTCTGGATGCACTTGGCCGAAAACTGAAACCAAACTTAAAAAAAAAAAAAAAAAAAAATTATAAATTTCTTATTTTAGATTAGTTTTTTGTATAATTGAATTATTATTAGACTTTTTAATTAAATTCATTTTACAGAGTCCAAATAAAAAAAATACAAGCCAATAAAATAAAATAACCATGCTTAAATTTACTGTAAAACACAAACATTGGACAGAAAACAATCCTTTTAAATATCTATGTTATTTATTCAGTTCTATGCAACAATCCGATTCAACAGATTTATTTTTTGATCAATTATCAAAATAAACTATAGTCTTGGAAAACTATCAGAGCATGTGAGCAGATAGCAGAGAGTGAATCAAGGAATGAGAGGGTGGCATCATTTTACCCAGCATGGCTATAACACACCATTTTGCAGAACTGTAGGACTATTGCAAACAGAAACAAGTCGAGAAATTTCATGTCAGCACGTTATTTGAGCGGACTTTGCTTTTCCCGTGAGCGTGGGTGTTACATGAGTGGAGCAGGGCACACACAGAGCAGAACAGACGCTTCGAAGTTGTGCATCTTCGGAAGTGGATTCGCTCGCAAAGTTACAAAACATGCTACACAAGAGCATGGATACTGATCACTGAACACGGAGGGGCAGGGAGGCATATTTTCGGCTCAAATTTTCTGCCTTTTTTCTCTTTTCGGCCAAAAACGGTTTCAGTGCATCCCTACTGAATGCGGCACAACACAAGTTCCCAACAATAAACTGGTGCCCCATTCTATTTCTTATGTATTCCAAATTCCTGTGCTACTTCTGATACAGACAAATGATTTTCAGCAGTCACTTTGTCGTGTCCAGTGTGGACAGCTTCTAGATCAGGGACTGGCAACTTTGGTCCTGCCCATAGCATTATAGTAATCCTGAAGGCATTGAATAGCTTGTTCAGGTGTGTTTGTGATCAGACAACATTTAATAGACAGCTGAAAACTCATCTCTTCCATGAGCACTTAACCTCATCTTAAAAAAATATATATATATATATATTCCCTCCATATTCTAGCTTATGCTGCTCTAAGCAATGTCCAAACTTAGTATTTCAGGCACTTTTTGTGATTTTTCACCTCTTCATGATAGATCGTTTCCTGTATTCCTCAGTTGTAAGTCGCTTTGGATAAAAGCGTCTGCTAAATGAATAAATGTAAATGTAATCAATGTCTTCAGGATTAATAGAAGTCTGCAGGACAGTGAACATCCAGGACCGAAGATGCCCATCCCTTTCTAGACAGGTCACGTACCATGTAGACTAGGGATCGACAAATTGCGCCAAAGAACGCAATGTGTCGGCCGGTGTTGATTCTGTGGCACACCACCGCGACTTAGTCTATGTGTGGGAAACACTGGAGAGACACGCACACGCGTCTAAACCTCAGCCAGGTGGTCGCTGAATAAAACTCCCACAAATACCACGGTACGTTGGCATTACTTAATCCTATGACCAGTGTTCGTAGCAGCTACTGTATGCATATGAATAGCCTACAACTTAGCTATTTGCAGCTCCCTAAATACAATGGCAAGCAAATATCGGCCTGATATATCGGCCTGCCGATATATTGGTCTAACACTAATGTAGACACAATGTAAGATCTGATCTTAGACCTGTAGTTGATTTTATTATCCTCAGTAGGTCAGCAGCAGGAGAGTGTTGTGTTGACTGATATAATATTGATTTGCCATTAGTGAACAAGCACTGAGCAGGTAAAGCCTGCATGCAAACTAAACCATAAACTCTCATTAAAAGGAATAAAAGTATTTTGATTTCAGGAGTTTGAGATTGCTACAAGATAAGCTCTTGAAGCAACTAAAAACATATAGCCTGTTTTCTTTATCTAAGATCACAAATAATTAATGCTGTTTTACAGGGCAAGTAGATTGAAAACCCATCCGTGTCACAGCAATATTTCTGCATGTTACGCTGGATTAGTAGCCTCAGATATGTCATGTGCTGTTATTTTTTTGTTGTGTGCTTAGGTGAAGCATTTTCACGCATTGCCCCGGGAGAGATGCTGTCCCTCTGCTTTACATTGAATGTTTCATCACTATAAAATCACAAATTGCAAATACAGTAGATGTTTCAAACCATCAGCACTAAAGCAGTGCCTTTTTGTCTTCAGTCTCTATTGAAACATGGGTTGTTTAAAAAATAAAAAAAACACTCTTTTTTTCTGTTGATTTAATAACTGTTTTGGTAGCCTATTTCTTTCATTGCATGTTACTTTATATTAGGTGGCCTTAAATACTATGTACTTACATCAAAAAATAAGTACAATGTACTTACTGTGTTCAAATTGTATTGCAAAACACCTTTGCTGATATTGAGGTGGGATACGGGTAGAGTTAGGGACAGGTGTGGGGGTATAGGTAAGTTTAAGGGTAGGGTTATGTGTAAGGGAAGTGTCAACTGTGTAATTACAAATGTAACTACAGAAATTAATTACAGATGTAATTACATGCAGGTATTTTTAAAAATGTAAGTACAATGTAAAAACATGTATGTACACACAATACGTGCATTGTATCAAATGATTAATTAAAATGTTAGTACATAGTAGTAAAGGCCACCTAATATAAAGTGGGTCCGATTACATAAACATGATTTATAGGAGACATGAACTTGTTTTTAAATGCTCCAAGTCTCTGAATTTCAGTTTAGGAAACAATCAGTTTTTGTGTTAAAGAGATAGTTCCTCCATAAATGAAAGTTGTCGTTTACTCACCCTTGTGTTGTTCCAAACCTGTATGAATTTCTTTCTTCTGTTGAACACAAAAGAAGATATTATGATAAATGTTGGTAACCAGACAGTTGACGGTAGCTATTGACATCCATTTTTTTTCTTCTACTATGGAAGTCAATGGTTACCGTCAACTGTCTGGTTACCAACATTCGTCAAAATATAATGTTTTATGTTCAACAGAAGAAATAAACTCATACAGGTTTGGAACAACATGTGGGTGAGTAAACTGACACAATTTTCATTTTTGGGTGAACTAACCCTTTTAATAGTTTTTATATATATTCTACAAATTTTGAAGGGATAGTTCACCAAAATTACACTGATTTCACTTGAGACATTTTTTTTTTTTAATTGGAACACCTTTTTAAAGAATCTTCACACAGCTCTTTCTTTTAAATTTGAAGTGACCACTTGTCAAGCTACCAAGAGGAAAAATTACATGTAGTGCATGTAACATACACAGTACAAATATTCACAGTAACCAGAGCATCTGATGAAAACACTGCTTTCTTCTACACCTTGACGATTGATAGCAGTTAAACTTGTTCCTCAAAAGCAGGTTTAACCACTTTTTAAAAAGTACTTTTATTGATCCCTATGGAAAATGTGATCACTTGGTAGTTTGCTAGAATGACATTTTTAAAGACAAACTAGTCAGTGATGGAAATGCTAGATACACGAATAGACCTCTAAAATTAACTGCAGATGAAACTATCTTCAGCACCATATGCAACTGTTCTGATCTTGCTCTGCGGTTCAGACATGGTGAGATTGTTCTACAAAACCCAGAAAGCTGCTTTCCCCTCCTTAACCTGTGGTCCCCTTCCTTGCATCCCATGGCATAGAAAAAAACAAGACCGACACATCCAGACCCCACGCATGTTCAGACTTGCACATAGACCCCTTCTTCCTCTTCCAAGAGTTGCTACGGCAACCAGAGTCTGCAGTCACCGATTGGAGGTCTGATTTTTGCCTGTTTTCTGATTGCTTCGTTTTCTTGCAGAGAACTAGAGGCATTTTAAGCTTTTTTCATGCACCAGTATAGTTAATGTTTATCCTTTACCCGTAAAGTCTTACTACTCCTTGGACTTGACCATGAATGCACCTTTAATTGTTTCCATTGCCCGGTCGATTGCATAATCTCAGCTGCACAGCTTGAATAAATTGAGCCTAGAAGGTGGAAACGGAAGGTTTTTTTCCTGTGGAGCTTTCTAGAGCATTGCTCACAATAACACTCACTAAGTTACCACTATTGCTACTCACAGTGGGTCGATGATAACCTGACAAGCCAGACCAACATCAAGATGTTGGGTCTGGGAACACACCATTGGCGGGGCTCAATCCGAGGGGCGGGATAAACGGTTGTTTATCGGTTGTCTTTCAAGTAGCACGCGGAACCGCCACAACTCTGCCGTCATTGTTAAGCCCGCCCACCAGCTCCATACACGATATGATTGCCCTGACTAGAGTTTGGTTTTTCCAGCTCATGCCAGCAGAGACTTGCTAGACGCCCTGGCTGCAAATTATATTTGCTGCCACTAGGGTGGGTCTAGATTTCCAAACTAGGTCGATGAGCTTGGCGTAAGTATAATATTGTGTGAGATTACGTCACTCTTTCTGTACTGCCCAGTTCTTAGTGTTACTTGCTTATACTTGGCATGTAACGTCTAGGGATCGACCGATTATGGATTTTTTTTCATCAGCCTTAGCGGATGACCGATACGGGCTGCCGATTTTCTTGAGCCGATATTTGGAGCCGATACTGCTTTTGCTCCCTCAATTTACATTTACATAAAAATGACACAATAATCATGATGATAACAATTTAAAATGTAAAAAAAGGAATATTTATGGAGCTAAAAAGAACAATATTTAACAAATAGTAAAAACAGGTGCGGTAGAACAAGTGGTGAAAATAAATTCTGAAAATAAATATTTAAGCATAAATAAAATAATTACGCTATTGCACACAGTATCAACAAGCAAGCAGCATAATAAAGTGTACACTGATGGTACTATACTTAATTTTAAAACTATTTACAACCTAGTAATTTAATGCTTAGGTGCACTTAACTTAATCTCTTTTAGAGCAACACCAGCGGTAATTCAGGAAGAAATCTCCCAATGCTCCATGTGAAACTTTGGTCTTTCGACCTTTTATCATCGTGTCAATTAGGGTTGGGAATCGTGAGAAATTTTCCGGTTCCGGTTCCGGTTCCGCCTAACGATTCCGGTTCCGATTCCGGTTCCATTAAAATTATTAAACAAATAGTGGTAAAGGAAAAAGGCACAATACGCAACTCAAACAATCCATTTTGTGTTTATTACTTGCTCTAAAATTCATTTACAGGTTGGCAATGTCAAAAAAGTCCTGTACTGTACATATATTACAGTATTAATTAAGCCATTCTTGCAACACATTTTTTTCATATGAACACCTCTGAAATTGTCTTATTACATTTTATCTCTCTGTCTCTGAATAAAACCAAGTTATAAATGATATTTATTAGTTATATTTATTAATTAGTTGTATATTAATTTAATAGTAATTCAGTTATTCAGTGAACTTGTAAATAATACATTGCAATTCATCATTACAAAGGTAATTGTGCCTAAACGCTTACCTAAACCATGGTGACTCAACGGTTGACAAATATATATATATATATATATATATATATATATATATATATATATATAGGCCTTTCTCTATAAATCTGGTAAGCCCTGAGGCACTCTGTGCTGTAGCAAATGTTTTGTCAAATTGCTAGTGCAGCCTCCTTTGCATGTTATTAACTTTTCACATGTGTTACATTTTGCTTCATTATCATTCATTCTTTGGAAATGAATCCATACTTTTGACTTTCTCTACGCCATGCTGGTGGTTAACGAGAAAATATCTGACGCAAAACCGTAAATGTGTAGCGCGAGGGCTTTCAGGCTTAACTGCGTTACACTCCTGGAAGCGGCAGGCAACGTAATTAATATTCATGATGAGGTGAGCCAGGGTTGCCAGGTTTTTACAAAAAAAACCACACAATTGCACAATCGCTTCAACTCGCGGACATGAAACACAGCCCGCGGCAACAGTGGAAAGCGGGAAAACCACGGACTTGGCAACACTGGCTGTCACTCGCTATGAAAGGATACGCTTCCAGCGCTTCGCGCACACACATTGCACCAGAACCGTTTTCGGAACCGAAACTTAGGAATTTCGCGCGGTTCTGGTATTTTTCAAAAATCAGTTTCGGTTCTGCATAAGAACCGGTTCTCGGTTCCCAACCCTAGTGTCAATTCTCAATTGATTCTGATTAATATGTGCGAGGGAGGGAGAGCAAGACAGTTTGAAGACGGTCAGAGTGCGCGCGCGTGCGTGGCCGGAGGAGGGGCGCGCTCTCTGCTCGTTCTCTCCGCAACAGAAGAGCAACACTCAGTCTCATCACTCACCGATCAAATGAGGCTATATAGCGGGATAAAAATTCGCTTTGGCAGCCGCCAAAACACGCAGTATGTGACGGCCGGTGTTGATTCTGTGGTGCACCACTGCAACTTAGTCCAGGGCCGGCCCTGACCAATTTGCTGCCCTAGGCAAGATTTTACTTGGTGCCCCTTGTATCAAGGTTTAGCACTACATGTTATCAGTCTAAGTTGCGGAAACACTGGTACTGTTTTATTTTTTTAATGCATTGATGTTTTTTAATTTTTATTGTTGTTGTTTTATATGATGTCCAGTCCATTCTACCCCATTATTATGTTCATAATATTATTATTATTAATTTTTTTAAAAAGGCTGGTGATAGTTAAACTATACAAAAATAGCACCTACGCTACATTACAGCCTAAACACAAATAACAAGTACAAGCACCAACTATTGAGAACTAGCAAAAGTGTTTGTTTTCCAGTAGATGGCAGCAAACTTCCACTAATATGCACATTCATGTTTTCACCATGAATTAAACTGAGAAATTTAGATATTTAATGTGAAATTTACATAAAATTTTGCTATTTTAAATAAGCCTGTATATAAATATCATTACTAATTTCCGCAAATACATTTTAAAATGTCCATATGTCCCCTTAAAACTGCACAACTGTAGAGTAAAAACATTAGGCTATTAAAAAAGTGATATTACATGCGTTTAAAAAAACAGATATGATTTTTTTTTTTTTTTTTTTTACAAAATACACTGTCTGGGGCCACTGGAGAACCCAAAACAGCTGCTTGCATATAGTTTAAGGTAAAACTGGAATTAATTTGCGTACATTAGTATTTTACTACTATGCAGTTAAATAAACTGTTCATTCATTACATCACTTTACCTCTGTCTTTACACTGCAAAAAATGCTCTTCTTCTTTAGTACATTTTTCTTGTGTCCAGTCCAAACATCAAAAAATTCTTAAATCAAGATGTATGTACTAGTAAAATGACATTAGATAAATTTTTCCTTGTTTTCTGGGAAAAAAAAAAAATCAAAATTAAGTGAGTTTTAGCTTAAAACTAGCACAATTATCTGCCAAATGGGGTGAGAAAAATGATCTTACTTCTGTTTGGGACAGAAACAAGAAACAAGATTTCAATCAGGAACAAGATTATTTTTCTCACCCCATTGGCAGATAATTTAGCTTGTTTTAAGCATAAACTCACTTAAGAAAAAATATAATTTGACTTATCTAGTAAATGCATCTTGGTTTAAGAATGTTTAGATATTTAGACTAGAAACAAGACAAAAATACGAAATAAGAAGAGCATTTTTGCAGTGTTTCCCTTATCTTGCCTGCATCAGAGGGCTTCTGTTTTTTATGATAGCCTACTAGAATTCGGCCATCCGTCATAAATTATCAGGCAACTTTCACCGTGTCTACACCTGGAGCGAGCGGCCAAGCACCCTAAAAAATGAAAGCAATCCTGTCTACATTAGATGCGGCGAGAAGCGACGTGACACAACAAATTCCCAACGTTAAACTGATCACGCGTTATATTTCTGACGCACTTCAAGTAGCTCGGCGGGGGAGATCGATGAGGC
This sequence comes from Gobio gobio, assembly GCF_949357685.1. Classification (NCBI taxonomy): domain Eukaryota; kingdom Metazoa; phylum Chordata; class Actinopteri; order Cypriniformes; family Gobionidae; genus Gobio; species Gobio gobio. Next base: position 17,284,443 of record NC_137100.1, read on the forward strand.
GGACCGGGAAGATGCGGGGGACTTAGTTAAGTTTTTTTGCGCTTTATTTGGTAATATTTCAAATGAATGTGAATAAAATAGTATCAGTAATACATTTTGGCGCCCCTATGGATGACTGGCGCCCCTAGCATTTGCCTATTCCGCCTATGCCACGGGCCGGCCCTGACTTAGTCTATGTGTGGGAAACACTGGAGAGAGACACACACACACACCACACACGTCTAAATCTCAGCCAGGTGGTCGCTGAATAAAACTCCCACAAATACCATGGTACAACGTCGGCATTACTTAATCCTATGACCAGTGTTCGTAACCGCTACCGTATGCTCACAAATAGTCTACAGCTTAGCTATTTGCAGCTCCCTAAATACAATGGCAAGCAGTTTTATAGACGAGGCATTCAACATTTGCGTTTTCCATTTGGACACACAAACTTGCTTAGCTATAGTTGCAAGCACATATAGAGCAACGTGTTTCCACTTTTAAAGTGTATGGAAATATTTCAACTAAGTCAAACAGTTAAAAGATGCTTTGAAAGTTTAAAACTTATCGTTGTCTTGAAGAGAAGATTGCAGCTCTCTGCTAGTTGGGGGAGGGGCAGTGCATGAACTGCAGCGTCTCCAGCAACACCGAGCTGCCTGTGGACGACTGTCTGTGAATAATGCCGGGGAAAAAATATCGGCGAACGCAGCAGCCTTGTATCTGCCGATACATGTAAAAAATCGCAAACATTGGCCCGATATATCGGCCGGCCGATATACCGGTCTAACACTAGTAACGTCACGCAGCTTTTTAAGGAGAGTGTAAGGAGACTTACACTGAAGAACAGATTCTGGGTGAAACTTTAGGATGGGCTGTTTTAACTTAACTTATTACCTGTAAGCAACCTCCCATTGCGGTGTATTTTTCATGGTCGAACACCTATGAACTATAGTCTAGTTCTTCTTTAGTTACTCAAGATCCTAGAGACGATGTCTCTGGGACATAGTGGAACCTTGAACTAAAACATTTGGACTATTCCACTATCATCAATCCTGAATGTCATTCAATCTAGCTCCATGGAAGGCCAGTGCTATCAAGTCACCCTGAGTTACTTAGAAGCAATTCAATCCCCCCCCCCCTCCCCTTTCAGCCTCGCGTCCTCTGTGGAAATGCCCATCCAATGCATGTAAATAAACACAAGACTCTTGGAATATACATTTCTACGACGTAATTGAGTAGGTCATAAAGAAGTCATAAATAGTGCATTATGGCTTGTGATTTAATTATTTACTTATTTTGTAATTACAGACCACCATAGTGTGACTTAAACTGAGCCAGTTTCATTATCAAGACAGCATAGTGACTTAAGCTAATTCACCAAACTGATATGGGAAATGTTAAGAATCTGTTAAATTCAAGAACCATATTTGTCACTTTTGACCAGAGCATTTTGAGCTAAGGTAAAATTAGCCCAGCGCTTTGAATTTGGATTCTAAGAAGGAGCTGGCTGGATAAGGTGTCTGTCTGGGCACAAGGTTATCCCTCAGCGCAGCGTACCAAAGTGGCACTACTCTCCAAATTTCTATATGAGGAATCTGTCTTTCACTCCCTCTGCCTCGAGTGCAGAAGTTCTCAGAAAATGAATAACTCCTTATGCTCTGTCACTTTGAAAGGCAACAGCCATCTGGAGTCCATTATTGGCAAAGTTGAGTTCAAGAGAAGGAGTGTGAGCAATACAACTTTCTTTGCTAATCTCCTAGGCTAGCAAAAAAAAAAGTCCCAGAGCCTTGGGAGTTGGGACTAAACATGAATATTATTTCTGATGGCTTAAACACCCATTTCCTCATGTGTGGTTGTTTTTTCCATTTAGGCAGCCTTCAAATTTTTTTATTTGAGTCATTCCTTCTAAGAAACTCTGCAAACTGTAAAGATCTTCTTGATGCCTCTATAAAAAAGTTCTGTAAAGGGAACCCATTCATAATATACTGCGTTTGGACCTGTGGCGTTGGACGCTGCTAACAGTCGAGTCTTTTAGAAATCCAAGCCTTTTAAAATGCTGTGCACCAAATCCAAATAAAGCTCAAGCCAGGCCCGCAGCCCTTTCATGCCCGCACCTGGACTGGTCTGTTTACTTTATCCTTCTCGTCCACCTCCACTGCACACTTAATCATATCCTACCGGTCAGCACCAGCCTTAAACACGCTTAGATGTGCCATCCAAACGTGTTCCTTGCTGCACCACATAAATACATGAAGACGACTATTGATCTAAGCGTCCCTTGACTGTGGAGTGGGTCATGGTTCTTGTTTTCCTTGGAGGCTTTGAAATGGTGTTTTTGGTGCTTAATGAAAAGCTAGTAGAGTTGTTCAAAGGTACCTGGTGGCTTTTTGATATGATTGTTTAACTTTCTCTCCTTTAGGCTCAAGCACTCTGTTGGACCTGACGGAGCAGTTCGCTCCTCCAGAGATGGCACCGCCCATGCTGCTCAAGCTCCTTGAGGCCATTGAGAGGAAAGGTGAATCAATCACGAATACTTCTTTGTCATGTGTACATGCACATCGTAATTATTGCATTTTCTACATGTATTAACTCACATATAAACTCTGTACAGGTCTAGACAACCCTACTCTCTATCGAAACTTCACTGCTGGAGGAGGGCTGGATGTCAGACAGTGTTTTGATAGTGGTAAGTGACATAGCCCATTAGCTGTTGCCACTGTTAACTGTTGTAAACTGGTGCGATGCGACAAATGCTTTTCTGTCCATGCTTCGTGCGTGTGACATCTAATCTCACACAATTTCTCAGCTACTGAGAAATTATTTTAGAAACCATATATCAACACCCTGGCAACCACCCAGAACAACCTAGCATTGTAACATTGAGCACCACTCTGAATCTGGTTGGGAAAAAAAGTTATTGAGCAAAAATATATATATTGCTTGTCTCCTTGTGCCTTGTTATTATACCTGGTCGTTCCTTCCTGTCTCACTAATGTTTCATGTTTGTGTTCTTTGAATCAGACCCTGCCTCTATGGATCTTGAGCAGATGGACCTTCAGATGTTGTGTGATGGTCTGCGGAGGTATCTTCAAGATCTACCTCAGCCTGTCATCCCCTCTACGATCTACACTGAGATGATGCGCATCGCTCAAGGTAAGTTTCCATAGGATTACTGCACATCAGCATTTGGGCAACAGCTCTAAAACTCTCATGGGATTTCTATGATATAGTATTAATTAGGGATGGGCATTTTCCCAAAATATTATATATATATATATATATATATATATATATATATATATATATATATATATATATATATATATATATATATATATATATATATATATATATATACAGTGAGTGTTTCAATGAATTCCTGTGATAGTTTAACTTCCATATGCGATCTGAAAACGTGCCAGACTGGCGCTTAACGTTACCTCAGTTCTGCTCTGCTCTTCGTGCTGAATAAAATCGGACACGTCTGTGCCGTGACTTTCGTTCGGCTCACTCACACTTTATTGAAAAGACACATTCAGTTTTTAATTGTAGTGTTTATTCTCTAACTGAACGAAATGATTGTATTACTATGAAGATCAAAACGACGGTGTACGGAGTGGCCTCGTAGGGCAGCGACGCAAGTGCATTGTGGGAGTTGTTGTCTTTCGTCCACATGAGACAAAAATACATTTTCTGTCTTTTCTCAGTCTAGAAGGCACCAAATTAAAAAATAATTTCACATTTCTACTGCATAAATGACCCAGTTTAAATACAAAGCTTAATGCTAAATCACTGAAGTAACTCTTTAACGTAAACTTCTGTCCCTTTAAGACCTGACGCATGCATGGATCCCAAACACTGTTCCTGTGTTTGGGATCCATGCGTGCGTCAGGTCTTAAAGGGACAGAAGTTATTTATTATTCAAACTACAAAAAGACAAACGATCACTTACGAGCACACATATTCTGAATGCCTTCGGCAGAATTCAAATTAGCCATTTTAATCTAGATTAATTCCAAGATTACAGTGAGATTAATCTAGATTAAAAAAATGAATCTATGCCCACCACTAATTGTTTCACATTTTCATGTTGAGAAAAACTATCATGTGGATGATATTATTCTCGGGTGAGAAACGCACCCCGCTGACAGACGTTTCTAACAGCACTTTGAGTTTTCTGTTCTTAAACCCTTGACGAATCTTAAAGAAAGCATATGTCTCATTTTGCTATTATATAAATTATCATCTCGCTCTCACTCAGTAAACGTCTGTGCTTGCCTGCACTCGTGAACGCAGTGATGGACAGCTGTCTTTCCTCATTCTCCTGGTGTTTCATGTGATTTCTCATTGGGGTCATGATATTATGATAACTATATTTAATTTGATCATAAGTAACTCCATTTTTAAGATAATTTTAAATTTTCATCTAAGTAATTCCAAACTTTGCGAGGCAGACGACGACATTGTGACCAAATACACTCAACTTAATAACACGCTCCACAGCGCCACCCAGTGGATTTAGTTATAACGGCGAGTTTAGAGGGATTTATCATGGATTCACTGCATTTACGGCCAGCAAAGCAACATAGTAAAATTCGAATAGTGTTTTTATTTTTTGTATATTAATTACAGATTGAATATTCGACTATTCGTACACAGCCCTAGTATTAATCCATTTTAATTCTGCCATGTGAATAATTAGGTTTACACCGGGATGAGTTTCCAATTCTCAGTTTGCTCATAAACTAATGTTTAAACGGATGAAATGCTGTTGCTGATGATGAACATAATATGCTTGTTTTATTGGTGCAAACAGTCCTCATTGTATATGCACTTTTTAATAATACAGCACAATTGTATTTTTTCTGTTAAATAAGTTACACCAGGACAATCTTGCTTTGTTGAGAGAGGGAAAAAAACACAGATAAGTCGCATCGTTGTGTAGCACCGTGTCCTAACTACACGCGACGTACCACAACACGTGATAAAAGGTATCTTTTCCATGTTAATTTGAGTTTTTGTTCTAACCAGCCGCGACGGCGACACGCGATGATTCTATTTTAGAATTTTAGTTTCTATTTCTGTGACATCGCGGCTGGAACAACAACACAAAACATAATCTCAGGTAATGTTTATGTGCTTTATTTAAGGTTAAAAGCGTGTAATGTGACTTTGAATATCATTTAGTGCTCCCGGCTTTGTAACGTAGTCGTACTAAAAGCAACAATGGATAATTCTCCTCAGATCTTGAAATTAAACAAATGGAAACAAGAACATTCAAACTGTGAACAAACAAGTTTATTCTATGACAAAGATTGTTTTAGTAACTCCGTATGTATTTTAGTAATGTTTAAAGGAGAACTGTTTAAAGGAGAACTGGCAACCAGACTGAGTTTGGTTTCTTCTGATGGAGTTTTGGTTCCTTGCCACTGTCGCCTTTGGCTTGGTTTGCTCAGTTGGGGACACTAAGTTTTCAACAAAATATTCAAATAAATTTTCATCTAAATTACTGATCTGCCCGCTTTGTCACTATATGATAATTGAAATGTGCTGGATGACATCACCGTTTTCTCCGGAGCGTCTGTACAGCCGAATCAAATTCTGTTGCATTATTTTCCTGTTTAACACTGTGAAGCTGCTTTGAAACAATCAGCATTGTAAAAAGCGTTATATAAATATAGGTGACTTGACTTTAAATGATCTTATATTTGTGAATTTGATTATTGTAGGCTACTTATCCATTTCCTTGCGAGTGCCGTCAAGATTAATCTCTGGTGCCATGCACTTGTCGCGAGAGCCCGCCCACACACTGTTCTGATTGGCTGTGGTTTTTTGATTGTTTTGTCGCATTTCGTAGTCGCGTCTTGTGTGGACAGACAAGTTGCTTGTCGCTGGAATGTTATTGCATCGCGTGTAGTTAGGACACGGTGTAAGTAGCATTTTATGATTACATTCAGAAATAATGTTAAATACTGCTAAATAAAATGCAACGTTAACAATATAAGACTGTAAACATGCTTTCCAAATCTTTTACATTTAATGGTAGCCTTTTCAGAACAGAAAAAAAATGACAAAAAATGTGTTTAAAATAAAAAGTGTTATAGTGCCATTTTATTACAGACATTTATTTTAAATGCCAAGCCCTTAACAAACTTAAAGCAAAACTGGAACTGAACCCTGCGGTGGGCTCGCGTACCTCTCATTCGACATGAATCGTTTCCATGAATGAATCATTAGTAAACTGGAATTACTATTAACTACTAAACTATTATTTAATATGTTAAGAAGGCTTTGTACTTCTCTCTTGTCCCAATATCCACTTAAAGCAGCATTCACATGCGCAAAATGTGTTTGGAATAGCATCGCGGCAGAGCAATGCTCACGCTGACCTACACAGCCTACCCAACAGACAAATTAAAATGAACCGAATAACTTCTCTTTGTTTAGTTGTCTCATTTAGTTTGATGATGAAGAGGCTGTTATGTTAAAGTTAAGTTAGCAATGCTAGAACTGATATGGTGTTGTGTGCGCTTTTGAGGCACCGCCGTGATCACTTGGATTATATCAGTGGAAACAACTTAAAATACTCCGTCAGAAACGCTAAAGGGTCTTTTTTTTCTCTGTGTGTACCTTCAAAATATCAGCAGAACTTTGGGTTTGTTTCTAAAATAAAGAAAACTTTAGCAAAATGCGCTTGTCGTTTCTGTCCCTGGGAACTTCTTCCTGATGCATGTCACACAGAAAAAAACCTCAACGAATACTGCCATAAAAAATATATTAATGAAAATCTTGAAGTACCTACTTTTAAGTGTCTACATTTTGTTTAATTGACCTTAAATGCATTCTATGAGTCACTTTGCAATATAAATCGTAGCATGTTTCAGAGGATAAATGTGACTTGTAGTCTGGAAATACAGTGCAGCAAATTATTTTGCGGACCCTATCGGTCACGGACCCACACTTTGAAAACCTCTGATCTTAGTAACGTCCCTCGGCTATGTTCTAGCTGTGCAAGTACAGCGCCTATGTTACAGGGTTAGATTTTGGTAACATAAAATTAGGGGTGCACCGATCCGACTTTTTCAGTCCCGATACCGATACCGATGCCTGGGCTTTGTGTATCTGTCGATACCCGATACCGATCCGATATATTGTTGAATTAATAATAAACTGTATATCTTCCACCTTATACCTTCCTTGAAGAGACTAAAGGCACCAGACTTTACTAACTAAACATAACTAAGACAAAATAACAGATGTATGTAAGGTGTTGAATTCTTATTTATTTAAAAAACAATTGTGCATTCAAATCTAAAATAGAATGTAATCTAACTTCTTTAAATAAATAAAATGTAGCAGTGGAAACAAAAAACAGTGTATTGGTCAAACATACAATAGTAATCTGACAGTTACCAAACATTTTTTACACTACAGATAATTGTTTTGGTATATAATCATATCAATATTAAAAAGTAGCATTACAAATTAACAAATAGTCTAATTTTCTACCATATGCAATTTAATAAAAAATTTCAGCTAGCTAATAACAACTTTGTTCTGGTTTCACCTCACTCCAGATTAAATGATTGTAGGCTAGGCCTATTTATTTTACTACACATTGTCAACAGAAATAAGATGAAATACTGTTGATAATTAAAAATAATTCTTACTATCCACTCTTGCTAAAATGGGTAAGCACACTTGTGTTCTCATTTCAGTTGCGTTCTGAGTAAATTAATAAACTGAGTTCATGAGTTCAGTGTTGGACAGATCAGTTGTTCTGGCCAGTCGTTAAAATGATTCGGTTCAAAGGAGTCATTAGGTCACGAATCGGACATTAGCAGACGCGTTGTGTGCGAATCCCGTCTGTTAGAACATCGCGAAAGATGTCAACACACAGAAAACACTTCATAACTGGATATAATTTGTCTCCCGCTTATTGAAAGTATGCTTTATGTCAGCTGGTCAGAGAAGAGTCAATGTTTTTTGAGCGCAATTCACACCCAGTGATAATTCAAGGACAAAATTGTCCGAATGTGTCACGTGCAACATGGTTTCGGTCTTCCGAGCTTTTGATTTGGATTAATATGTGAAATATGAGCGAACACTGATTATTTTGAAGACCCAGAGAGCGCGCGCGGGGGAGGAGCTCTCAGATCGGTCTCTCTGTCACTCAGTCACAAGCGCAGCATCTGTTCTACATCACTCGTAAATCACAATAACTCATCAAATTAGGCTTTGGCCGTCAAAAAAATGTCAATGCAGGAAAGACCCTTACTTTGCAGTAATACCCTCGAAACAGCGACGAACTAGTTGGCGTGGCAAGCGTGAAATATCTCCTCCACACAGCCGAGTCTCTTCTAGCATGCGACACACGTGAAGCTGACGAATGACGTAGGTTCTGCTGCGACGGAAAAAAACACCTGGATCGGCTTGTGGATCTGTTAATTTTTCCGATCCCCGATCCAGCTATTTTGTCAGTATCGCGGCCGATATCCGATCCTAATATCGGATCGGTGCACCCCTACATAAAATCTCACTGTAACAAAGTTTGCTGCTTTAGCTCAAATCAAACAAAAGTGTGTGTTTAAAGCTACACTATGTAACTTTTCCGTCCACTAGAGGTCGCCTGTTCAAAACAAAGGCGTAGTTTGATGACGGCACGTTTGAGCGCAGAATGTCGGGACATGTGGTCTTCAGCTCACAGCCGGTGGGAAACAGTCAGGATAGGACTCGGGCAGAAATCATGTTCATGGATGCGATTATTAACGTTACTGTAGTCTGAAGCAGAGCAGGAGCGAGTGTTGTGGAGCTGAGCAAGGCCGCAGGAGCGATTGAAGAGCGGGACTGTTATTATGGCATAGTCGCTGGCGGGACTTTTATTATGACACGGTTGCCGGAGCCACTTACAGTTATGAGTTTGAGGTAACGCAACTCTGTTTATCGTATTAGATATATCTGAGTGTGTTGAAAAGGAAGTTATAACGTTCGCTCGGCGGCTGCTGTGACACTTGTTCCACTGCAGTGAAAGTAAAGTGTTTCACTGAATAAAACCGGAGACCGAGGGTGACGCAGATATGACGCAATCGACAGGCGACTCCCTCACACCCATAGCTCACACGTCCCGGTTCCGTGGTTAAAATAGCAAATTTCTCACGATTTACAAATAGTTGAAAACATTTGGGATATTCTAAGTACTCAACTGAACAAAATATATAACACTGGCCTAGTAGTTTCTGGATATTTTACTGCAAAAATCCTACATAGTTCACCTTTAAAGCATTTTAATCAGGCTGGTTCAGCTAATGAAGTTTTAGAATAAGGACTGTTCAATATGTCAATTAAAATGTGGGATTTCCTTTCATGTTATCATGTTCAGAGTGAAAATAATTTTTTTATTTATTTTTTACAAATAGTCTGGCTCATTCTACGGTTTCTGATGTAGCGCACAACTTCTATGGTCCTTTAAATGCGTGGAATAATCAGACCATTTTTCATTGAACTCATTTCATTATAAGAGCCACAGGGTGGTGCTATTGTTTTCAAGATGTGTTAGGCAGATGGTGAGCCTCTTACAATGGTAATAAAGTAACGCAAGGAATAACTGTCCCGTGACCTTTTAAAAGCAGCAGTGCAGACTCATCTGTCAAGATTGTGTGATTGTATCATCACAGTGCATACTTTTACGAGTACACATGTTCCAGCACTTATCTGATTTTGTGTCTACTAACCCTAGCCAATTCAACAGCAAAAAGTATTCCAGGTGTTGTATTGGCCATTGAATTTACCTGCCCTCTGCAGAACAAATGTTTGGCGTTGTAAACTAGCATGTCTCGTATTTGAGAGTGAACAGTGTTGGTTGTTTTTTTTTGCTTCGCACTTCTCTTTTGGGTAAAGTCACGTGGCTGGAAACAGGATATCTGTGGTTAATAGCCCTAAAGCAAACCTGAAAACTTATCTGCGACATCAGCGCTGTCAACCAATCACCTCTCACAGTACCTTACTCACTCTGTCATTGTCTCGCTTAAGATCTTGTGCGGTTAGTTGCACACTGAGCGCTATTTTCCACACTATTTTTGCATATGTCCTCACTGATTATTGATGTTTAGCTCACTTTAACTATATCACATGACGGCACTTTAAGTGTATTCAGGTGGGTGTTAGAAAGCCCTTGTTTTACACTCTTATGTCTGTCTGTCTGTCTCTTCAGAAGTGCAGGGTACAGACGAATGCGCACATCACCTGCGGCTGGTGGGCAGCTCCGCTGCACTTCCTCCACAGTACTGGCTGACCCTGCAGAGCTTGCTGCGCCACTTCTCCCGTGTATGCCAGGCCTCAGCAGCTAACCTGCTCAGTGCTCGTGCCCTCGCTGAGATCTTCAGTCCGGCACTCTTCAGACATCAGCCCACCAGGTACATCCTGACACATATGCTAATGAATCATGCTGTTGCCACCTAGCCTGCTAGCAAAAAAACTGATGTTTCAATTTCCCTTCCCAGCTGTGAGCCCAGCCCAGAGGCTCACATCAGAATAGTTGAAGTCTTGGTGACCAGCGAATGGAGTGACAGTCAGGCAGCTCCAGGTAAATGCACTATAACAATGATAACAAACTTTAACTTTAAGACAATGGTTTTCAACCAACCTTTAAATTATTTAAATTTAGTTATCTTAAAAATCCTAATTCTGACATCATATTTGAATGAAGGCAGGTCTTGGAGTCAAAAAGGTTGAGAAACATTGCTCTAAAGCTTTGCATACAGTGTAGGCAATGGGATAGTGATGGCAAACTGGATTCAAACCAGTGTTGTTCAAATAAGCACAATGGTCACACATGCGCATTCAACGATGTATTGGAGTAGATGAATCAACTGGCAACAATGTGGAGAAGATAGGGAAAGGTAACTGGTATTGAAATGTATGTGTAATGGTCTTGCACCTGGGTTTGCTGGATGAGACACCTTGGCTTAATGGTAAGTGCTAGCCACTAGGCCACAGCTTCAACAGATGTTCACACTCTTACAAAAGATCAAAAAGCACATACAACTCCAAAGAATGTATAGAAATAGATGTACAAAGAATGGGAGATATCTGGTTCTGATGTGCTTTAAGCAGAAAAAGGGAAGACTGCATTGATATTCTTAAACTCTTGTATGAAGTAGCCTTTTCACTTCAGCAGTATGCATTCTTGGCTGCAAAATACTTTGATATGAATGTTTAATGGCTGGTAGTGCTCTGTCGAAAAATCTGTTCCACTCCCTTGCTTTTGTGGGTCAGGTTCATTTAGAGATGGGACAGGCCACAGAGACACGTGTGTGTGTGTGTGTGTGTGTGTGTGTGTGTGTGTGTGTGTGTGTGTGTGTGTGTGTGTGTGTGTGTGTGTGTGTGTGTGTGTGTGTGTGTGTGTGTGTGTGTGTGTGTGTGTGTGTGTGTGTGTGTGTGTGTGTGTGTGTGTGTGTGTGTGTGTGTGTGTGTGTGTGTGTGTGTGTGTGTGTGTGTGTGTGTGTGTGTGTGTGTGTGTGTGTGTGTGTGTGTGTGTGTGTGTGTGTGTGTGTGTGTGTGTGTGTGTGTGTGTGTGTGTGTGTGTGTGTGTGTGTGTGTGTGTGTGTGTGTGTGTGTGTGTGTGTGTGTGTGTGTGTGTGTGTGTGTGTGTGTGTGTGTGTGTGTGTGTGTGTGTGTGTGTGTGTGTGTGTGTGTGTGTGTGTGTGTGTGTGTGTGTGTGTGTGTGTGTGTGTGTGTGTTGCTCTGAACACAGACCAGTTGTCTAGTTGGACTTTTATAGCACTAGTAAAGTCTCTCGCCCTGCTTCACTCCCTGTCTTTATCCGTCTATCTCTCTCCCAAGTCTGGCTGTGTGACCGTTTAAATGTTTTATTACCTGTTAGGGCCTATTTATACCTTGCCCTGGCATAGAGGAAGCTCAGCTGTCAGTAATTTGCACCTGCAGGAGGCTGGGTTGGGTGAGACGAGTCCAGACTTAAACGCACACTTGCCTCCTTGCTGCTCGGACAGCTCAGTTTCTTCCTGAACCTCCTGTACAAGCTTTTACACAAACATGGGTCACACAAGTGCCACCTATTACTGCTACTTGTTGCCTTACTGACCTGCCCATACACGATTCCTGCACATGTGGCAGTGTGTAGCTGTTGATATGTGTGTTAATTTGAGTGTGTGGATGCGTGTGTGCACATGTTCCTAGTTACTAGGTAGCTAATTTAAGCAGGTGGCAAAAGGCCCACTTGGATTGGTTTGGCTTGAAGTGCGGTCTGCTCCACAGAGCTCTCTTGTTAGCTTGCAGCGGCGGCTGTTCGGTCTTGCATGCATTCTAACACACACACGCGCAACGATCACTTCCGAGGACTTTACTCCACCCCCATCCCCCTGGCCCCCTCCTGTCTGTGCCACATTCCCCTCCCAAAACATAAGGGTGCACAGCTCAGCAAATATTTGAACCTGAGCGAGTTAATCATGAGACTGAACCCTTGGAGCCAGAGAGAGTGAATGAGCAGAGAGAGAGAGAGAGCGCGAGCGAGAGAAATCGCAAGTCGGCTAGCAGCAGTGCGACCCCAGCAATCATTTACCCGGCCGTCCCGGAGCAGGCGTCATTCTCCACCCCTCTCAGACCTGCTTTAGTTCTCCGGACTCAACCTGTCGCACCAACTTTTCTTTCTTAACTCGGATTTTGCTGGATTTCTTCAGACTGCCACAGTGATTTTTAGACTCCTACACCAGTCAAGTGGGAAAAATTTTCAAAACCACAAGAGTACCGTCTTTTGGATTTACCAAGAATCACAAGTGATGCTTACTGGACAGACTTGCTGAACGAAAAGGCTGCTTGACTTTTGCTTAACATGCACAACCTGCAATGTAAGTGTGTGGTTTTGGTGTCTCAGGAAGTTTGGTGTAATGATTGGGTTACTTTTGTCAAAAGCAGTTTGGTAGACAGAAAATGTATCAAAGTAAAGCAGCATGTCATCACTTCGGGAGTTACCGGGTTTTTCATAGCGTATGATAGTGGTTCTTTCAGAGGTCCTATTTTGTGTCCTGTTCTAGATCTTTCACTAAAGCTCTGACAGGCTTGTATATCAGTGCTACTCTCCTGTATGATTGTGTACTTGATACTTGTGTGTATCAAGTCTAGCACTCCAAGTGCAACCTGCTACGAAAAGTGGGTTAACCTGTTTGACTGACACCAGCATGCCTGAGCATGCGAGGTGAATGTGTTGCATTATTCATCAGCTCCAATAAAAGTTAGGGTATAGAATTTCTTTAAAATGCAAAGAGTCCATGAAGTTTTAATTTATTTTTTACACGCTTCCTTATCCATTGATTTCCCAGTGGCAGTCAGTTACACTTAAACTTACTGTATGGCTGTTAAGACCCCCAGCTGAAGTGCCTTTCTGACCTGTCATTAGAGTGCCAAGCTTGACAATAGCCCATGTTCCTGTGACTGTTTTAACCCTACTGAGAATTGTGGCTATTTCAGGTACCCTCTTAAGCACGAATAGCTGATCTCTACACTTCTACAGTCCTCTGTGAGTCGCATGTGGGGATTATAAGAAGTATTTGCAAGCCGTGCCTGCCTCCTGACCTGGCCTTGTCTTTGACGTAGGGACTGCCTACGTGCCGCTGCAGCAGCGATTTTGTCTGCCTACCAGCACAGAGGCCGTGCTGATCGCTTATGTTCGGAGTGAGGCGGGGCTTAGCAAAGCTGCATCACAGATACAGGAAGGGAGGGGGTGACAGAGAAAGACAGTAAAGCTTCAGTTCCTTTTTCTCATTCGAAAGATGCTGTGCTGCAGTGCACCTTGTCTCTGATTCAACTCCCTCTGTTTGGACGCATTAAAACAGCTTGGATAACGCATGTTTTCATCACGGATAAAGGATATTGCTGGATCACAAGTTAGAGTATATAAATCTTGCTTTTGATGCACTTTTCATTGTCGACTTTTGAACGGACAAAGCATTGTTGCAATGACATCATTGCACTCAGTACTTGGAAGAAATAGAGGCAGGTGATGAGGCAGGAGTGGCCAGCAACAGTCCTGCAGCATCATTGGCTGGGGTAAGTGATGTAATGGCTTTCACTGACTCCACTCTCCAAGGCTTTTAAAGAATTGATCTCAAAGCGATGAGTGAGAAGAACCTGGATTCATAGTATCCATTCAGACAAGGTTTGCAAAGAAACTGCATGCGTATCCTTCCAGATATGCAACACACCCTTAGGCATGGCGGATTTAGAGAGTCCAAGACTTGACACTGGATCAGGATTTGGATCAGACCTGCTGTTTTACATAGAAATAGACGCGCCAGGTAACTGTTGAAGTTTGTGCATTACAAACATGTCATTCTTAAGTCTTAATTTGATGGTGACAGCTATGTCCGTGCTCTTGGATGCATTTTGTTGGTCTCAAAATGGGTTTAACATCTTGCCATTGACGTGTTCTTATGGTGACAGATACATTAGTCGTTGTGTGGAATATTGTGTGTAAATGGGGGACGCATCTGCTTTAGGTACCACAAAGCATGGGATGATTTGTTAGTTAGATTCTTGTATCTGGTTTATCTTTGTCTGTGAGTTTTATACTCCGCGATTGCGCTAGACAGAAAATGCTTAGCGACGATAGTGACTGAAGTGAACAAAAGAAGAGACAGTGAGTGTGCATGAGGTGGTGGTGGTGGGGGTGGGTTGGAAGATAAAAATAGCCCACCGCTTCAGCTCTGCCTCATGCTCCACGGAGACTGCACTGCCCCCGCTGCTTCCCGTCACACGGCGCAGCAGCCAATCAGATACATCCTCTGCCTCTACCCAGCGAAGCAACATGTTCTTAATGGTTAACGATTTTTGCATGAATGTGCATATTGCATTGCTTTGAAAAGCCCATTAGTGGGTATATGACTGCTGTCATTGCATTGCTTCTAGAAACAGTGCTAATTTTGTTCAGAAGCACTTGTTGTAAAAGTCAACGGATGCATTAAATAACTGATATCAAATCCAAATTAAAGCTCCTTCTCCCTGTTTTATATCTCCATGACTCATCTGTGTGATCGGTGGATCTCACGAATATCTTATGCTGTATAATGCTGGCCAGATCAGGAAATGATGAAATTAGGTTTTTTGAAAGGGGCAATGAAATATGTTCTCCCTGAGTCAAGAATCTGACTCCCTGCTGAGCGCTCAAGAGGCATGGGCTCAGCTGCATTTAATGAAATGGAAAACACTGAGAGGGGAGGAGGCAAGAGATTTGGAAAACTGCAGTAACCATTGCATGCTTTTAAAACATGACTGACGCATTAGAAGGAAACCTGCATTGCAAAATTGACACAGCCAAAGGATTTTTTGAGGGTTGTAATTTCTCTGCATAAGATTAGCATTCTTGGGTTGTACTGTTAATTCATATTGAAAACACAGATATGTCAGGATACAAAGGTTTGGGCATGCCTGCACATGTTGTGTATGTAAATGACCTTGAGTGCTGCTTGTTCATCAGCAGTTCTGTTTTCTCAAACAGTTTCTCTCTTTTCTCTTTACAGCACTACCTCCCAAGCCACCCAAACCAACGCCTGTCACTAACAACGGTATGAACAACAACATGGCTCTGCAAGATGCTGAATGGTACTGGGGGGACATCTCCAGGCAAGTACTCATCAAACCTATTGTTTGGTCAGATTAGCATGCATTTTTTTATTATTCTTTTTAATTTTGTTTCATGTAACAGTTTGAACCCCTTTCTTTTGCAGGGAGGAGGTCAACGAAAAGCTTAGGGACACTGCTGATGGTACGTTTTTGGTCCGAGATGCCTCCACTAAAATGCACGGGGATTACACGCTCACACTGAGGTACGTTCTCTTTTGTAAACCTGTGTGCTTCCTAATTCCTTTTTATTTAAGGTTCTTACATTGACACTGACTTCCAACTTTAAGGATTGCTCTAAATCCTTTTTATTGATCATACAGGAAGGGTGGTAACAACAAGCTAATCAAAAT
This sequence comes from Gobio gobio, assembly GCF_949357685.1. NCBI lineage: Eukaryota > Metazoa > Chordata > Actinopteri > Cypriniformes > Gobionidae > Gobio > Gobio gobio. Next base: position 17,300,408 of record NC_137100.1, read on the forward strand.
CTTCCACCGTGATGGGAAGTACGGCTTCTCTGACCCCCTGACTTTCAACTCTGTGGTTGAGTTGATCAACCACTATAGGCACGAGTCTCTCGCCCAGTACAACCCCAAACTAGATGTGAAACTACTGTATCCTGTGTCCAAGCACCAACAGGTAATAGAATATGGAGTGTCCTACTGCACATCTTTTCTCTAGATCATCTTGTTTATTAAGGAAACATTTTTTTATTTTATTAATATATTTTTTTGTGTAATTTATAGGATCAAGTGGTAAAGGAGGACAACATTGAAGCTGTTGGGAAAAAGTTGCACGAATACCACCAGCAGTACCAAGAAAAGAACAGAGAGTATGATCGACTCTACGAGGAATACACTAGAACATCACAGGTTTGTTCTCCCTAAATATATTTATAGTAGACGACTGACGCTATGCATTTCACTAAAGCAATCACAGAGCTTGATAGAATGCTTACATTATTTTTGCCTGATCACTAGGAAATACAAATGAAAAGGACTGCTATTGAAGCTTTTAATGAGACCATAAAAATATTTGAAGAGCAGTGCCAAACGCAAGAACGATACAGCAAGGAATATATTGAGAAGTTTAGAAGAGAAGGCAACGAGAAGGAAATCCAAAGGTGAGTCCTGAAGCTGAAAACACCCCCAAAATAGTATTTTGGAGAACATTTCAGAAGTTTAATGCAACATCTCTGCAATGTTTCATCGCAGGATCATGGTCAACTATGAGAAGTTAAAATCACGCATCAGTGAAATAGTGGACAGCAAACGACGTCTCGAGGAAGATCTGAAGAAGCAGGCGGCGGACTACAGAGAGATTGACAAGAGGATGAACAGCATTAAGCCTGACCTCATCCAGCTCAGAAAGACCAGGGATCAGTACCTCATGTAAGTAGCTGATCCATAGGTTCTGCGCTTCAAATTTATTTACTACATGGAGTGTAACCTAATGATTTCTGTTGCTGCACAGGTGGTTGACACAGAAAGGGGTCAGACAAAAGAAACTCAACGAATGGTTGGGAATTCCAAATCACAACCAGGACGAGTGAGTATTCTTATCACATTATAGCTGCTTGATATTAAATTCTTCCTGCTTTCAAAATTGAACTCTTTACTTCTTTGCTACAGTCAGTACTCAATGGTGGATGACGATGAGGACTTGCCGCACCATGACGAGCGCTCCTGGAAGCTGGGTAACATTAACCGCAACCAGGCCGAGGCCCTTCTGCGGGGCAAGAGAGATGGAACATTCCTGGTCAGGGACAGCAGCAAAGCTGGATGCTATGCCTGCAGTGTTGTGTATGTATCACTTTTTTGTGCTTGTTTGATGTTTTACTTAATTATTGCAGAGTTCCTATGCTGGTTGTTCTTACCGACATCTGTTGACATTCTTTGCAATTCATTGACTGCTAAGACTCAGTCTGAGAGTGCGTGTTGAAATGGGAAATTGCAAAAGGCAATGATGACTAAAACCATCTCTTTGTCTTCTCACAGTGTGGATGGTGAGGTCAAGCACTGCGTCATCAACAAGACACCCACAGGATTTGGCTTTGCTGAGCCCTACAACCTTTACAGCTCTCTCAAAGAACTGGTCTTGCACTACCAGCACACATCCCTGGTTCAGCACAATGACTCTTTGAATGTCACGTTAGCATACCCAGTCTACGCACACCAGAGGCGGTGAGGACTCGCGAACACACCCTTGGGACTCATTACAAAACACAGGAGTTGAGGAAGGGCCTCCCCTTCAAATGGTGATGCCTCCAGTAAGGCTGCTACCTAGGGCTGCTTTTTGCCTTGAAACGACCATGTCAGAAAGACGAGAGCAAAACCCAAAAGGAACATTTCAGCCACTGAGACTTTTTGCCAGTCTGAATGTAGTTTTCTTTGAGCGGAACCTGCTAAAATGAAACTCACTCTCCCAAAATGGAGGACTTCGGAGGCCTTTTCCAAATGGTGCTTGTTCATTTCAAAGCTTTACCCGCTGCTGGAATGTGGAACATTGATTAAACCTCTAGAGTGATCTTTTTTACCTCTTCTAACCCCTTACCTGCTCAGTTCAGGTCCCCTTTTGTGTGTATGCGTGTGTTTGCGTGTGTACGAGAGAATGTGATGTGACCAAAACTCACAATATCTGAAAGCTATCGGGATGTTCAACATGTTGGTGTTAAACTTTCACGAACAGACCATAGAATCAGCTGATCAAATGTAGCAAGATGGCACTTTCGAAACAGTATCTACTAGTTTTCCTGTAAGAGACACCTACACAAACTTTGATATGACACGTCTCGCTTGAAAGTAACAGCGCGACGAGAAACGAATGAGATGCTTGGCATTTCCTTTGCGAGCATTATAGTGACAGACTCTAAATACATTTATGCTTTTATGGACTGGCAAGAGAGGAACTTAAACGGATTTCACGCTGTACATACAGATAGCATCAAAAGCTACGTGATGACACCATATTGTACCAAAAAACGCAGTTCCTTCTCAGTTGTATCCTAATCTGCTATGCAAAATCTGTATTTTCCGTCTTCTCTGCAGAGTTGTGATTTTATTTTACATGTTGCTACCCATAATATAAACTTGTTTTTATTGCTTAAAGTCTTTTTGTATGTATCTAAGATAATATTTTAAGTGTCAAAATGCCAAGAAAGGTGGCTTCAGTTTTACAGAAGGAGTGAGGGGAAAATAACTTTATTACATATTTCTTTATCAGCCGCTGGTGAAATTAAAGAGAGAGTATTTTATTAGTCTTTTTCACTTGGAGCTGATTTTCTCTTGGGCAGAGCCTGGAGGTCATTAGTGCTGCTTCTGTCTACATTAATGGTGATGATATATATATATATATATATATATATATATATATATATATATATATATATATATATATATATATATATATATATATATATGTATATATATATATATATATATATGTATATATATATATATATATATATATATATATATATATATATATATATATATATATATATATATATATATATATATATATAATATACTGAACTAGAGCGAACATTAATGAATAAACCATGACGTTTGAAATAACTGCAACTGAATGATCAATGTCACAACAACACAATACTGCAGGTCCCCAATCGAATACAGAAGTTTATTTTGTGATATTTTCCCCATAATCAACAGCATATTGATTTGATCCTCTGGAATGATGGGGGGGGGGAATCATTTCGGTGATAGACATAACTCCCTGTCATTCCTTGTCAACAGAATTTTTTCTGTATCAGAAAATCCTTAAGTGTTTACATAGATGGATCAACTCAGTTCGACCAGTACCCAACGTTATAGTTTGTGCCACATTCTCTGAAACAACATTTTGCAACAAAGTCAGGGGAGCCTTCCAGCTTGACATTCACGGCTAGCTACAGTATTTCCACTTTATTATCGGTGACGTCAGTATTGCTTTGTTTTCTGCTCTCGTCTCACTTTACAAATGCATTTGATGTTTTGCATAAATAAACATCAATGTGACATCAGTTATTAATGTTTGTTCAAATTTTAGTTCATAGATTTTGACTTGGCCCAATTGCCTTAAAATTAGTCAGTTATGTGTTTAAGCAGACAGTACTGTTAACTCCACCATTTTGAGTTTCTTGAATAGAAATACATTTGACGGTCTTTAATGTAAGATTTTCAAGGAGAATGGTAATGCATTTTTCTGCCACGTCTATACGCACAATGATTTGCCCGACGAGTTGGCATATAGTTCTCAAATGATAAGGATATTACACCAAGCTAAACTAAATTATGGTTTAAGGTAATTATTAAACTTCACATGCCAGTTATTTTCAAACTTTTACTGCTTGTGATTTATTTTTTATTTTTTTAATCTTTAGAATCGAGAATCAAAGTTTTTCTGTTGAGTCTGCAAATGTCCCTCTAAACCTGTACACTCTCAATTTCGATGAAGAAAAGAGTATTTAATGGTAACTTATTTGGGGCTTTTGTCTCCCGTTTGTCTGTTCGTTTTTTTGTTTTGTTTTTTCACCTCTCGCTAAAGGCTACAAACTTCCATGTTTCACATTACCATGATAGTTCTGTCTGCAGACCGTTCTCTGAATTTTTTCATTTTGTGAATCCAGTTTTTTCTTTTCTTTTTGAAATTGTATAGTATTGATTTACAGTCATTGTTACCACAATGTTGAAATTGAGATTAACCAGTGTGTTACAGTTCTAAAAAAAAAAAAACGATTCAGATCTGTATTGTTGTTGTTTTTTAAGATAAATAAAATTGTTTTAGAAAAAAAGTCTTTGGTGTTTTTATGATAATTTCTAGTCTGTTCTATATATGTCTAGCATTTGACAGTTGACTGTTGAACTCCATTTTCTGTTTTAGAGACTTTTGGGGTTATGCAAATGTTGTGGTGTGATATGATGCACGGCATTGATGTCACCAGTCACTGGATGGGCTGAAGGTTATAGAACATTTTGTTCTCACAGTTGCTTTTTTTCTTTTTTCAGTTCTTTCCTGCCTAACAAATTGTGAAGTTATTTCACTGAAACAAGTGCCTTACTGGTTTTGCCCATGATTTTAAAAGGTGACAATCCAACACAATAACAACAACAATGCTTGATTTTCGAAACACTGAAGTGTGTTGATATAACTGTGGCCTACAGTGGCCAAATATTTTGGAAAATTAACGACATGACAAGCTGAATAGGAAAATTAATGTGACTAACTTCAAACACCTAGTTTGAGTGAATGCACAGCCTCAACAAACAAATTATGGAACTAATGGAACTTTTATTACTGAAATGTACACTACCTTTCAAAAGCTTGGAGTTATTAATTATTTTGTGAAATTAAAGGTTATCATAGAAATTAAAAAAATCAGCTAAGATGCATTAAATTGATCAAAAGTGACAGTAAAGGCTTTTGCATTGCAGGAAGTGAGATATTTAGAATTTTCTCTGAAAAATGTTTGCAGTTTTTGCCATTTCCAGACATTGTACTTTAACTCCAAGAGATTTCATCTCAACATCATTATTTGGTTGGTCTAATCTAAGGGCCTTGGTGATGTTAAATCGTGAAGATCTTGAGTTTTTGCTGAAGTTTTTGGCGTGTCCATGGCGGCCTGACAAAATTCGATGTTGTGCCATAAAACAGGAAGTTGTTGTAACTCGGGCATACAATGTCCGATCTGCCCCAAACTTCACATTTTTAGCAGAGTCCTGTCCTGAAGACATCTACATGCCAATATTCAGTTAGTTATTGCACCACCTGTTGGCAACAGGAAATGGCATGCTTTACGCTGTAATTCACTCCCAGAAACACATTTAAATATGCCATGATGTACCAAACATGCTAGAAACATTAAATCATGCAACACTTGGCTAAGTGCTAATGTATGTGAATAACGCCACAAAACTGGAAGTTGTTGTAACTCAGGCATAATGTCTGATCTGCCCTAACTTCACATGTTTGAGAAGAGTCCTGCCCTGAACACATCTACATGACAATATTCAGTTATAGTAATAGCGCCACCCACTGGCAACATGAAGTGACGTGTTTAACGCTGTGATGCACTACTAGCAACATACTAAAATATGCAATTAAGTACTAAACATGCTAGTAACATTCGATGGGCAACGACCCATCGCTTCTCTATCGGTCCTTGTGTTAAACCCGCCAATAGCGCACCAGGTGGATAAGCCAGTCTGTGATTGGTTCCCGCAAAAGTGTAACAGAAGCAGTAGAAATGAATGTACAGGTTTCCAGACTGAGTTGCAGGGCGAAATCAAATCGCCGGCAGATCAGGCTGGGTTTACCCAGTCTAAAAGCATGCTTCACATTTGATAAGTGCCCTGCCCTGAAGACATCTATACACCAAAATTTAGTTATAGTCATTTAACTTCCTGCTGGGAGTAGGAAGTGTGGCAAATACAAATGGCTGACATTATTGTTATTAACTTTAGGTGAGTGTTAGAGGACGGCAAAGGTAGGCCTAATCTATACATAAAAGTAGGAGAAATGAGCGTCACAATTAAAATATCCAAAATTGACCAATACAGAAACATTAAAATATGTATAATACTGGCAGATGACCAATATATTGAACTAACTTAATTTATTATTTATATTTAGCATATGCTTTTCCTTGCTACCTATGACCCACCAATTGAAACTCACTGGGCTGAAGTATATTCAGTTACACTTTATATAAGTTATGTTCAACTACTATGTACTTACATCAACAACAAAAAAAGAAGAAGGAAAGTACAGTGTACTTATTGTGTTCATGTTGTATTGCAAAACACTTTTGCTGGTGAGATACAGATAAGGTTAGGTAAAGGTTTTTTATGGTTGATTTAAGGATAGGTTAAGGTGTAAGGGACAGGTCAACAGTCTGATTATAGAAGTAATTACAGAAATTAATTATGGCTCTAATTACATACATTTTTTAATATATGTACACAATAAGCGCATTGTATCCTATTAATAATTAATATAATTTTACATAGTAAAGACACTTAAAATATATATTTTTTTTCTATAAAGAATGCAAATGATTGCATGTCATTTGTATGACATGACTCTTATTTATTAGTTTTTTACTGTTCTGAAGTGATAAAAAAAAAAAGACATCCAACTGTATGCCACACATGCATAAGGACAGATACGGTCTCACAACTTCTTGTGTAACCGAAATGCTCCGAAGTCAGAAGTCATATTAATGAACTGCTGAAAAGGGGATTATTTTGAGAAAGGGATTTACATAGCACACACTGCATTCGTGTCCCCTCTTACAATAGCATGTATACCTTCTAAAACCGGATGTCTGATGTTTTCAAATATGATTGACATCTCAACTGCAACAATTAATACAGCTCTTACCCTTTGAATTGTGACATTGATATTGCAAGACTTGAGAAGTGGCTTTGAAAGTTGTGACCTGTTTTCTGTTGTACTATAGAATCTAGTTGACCATGCAGCTCTTTACAAAGCCACTCTGTAGCAAGAATATGCGAGACGGAAACAGTAAACCACAGATGTGAGCAGAGTCAAATGCACTGTTCTCAGGAAAAGAGAAGAGTGTAAAACGTACTCTCACATCATTAAAACCAATCTTCTGATATAGATGCATGCCACGCATTTGCCACCAATGGCAGGTATATTGCAACACGGATTAGGAATGGGATGCAGAAAAGATATCTGGAGTATGACTGGCAGACTGTGAGATTTCATCACTTGTGTCATCAATAAACTGGGTTTGAGGTTATATGTCATTTCTTTTTCTTTTTGCCACCTTTGCAACAACATTCTTATAGACTACAATATATGGACAAAAAGTATGTGGATTCCCACTTCTGAATAATGAGTTTGGTTAAGAGTCTTAATTCCAGTGAAAACAAATATTAATACTACAGCATACAATAAAATTCTACAGAATTGTGTGCTCCCAAAAGGGCCCTTTTGTTCCAACAAAATATAGATGTGCACAAAACTCTATATAGAAATGGCTTATTGAGTCTGTTGTGGAAGAACTTGACTAGCCTACAAGAACAAAAGCCCAGACCTGAACACCTTTCTGGTGGAAAGACTTCCCATAAGAGTGGAAGCCGTTAACTCACTATTGATTAAATTAACACACTGTAGCAAATATCAATGATCAGGTAAGATGATCAGGAGGCAGAAACCAGCGAAAGTTTGAAACAACTTTAGTAAATCAAAATAAACAAACACAAAACTAAAGTAAAAACACACAATTAATAAAACATTAAAAAAAACACAATGTAAAGTCTAGCCGTGGTCCTCTCTTGTCCTTCACTTTTGTCGCTCCTCCTTTTATGCTTCTCCGTGAGAAATTCAAGTACGGTGTTGCATGCAGCTGGAGCTCATTTTCACTCACCCCGTTCTTACGGCCTTCTGCCTCATCCTGCTTGCCACACAAACACATCTCATATGTGTGGTGTTCAGGTGCCAACATATACTTTTGGCCATGCCATACTTGTAGATAGTGCGTAGATTGTACCTGGGATTACAGATGATAACAGCTTGCACATTTCAGATTGATGTTTCTAATCTACATTTATGGAATAGGGATCTTATGACAGGCAGAAACATCAACTATCTGATGATAAAGCCCAGCCTAGTAAAAGGGGGGCTGGGGGTTCTTTTTTTCAAAAAGTTGACATTTTTCAGTCCCATTTCCATTTTGTATATAATTATGAGGTTCAAATACTTAATTTTGGTGACTTTTTATGCACTAATTTGTGCTGGATTATCTTGTCTGCCGGTTTCTTAACAGGCTATTTTCTGTGCATCAAAAAGCATGCTTATTTATTACAATGTTGTCAAATTGCTAACCAAGATCATGTACCTTTTTCAGTCCAAACACACACTGTGTGGAATGTATATTAGTGTATATTATTTGGCATGGATAACCCAAAACTTGCCCACAATGTTCAAATCACAAATTCACTTGAGAGAACTATTGAGATGTTTTTGTGTCATGTTGTGAAACTAGAAGTTATGAAGAAGTCACTCAATCAACAATTGTATGATCATTAATTGGTCAGCAAGCAAAGGTGCTTTAGCCTATTTATTAATAAAGCACACACACACACTTGCTAGTCAGGGGGGTTCAGGGCATGCTCCCCCGAGAAAATTAAGATTTTTTCTGATCTACATTTGTGCATTTTAAGACGTTCGAAGGCCAAACAATGGATGAGAAACAGCTTTAAAACCAAGTCAGTGGGCAGTAAATTATTTGTCAATTCCTGCTCTCTCCTCATCTCCATCATTCTTTCTTTTTCTCTCATTCTCCTTATCTTGCCCTCTTCCCCTCCTAAAGCAGTCAAGAAAGTAAACATAGGGTTATTAATCACTTTCTAAGACAAGTTAATTTACTGAAGGCTACTAACACTAGTTAAATATATATGTATTTTTTTTAGTTCACAATACGTACACATTCGTTATTAATCTGCCTTATATGAAGAAAGCTTTTTTAATGTTTCTTGTCTTTTCACATTGACAGTTGCTAATTATTACATTAGGCTACATGAATCACGTAAATTATATAGGCCTATTTTCAATTAAAAATGGCGAAATTAGACAAAAGTTTATTAGTTTGCCTGATTATTTTTTTCGCAACTTTTAAATCTTAAAACAGCTGCCAAATATTAAATGTTTAGTTTAGCTACTAACATCTTATCTAGCATAGATGAGGTCAGCTGCAAAAATAACCTTGTCCACATCTTTGTCCACTAAGTAAATCTTGATATTAGTTTTTAACGCCAAAACAGAGCGTTTGCTCTGGTGCAAGCTCTTAGTAATTCTTCCCCTAAGATTGTAGCCTACCAAAATTAAAGAAATAATATGGGCCAGATTTACTAACAGTTTGTACCAGTGCAAATCCTCTTTTGGTGTTAAAAAACTACTGTCAGGATTTACTAAAGACACTCAGTGAAAAATTTGCGCTGAAAAGGTGTAGACGGGATTATTTTTGTGGATGACCTTATTGCATATGAATTTAGGAGTTTCCCTTTAAGACACAAAATTTATAGTAGAGAAGCTATTTAAATTAATCAGGCAACGCAATTGACTAAGGTTTAGGCTAGTCAATTCACTGGTATTCATTTAACGTCCAAAAAAAGCATGTATTAAACCAGACGTTAATTTGCGCTGCTCTTGGTAGATTGCATTGGTTATTATGGAAATTATCCAGCTGCATCCGCAGAACTTTCCACTCCCATCTGCGCTTATAGGATTGTGCTGTCACTCCAATTTGCCCTGTTTAGTCAATCTGGTATGTTATATACTCAATGCATTATTTCTAGGTCATGCTAATGTTTAAATTCAAGACTTAAATTGTTATGCTGAAAGAATTTGTACTAAATTAGTAAAATACAAAAAATAAGTATTTTAAACAAGAGGTCTCAACATTTGGAGTTCATTCTACATCTCATTTGCACGGTTGGTTTGGTGTAATGTATCTCTGACTAAGCTGCTGATCTGTTAGCAAGGCTGAGTGAACGTCAGTGTGTCGAGCTGTAATCTTTCACTGTTAGATATTCATTAGAGACTTTGCACTTCCTGGTAGCTTTCAACCTACTTTCAGAAGGCAGGCTCTCCACTTCTAGCTTGAAAAGACCTGATCAATCCAAAGTATTTAAAAGCTTTTAACACCAACTCAACTGTTTAATTCAGCAGCACATCATCCAGTGTCAGCCAACATATCTAATGTCAACATATATAAAGCCTATTGTTTATTCCAAAAAGTCTTCTGTAATCATTCATCTAAATGTAGCTCCACCTCTGAAATACATTTCCTTTTCAGCTTATGTGACCAAGGCCTCTTACGTTTAATTTGAAGGGTGTCAGTTGAAGGGTTTTGCATATGTTTCTTGCATAAATATGCCACATTTCATGTCAACTTTTAAAAGAAAACATTAAACTGTTAAAAGCAACTCTTTCTCATTGTTCTGATTGTACGTGTACACTGGAGCAGAGTGATCAAAATTAAGCATTTCTAGTTCCTTCTCATCAGCATGCAGAATTGCACAGGGAGTGACAGTAGAGAGCTCGTCAAAAAGAATTAGTTCATTGTAGAGCACAGCTGTGACTTTATTCACAACATAGCACAGTCTCAAGTGCTATACAATGTCCACATTTATCAGTAATGTGTGATGTGCTGTAAATATACCAAATTGTTGCTGATCAGGTGTCATAGTTGTTTTAGCTGTTGTCCAAGCTCTTGTTCTATCCAGACTGGACTATTGTAATACTCTCTTGGCAGGCCTTTCAGCATGCATTGTCAAACCTCTGCAACTGATCCAGAATGCTGCTGCAAGAGGGTTTTTTTAAAGCCGAAAAGAGCGCACATCACACCTCTCCTCATAAAATTTCACTGGTTGCCAAATGCTGCTTGCATCAAATTCAAGGCACTGATGTTTGCCTACAGAACAACCACTGGCTCTGCACCCCTGTACCTAAACTCACTACTTCAGACCTATATGCCCTCCAGAAGCTTGCATTCTGCAAGGGAGCAGCGCCTTGTGGTGCCTTCCCAAAGAGGCACAAAATCACTTTCACTGAACTTTAACTTGACTGCTCCATGGGGATGTGCTGAACAAACAAGTTAGATCCATGGAGGCCCCACCTTGCAACTTACAGGACTTAAAGGATCTGCTGCTAACATCTTGGTGTCAGATACCACAGCATACCTTCATGGGTCTAGTGGATTCCATTCCTCGATAGGTCAGGGCTGTTTTGCCAGCAAAAGTGGGACCAACACAATATTAGGAAGGTGGTCATTATATAATGCCTGATCGGTGTATATAAACACTTATTTAGTGCAGCAAAATAAATGTGCACAAAAAGTGGGACAGACCGTGCAAAGGTGAACAGAAATAAAAAAAACAACAAAAAACTGTGAAAACAAGTATGTGAAAACTGATTATATTCATAAAATTGTATTAATTAAATGGGTCCCCCACACTAGGCAAGAATGTATTTGTTTGTTATAATAAATAGGCTCCAGCATCATGCAACCCTTGCCAAGTGATTTGAAGAATTGATAAATGTATATATAATAAACTAATAAATACTGTTGATAAGTAATGACTATACACATACTTGTCTGATACAAGTATGTGTATAAATACACATACGTCTATTTATCCTTTTGCTGTATTTATTGTCAATTGGTAATTGAAGTTGTTTGTCAGTTATTTGTAATTTTGTGGTTAAAATCTTATCTTTAACTAAGCTTTATTTTTTTGGTTGCCAGACATTAAGGATGAGGTTCATGTGTGTCTTTTATATATGAGTCATGATGTCTGGCCAATGTCCCAATTGCATTTTGTTAATGAAGAACAATTTTTTTTTTCTTCTCTTCAGTAACTATACTAAAATGGGTTCACAAATAATAAGCTCAACTAAAAAGATTTTGAATTCATTAAAATACAAAGCTCATTAGAATGCTGAGAACAGCATTTTTAACAATCTTTCGATTTCAAATTAATTAATAGTAATTTCATTTCATTTGCCAAGATGTATCAGTTTCTAGGTGTTTTTATATATATATTTTTTTTTTATTGACTCTCACTGGCATTGAATGGATCAGACTCTACTGAGGGTCCTGAGGTTCCGATGTGTGGTATGAAGATAAGATAAAGGTTCAAAGTGCACACCTGAAACAGCTCAGACCATTAGTTTACTCTTATGCAATAAGCTGTTAATTTTTTGCCAGGCATATCTATGATATTTGAGTGCTCCTGTATCTGTAAGAAGAAGTATCTACTAAAAAGCCCTATGGAAAGGATGAAGCACTGAACTTGTGACTCTACTTATATTTAGGAGTTAATGAGCAACAATACAGTAAAGGAATTATAACCAACATATACTCACTCTAAATGTAATTTCAAAACCGTATGAAAAAGATATTTAGTCCTGCTGCTCTTTTCCATATAATGAAAGTGATTAAAGTGTGGCAGAAAAAGTACCATAAAATTAGTCTATATGATTTGCTATATGATTTATATGAATTAAAAGTTTTATGAAAGTATATGATAGCTTTGTGTGAGAAAAAAACTTCAGAAGATTTGAAAAATAGCGCACAAAATTTGTGCTTTTTTTGTGTCATTTTAGAATTTTTTTTTAGAATTTTAGCAAAAGTCTCCATTTACTTAATTTACATTGTATGTAATAGAACAGTACATTCTTCAACATTTCACCTTGTGTATGTGTAACAAAAGAAATATGCCTCTCTTCCAGATGTGAAATTTATAAATCGCAAATACCTATTAAAATTAATTTCTATATTAATAGCAGCTACTCCATCATACAATTAAACCATAGAATCCATAGAAAATAGAAACCATAGAAAATGAATCATAGAATCGGCGCAATGCACTACCAGGCGCGACGCAATTTTTTTCTTGCTAGTTTCAGCCCAACACAGTTATAATTTCCATGTTACATTGTTTAAATAGCAAATGCATTTGTGCCCATTTGTGCGCCCATGGACATGCAGGTCTGAAAACGAAGTGTGTTTAGCCACATTTTGCTATTTTGAGGCAGCTGATATAGACTGTGCCATTGACCAACAAAAACCTGGTCTAAAGTCAATAGAGCAGTATTTTTTTATTTTATTTAAAGAGCACATTAGTAATATGCGCCTATATAGGCAGGTGCACAACGCATGTACACTCTGCTTATTACACACACAGGGATGTGCAGCAACACACAAACATTTTTAAATATGAAAAATTTAAAGATTAAAATGTAAAAGATTATTATTGTGTACATAAATATAAAAATGTCATAATGGATAGTCATTGCATGTATTAGAATTAGCCTACTTATTTGCAGTAATGATGAGCAAGCAGGCGTCATTGGACGAGCAGATCTGTTTTCTCGCTAAGCGTTCAGTTTTTCCGCTTGCAAATTCCGCCATGTAAATAGTTAATCCACCTATGGTGCGAGCGCAACTGGCTTTTAAAGGGAATGGGAGATGAGACTCTGATTGGTTTATTGCACGTTATGCCCAAAACACACCCATTACTCATTAAGAGAATAGAGACATCCCTTGTGGACCATGCGTCTGGTGCGCCGACCATTTTTCCCGTCGTTAAACTAGCAAAAGTGGACTCGGACACAAGTGCACTTGCGCCGTGCGCTTTAGACCATGTGCTAAGATCGTTAAAATAGGGCCCTCTAAGTTCAAATCTTTGCATACGCACGTTTTATAAATGAGGCCCCAGAGGAATATCCTCTTATTCTGTCTTTTCTAACAGATTGACAGTTCTGTGCAGGCTACGCATGTTATAAGCTCATGTCAAGTATTTCCAGCAGCTCATTTAAAGCTACACTATGTAACTTTTCCGTCCACTAGAGGTCGCCTGTTCAAAACAAAGCGTAGTTTGATGTGGCCACGTTTGAGCGTTTGGGACATGTGGTCTTCACCTCACAGCCGGTGGAAAAGAGTCAGGATAGGACTCGGGCAGAAATCATGTTCATGGATGCGATTATTGACATTACTGTAGTCTGAAGCAGAGCAGGACCGGGTGTTGTGGAGCTGAGCAAGGCCGCAGGAGCAATTGAAGAGCGGGACTGTTATTATGGCATAGTCGCCGGCGGGACTTTTATTATGACACGGTTGCCGGTGCCACTTCCTCTTTTCCAGTCATGAGTATGAGGTAACGCAACTCTGTTTATCGTATTCAGAGGTGGGTAGTAACGAATTACATTTACTTCGTTACATTTACTTGAGTACATTTTTTGGGTAACTTGTACTTTTAGAGTAGATTTAAAGATGGGTACTTTTACTCTTACTCAAGTAAATTTCTTGTGAAAAAACTGTACTTTTACTTAGTTACATTCGGTGGCGTTCCTCCGTTACTGTCAAATAGTAATAATTATATTATATATATTAAAATAAGTGAATAACTTTCGCAAGTCTCGCGAAACGTTGGAGAGGCTGCTTCGCGAGAGGTTGCTACGCATCACCCGCTTATAATTAGCGCGCGTTTAGTCGGAAGATGTGTGTGAGCTACGGGAGGCAGATTGCCCGTGGCCTCAAGTTCAGTCTATGTTTTCACTCCAAGATGTCAAAAAGAATAGTTTCATAATGCGATGCATGTTGTGTGCACCAAAACGAACTGACATCTCTCAGCATACAAGAATTCCACCCTGAAAAGAACATGTAGCGGTAAGTGTCACAATGATGCCTATATTTGAACACTATTAACGGTCATTTGGTAACTATGGGAAATTTTCCCTTATTATAATACTATTTCACACACTGTCCGAGTGTTTTCCTCATATGCGCTCTTGTGCAAGCAATGAATCGTTTGAATCCTCCAAACAATACACGTCCACGAACAAACGTTCTCATCTTCACATTTACATATCCTTTTCTTCACAAAACGAAACAAATTGAATAGCCTAATGTGACGTCTTGCATTTATACACAAATCCGGACAGACACCTGTCTGAAGTGTAGAAAATACATACAAATAAAAACGGTATTGTATTTTATTCCTACCTAAAGAATAGCCTATATACTTATACAAATATAAGAACAAAGTATGTTTTAAGAAGAGCTCTAGTTAGCCCAGCACACCATTAATTTACACTGTTTAACCATTAATCACACACACACACACACACACACACACACACACACACACACACACACACACACACACACACACACACACACACACACACACACACACACACACACACACATATTATATATATATATATATATATATATATATATATATATATATATATACATATATATACATATATATACATATATATATAAGGTTCATTAGCTTACATTAGTTAACATGAACTAATAATGAACTGCACTTATAAAGCACTTATTTATCTTTATGTTAATTTAAACATTTACTAATGCATTATTAAAATATTGTTAACATTAGTCAATGCACTGTGAACTAACATGAATAAACCATGAACTGCTGGATTTTTATGAACTAACGTTGACAAAGATTAACTAATGCTGAACAGAGGTGTTGTTCATGGTTAGTTCATGTTAACTAATACATTAACTAATGTTAACTAATACAACCTTATTGTAAAGTGTTACAGAGAGGTGTGTGAAAGCTCTCCAAGTAGCCTGAAATTCAGGGTTTTCGCTTATCAATCAGATCGAAAGTAACTAGTAACTAACTACTTGAGTAGTTTTCTCATCGAATACTTTTTTACTCTTACTCAAGTAAATATTACGATTGTTACTTTTACTTTTACTTGAGTAAATATTTCAGTAAGTACTTGTACTTTTACTTGAGTACAGATTTTGGCTACTCTACCCACCTCTGATCGTATTAGATATATCTGAGTGTGTTGAAAAGGAAGTTATGACGTTCGCTCGCCGGCTGCTATGACACTTGTTCACAATGCAGTGAGAGTAAAGTGTTTCACTGAATAAAACCGGAAACCGAGGGTGACGCAGATATGACGCAATCGACAGGCAACTCCCTCACACGCATAGCTCACACGTCCGTGGAATCATTTGGGATATTCTAAGTACTCAACTGAAAAAAATATATAACACTGGCCTAGTGGTTTCTGGATATTTTACTGCAAAAATCCTACATAGTTCACCTTTAATAAGTGATTATCATTCCAAGGCCTGTTCTATGAGTTAGCGTATGCCAGGTCAACAGCTGAAGCTATAGCTTCTAGGAAAAGGATTTAACTTTGTGCTGTTTTCTACTGGAAGACACTAATCTTGCTTATCCTGTGAGGTTGTGAACTTTCAAATTTATTTCAGGTGCAAAAACTATTACCAAGAACTATGAACAGAAAAAGAGCATGTTCAAAAAGGATTCTCTTTCCCTTTCCTTTTCTATCAGTCATGCCCTTCAGTAACCCTAATGCTATCTCTCATGGTAATTCCCTCCAAGATTAATGATCTTGTCTTTAGCAATGTGCCTTGGCTGTATGTGATATGATAACATAAGACACAACCTTCATTTAAAGCAATGCTGTTACGAATACATATTTCATTAATTAACAGTTTGTAATGTGCAATTATGATGACACAATTTTGATCCAGCACACTAAGTGATTTGTGACTTCAGTGTACTTGAGTGTGACCTGAATTCTATATAATTTCACCATATAAGTTGCAGTGTTACTTGGCAACTGTGTACTACAGTCTGTAAGCGGTTTATCTAATATTTATTTTTAATTCGATTTTTAGTATTAATAAATTATAACTATTTATTAAACATTATGCTTTTGTATTATGCCCATTGTACTTACCTGTAGAAGAATCAATGAAATGGAATAAAAAATAATACTTTTGTTGTTACAGAAAATTTGCAAAGAGATTTGTGTCTGCAACTGAAATAATGATTAATTATTTTTAAAAATCTCAGTGGCAATATGCTCAAAAGGTCAAAGGTTGTTCAATTTGGAGCTCAGTCTATGTTTATTACATGGGCAAGCAGAATCAGAAAATGTACATCGACTTTAATGCTCTCCAGAGATTATGAGATTTATATCCCAGGAGATGAAGTTGTAGGGCTCCTAATTCACTTAAACAGAAAACATGACTCATATATCACTAAGTTATTGTGCCTAATTGAAAATGCTCAGCCTATCAGAGATCACTATAAGCTATGAATAATTGAGAGGATGCTGTAACAAGGACATTTGTGTTATCTGAATAAAGTGTTTGAGTGTCCAAGGAAATTGCAGTTTTTTTACAGTACTTTTCCGTAAATTAATTTACAGTTGCTTACCGTTAATTTACAGTTCACTCTGAGTCTTTTTCATCAATCCCTTTAACACTTTAAACCCCACAGCAAAATCTTCAGTTTTAAATGAACACTTATATGTGTCCACACTATAGAGTGTTAGAGCAATTGAAGTGTTGTTGAAGTTAATGAGATAATTAAGAGATTAATTAAGTGATAATTGAGAATGAGTGATGAGCACTTGCTGTCAACAAGCAGAACCACTGAAGGAAAGAGAAATACAATAACTACAACTGACTTCAGCCACAGCCTTAGATGAAATCAACTGAAGATAAAAGAAGACATTCCATCTCTGAAGATCTCAGCAGAGGAGCATTAAACAACTCCACAAACAGCATTACCAGCTTCACACATTACTAACCAGATTGACTTTATTTCTGTCAGACGTCTACAGAAGCTCTTATTGAAAATTAACAGGGCCCGTATTCAGAAAGATTCTAAGAGTCCTCTCAGAAAACTCCTAATTTTGCTTAAAAACTTTTACGTAAGAGTCTTAGCTTAAGAACTATTCGGGACCGATCTGAGAGCAACTCTGAGCAAGGAAAATAAAAAAACTTTTATCTTAGTGAAGAGGCGGGGCTGACCCCGTTGCTACGCATGACACAGTCTTTTGAAGACTGTGATTGGTTGGTTGTCCAAAAAGGGGAAAAAAGGAGCGCTTTTAAGTATAGGGTCTATTCTAAGCCTTCACTTTGAAATTACAAGCGCAAATTGTCCTATTTTACCGTTCTCTCTCTCACACACACACACACACACACACACACACACACACACACACACACACACACACACACACACACACACACACACACACACACACACACACACAAATAATTTCGTGAAAAGGTATCCCCCTTTTGCTGCCAAAATAGCCCTGACCTGTTGAGGCATGGACTCCACTAGACCCCTGAAGGTGTGCTGTGGTATCTGGCATCAAGATATTAGCAGCAGATCCTTTAAGTCCAGTAAATTGCGAGGTGGGGCCTCCATGGATTGGACTTGTTTGTTAGCACATCCCACAGACACTCGATTGGATTGAGATCTGAAATTTGGAGGCCAAGTCAACACCTCAAACTCGTTGTTGTGCTCCTCAAACCATTCCTGAACCATTTTTGCATTGTGGCTTTGTTGAATTATCCTGCTGAACGAGGCCACAGCCACCAGGGAATACCGTTTACAAGAAAGCCATGTGTACCCCAGGTAAGCGACATGCACCTTGCCATCCACGTGATGTAAAAGGAAACGTGATTCATCATACCAGGCCACCTTCTTCCATTGCTCCGTGGTCCAGTTCTGATGATTATGTGCCCACTGTTGGTGCTTTCGGTTGTGGACAGGGGTCAGTATGGGCCCCCTGATTGGTCTGAAGCCTCATATGCTACAAACTGTGATGCACTGTGAATTCTGGCACCTTTCTATCAGAATCAGCATTAACTTCTTGAGCAATTTGAGCTACAGTAGCTCGTCTGTTTGATCGGACCACATGGGCCAGCCTTCGCTCCCCATCAATGAGCCTTGGCCGGTTCACCATTGTTCCTTCCTTGGACCACTTTTGATAGATACTGACCACTGCAGACTGGGAATACCCCACAAGAGCTGCAGTTTTGGAAATGCTCTGACCCAGTCGTCTAGCCATCACAATTTTGACCTCAAACTCGCTCAAATCCTTACGCTTGCCCATTTTTCCTGCTTCTAACACATCAACTTTGAGGACAAAAAGTTTACTTGCTGCCTAATATTTCCCACCCACTAACAGGTGACGTGATGAAGAGATAATCAGTGTTATTCACTGCACCTGTCATAATGTTATGCCTAATCGGTGTTTGAACCAGAAACTGATTCAGAAGAAGAAATGGAAGAGTGAATTATACAGGCTCATATACAAGTCGATGTTTCAGAATGGTAATGCGTTTTATGTTTCGCTCTCAACAATGTTGAACACATAATAGTAATTCATATGATTAACCTTTTGCTTGACTACATTATCAAACAGCTAATAAGGTTAATGTTAATGGCTAATGTTACCAAACCATGTTCCCATTTGCCATCTCAGAGTCAAGACAGCTGCCTTCTACGATTCAGTATCTTTAGAAACGCTTTGAATAACTGGAATGTCAGTTGCGAAAGGCATATAGTTCATCATGACATCGTATATAGGTCATATACATAATTAACTCGCTATATTGCTAAATTAACCAGATTTTTCATATCAACAGAAAAATATACAGAGATAACGGGGCTTCTCTTGAGAATCCCCTGCTTTGCAGCATAATAATGATGATCTGCTAGCCCGTCCGCATATTGACGTGATTGGTTACAAGGTTGTTTGTGACATAGAGAACACCGGCGATTTCAAAATGTGTTATTGAGAATGTATTTTTTTTCCAGTGCAATTTTACAGGGAACATTTAATTTAATTTAAAGCATATTTAAAACACCATAGAAACAACATTTTAAAAAATATTTTTACCACAGGGGGTCTTTAATATGAGATGTTTACGTGATTGTTGCACCAAACCTCTAAGTATGCCCTGAGAATGGTCTTTGACAGGAAAAGCTCTTCACATCAATTAAGATATTTATGAGTCATCAAAATATTTTGCAGTCAATCGCTATGGAGATGTTCATCTTCAAGGTCACCTGATCTCCTATGTTTCTGCAAGTGATGCATAAATAATACATTTAAATTCACTTTGCTGGGAACATTGTTTCTGTAGTCCAAATTCAGTTTGTGTATTCTAGTTAATGAGATGTAACTTGAAGATCAACTTTTACAGTCATCGCCAATTAGTTTATTTTTAGCTACCTCCTTCTCCCTCATCAAACATCTAAAGCACTTCAGCCGTGGCTGAACACTGTTCTTAAAGGGGTCATGAATGAACTTTTGACATCAGGTCATTATACTATAAAAATAATAATTTGAGTTTCAGAACTCAAAACTTCCTTGATAGTTCAAAAATATATTTTATTGAAACCAAGCTCGGAAAACAACTTGTTTCGGGTTGTCACATTATTGCATCATAGTGCAATGAAAGGCTGCCTCTGACACCTACTTCTACATCATTGCCAAGTTGTAGAAAAACACAGTCTTTGCATTGTCATCCTTGTGATCCTGACATTAAAGGTGCAGTGTGTAGTATTTATGAGGATCTATTGACAGAAATGCAATATAATATACATAACTATGTCTTCAGTGGAGTATAAAAACCTTAAATAATGTACCGTTTTTTTTTTTTTGTACCTAAGAATGAGCAATTTCTGTGGGTCCCCTTACAGTGAAATCACCATTTTGTGCCGTTATGTTTCATCAGTAGCCCTAAACGGACAAACTTCTCTACAGAGCGCTAGTCACTTCCTGCTCTCTCCGACGACGACATTTTGGTCCGGTGTCGGCCCCCGTAGCTTCTCTATGTGCTCGGAAAGGGAGGGGTGAGCGTTGGGTGATTGCAATTCACAACCTCACAGATAGATGCCACTAAAATTCACACACTGCACCTTTAAGAAAGTGTGGATGATTTTTTTTTTATTAAGTTCCAGCCTGACACTAGCTGTGTTTCCATTATCCTTCTTTTTTTGCGCAAATTGAAATTTAAACTTTAAAATACGGCCAATGGAAACACGTCAATTTCGCAAAAAACCTATCGACAAAAAAAATGTGTATGTTCGTATGAGGTGGTTTTCCAGTCAATTTGAAAAAGGAATATTTTGCAAAACTGCAATGGAAAACGTTTTTTTCGCATTTACAGATCTCCTGCCGTACGTATAATTTTTTTTAAAGATGGCGAGGTATGTTTGGACAGAAGACGAGACAGAGTTCTTTATTAAACTCATAAAAGACAAAAGAATTACAGAAATACTGGATTCTAAACAACAAAGAAATGCCACAATTTATCAAGACCTCGAAGCAAATAGAAGGAAGAAACACCTCGTATGTGGCCACTCCCAAGTATAAGGGTCTTTCCTTGCCATTAACGCTTGGATAACATGCCTACGTCTCCTTCGATTAAAAATAATGGCTAGTGCGGTGGCTGCGATATACCTAAAGTTAAACACATCATGATTTTTGGAATGACATTGCGAGAGGAAAAAAATATGTTTTAGTCACATAACAGTGTCATTTCGCAATAGTTTTTTTTTATCGACATTTAGAAAAGTTTGTTTGTTGCTTCATTTTACTGCGACTTAGTTTTTAAACAAGACATATTTAGATGCAGGCTTTTCATAGAGACGTAGTGTAGTGACAACTACATTGGTAATGTCACATTTTTACCATATAGTCACTATTGCTTTGTCCGTTATAGATCATTTGATATGTTCTGAGTATTTATACCCCAGTCAAACTGAATTGTTGTGATAGTTGTGATTTGCTGTAATTTCCTTCGCTTCGGCATTTATGGGGTTAATGCATTGGATTATCGGATATGGAAGAAAGCATGTATAGAGAACGTTGCTTTTGTTATTGTTTTGATCTGAGCCATTCGCTGTAATCCTGTGAGCGACAACATCTGTTTTGTCAACAATAAGACATAACAACACGTTTCATTTGATTCAAAACATGACACTGTAAATAACATATACGTTTTTCACGTTTTGAACTAGGAATTTAACAGGCCTAAATCTATTCACAATTTTGTTTACACGGAACACAGAAAGTCATCCATTGTCAATTATAACTGTGGTAAATATAAGGGATAATTCACCAAAAAATTTAAATTCTCTCATCATTTACTCACCCTCAAGTTGTCCAAACCTGTATGAATTTCTTTCTTCTGCTGAACACATAGGAAGAAATTTGGAAGAATGTTTGTAACCAAGCGGATCTCGGCAGCCATTCACAACCATAGTGGGAGAAAAAATACTAATTAATAAATAAAAAATAAAGAAATTTATACAGGTTTGAAACAACTTGAGCGTGACTAAATGATGACAGAATTTTTATTTTTGGGTGAGCTATCCCTTTAAACTTTATTTGCCACAACAAAGACTTATAAAGCATATTTAATACGCATAAATGTTTCACGCTGTGTTTCAACTATAGTAATATGCAAAACTTTTACCCAATCAATAGCAGTGGCCTTTTCCAAGTCTTGAATGCTCCAAAAAGGAGTATTCCAAAGAAAGGGTCAAAAACAGGAAATTTGCTCATTTCTTGTTTTTATTTTTAATTTTTTAAGTAAAAATCTTGATAACATTATTATAAGTGGACCTCAGAGAACATTATAAACAAAACAAAAATAAAAAAAGCAGTTCATGACCCCTTTAAAGTTTTCCATTCAGCATGCCAGTAGTTGTCAAGCACACCTAAAACAGCAAATCTTCTCATCAGATAGGATGTCAAATCTATGTTTAGCAGAAGACTACCATTCCCAGATGGAGATTTGAGAATATGAGCTGTCACAGCAGCAGGCTTTTGAGGACCTTAGCACTAAGAGTTCTGATGGATTAATTCCACTCTAATCCTTTTTTTTCATCCATTGGTAGTCCCAAAATAAACTTAATGCAATAGCTGCCCTATTACCCAGACTGGCCCACTAGATAATGTCACAGTGCTAGTCAGATGGGCTAAGAGTAGAGCTGAAATTCCCATTTTATTTGTTAGCAGTGACATAACGGTTTTAAGCATCCAGTGTGTTATATATATATTTTACATTTTCTGAAGAAAATGTCACTGATGCTCACCAAGGTATTGCTAAGGTGTTGTTGGTGGTTGTTGTAGTGTTTTTAGCACATTTGTACTGATTGGTTGTTACGGCTTTGCATTGCTGCTGTTCTGGCTGGTTTTTAGATGGTTGTAGCACACTGCTTGGTGGTTTGGATGTTGCTAGAGGAGACCCAACCCCAAATATGACATATACTGAAGTTTTTTTTCTTTTTTTAAAGCACACATAAAACAATAATGTCTATATATAATGTATGTTTTGATCTTTGCGTTGTAATGAACTGCAGCTCATTGCCGTCTTGTGCACCAAACAAAGGGCATATGACTGAAACCACAAGCCTTATATCATCATTTTGCTTTGAAAGTGTGGATGAGAAAGTCTAACTGTAAAAGATTAAGGTGTTTTTTTTGTTTATTTTTTACCTTCATCTAGACTAGAGGTTTCTAACCTTTTTAAATCCTGTTAACATGTGGTGTGCAAAGTGCTTTGAGTTTTGGTGTGAGAAACAATAGAAGTAGAATCCATAAATTTGACGAGAGCAATTAGCTAAATGAACAACACCATAATTCTGATGTGAATGCATGAAAGCCATTAAGGGGGATAAATCAAATTTTCTATGAGTACACTCTCAAAAAAAAAGGTACAGTGGAGGTACACTTTTGTTCCTTGGGGAACAAAATGTATAACTGTACTTTTAAAGGTACACAATTGGTCCTTAGGGTACAATTATACCATTGTTTTCCTCTACTTAGAGCAGGGGTAGGCAAGTTCGGTCCTAGAGAGTCACAGTCCTGCAGAGTTTGGCTCCAACCCTGAAAGACATCTATAGAAGTTCTTATTGAGAATCAAAAGAGGTTTAGATGTTGATGTTGTATTGAAAATGTTTGGTCACCATTATGGTGATTAGTGTTTCATTTAGTTGGGCTGTTTGACTCTTGGCTCTTTATGTAGGTTTGAGGTTTTTGTAACAGTGTTAACAAAACACAAACTGTTCAAATTAAAAGATGACATAATCAAAAATTGTCATGAAGAAAAATGTTTCATCAAACATCACTGACAAAAAATTATAATTAAATAATATTCACCAACAATACTTTTTTTGGCACAGATCAGACGTTCTGAATTCTCATTTTTTTTAAATATATTCTAAGGGGAAAAAAGTTTAGACGCACACAGATATCAAGAATCAGCATATGCATCTCAACAATGCTGCAATGCATGCTGGGAGCCATGAGTTTTATACTGTGGTGGCTTAGTAGGGTTGGAGCTAAACTCTGCAGGACATCAGCTCTCTAGGACTTAACTTGCCTACCCCTGACTTAGAGGTACAAAAATGTACCCTTAAGGGTACCACCCCAGTGACGGCCACTTGTACCTTAAAAGGTACAATTTTGCGTGTAATGACACCATAACATGGAAAAAACATCTACAAGATCATTGATATGTTATACATGAACTTCACACATTCTGTGTAATCTAATAGCAACACTAGTAATTGGAAGTGTTTTAAGTGCTGTGTGCTTTATTGCTAATTTTTACTAATTAGAGCTAGAAGTAAAATCCTAGCACATACACATAGGTCTTTTACATTTAGAATTCAATAATGTAATATGTTAGCAAGCACATGAATGTTATACATGTGGACTTCACTTAAAATGGCGATGGACTGGTAATTGCTGCTGGTAAACACTTTTGGAGCTGTAATGATATGTTTTGTTTTTGATCTTCATTTGGATAACAGATCTTGCTGCTGCTAAGGTTGAGATTAGAATTTAAAATGCTAAATTTAGTATGAAAGTGCTCCAAAAACCGGATTGACCACTTTTCACAAGCTAGTATGGGCTAGTATGATTTTTGATTTTGTCCTAGATTAATTGGCGACTTCTTTTCTAATCTCCTGGACCAAACTAATCTATCTTGATCAGCTGGACTACCTAACTGAGAGACTGAGTTGAGCTGGTAGACCTTGGTCAAGATGGTTAGACCTGGTAGACAAAGCTGGATAAGGATAAAACCAAATACCACATTCCAAAAACCAGCTTGGCTAAGGATGATCTGGTAATCTTCACTTTTGACCCACAGACACTGGCTCTCGGAAAGAAAGCTCTCATATTTTATTTAAAAAGATCTTCATTTGTGTTCCGAAGATGAACAAAAGTCTTACAAGTTTCAATCAACATGAGGTTGAATAATTAATTACATAATTAATGACAATTAATGTTTTTTTTCAGTGAACTATCCCTTTAAGAACTTTTTTTTCCAGCTGAATATTAAAAATATTGACAGCCCATCAGAATCCACTGACTTTAAATAGCTAGAACTTTTAAAGCATCTGACGAGGCGTCAGAACGTAATAAATAAAATAATAAATTATTATTTGTTATAATTATCATTCTTGGTGTGAACGGGTCTTAATATGGAGATTTTTCCATTAATTATGCCAATCCAATGGCAGAATGGCATTTAGTTATCAACGAAAAGTTTCACAACCTTTTACCTGTGTACATTTGAGTGGTGAAATACGTTTGATACATTTCTTAAAGTCGGAAATGTAGCAATATAAGGTTACATCACCAGAAAACCTTGACATAGAAAAACTTTTCTAATTGATTTGCTTTTGCTCTTTATTTCTAATTTGTCTATGCATATGTCAAAAAGACTGGTAAGCAAACAATTCTCAGTGTTCTCACTCCCACAGGCAAGACTAATTCTGGTCTTCAACCACTTAAGAGCATTCCCCTTCCTGGTGACCACGGTGTTAACATTACGGGAGGACAAATTGTCGAAAGTGGATCAAACTCAATGAGCAAATAATTACATAACATTTGACAGCAAACACTGGCAGCTGTAATGTGATGTGCTGTTGGTTCCATGAATCATCTGCTAATCTGAACAAACATTGGATATGTGGAGCTTATCAATTCATTGGTGCATGCTAAGGCAAGCATATCTGTTATCATTGATCTTATACTTAAAGGTAGGGTTTTCTTCTCAACCCACTTCTGAGAAAAAAAAGATCAATACTTTCCACTGCAAAGAAGGCAAGTCTCTGAAACAGCTGACAGAATAAGATATCTGGGTCAATTTCCCCTTTTCATTGTTTTTCTGTTTTGCCTGGTATAATAAAAAAGCATTAAAATGATAATAATAATGCCATTCTTGCAAAACAAACATTGAAAAGAAAACCCTGCTTCAATATTTATTAATATTTGAAAAATTGTCCAGAATGTCAAAGTCATCTGGTGCGACCAACAAATTCATGTAGCACAATCAACAAGAAGAATAATGCAGGAAGAAAAAAGAAAGAAAGAAAAAAAAAGGAAATTATATAATTTCATCTACACCTACAGGCTTTTATGAATAGTTCAAATAAAATTACATGTGGTGCAGTTCCCCGAAATCTTAAAAAAAAAAAAAATGTACGGTTCTGTTCTGTCTTGTCTTTTATTTTGAAGTTCTGTTTCATTTCCTTTAGTTCCTGTTTCCCTGATTAGGTTGGTTTCCTTTGTTACTGATTATTACATTGTTTGTTTATGGTTATTTACTAGTTTCACCTTTCCTTTGTTTTACACCTGTATTTATAGCCCTGTGTTTCAGTTGTTCTTTTTCAGTTATTATTTACATATTATGTGGTTTACGTTTCCTGTAATCAAGTATTTTGAATAAAGTATTTTGAATTGTTTAATTTTAACTCATTTGTCTTCATGTGTGCTGACCACACAACAGTGTAAGGAATAAACCTATATGTTATAACTTTTTACTTGATGTTTACCCTAAAACACTATGAGATTTTCACTATTAGCACTTTGAGATTTTGTTTAATGTAAAGTGCGTTACAAATAAAATGTATTATTATTATTATTATTAAAACACCAACATAACATTAACTATTTTAAATACCAACAAAATAGAACATTAAACATTAATAAGTCTTCCTATTTTCTCATCTTGCTAAAGAAATTGCATAACACATTATTTCAACATTCACACTCCCGATCTAGCCCAATGCAAAGCATGATGAGAAGTAAACATCATGTTCCCCAAATAAATTCTGACGTAGCGAACATTAAACCCACGTCACTAATTGGCTGTTTCCGCTGATGGTGTTTTATTTACTGTTGGTTACTAGAGCAGCGTTTCCACCGCAGGAACTTTCCCCAGGAACTAGGGGCTTTGGGGTGGTACTCAGTGTGTTTCGATCGCAGGAACCAGGGTCTAAATTAAGTTCCGGGTAAATATTTCCCCTTCCGAAAGTCCCTACTCACGATACTTTTTCAAAGTTCAGGACTTTCTGGGGTGGGACTTGGGCGCTGAGCATACTGATTGGTTGAATTCACGCAGCATGTTATTTCAACCACCAAGTCTGTTGTGAGGACGTTCTGCGTTCAGTAAATATTTGTTTGCAACAATAGAGTTTAATCAAATATATGACCACTGGACCGATGACAAGGTTCAGGCTTTATTGAGCATATATGCGGAGGAGGACATCCAGCGGGAACTGGAAACGGTTCCGACCAGCGTACCAACAAGTGGTTTGACCGCCTGACACGTTGTTAGGACACAGGCCAGCCTTTACTGGTGCAGCGGTAACGAAAGACTCAGCTACTGCGTTGTTGGAAACCATCCAGGAATCCGAGGACCAGTGGTTTGAAGGTTAATATCACAACATTTTCCCCAATGAATTGCATGCAAATGAGGCCATGCAGCGTGTTTTCCCCTGCAATCACCAGTAGCCCTCGTCCCATGTCTCCTGGTTACCAATACTCTGATGGAAACGCACCTAATTCACAATTGTTTTTTTTTTTTTGTGCAAACTTTGAAAAGATTTGCTTCACATTTGGATGTAAGCACAGCTATTGCCCCATCTATCAACCATATCAAACACTGAATAATGCTTTTTAAGTTCACTTTAATCATGCATTGCCCTACACTCTTAGAGAAAAAGGTACAGTGGAGGTACAATTTTGTTCCTTGTGGAACAAAACCTATAAAGGTACACAATTGGTCCTTAGGGTACAATTATACAATTGTTTTCTTTTACTTAGAGCAGGGGTAGGCAAGTTCGGTCCTACAGAGCCGCTGTCCTGCAGAGTTTGGATCCAACCCTGAAAGACATCTATAGAAGCTCTTATTGAGAATTAACAGAGGCTTAGATGTTGATGTTTTATTGAAAATGTCAGTGTTTTTTTTTTATTGAAAATCAGTGTTTCTTTTAGTTGGGCAGTTTTGGGCACTCTTGGCTTTATGAGTTTGTGGTTTTTGTTATAGTGTTTCAAAACACAATCTATTCAAATCAAAAGAAGCCAATAACAAAAATCTTCATGAAGAAAAATGTTTGACTGAAATCACTGACTAAAAATGTTACTAAATAATATTCACCAACAATACTTTCTTGTCACAGATCAGATATTCTGAATTTTAATTTTTAAATACATTCTAGGGGGGGGGGGGGGACTCACACAGATATCAAGAATCAGCATTTCACGAGTTTGTGTGCCCATATAATCTTGGCAAAAGTGGTAAACGGTTTTGGCTTGCTGTCTGCTATAGAGGGGCTCGGAGAGGATATTCTACCCGAGCTCCGATTGCCCCCCTATAACAGGCAAAATTGTTCAAAAGGGAGGAGCCGGGGAGGAGGAGGGATGCTGCAAGAACTAACAACGGGAAGAGGTGAGCTGCTGGCTTTATACCTTGGTATTAATTGGAAGATTAGATGGGCGTACTTCCTCCCGAAATTACGTTTAGTAACTTCACTTGAATCTCACAATGGTGACATACTAAATGCTGCAATGCATGCTGGGAGCCATGAGTTTTATACTGTGGTGGCTTAGTAGGGTTGGAGCCAAACTCTACAGAACATCAGCTCTCTAGGACCGAACTTGTCTACCCCTGACTTAGAGGTACAAAAATGTACCATTAAGGGTACCACGCCAGTGACGTGTACTTTTTGTACTCAAAAAAGATTGAGATTGTACTTGAGGCCCAAAATACAGAATTTCAGAAGGAGGTCATCAAGATTGTTAAAAACAAGTGAAAACATGCAAGTAGCATGCGCCTTGCATGCAAAGAAACCAAAACAACAAATAGCAGATGTGTTTGTGGCTAAATTACTTTTTATAGCATGGAGTTGGAAATCACCTTATAAATCTCAGACAGTATATTGTGTGGTAGTAACCAAAGATTTACAGTGCTAGACCTCTTATTCATAACACACACAGATGTAATCAAAGCTATGGTTCATGTTTTTAAGATAAAATCTTGTTAAGGTTCAACTGCCATTGTAAAAACAATAGAATATCTGCATTAACACTAATCCTCAAATCTGTAGATACTGTCAACAAGATATTATTGGATTGAGTTATTCAAACACTTAATCCAAATATTATAAAAACATACATATTTTAAATTAAAATTATTGTTTACAAAATGACATTGGATAGCCTAACCTTACCACCATTCCAGAATAACATTTAATTAGTGGTACTTGCTATGGCTGTTATTCATACTCAGGGCTAGGCATTTGAATAAACCTTGTCCTATCGAGACATGAATGATAATCATGAGGCTTACTGAGAAGAGGTGTGCTGTTGTGATCTACTCACACATTTCACCTGGTAAATGATAAAATGACCAAAGAAATAGTTGAAGGAAGGACCCGAGCCATATCTGAGGACAAGTAGTATGGGCTCTTTTGACTTTTGTCAGTAAGCAACCTCACAGAACACCTACACGCTTGGTTAGCTAAGCAACACTTACATCTACTTCAGAAAAATGTAAAAATATAATGTTAGGATTATTATTGTTTTCTAAATCCTGACATCATTGTGTGCCTTGGTGGACTAAGGAGTGCACTTGCTATAATTTTCACTTTGCGGCACATAACAAAATGCTGATGATGAGTAAATAATCATTGCTTTATTATGATCATTACTTTAACAGCATGACTGCAGTGTTGACACTTAGCACACAGATTTTTATATATATTTTTACTTGACTTGACCCTTAACACTTGAAGGTCCCAATAATTTGGAAAAAGTTAACTTTGACACATTTTTAGCTTCTGACAATGTCTTCCAGTAATCTGTAAAAAAAAAAAAAATTCATTAAAAGAACATTAATTAGATATCTTTATTATTATTAAAGGGATAGTTCACATACAAAGGTTGTCATCATTTACTCACCCTCAAGTTGTTCCAACCCTGTATGAGTTTCTTCTTTTGAACACAAAAGAAGATATTTTGAAGAATGTTGTTAACCAATCAGTTGACGGTTTTGACTTCGACAATGGCTACTGTCTACCCCTGGTGACCAACATTCTTTAAAATATCTTCTTTTGTGTTCAACAGAAGAAAGAAACTCAAACAGATTTGAAACAACTTGAGGGTAAGAAATGATATTCTCCAATAGCACAATAATATAAGAACAAACTGAGATTTTTATTGAAGCCTCCTGCTACTCAGATTTTTTTTTTTCAAAAAGAGCTTTATGATCTTGCATGTGTCTAGAGTTTCTCAGAAGTGATCTTAAATATGTCTCACACTGCTCAGATTCATGAGATAATCTGAAGATAAACACATTTTTAACACAGCATGGAAATTTGTAACTATGTAATGGTCAAACCGGTGGTGAATTCATGATCAGAATTGCTTACTCATTAGATATAGTTTTCATGGGATCGTTTAACTTTTTTAAAAAATTTCTTCCAATTCTTCTATGCATTGTTTCATTGCTATGCAGCTACTTGGGTGGGTGGTTGCTAGGGTGATGTTGATGGTTGCTAAGGTGTTCAGAGTGGTTTCGATGCATGTTGCATGTGACAATTAATCATACATTGAATGACTTAGAAAGGAAATAACACAACCCAGGTGAAAAATCCACCATTGCTGCCCAACAGCATGTTTTGCATGCTAGAACCAGCATAGGATGCTGCATGCTGGTTTGCTGGTTCCCAGCATGGGAAGTGGGAGCTTAGTTTTGTTTGAGAACAGCATGACTATGCTGGTCCACCAGCTAGACCAGCACTATACCAGCCAACTCTAACCATCATAAACCAGCTTAGACCAACACGAAATTCATTCTGGTTTATGCTGGATTTTTCAGCAGGGAAACATCCTCAGCAAGTCGATTTGAGGCCATGGTTTTGTAGTGTGTCGTTGTTATGTGGAAACTAGGGAATTGCTGGTGTGCTGGTAGTTTTCCTGGATGTTCTTAGGCACTTTCTTTCAGTACTGTACAGTGTTTTGGGTAGTTGCTAGGGTGTTGTTGATGGTTGTCTAGGTGTTGCTAAAATTATATTAGATGTCCTCCTCAGCAATTAAACTCTAGAATGAGACAATCTGGTAAGTGTGCATGGCTCACATGTCACACGTTCTCACCCCCACACTCTCAAAAACAAGAGTACAAAATTATACCTTTTAAGGTACACTCTCAAAAAAAAGAGTATAAAATTTTACCTTTTAAGGTACAAGTGTCCGTCACTAGGGTGGTACCCTTAAGGGTAAATTTTTGTACCTCTAAGTCAGGGGTAGGCAAGTTCTTTCCTAGAGAGCTGATGTCCTGGAGAGTTTAGCTCCAACCCTACTAAGCAACCACAGTATAAAACTGATGGTATCTCTTGATATCTGTGTCTAAACTTTTTTCTCCCTAGAATGTATTTAAAAATCAAAATTCAGAATGCCTGATCTGTGGCAAGAAAGTATTGTTGGTGAATATTATTTATTGATAATTTTAGTCAGTGATGAGTTTAGGCAATCATTTTTCTTCATGAAAATTTTTGTTTATGGCTTCTTTTGATTTGAACAGATTTTGTGTTTTGTTAACACTGTAACAAAAACCACAAACTCGCATTAAAATTTAAGTCAAACTGCCCAACTAAAGAAAACATTCATCACCATAATGGTGACCAAATATTTTCAATATAACCGACATCTAAACCTCTGTTAAATCACAATAAGAGCTTCTATAGATGTATTTCATGTCTTGCAGGACAGCGACTCACTAGGACCGAACTTGCCTAATTGTGTACCTTTAAAGGTACAGTTATACGTTTTGTTCTTCAAGGAACAAAATTGTACATCCACTGTACCTTTTTTTCTGAGAGTGCAAGGTCATGACATGAAAATACTATTAAAACGTAATTTTGGAAAAATACTTTGTATTACAAATCTGTATATTAACTGTCTTTCTATTAATGCAATACAGTGAATGACAGCCGTCTGTGGTCTCCCATTGTCTTACAATTTTGTCAGTTTAGTGTTAGTAATTTCCAGCAAAACAAAAGTTCCCATTCAGTCGGTCACGTTCGACGTACGTCGGACGTACCGACGAATTGGGATCACTTCTGGGAGCCCCTATCAGCTTCGAGCTATCTAGAAACGGCCAATGAACAATTGGCGTGCGAGATTTGCATCTTGCGCTCCGCCCCGCACTGCGGGTATAAACAGGAAGCGAGAGCGAATGCACGCTGTCATTCACTTCGGAGCCAAACGGCAGAACGAAGACCACTCAAATTGAGTTCGCTGCTATCAGCAAGACACTACAAAGAGTTTGAAGAACCGGAGAAGAGGAGAAACGCGTGTTGGAGAGACGGCACATTCCAGCGGGACCGCGGAAGCTCATCAGCTGCCTCTGTGCTACAGAGAAAACTGCTGTTTTCACAGCAACAAATTTCAGTTGGTCTGGTTTGGGCGTTTTCCTGTATTGAGTACAGGCACGGGCTGCACTACAATCCCGTGCGCTGTCGCGTTTCCCCCTGAGTGCTTCAGCACAGAGCGTTTCCTCACAAAAGAGTACACGGGTGACGCTGCGTCTTTTTCAAGATGACATTCCACCCGTGCGTTTCTGGATGCGGTCGTTCCCTGGCGCCTACTGACGGTCAAAATCGCTGTCTCACGTGTTTGGGCAAACAGCACGCTGAGGCGGCGTTTGTGGATGACTCATGTTCCCACTGCGGGAACATGACCATCGCGGAACTAAGATCGAGACTCTCCTACCTCCGGGCTGGGGGAGTCCCCTTACCCATCCCACGAACCAGGTCTACCCCTAACCCGGGTGGACCTGCTTCTTTGGATGGCCAGGGTGATCTGAGGATCACGTTTAGGGCAAACCCGCCGAGTGAAACTCCGCAGGCCCCTATTCCCTCGGTTCCGCAGCCGGTAGAGCTCCCGAGAGAGACCACTGGACCCTCCCACGGGAGACCAGTGGTGTCTTTCGGAGCTCCGGTAGACG
This sequence comes from Gobio gobio, assembly GCF_949357685.1. Taxonomy (NCBI): domain Eukaryota; kingdom Metazoa; phylum Chordata; class Actinopteri; order Cypriniformes; family Gobionidae; genus Gobio; species Gobio gobio. Next base: position 17,333,596 of record NC_137100.1, read on the forward strand.
AGCAGATGTCGATCGCTGCATCGGAGGGGGAGTTTCAGTCCTCGGAGGATGAAGGGTCAGCTGTACTGACTCCCTCTGGGAGAGTGGCAACGGCTGCCCCGGACCCCGAGATGACTGCTATGCTTGCCCGGGCCGCCGAAAGGGTTGGGCTCGTGTGGAACCCTCCACCGTGTCCCGAACCCTCTAGGTTGGATGATTGGTTCCTCGGGGCGGCTCGCGCTGGTTCTCAGCGTCCCGCCCCGACACCTTTCTTCCCGGAGGTGCATGAGGAGCTCACGAGGTCGTGGACAGCACCTTTTTCTGCCAGAAACCGACCGAGTGACTCCTCCCCCCTCACTCGACTGGAGACTGGAGCGCGCCGTCGACTGGAGCGCGCCGTCACGATGCAACTGTGTCCGGCGACCGCCTCTAACTGGCGCGGTGACCCACGTCTCCCGTCCCGGGCCTGTAAGTTCTCTTCCGGTCTGACCGGGAAGGCTTACAAGGCCTGCGGACAGGCTGCGTCCGCCTTGCATGGCATGGCGCTGCTTCAGGTCCACCAGGCCCAAGCGCTCCTTGACATGCACGAGGGTAAGCCTGACCCAGAGCTCCTCCGGGAGCTCCGGACGGCGACGGACCTCGCCCTCTGGGCGACGAAAGTCACCACCCGTTCCATTGGTCAGGCGATGTCCACACTTGTGGTCCAGGAGCGGCATCTCTGGCTTAACCTGGTTGATATGAGGGAGACCGATAAATATCGGTTCCTGGACTCCCCCATCTCTTCAGCTGGGTTATTCGGCGACGCGGTCGAGAGCTTTGCCCAGTAGTTCTCGGCCGCCCAGAAGCAGACGGAGGCGATCAAGCACATCCTGCCCCGGCGGCCCGCTGCTGCCCCTACACCGCCGCCGGCGGCAGCGCCTCCGACTACTCGTCGCCGAGGACGTCCACCCGCCGCCGCCTCCGCCCCCGCCAAAGCCCCGCAGCAGCCTAACACCGGCCGTCGGCGTGGGGCTGGCCGTGGGAAGGACGTCCAGCCCGCTCAGGCCGCTGCCAAGCCAGGTGGCAAGCGCCGTCGCAGGCGACCCTGAGACGGGCCGCCCAGAGATGGAGGAAACTGCTCTGAGGGAGATGGCTGCAGCACCACTCCCTCCCCCGGAGGAGGGCCGGGGGAGAATCTTTTGTTTTTCTGTTCCGCCGCTGGCCCCAGTGCCAGCGGCACCCAAAACTTCAATAAAAGAGCAGTTTCCAATATCTCTGGGTGCCAAGAGAGCGCGCTTGGCGGTGGTCGACGCTTCCATGCCTCGCCACCCTCAAGTACCTCTCCCTTCGCCAGCAGGGGACGGCGGCTGTCGGGACGCACACAAGCGGCCTCCCCACACTCGCACGTCCCCTCCGCGGATGCAGGTAAGTGTTGCACAGCACACTCAGATCCCGCTTCGGGCCACTCCCATGCCGTCCGAGCCGGATCCCTGCATTCTGCCTCGCTGCCCCGCTGCGGGTACGTCTGTGGTGCCGTTGATCCCCCTTGCGCGGAGTCTGGGAGCCTGGCTAGCGCTTCCCAGCCCGTCTCGGTGGCTCCTCCGTACCATCAGACTCGGCTATGCGATTCAGTTCGCCCGGCGTCCCCCCAAGTTCAGGGGCGTTCACTTCACGACTGTAGTGGAGGCGAACGCCCCCGTGCTCAGGGCGGAGATCGCTGTCCTATTGGCGAAGGACGCGATAGAGCCGGTCCCTCAAGCCGATATGAGGTCCGGGTTCTACAGCCCGTACTTCATTGTACCCAAGAAAGGCGGCGGGTTACGACCGATCTTGGACCTGCGATTCCTGAACCGGTCCCTTCACAGGCTGCCGTTCACGATGTTAACGCAGAAACGCATCTTCAGGTGCATCCGTCCCCGAGATTGGTTTGCAGCGATCGACCTGAAGGACGCGTACTTTCATGTCTCGATTCTCCCTCGACACCGGCCCTTTCTGCGCTTTGCGTTCGAGGGACGGGCATATCAGTACCGCGTCTTACCCTTCGGCCTGTCCCTGTCTCCCCGCGTCTTTACGAAGGTTGCGGAGGCGGCCATTGTTCCCATGAGAGAGCATGGCGTTCGCATCCTCAACTACCTCGACGACTGGCTGATTCTTGCCCAGTCGCGAGAGCAGTTGTGCGAACACAGGGACAAGGTGCTCAGTCACCTCAGCCAGTTGGGACTTCGGGTCAACTGGGAGAAGAGCAAACTCTGTCCCACACAGAGGATCTCTTTTCTCGGTATGGAGATAGACTCGGTCGCCATGACAGCGCGCCTCACCGAGGAGCGCGTCCAGTCAGTGTTGAACTGCTTGAATTCGTTCAAAGGCAGGACAGCGGTACCACTGAAACATTTTCAGAGGCTCCTGGGGCATATGGCATCCGCAGCCGCAGTAACGCCGCTCGGATTGCTTCATATGAGACCGCTTCAACGCTGGCTACACGATCGAGTCCCGAGATGGGCGTGGCACAGCGGTTCCCTCCGTGTCCAAGTGACTCCGAGATGCCGCCAAACCTTCGGCCCGTGGTCGGACCCTTTGTTTCTCCGGGCGGGAGTTCCCCTAGAGCAAGTGTCCAGGCACTCCGTTGTCTCCACGGATGCCTCATCCACGGATTGGGGTGCTACGTACAACGGGCTTGCAGTTTCGGTTCTGTGGACGGGGCCTCAACTGCAATGGCATATCAATTGCCTCGAGTTGTTAGCAATTCGTCTTGCTCTCAGCCGCTTCAAAGTGCCGCTCAGAGGCAAGCACATTCTGGTCCGGACGGACAACACTGCGGCCGTAGCGTACATCAACAAACAAGGTGGTCTACGCTCCCGTCGCATGTCGCAACTCGCTCGCCATCTCCTCTTATGGAGTCAGAAGCATCTGAGGTCGCTTCGTGCTGTTCACATTCCGGGCCTGCTCAATCGTGCGGCCGACGAGCTGTCACGTCAGCAGGTACTTCCGGGAGAATGGCGACTCCATCCCCAGGCGGTCCAGCTAATCTGGAGTCGTTTCGGGGCCGCACAGGTAGACCTGTTTGCCTCCCCAGAGACGACCCACTGTCAGTGGTTTTATTCCTTGACCCAGGGGAACCTCGGGTCGGATGCCCTGGCCCACAGCTGGCCCCGGGAAGAACGCAAGTATGCGTTTCCCCCAGTGAGCCTTCTTGCGCAGACACTGTGCAAAGTCAGGGAGGACAAGGAGCAGGTCTTGTTGGTTGCTCCGTATTGGCCCAACCGGACTTGGTTCCCGGAACTAGTGCTCCTTGCGACAGCACCTCCCTGGCCCATTCCTCTGAGACAGGACCTCCTGACTCAGAGATGGGGCACCCTATGGCACCCGTGTCCAGACCTCTGGAAACTCCATGTCTGGTCCCTGGACGGGACGCGGAGGTTCTAGGTGACCTACCGCAAGCGGTAGTTGACACCATCACTTCCGCTAGAGCCCCCTCTACGAGGCGCCTCTATGCGTTGAAGTGGAACCTGTTCGTCGATTGGTGCTCTTCTCGCCGAGAAGACCCCCGAAGATGTGCGATCGCATCTGTGCTTACCTTTCTACAGGATGGGTTGGAGCGAAGGCTGTCTCCCTCCACCCTCAAAGTCTATGTTGCCGCTATCACCGCTAACCATGAGCTAGTAGATGGAAAATCTCTAGGTAAGCACGATCTGATCGTCAGGTTCCTTAGGGGAGCGAGGAGATTAAATCCGCCTCGTCCTCCCTCTATACCCTCTTGGGACTTAGCTCTGGTGCTTACTGCACTACAGAGAGAACCCTTTGAGCCTCTGCAGTCAGCTGAGTTGAAAATCCTGTCGTTAAAAACTATACTCCTGATTGCGTTGGCCTCCATCAAGAGGGTAGGGGACCTGCAGGCATTTTTCGGTCGACGAATCGTGCCTGGAATTCGGGCCCGGTAACTCTCATGTGATCATGAGACCCCCGCCTGGATACGTGCCCAAGGTTCCCACTACTCCCTTCCGGGACCAAGTGGTGAGCCTGCAAGCGCTGCCTTCGGAGGAGGCAGACCCAGCCCTAGCTTTTCTCTGTCCCGTCCGTGCTCTCCGGACTTACGTGGACAGAACGCAAAGCTTCAGGACCTCAGAGCAGCTCTTCGTCTGTTACGGAGGACAGCAGAAGGGAAAGGCTGTCTCCAAGCAGAGGATGGCCCACTGGATAGTGGATGCCATCGTCTTGGCTTATCAGTCCCAAGACGTGCCCTGCCCGCTCGGGTTAAGAGCCCACTCCACTAGGGGTGTTGCCTCTTCCTGGGCGCTGGCTCGTGGCGCCTCGCTGACAGATATTTGTAGAGCTGCGGGCTGGGCGACACCTAACACGTTCGCTAGATTCTATAGCCTCCGTGTAGAGCCGGTGTCTTCCTGTGTGCTCACTTCCCATAGTCAGGAACACCGAAATGCCTGTTCTAGTGTCGACTTGCTGCGCCATTCCCTCCCCTATGGTAGACGGATGCGTGCGCTTATTCTGCTCCAGTCGAGTCTGACTCTTATGGAGTCAGAAGCATCTGAGGTCGCTTCGTGCTGTTCACATTCCGGGCCTGCTCAATCGTGCGGCCGACGAGCTGTCACGTCAGCAGGTACTTCCGGGAGAATGGCGACTCCATCCCCAGGCGGTCCAGCTAATCTGGAGTCGTTTCGGGGCCGCACAGGTAGACCTGTTTGCCTCCCCAGAGACGACCCACTGTCAGTGGTTTTATTCCTTGACCCAGGGGAACCTCGGGTCGGATGCCCTGGCCCACAGCTGGCCCCGGGAAGAACGCAAGTATGCGTTTCCCCCAGTGAGCCTTCTTGCGCAGACACTGTGCAAAGTCAGGGAGGACAAGGAGCAGGTCTTGTTGGTTGCTCCGTATTGGCCCAACCGGACTTGGTTCCCGGAACTAGTGCTCCTTGCGACAGCACCTCCCTGGCCCATTCCTCTGAGACAGGACCTCCTGACTCAGAGATGGGGCACCCTATGGCACCCGTGTCCAGACCTCTGGAAACTCCATGTCTGGTCCCTGGACGGGACGCGGAGGTTCTAGGTGACCTACCGCAAGCGGTAGTTGACACCATCACTTCCGCTAGAGCCCCCTCTACGAGGCGCCTCTATGCGTTGAAGTGGAACCTGTTCGTCAATTGGTGCTCTTCTCGCCGAGAAGACCCCCGAAGATGTGCGATCGCATCTGTGCTTACCTTTCTACAGGATGGGTTGGAGCGAAGGCTGTCTCCCTCCACCCTCAAAGTCTATGTTGCCGCTATCACCGCTAACCATGAGCTAGTAGATGGAAAATCTCTAGGTAAGCACGATCTGATCGTCAGGTTCCTTAGGGGAGCGAGGAGATTAAATCCGCCTCGTCCTCCCTCTATACCCTCTTGGGACTTAGCTCTGGTGCTTACTGCACTACAGAGAGAACCCTTTGAGCCTCTGCAGTCAGCTGAGTTGAAAATCCTGTCGTTAAAAACTATACTCCTGATTGCGTTGGCCTCCATCAAGAGGGTAGGGGACCTGCAGGCATTTTTCGGTCGACGAATCGTGCCTGGAATTCGGGCCCGGTAACTCTCATGTGATCATGAGACCCCCGCCTGGATACGTGCCCAAGGTTCCCACTACTCCCTTCCGGGACCAAGTGGTGGGCCTGCAAGCGCTGCCTTCGGAGGAGGCAGACCCAGCCCTAGCTTTTCTCTGTCCCGTCCGTGCTCTCCGGACTTACGTGGACAGAACGCAAAGCTTCAGGACCTCAGAGCAGCTCTTCGTCTGTTACGGAGGACAGCAGAAGGGAAAGGCTGTCTCCAAGCAGAGGATGGCCCACTGGATAGTGGATGCCATCGTCTTGGCTTATCAGTCCCAAGACGTGCCCTGCCCGCTCGGGTTAAGAGCCCACTCCACTAGGGGTGTTGCCTCTTCCTGGGCGCTGGCTCGTGGCGCCTCGCTGACAGATATTTGTAGAGCTGCGGGCTGGGCGACACCTAACACGTTCGCTAGATTCTATAGCCTCCGTGTAGAGCCGGTGTCTTCCTGTGTGCTCACTTCCCATAGTCAGGAACACCGAAATGCCTGTTCTAGTGTCGACTTGCTGCGCCATTCCCTCCCCTATGGTAGACGGATGCGTGCGCTTATTCTGCTCCAGTCGAGTTCCCCGGAACGGCGAACCCTGTTGAGTCCTCCACAACCCGCGGCAGTCGGACGTGGCGGAGCGTTTGACGCCAGGTCTAACACTCGTATGCATTGGTGGAACTTGTGTTAGGCTGGGTTCCATATGTAGTGATCCCCACGGCGGTCCCATATGTGTATTCTTCCACGGTACGGCTCCCTACGGCGAGCACGTGTCTTTCCCTCGGCAGAGTGTCCTCTGCCGTTCCAGGTACGTGTTGTTCCCCCTCCACTAATTGGCCGGGGCCACCCCTGGGACTTCCGTATGTTGTGCTGCCCACGGTCAGCCCATACGTGTATTCTCCACATGTTAACTCTCTCTCATGCCTCTGGGCATGATGTGGCTTCCGCAGCTGCCTTCACAGGCACGCTTTCCCAGCGTTATCCAATACAGTCAGCTGAATGGGTCTTGCGGAACAGCAGCTTGGACCCTCCCTGCGTGAATTCCCGCCCGCATCAGATCGGGGTCTGAAGGGCTCATCGCTGGGCGCTGGAAGTGGTAGTAACTATGGCGTTTTCCATAGGGGATCCCAATTCGTCGGTACGTCCGACGTACGTCGAACGTGACCGACTGAATGGGAACGTCTCGGTTACGTATGGTAACCCTCGTTCCCTGAAGGAGGGAACGGAGACGTACGTCCCGTCGCCACAGTTGCTGTACCATCACTGCAGGTTGAGCCACTACGTTTGGCTCCTCAGTGAAAAACAGCGTGCATTCGCTCTCGCTTCCTGTTTATACCCGCAGTGCGGGGCGGAGCGCGAGATGCAAATCTCGCACGCCAATTGTTCATTGGCCGGTTCTAGATAGCTCGAAGCTGATAGGGGCTCCCAGAAGTGATCCCAATTCGTCGGTATGTCCGACGTACGTCTCCGTTCCCTCCTTCAGGGAACGAGGGTTACCATACGTAACCGAGACGATAACATCTATGCTTTCATGTCCTAAAACATTATTTTTTGTCTTACATTTCATAATAAACTCAGACAAGCTCAGTAGCTACCAACTTATTTTCTGTCGGTTTATTTTCATTAATTGGAATATGTGCAAAGGATTGAGGGTGATTTAAGGCCGTGGAGGATAGCCTACATCTATCGATACAAATCCACTTTCCCTGCACGACTGAAGCGTGCTGTTGTGACGCTTCCCCTCATGTGTATGTTGATGGGCGTTCCTCAAGTTTACCGCTATGGGCGTGCGTTTGAGCCAGCGAGGAATGAAAAACAAAGGAGCAGCGAGAGACTTCCCTCTCTCTCCGTGTGCTCTACTTCTATTGGATAGTCGCGTCGCGTTTAACGGATTCATTTGCATAAAGTTGAGCTTCGGCCAGCTTTTTTGACACGCGTACAGTGTAGGCAGTGTAGGCCATTTTGAACAAATGCCGCGCGTCAAAAAAGCTGGCCGAAGCTCAACTTTATGCACATGAATCCGTTGAACGCGATGCGACTATCCAATAGAAGTAGAGCACACAGAGACGGAGGGAAGTCTCTCGCCGGTCCTTTGTTTTTCATTCCCCGCTGGCTCAAACGCACGCCCATAGCAGTAAACTTGAGGAACGCCCATCAACAAACACATGAGGGGAAGCGTCACAACACCATGCTTCAGTCGTGCCGCAAAAGTGGATCTGTATCGGTGGGACTTATTCCGCCACATTGTGCGCCATATTTCTCCCATTAGAAATACAAGTGCACCATCTTTGTATATCTAAAGTGTTTGTCACAACTCTACTCAACAAGACAATTTGAGTTATTTTTTAAGTCCGTAAGACAAATGATGTGGCAGTAAAAACAGTTATCTGGTTTGATCTCTGCAAGACTGGTACACTGCAAAATGTTTACCTAGCCAGAGAAAGCAAACATAGTTGACTGTCATGTGTTCTGTGTTGTTCTAAGCAGGAGAAATGTGTTGATACAGTTGCTCTAGCGGCCTCCAGCCTTCAAAGGCCTTGCCTGTTCCTTGAACAGTTTGTTCCAAGTGGCCAAAAGTCAATCAAGAAGTAGAGCAGAGCAGTGGGAAAAAAGGGGTAAAGGAGGAAGAAAAACTTAATTACTACATATTCAACCCTTGCCTGCTTCTTTTTCCCTCTTTTCCTCCTTTCAGTTTTCATTTTGGCACTGAAAGCCACAGCGTTTGCCAAGTACAGCTAATGTGTGTGAAGCCTGAATGGTCACGCACTGTGCAGAGTCTTGCAGTGCACTTAATATAGCAGTTCTCCCCAAAAGCAACTCATTTCCTCTGACAAACTCTAGTGTGCTTTGCATTTCTGTTCCCTCTAAATGCACGCTGAACGCTGGTTGACTCGGTGATGTCATTGCTACTCCACCCAGCGTCCCTTTGCTTGCATTTCTGACAGGAGAAACCGGTTTTACTGCAATCTTATATAATTCTGTGGTCACATCATTCAAGAATGCACAAAAAGGGCTGATCGGAGACATGAACTCTAATGTTGGCATAGCATTCAACAGCCTCTGAATACATCTTGCATTTATTATCAAAGATTTAGTTGGACCTTTCAGTCTGAAGAATGAAAGCTGCAGCACGTTTGAAAAAAAAATATATATATTTTTTTTTGAGCAAGCATTACAGTGTCTGCGTACATGAAAGTGTAAAGTGATGTATGAATGTATCTACGCAATATAATACATTTGAACTTTAAAATTGTGCCTCATGATGGCCTCAGTACTTCAGATTGACACATGGCTCTCTGGAGAGGGGTTTGAAACCATGTTTTGCACCATACTGCCATCTAGAGGTTGTATTTTGAAAATGGTTACATAAGCCCATTTTGAGGAGACTGGTTTAAAAAATAAATAAATAAATTCTGGTATTAGAAAATGAAAGGCCTATATGCACCAACAGCAATACTAGCATTAAGATATTAAAAGAAATGGAAAGAAAAAATACAGTTCTAATCAACCACATGGTATGTATCTCAAATAAAAGCATGCAGTGGAACTATAACCTTATCTCTTTTTCAGTGTATGAAGTGCATTTGCACGCACGGCATCTCTTAAAGTAATTTAAGATATAAAGATAGCACATCTCTAAACTGTGCAACAGACTAAAAGGCCACTACTCATGGCAATAGAATCAGGTGACAATTATGGACATTAAAGGTATACAGTCTATCCAATTGAGCTTTTCTGCCGAGTACATTATGGAGATATATGAGTGGGACAGCATCAATGCGAAGGTCATGGCACTTTACACGTATCTCTTTGACGTCATGGCCTCCATCTGTATCCTGTTCTAAACCAATGACACACATGCTTCACCTTGTGGGAATAAAATTTGTTAAAGGTACACAATGTAACTATTTTTGTTCAAAATGTACACAAAATTATAAGGACATCATGAATCTATCTTCCAAGCCATGTTATTGTCCTGAATCATTACGGTAAAGTTATGCCTAATAAATATTCAGACTATTTTAGACAGAGCGAAAAGCCAACCGCTAGGAGTAGTCCAGTCCCTGCATGACTCATCATAAATAAACAGAGATAAATAGCTAAAATGTTCTTTCGCAAGATGCATGCAGTTCTGTTTATTACAGTGAATGAAAACGAGTGAGTGAATTCGAACACTGAGGGACCCATTTTAATGATCTAAGCTCATGGTCTAAAGCACACGGCGCAGATGCACTTAATTCATACCCTTTTGCTATAGTTTAACGACGGAAAAACAGTCGGTGTGCCCGGCGCATGGTCTAAAAGGGTTGTCCCTAATGAGGGTGTTTTGGGTGTAACGTACAATAAACCAATCAGAGTGTAATTTGCCATTCCCTTTAAAAGCTAGTTGTGCTTGCACCATGGCGGATTCGCTATTTACTTGGGACCGGAAAGACTGGACGCTTCTCCAGAGACGAATCCTTGTATTTGTAATATTTGGCATGTTTGTGCCCAGATAGCATGCACTCTGAAAACGCCAATTAATAAAATGTCGGAAGGGCAAAAAAATATTTGTTGAACTAATTTTCTTTCTTGTGCTTAGTTAAGAAGACATATTATATTAAGTCTGCAGAAATATATTTGAAAAACATTCAATTAATTGATATTTTCAAATCCAGTTAACATTTAGAATTGCAAATGTTGACTGGACTAAAAAACGCAAATCCAGTCAATATTTTATAAAAGTAGGCTATTAAGTCCAACACAATATTTTACACACAATATTTTACTATGGAAAATATATTTTAGTTTGTGCTGTTGAAATGGGCTGTTAGAAATATTTGATAATATATCAAAACAACATTTGTGAAATTAGATGTATTTTTGATGTTTTGTTTATGATGGTAGGCTTATCTGCATCATGATGAGAAGATGGATAACACTTTACACTTCTATATACATATTTAATATAAATATATAGTTCATTAACATATGTAGTTAATTTTTTTATTTAATCTGCCTAATTTTAATGAATAAATACGTACAAGAGCTCATTTGACTTCTCGGAATTATCTGTATTGCTTGTTTGACTTCGCGGAAGGATTGTTACAGATCAAAGGACTTCTTTCACCAGGAGACAGCATATCAGCAGCATAATGTGTTAATAAAAGCGTAAACTATATTTAATGATATTTGTGTGGATATTTAACGTTAGAAGTGTTTTGTAAGTTATATATCCAAGGGAAATGGGGATATTTAAGTGATGTCTATGTCAAGTTCACTCGTCACCGAATAAATGCTCATATAAAACTAACGTTAACGTTAATTATTTTATGTAAAAACGTACAAAGTTGAACATATTCGATGTTTTAGTATTTATCAGCGTTTTATGAGGTAACATTAACGATATGTCTCATGTCAATGAGAGCGAACGTTATTTAAGTCACGTTTCCACCAGCAGCCGCGCGCAGTCCTACATCACCGGACTAATTTTCCTAATCTTCCCGGTACTTTAGACCGCAGTGGAAACGCAGACAGTAGCAGGTCTGGGGGGGGAAAGTTCCTGTAAAAAAAGTTACTGGTACAAATTGTTCCGGGTAATTTCGGTGGAAAAGAGGCTCAAGTCTCACCACCGAAAGTTCCCTAACTTTGAAAAAGTACTACCTCGGGAGCAGGGCCGTTCGGAGGGGGAAATATTTACCAGGAACTTAATTTAGACCCTGGTTCCTGTGGTCGAAACACACCGAGTGTTCCTAGTTCCTGGGGAAAGTTACTGCGGTGGAAACGCGGCTTTACGTTACGTTAACGTGGTCTTTAACCACGTTTAAGTAATACAACTTATGTTAGTGTTAAAAAACTGTAATACTATAATGTATTTTAGTCTTAATCTCAGCATGTTGTGTGCTATTAATTCTTCTTAAAGGGATCCCATGGCGTTAAGACTTGTATTATTTACTTTTCACTTTAGATATAACCAACTGTGTTTATGTAAACCTTGCGTGTATTTGACAGTATTAGCATGAATGATAACTTTGTCCAGTAAACATACTGTACTTTTTAATTGACCTGACAACAGTACATTATTAATAAACATTTAGAACACAGAATTTCTCCCCCAGGGGATTCCGACTCCACCCGACCCCCACCATCCCAGCCAACAGAGCCATGTGGGGCCCAAATGGGTTTGACCTGGGCTATCTAACTGGGACCCAGCCAGTTTTGCACCCAGTTTCCATGTAGGCCCCACATGGATTTGCCCAGATGAAATGAACACTGCTTAGTGTGCACACTACAGGCTGTTTAATGTAACACTTAATGAGGTAATGAGAGGTAATGAGATAATTAAGTGATTGAATAATGATTTTGTATTAGTGAAGAACACCTGCTGTTAACAAGCATAATCACTGAAGGAAAGAGAAACACAAGAACTACTTCCAGCCACAGCCTTGGATGAAATCAACTGAAGATAAAATACATTACATCTCTCAAGATCTGATTAAACAACTCCACAAACAACGTTAGCTTCACTTATTACTAACCAGACTGACTTTATTTCTGTCAGACATCTACAGAAGTTCGTATTAAGAATTAAGAAGAGGCTTAGATGTTGATTACTTATTTGAAAGTAATAGTTTGATTTGATGTTACCATTGTGGCGATCAGTGTGTGCTTTAGTCTGGCTCTTGACTTTTTAACATTAGTTTTTCTTTTGACAGCTGTGTCTGTTAGTTATGGCGAGAACAGCAAGAGAAAATATAATCAGATGCTGTAAGCTGATTGATGATAAAAATATAGTCATCATACATTGGCTTAACTCATTGATATTATGTGGGAGGTTTATATGGGTAGTATGTTATTAATTCTGTTTTATTGTTATGATTCTACATTTTGTAACTAGTTCCACAGCAATTTCTAGTAATGATTAAAACAATTAAAAAATGACGAACCCCCTAATTAAAACGTTTTAGTTGAATTTATTATGAAACAATTTGAGTAAACGTACATTTTAATGTTGAAGTCAAGTTTAAGCCAACTAAAAAATATTAATTCAACTAACTTTAAAACTAATTGAGTAAACATACATTTTAATGTTGAAGTCAAGTTTGAGGCAATTAAAAATAATTAATTCAAGTAATTTTGAAACTAATTGAGTAAACGTACATTTTAATGTTGAAGTCAAGTTTGAGCCTATTAAAAATAATTAATTAAAGTAATTTTAAAACTAATTGAGTAAACGTACATTTTAAAGTTTAAGTCAAGTTTGAGCCAATTAAAAAATATTAATTCAGGTAACAATTTGTAGCATGAAATTGAGTGAACGTAAAAAATCTGTGGAACTAGTTACTAAATAATAATTCGTTGAAAGCACTTGAAATTTTTTACAGTGTGGTCACATTGAAACAATGTTGAGTCAGTGTTGATGCGTCAACGGCAATTACATTGAATTAACGTTACAAAGCAATGTTGTTTTAGCATCATTCTTGCACCCTCAGTTAATGTTGAAGCAATACTGATATTTTAACCACAAATCAATGGTAATAATGTTGATTCAACATTACGAAGTTATATTTTTTCAACACGTCTTTGGCACTGTTGAAACAATGTTGAGATTTTAACCATAAATCAATGGTAATATAATTGATTCAGCATTATAAAGTGATATTTTTTCAACATCACTTTTGCTGAATTAATATTGAAATAATGTTGAGATTTCAATCATAAATCAATTGTAATTTATCATTGAATCAACATTATGAACTGATGTTAGTTCAAGATCACGGTGAGATAAAAATGGTAATGGTAATGCTATTGAATCAACATTACACTATAATGGATTTTACATCACTGATGTTGAATCAACACTGAAATTAACAAAAATAATCAATGGTAATATTGTTTGATCAATGTTACAATGTGATGTTGATTCTAGATCGCTTATGTTGAAACTGAAAATACAACTGAAACCTAATGACAACATAAAACAATGTTGCCATCTGATGTACCAAGCTAATGTTGAAACAACATTAATATTTTAACTATATGGACCATTTTAAATTTGGGGAAAACCTTTTAAAATATAAATGGAACCTTCTCAGCAGTTGAGTCAATTTATTTTATTTAACAGTTTACCACAATCAGTGACAAAAAATATATAAAAGATCCTTCTTTAAAAATGAAAGGGGGAAAAATAGGACAAAAGCATTACAACCGTTAAAAATAAAATTAGTTTCAGAAGTCTGATGTTGTTATAACTACAGGTGGTCCAACGGTTATAATAAGGTTTTAATAATCTGGCTTGCATCAGACGACTGCCTCTTTTCCTTTGGGTTGTCTGAAATCTGAAAAAGAAAGCATGATATTACTTAAGAACAAGTCAATTCAGTTGTCATACATACAGTCACATTCGAGAATGTTAATATACTAATCACAATATGATTCACTTAAAAAAAGTTGCTCAACACAAAATATTCAAACTATGATTATAGTACCATTAAATTCTGTATATTCATATAGTTTTTTAAAATCTATTAATGCTTCAATATCAAAAGAAATTGTGCCTGAATTTTCCCACCGAGTTTATCTCCAGCCTTAATTAAACACATCTGAAGCAGCTGAAACACACTTCAGGCAGGCGTGTTGAGCTAAACATGTAGAGGAATAAACACCTCTGAGCTATGACCATAGACCATTACATAAATCTCACTTCATTTTCTGTGAAACTACATAGCATTCAAATAAGTTAATCTTGAAGAATAAAAGAGCTTAGGTTTTTTCAACAAAAAATTATTTAAAGGGAGAGTTCACCCTGAAATGAAAAGTCTGTCATCATTTAGCTACTCACCCTCAAGTTGTTCCAAACCTGTATGAGTGTCTTTCTTCTGCTGAACACAGAATTTTCATTTCAGGGTGAACTATCCCTTTAAAGCTGTAGATTCACCTTATGTAGACCTTAATCTCTTTGAATATCACAAAATAGCCATGGCAGTCACTTTCTCAATAAACACAAGACATTTTTTATAATTTGGGTTTCAGTGGAAACAGGCTAAACTGAACGGAGATCAGTTACATTTCCTAAATTTAATAGTGATTCAGGAATATGAATAATTACCTGATTAGTAATAAAGGGAGCAGGAGATAAGTCACAGGTCAGGTGATTATGCTGTTGACAATAACTCAATATAATCAATGTCAGCATTATCAGGAGGTGCTTCTCATTTTTTAAATTGTCCATCTTCATCTCCCTTCACTCCTACTAAAGAAGCAATGTGCTCTGCAAGCACTGATGGATGAAGACATGGGCTCTGTGCAGTGTAACATTCCTACTCATGTCTCTTGCACTTCAAGAAATCTGTTAAATGATGTTCGAACTTTATTCAGGAACATTACTAAAGCAAGATGCATGTCTTAAGAATGTAGAAAAATGTTTCTAATTACAGTCACTCAGTCAGTAACAATACAAATCAAACGCAAATAACAAGCACTCAAAATAAAGGAACAGAGCAAACTGGCAGCTACAGTAGTAATCAATTAAAAAGGAATTTATGATATTGCGTCGTTTAGAAAATGGATGGATGGAGTATTCATCTGCGGGTACCATCTTCTGGTCAGACGCAGGAATTTATTCGGCGCATGACTCTCACAGTGCATTATGGGTAACATCAGTGTGAATGAACCGGCTGAAAGAATGGCTGCATCCTAAATCGCTACCTAGGGAGTTATTTTGAATACTTCACGGCCAATAAAAAAGTATATTCTAAATAGTATGAATGTGTGTAGTACACTCTAAAAAAAAAGGCTCGTAATCATAGGGGAACCTTTTTTAGTGCTATATAGCACCAATTTTGGTGCTTCAGTGGTTCTTCAGCGGTTCTTCAGAGGTGCTATATAGCACCTTAGTCAAAGAACCGGTGAAGAACCTCTGAAGAACCGGTGAAGAACCTCTGAAGAACCACTGAAGAACCACTGAAGCACCAAAAATGGTGCTATATAGCACTAAAAAAGGTTCCCCTATGATTACGAGCCAAGAACTATTTTTGGTGCCATATAGAATTTTTAGAGTGTATGAATATAATATGGATGTACTACATTCGCCATGTTGACATTATCATGTGACCTAACAGTGTCAGTTACGTCGCTTCACTGCCATTCACAAATCCTATGGCCTCATGGGATAGTAAGTAAAGTGTCCACAATTCAGAATCTCTCCGGAAGAAGTAGGTCATCTGGGTATACTCTTTTATGAGTACTGTGAAGATGTCATAATGTCCTCGTAGAACTCCTAACTTGGAAACTTGGAATTTTCTGAAAGCTGTGACTTGTACCACTGTACCACCTGACCGCTGAAGATTCATGCTGCTAATGCCATAGGTGTGTTCGACTTGAATCGATTCTGCGCAGACAGAGCGGTGTCTGACATCAAAGTAGGCCTACCACAAAGCCGTTTTGAGAGTATATAGAGCCGTCTGCTCTCTAATTGCTCTTGCGGTACTTTGATGTGGTGTTCAACTTGAAGTCATACGGCGCATACCGATCAGTGTATGACATCAAAGTAGTGACAACATGTGATTCTACTAGGAGCTTTTCCAGCTCCACCTCTGCGGAACTAATGAGTTTGAACTAATCGGGTACAGGGTTAGGGTTATGGCAGGGGTGTTTAATCTTGCTCATGCAGGACCGTTGAATTATGTGTTTTTATAGCAACACTATCAATGGCTAAATCAGGGATGGGCAACTTTAGTTCTAGAGGGCCACTGTCCTTCAGAGTTTAGCTCCAGCCTTAATCAAACACACCTGAACAAGCTAATCAATGTATTCAGGATTACTAGAAAGCTACAGACAGGTTTTTTTTTTCAGGGTTGGAGCTAAACTCTGCAGGGCAGTGGCCCTCCAGGACTGAAGTTGCCCATCCTTGGCCTAAATCCATCTGTTGCGATCAGGTTGGAGCTCTCAGAAAATTTCCACATTCCACAAATTATGACATGGCGTGAAGACACCTTATATTGGCGTTAAAAATGTTGGCATAAAAACGAATAACTCCGAGTTCGAGGACGTGAACAGCGCCGAGTTGAACGTCACATGTTAGGGTCATTCCTGGTATTCGGTGCCTTTTGGCCATCATAAAATGTAGAAAATCAAACTCAGTTTAAAAAATATACATATATATATATATATATATATATATATATATATATATATATATATATATATATATATATATATATATATATATATATATATATATATGTTTTTTTTTTGTCATGATAGGTTAAAACATTTTAAAAATGATTTTGGTCAAGCTTGGGTAAATAAATTTAACCATTTATTTAAACTCATGTATGCCTACCTTAGTCACTTAAAAGCATATCAGTTAATAAATTATCAGAAAATATAAATATTGTGTATGAATGGTACTTACTTTCTCACAAACACAATTTTACATTTTTCGTTTTCAGATACAAATGCCTAAAAGGCATTTTGTTTACTTTTTATTAAAGTACTGCATTATTGCAAAATTTTCATTTTCACTTAAT
This sequence comes from Gobio gobio, assembly GCF_949357685.1. Lineage (NCBI taxonomy): Eukaryota > Metazoa > Chordata > Actinopteri > Cypriniformes > Gobionidae > Gobio > Gobio gobio. Next base: position 17,350,632 of record NC_137100.1, read on the forward strand.
TATTAGTATGTTTTTTGCTGATTTTATAGAATTATTGTAAAAACAGGGTTGACAAATTGATAACAGAGTGGACAAAATAATAACAGGCTGGACAAAATAATAAGACGGTGGACAAGTGAATGGATGGATGATGATTTCCTATCTCTCACATACAACAGTTATATTATTACTTTAGTTTGAACTGGATTTAGAATGGAAACCAAATGTAAACATTGCCAAATAACTTTAAATATGCTACTTCTTCAACTTTAAACATCAATTACTTTCAGTCACTATCACTCTCAGTGTCCATCTATTAGGACATTACATTTACATTACATTTACATTTATGCATTTAGCAGACGCTTTTATCCAAAGCGACTTACAACTTGGGGGTACAATAAGCGATTGGTCGCGAAGAGTCAAGTGAGCGCAACAAGTGCGTAAAATACTTAGTCCGTGTACATTTCTCAGTGAAGCACAGGCTAGAGTAGGGAGGGAAAGAGGAGGAGAAAGAGGAAAGGAAAGTGTTTTTTTTTTTTTTTTTTTTAAGAGGTTAAGACATGCTGACCTATCAGCCTGCACTGTGTCTGAGCAAAAAGAAGCTAACATAGAAGGTTTAACTAATAAAGAATTGCATGGTCTCTTAAATTTTAAAACTGATTTTTCTAACTTTTGTCATTTTTCCCTTAACAGGGTTGACATACTAAGGTTGACCACATTCAATTTGAAAGATAAAATTGGTGAAAATAGACAATTAAAATAATTTCCAAAAGTTGTTGTTGGGGTAACAGCTTAGGACCCAGGACCAGTAGTGAAAAATGAAGACCAAGAGTCAGGAGTTAGATTAATAAAAGAAAAATGTACTGAAGAATAGTTTGCAGTTTCATCAGCAGAAGCCAGCTTCAAGTCTCACAAGGAGTTTGTAGGCCGCGCTCCCTCTAACAGTCTCCCCGCCTCCACCTATCGCACATACAATTTCTGAACAGTTATACTGTTTTCAAGGTCTAACCACGTCATTATTGCCATGTGGAATGATTCTGATTGGCAGAGAAAATGCACAGTCACTGTAAATTTACACACAAGGATAGATAGCAGAGCATATAACTAAACTAGGTAGACTAGTTGTCGCCCCATCACTAGAATTAGATCATTGTTGACCTCGGAGGTTGCAGAAAGGTGCCTTCAGATCTGGTGTCGTGTGCAGAAAATGTCCATCTTCAATATTGGGCCTGCACAGATTATGCAACGCACACACACACACACACACAAAACCTCCCTAGAATCGTAGCCCTCCCAAGGTTGGAGAGTCTTAACTACATATCAACAAAGCGCTTCACCAAAACATGCTGATAACATGTGCTTTTCTCTCAGTGAGAGAGACAGACAATAGTACAGACCATATTCATTTTGATTCTTTAGGGTTTCAGTAAAAGGAAATAACCATTTAAATAAAATGAAATAAAATAAAATACAATGAAAGACAAATCCATATTTCATCTCTGGAAGCCGGGCTAAAGGAGCAATTTCTGTTACTGCATTCCTGTCGAGTTGGAGGTGTGTGATGGCCCCAAAATCCAAACACACGACAACATGTTCTGAAATCAAGTGTTTTTGCGAAACATCACACACGCCCAGGACAGACCCTCAGTCACCACTCAGAGACCAAATACAAACTTTAGAAAATATAAAAAGAAGAAACAATCATTGGGTCCTATTGATTAAAGCAAAATCATAACTGGAAAGAATCATTAAAATCATAATAATTATATAGGAGGATGAATATTGATTGAGGCTTTGATTATAAATTTAATTAGGATATATACAATTATATTGAAGCGGTAGTGGATTTCAGAATCCATCTTTCATTGTTTTTCCTTCAAAGAAGTGATGACAGCTTTAAGCTATGCCATTTAATTTTTCCAACTTTTTTTTAAAGAGAACGTAATCAAAATAACACAGTGGATAATAAATTGAGGGACAAGCTAAAAAACTTGATTATAATAGCTTAAATACATTTAATAATTGAAAAGAATATATACATTAGAGATAATCTTTTAACAATGTAAGAATTCACCAATAAAGTGTTGTATAATTGTGAAATAGGAATGGGGTTATTTATGACTAAGACAGGTTTAACATTGGTATTGTTCAACATTTTAAGGCAGTAAGATCATGATATTTACTGGGGACAATGGACATAAAAGGATCATGACGTTGCAACCGATTTTCAAAACTCTTGAAAAGTCAATGTAAAATATTTAAATCAAAGGACGCAAGGACGCATAATTATTTGTTTTAGGTTCGTTTTACATATTTCACAAAATTGTAATTTTTGTATTCAGAAATAACATAATTAGTAGGATATATTTCATGTAACGTTAAATATTTTGTCTCGACGATACCTGACTTTTATTTTGAAAGTCTTCATAGATGGTTGCCATATGTCAGGAAATGTTCACGTCACTTCAACTACCACCTCAGTTCATAATGTAGCTGCCAGCTAGTGAAAATAAATGTATTATTTAACGTTACTATGTATTTCGAAAATCAGCGGTTTTTATTTCAGGGTTCAGCGCTGTAGTTTACCCGTAGTTACATGAGCGATTTCAGCACCATAGGACCCTGAATTGTGCTGTTATTTTCAGTTTCAGCGGTCTAAACAGGCTAACGCAGTTAGACACATAACAGCTTTTGTTTCTCAAATATGAGCTCTTAGATAAACAGTGAAAGATCTAAGACATAAACACACAGCAGCAGAAGTATGGATGAAAAATACAGCAGTAATGTCATCTCCAGTGGGAAGCTGGGGCGAGTTGAGGTTCCAAATGCCAGGTAAGACAAAAGTCTGTCCAAATATTAAACGAAATACTTGTTGCTACACAACAAGTAGCCTACTACGGCAGTAAGTTACCTTGTTACACTAATATTATGAGGTGGTGACGCTGGTTTTACCACGGTAACATGTTTAAAAAGAGCTGATGTATTTTATTGGACCAGTTATATACAATTGTATGTTGCAGTACCATACATACATCATGTACCATAAATATTATTATGGTAAACTTAAGCCTTGTCTGTGAAACCGGGGGTTAGAGTTACAAGCATGCAAACTTTGGAAAAACAATACTTGGCACTCAGACAGGGTCATTCTGTGTCAAATCAACCAAATTTCAGTTTTGTTTTTTTGTTTTTGTTTTCTGTAGAAAGACAAGCATAAATAGTGATGAGAGCCAAAATCTTCAATGTCACAAGTATATTTATTGAGTACACTGTTTTGTAGAGGGGAGTCAAAATTACAATTTTCACCTGAAAGTTTCCCATTTTTTTAACTGTTACCGTTGGCATATAATGCAACAAAAATGGTTGAGTTGACACGGATTGACCCTGTAGTGTTTTTTGTAAGAATAGCTCAGCTTTATAGCCTGACAAGCCAGACCCACATCAAGATGTTGGGTCTGGAAACTCACCATTGACAGGGCTCAATCCGAGGGGCGGGATAAACGGTTGTCTTTCAAATTCCCTCTGCACGCAATTGGATAGAGCCATGAGCGCCACAACCAACCAGAGCAAAGAAGAAGGTGAAGCCGAGCTAACGTTAGTTTGATAGACTTTCGCCGGATCCGGTAGGCAAAACTTCGAACATATCTTCTTTTCTTAAGAATGACTTCAGTGCTGTTCTTTGTTCTTTTCTCAAAGAAAAGCTTAACTCCAAGTCTTCCAGAGTCGCGGCCAAAGCCGATTCAAAAGACCGCTGTTTGTCAGCTTCTTTGTTTACGAGTAGCACGCAGAACCTCCGCAACTCTTCCGTGACGTGCCGTCATTATGTTAAGCCCGCCCACCGACTCTACACACGCTGTGATTGGCCTGACCAGAGTTTGGTTTTTCCAGCTCTCAGGTCTACCGAGAGTTGCTAGACTACACTCCCGGCAAAATACATTTTCTGCCGCTAGGGTGTGTCTAGATTTCTAGGCTGTCAGCTTTATTCACCTACTTTTCAATTTTAACTGAATGTTTTTTTCTTCTTTCCAGACTGACCCGGTACATAGTATTACTCTTCTTTACCAAGCTGCTGAAGGCTTTTGGGATATTTGAGTCATATGATCTCCTCAAAGTTGTGCATATTGTACAGTTTCTCTTTATTTTGAAAATGGGGTAAGGAGTGACATCACACATGTATATATTTAAGAATACAAGTGTCATGATTGTTTATTTATTTTTGATCATATGAATGTCTCCTCTTTTCTGCATAGGTGTGCGATGATATTGATTTTTTTTCAAAAGCCATTCTCATCTGGAAAAATTATCCCAAAGAGACAGGTACAAAGTTCTTCTAATTCTAGTTTAACTGTTAATTTTTTTTAACTGTTTTAAAACTCTTACCACTTAAAGGGGTTAGTTCACCTAAATGATTCTGTTGGGGTGTAACGATACCCTCATGTCACGATTCGATACATATCACGATACTGACCTCACAATACGATATTATTGCGATACTACAAGTCATACTGTATGTATGGTAAAAGGTTAAAAAAAAACATATTATTTTTATTAATTATTAAAATATCCATTATCAGGACCCACAAATATTCCCCCATTGCATTATTATACATTATATTCAACATGATTTAGTAGTTTAATGTAGTACTGACACTAAAACTCTGTAAACTTGCTTTTTTATCACACTGTAATTTTTATTTTGGGTGAACTGTACAGAATACAGATTGTCACTATCCACGATACATATTGTTGCATTTTTGTATTGCGATATATTTTGACATGATATATTGTTACACCCCTATGATTCTGTCATCATTTACTCATGTCTTGGCAAACCCGAAACACGTGAAATATTTTCATATTCTCTCATCATTTTTGTCCATCCTTTGAAAGTCCATGCAACAACAACATTCCACACATTTAAAAACATTCATAAAGATATTGTTAAAGAAACACTCCACCGTTTTTAGAAATAGGGCTTATTCAACATCTTTCCTACATTTAGATGTTTGATTATTGTGCTGTATCTTGGCAGCTTTCAGGACTGCCGTGGTCGGCTGACTCCTAAAGTTTTTGATATTATTCATATTGTCTGTGGTGGTTTAATTTTGTAATGCATTGAAGATAATCAAGATATGCGTTGCCTGAACCACATTTGTGTGGCTATTAATATGTTTAAGTTTTTTTAATGAAAAAAAAAAAAGAGCCAGAGACTGGTGTTTTAAGACACATTTCGTTTTATTGTAGCCCAAAATAAAGCTACAAATAGAGAGAACCTGAGTGAGAGCAAGCTGAGTGACGCTATCAAGAACTCTTGAACGATAGCTCGTCTGTAAATGCGCGCTCTGTGAGGCCATGGGTGCGTCTCAATCAATCAGCTCCCTAGTTCAGTAGTCAGGGGCAGGGCACTGATCAGGCATTGATCGATCTATGATTGAGATGCACGCACGCTATGAATGAATGACAGTTCGTCCGTTAAGCTTTTTATACACGACCCGTCCGCACAAGTGCAAAGGTGCGCGCGGCAAAAATGACTTTATCGCAGAGTGCCAAGCAGAGCAAGATGATAGTAAGCTATGCGCGCTCTGTGCGGCCGTGCACATATTACTTTTGGTTTTAAATTAACGGCAATTCGGTGGCGGGTTGCTTGAATTGTCATCTCAGTCAGCTCCTGTCACTCTCGTGATGAATGAAATCTGATGAATGACTCCTGCCGAGTCTCCCTAATATAGAGTAAATCACGCAGTGAAAGTGTGCACTTTAAATGCGCACACGCACTAGTCTAATCTAGACTTCATCAGGTAGTGTATGCATGCACTCTCTGGGTGTGTGTGTGAGGGATATACTCGATAATGTCAGATCGCACATCATATAACACCAATTATGATATTATCGCAGACGATATACAGTGAGGAAAATAAGTATTTGAACACCCTGCTATTTTGCAAGTCCCACCTAGAAATCATGGAGGGGTCTGAAATTGTCATCGTAGGTGCATGTCCACTGTGAGAGACATAATCTTAAAAAAAAAAAATCCAGAAATCACAATGGATGATTTTTGTAAACTATTTATTTGTATGATACAGCTGCAAATAAGTATTTGAACACCTGTCTATAAGCTAGAATTCTGACCCTCAAAGACCTGTTAGTCTGCCTTTAAAGTGTCCACCTCCACTCCATTTATTATCCTAAATTAGATGCACCTGTTTGAAGTCGTTAGCTGCATAAAGACACCTGTCCACCCCATATAATCAGTAAGAATCCAACTACTAACATGGCCAAGACCAAAGAGCTGTCCAAAGACACTAGAGACAAAATTGTACACCTCCACAAGGCTGGAAAGGGCTACGGGGAAATTGCCAAGCAGCTTGGTGAAAAAAGGTCCACTGTTGGAGCAATCATTAGAAAATGGAAGAAGCTAAACATGACTGTCAATCTCGTGGGGTCTCAATGATCCTAAGAAAGGTGAGAAATCAGCCCAGAACTACACGGGAGGAGCTGGTCAATGACCTGAAAAGAGCTGGGACCACCGTTTCCAAGGTTACTGTTGGTAATACACTAAGACGTCATGGTTGGAAATCATGCATGGCACGGAAGGTTCCCCTGCTTAAACCAGCACATGTCCAGGCCCGTCTTAAGTTTGCCAATGACCATTTGGATGATCCAGAGTCATGGGAGAAAGTAGGGCTGTACGATTAATCGAAAAATAACCGAAACCGACATTCAGAACCTCTAACCGACGTATTTTTCCCATGTCGGTTATTTCGGTTTTCACGTGACTCCGTCACATCAAGTGCAGTTTGAAGGCACACAGAGATGCAGGAGCAGTTATCTGTGTTTATAGATGCCCAGAATCACTATAGAAACTGCATGTTTTACACAGTTTATACAGGTCAGTTAATTGCTGTTCTTATAGCCTACCCGCTGACACACACACACACACACACAGACGGCGCGCGCAAGCCCCGCAGCCAGATCGCTTTCACTTTCGTGCTCATAAAGTTTGTCAAGTATGCGTTTAAAGTCTTGCCAGTGTCAACATTTAAAGCGATTGTGCACTATTCAAAAACAACACTACGGAAAACTTCTCCGTTCAGTGCTCAGCTTTTTTCTGTGACACAGAGACCGAGCCATGTTGCGTCTCTGACAACACGTGCTCGCGCCCTGAAGGCAGACCTCTTTCAGTCCTCACAAAGCTGTCATTTGTATGTGTTTTAAGCCCTGCCAGTTTGAACATTAAAGCGGGTTTCAACCATCAGATGTGTATTATGTTGAACTAATGCCTGATATATTGTGACAAACGAACACTCAGACAGAAGCTCACACATCGCGCGCAGAGGAGCGCAGAAACGCAGTCTCAACGCTGTCCTGTGACTAAAGTAAAGACACTAAAGTATCTTAGAAACTCAACCGTTATAGGCATACATTTTAATACCTTTGCAGTAAGTACAAACCACAGCTTAATAATGAATAGAGACGGTATGAGTAATTCACACACACACAATCACTCTCGCAATAATGCATTCAGATAAATGTAATGTAGGCCTACTGTGTTAATGTATCTGTATCTGATGTACAACAAGCAGAAATCTGCCCCATAGACAATAACTGCTGAAAGTGAACCGTTTCCTTCAAGTATTTTAAAATCACAAAGAAATGCACTTTTTCATCAGAAAAAAAAAATCCAACTTTAAAAGTAGAAAATATTTACAGTACAAACCTTATCAGTGAACTTACTCAAAAACCTTACGAGGGCAAAAAAAAAAAAAAAGCAAAATAATCGTTCATTAATCGTAATCGAGGTCAAATGTTCAATTAATCGAGGTTTTTATTTTTGGTCAAATCGTTACAGCCCTAGGAGAAAGTCATGTGGTCAGATGAGCCCAAATAGAACTTTTTGGTCATAATTCCACTAAACGTTTTTGGAGGAAGAAAAAAGATGAGTACCATCCCAAGAACACCATCCATACTGTGAAGCATGGGGGTGGTAGCATCATGCTTTGGGGGTGTTTTTCTGCACATGGGACAGGGCGACTGGACTGTATTAAGGAGAGGAGGACCGGGGCCAAGTATTGCGAGATTTTGGGGAACAACCTCCTTCCCTTAGAGCATTGAAGATGGGTCGAGGCTGGGTCTTCCAACATGACAATGACCCAAAGCACACAGCCAGGATAACCAAGGAGTGGCTCTGTAAGAAGCATATCAAGGTTCTGGCGTGGCCTAGCCAGTCTCCAGACCTAAACCCAATAGAGAATCTTTGGAGGGAGCTCAAACTCCGTGTTTCTCAGCGACAGGCCAGAAACCTGACTGATCTAGAGAAGATCTGTGTGGAGGAGTGGGCCAAAATCCCTCCTGCAGTGTGTGCAAACCTGGTGAAAAACTACAGGAAACGTTTGACCTCTGTAATTGCAAACAAAGGCTACTGTACCAAATATTAACATTGATTTTCTCAGGTGTTCAAATACTTATTTGCAGCTGTATCATACAAATAAATAGTTAAAAAAATCATACATTGTGATTTTTTTTTTTAGATTATGTCTCTCACAGTGGACATGCACCTACGATGACAATTTCAGACCCCTCCATGATTTCTAAGTGGGAGAACTTGCAAAATAGCAGGGTGTTCAAATACTTATTTTCCTCATTGTATATCGCACACCCCTACTTGGGCTATATTATGGGGAAGCACAGGCGAAGCACTACTACTTGGGTGCAGAGATATCACGCAACACATGAAATCCCAGTGATATCTCTGCGCCCAAGTAGCAGTGCTTCGCCTGTGCTTCCCCATAATATAGTCCCAAGTTAATATCTGCCTAGGAAATCGCCTAGTCTAAAGGCCTGTACACACCGGGACGAATATCGCGTGCGCTTATCGCCAGCGTTTTTCGTGATGTTTTTCGGCGCGTCTTGAGCTGGCGTTGCGCCGAGTGAACGTGCAAATTCAGTAGATAGCGCTCTTCTTAGTGTACTTACTACTTCTTCGTCGTATCAATGCGTGCTCGGCAAGACCGTTTTGTCTTTGAGCGCCACCAAGTCGTGTTTTACTGTCACTTCAGCAGCTCCAGGCACATGAACAAAAGCGCTGATCTCATTGGTCGGCCAGTTTTCAATGCGTCGCGTCAAAAGAAAAAAACGAACCGATGCGTTTTTTGTTTTTTTTTAATGATGCTTTTACGTCTGGCGTTTTGCGCGTCGGTGTGCACCCTCACATTGGCGCTCTTTGTTTAGTCACGAGGTGTTAAACGTCGGCGATAAACGCGCGCGAAAATCGTCCCGGTGTAAACAGGCCTTTAATCTGCATCGCTATTTGTATTCGTTGTGAATACGCAGGTCACAAGAAGTAATTAGGTGGGGGGGGTTTGGATCACTTTTACTCAGGACATGCTAGCTGGCAACATAGGATTCCATTAATTATGCTTAGCTAAGCTAACAGCGACCCTGCCAAACTAAAACAATGCATGCACTGAGACAAAAATGCATTTGCCCACATATCTAAGTGTAGGAAAGAAGTTGAATAAGCCCTATTTCTAAAAGCGTTGGACTGTTCCTTTAAAGGTATCCAAGTGGTTTAATCCAAATCTTCTGAAGAGACACAAACGCTTTATACTATGATGAACAGATTCAATTTAGGCTTTTATTTGCATAAACATTAATCAATGCACATATATAGTAAAACGTCAACCATTAGCCAGTTGCCAAATTTAATGCCGGTTAATGTTTATGCATTAAAGTTGAACATATACAGCAATAAACATGCAGCAATACTAGAACATAATGCTCATTCTGGTTGTAGTAGAGCAAAATAGGTGACCTATTTTGAACATGGGAGTCTGACTCCATCTGTTTTACTTCTGATTTCAGTGGATAAAAATTCTCAAGCATTCTGTCATGAGCTGCATCATTTCCCTTTTGGGTTTCTTTGGGTTGACACTCTGTGGGCCACTCAGGTATGTCTTTGGGCTGAATCTAAAATAGACATGTTCCTTATTTTTGTTTCGTTATAAAGGATTTGGCCTAAACTGATTTGATTTCTTTCAGAACCCTTTTGCTGTTCGAGCACAGTGATGTGGTGGTGATTTCTCTCCTCAGCGTTCTCTTCACCAGCTCTGGAGGGGGACCTTCTAAGGTCAGAACTCTAGAGAAATCATAACCTTATCTCAGAATGAACCATACACCAGCTGACACATTTCCATGTGCTCTTTTTTTACAGACAAGGGGTGCTGCTTTATTCATAATTGCTGTGATCTGCCTTTTGCTCTTTGATAATGATGATCTCATGGCAAAAATGGCAGAGCACCGTATCCTTACTACTGTAACAGAAATATGTACACTGTTATTATATCAAGGTGAAGTCTGTCATTTCTGCCCCTTTAATGACACCTTACAGGCAAAATGGCAGAAATAATAACTGTTTCCGACAAAAAAGGAAGGTTATTTCAGAGGTGGAGCAAGTCATTACATTTTGATAAACATTTTATTCTTTGGAATGACATTTACAGATTAGTTGTTCATAATATCACCATGAATGTGTATTTGGAAATGGTTACATTTAGTTTTTTATCTACAACTGTATACTCCTTAACACTATGTCTTATAGCTGAGGGGCACCATGACAGTGCTCTCACCCATGCGCTGTACACAGGAATTGCGTTTTTAGGTGTGGCGGACCACAAGGTGTGTTTTTGTTCATTTTTTTTTTAAATCTGTTTGTTTACTACAGTACAGACTCAGATGAAGAATCAGTCAGATCATGGTGATTAACTCTCATTTTCGGAGCAGGGTGGAGTGGTTCTGCTGGTTCTAGCTCTGTGCCTGAAGGTGGCTTTCAACACAGCATCTAGAAAATTATCTGTGGAGATTGGGGGCGCAAAACGCCTATATGCTTTATCTAACCTCGTGTCCGCTGTAGTTCTGCTGCCCTGGGTCATAGTGCTGTCTGCAACCACTGAGGTAATACTTTTTTCTAGTTATGTCATTTTTCTAGTTATGTCAATCTCTAAAATATTTTATTGGTAGAAATTGAGTAATTATGAGGGGGGTGGCCTTTGAGTCAACAAAGGTTGAGGGCTTTGTTTGCGCAAAGAAACATAATTTACCACATTATTTAAAAAAAATTAATCTCCAACATGCGTTCACACAACAACGTCTGCTCTCGCGTCAACACAACATTCTTGTGTCGTAGTGCTCTTGTGAACGTGCGTTGGCGATTAATATTTTATAAATAAAGTGACAAATTATGTTTTTTGTTTTTTGCGCAAACAAAGCAACCACGTTGCTTTGTAAAATTGACGTTAAACCACTTGGGTTACATGGATTACTTTTATGATGCCTTTACTACCTTTCTGGGGCTTGAAAGTGGTAGCTGTGTAGCTGTCAATGGAGGGACAGAAATCTCTCAGATTTCATTAAAAAGATCTTAGTTTGTGTTCCAAATATGAACAAAAGTCTTACGGATTTGGGACGACATGGGGGTTAGTAATTAATGACAGAAATTAAGTTTTGGGGTGAACTAACCCTTTAAAGACCACATGAAGTAGCTTTACATTCCCATTTACTTTCCTGTGTTGACTTATTTTCAATTGGGGTAGGAACATACTGTATTGAAAGAATTGATGTACTATAATAATTTTTTTGTTAAATAGCCAATTGCCTTTAATTTCAATTTGCTACTTATTTACTACGTATTTATCACTAGTTGATGGCAGGTGGTATTTATAATTAATGAGCTTATTATTAGGCAAATTTGTTTATGCCGCAGTGAACTTGAGACATTATTTTGGTCCCTTTTACCAAATGAGAACGTCTGCATACTTGAAATGTGTTTATCAGTTAAGTTTATGTGGTCAACTTTTAGGAGTCAAAAACAGACATGGACTAAATGCCACAACTCCAAATCTGATTTCATTGGGAATCAGCTAGCACTTGAGAGTGTAACTCAGAGTAAAATGGTTAAAACAAAAACCATCTTCAGATGCATTAGCCTTATCATAAAAATTTAAAACAATACAGACACTCTTGTAAGTTCTTGACCTTTTTTAAAATGGAAATCCGCAGAGTAAGGTGGAATCCTGGTCTGGCCTCATCTTTCCATTTGCCATGATCATCTTCTCTGTGATGATACTGGACTTTTACGTGGAGTCCATCTGCACGGCAAAGCTGGAAACCTCACGCTGTGCTCGATATGGCTCCATCTTCCTGTTCCTCAGTGGCCTGCTGCTGGCAAACTTCTGGACCCACCCGCTAACTGACCAGCTCAGAGTGATAAGTAAGCCAGGCCAGCAGAGTAGTACCGAGCATGTGCTGTCTGGTGGAGTGCTGGTCAGCGCCTGCTTCTTCATCATGGGTAAGTTAATATCTCTGATAGAAGATTTAATGCAAAGAATGTATTTGAAAGATGTACATGTTCCCCTATCACAGAATCTGATATGTAAATGTTAAGTCTATGATAGGATGCAGATGTAAGCAGTTTGTGCTAAAAAAAAAAAGTAAAAATTATTATCATAGTGTTGTAAATGTTAAAACAGGTTATTAAACCGCATCAATAAATAGGTGTCGATGTAAAACATTGACCCCCAGTTTCACAGACAAGGCTTAAGCTAGTCCTAGACTAAAATGCATTTTTGAGTTGTGTTAACTGAAAGAAACTTGCACTGATGTATCTTAAAATATGTCAGTGCCATTGTTTTGTCTTAAGATACACACCAGTAATGTTTTTTTTTAGGGCACATTTATAAAAGTTACTTAAATGTACTAATTGAACTAATGCCTAATCCTAGTTTAGCCTAAGCCCTGTTTGTGAAACCGGGCCTGAAAGTAGCACATTTTACTTTGTCCTAACTGAATGTACCATTGGATGTTTTCAGCTGATAGCATACTGTCAGCCCCTTCTTCAAAAGGCCAGAAGGGAACACTGGTGGGTTATTCCCCTGAAGGAACTCCTCTTTATAACTTCATGGGCGATGCACTTCAGCACACGTCCCAGTCTCTGCCTCGCTTCATCAAAGACTCACTCAAACAGATCCTTGAGGAATATGACTCACGGCAGATCTTCTACTTCCTGTGTCTCAACCTGGTATGTTAGCTTCTGTAGGATGGTCACTCCAGCTTGTGTGTTTTAGGTTTTGGCCATGAAGTGTAGAAGATGCTCAGTTTAACTGCTTTAATGTTAATTGCTTTGAATGTTTGTTATTTCTTGTCAGAATGACAGAAAATGATTGTATGATTCAAATGTTCATAAGCTTTGTGGCAACAAAATATAATTGAATCCACTCCCTTCATGTAACCCCATGACCTACTTTAACTGCCTGCCTGATATAAGTTGCCATTGTATATTGTGTGTGTATATATATATATAACAGTTGTGTTGATCTTTGTTCAGGCCTTCACGTTTGTGGAGCTCTTCTATGGTGTGTGGACCAACAGTCTGGGGCTGATCTCTGATGGCTTCCACATGCTGTTTGACTGCTCGGCTTTGGTTCTGGGGTTGTTTGCTGCCCTCATGACCAGATGGAAAGCAACAAGGATATATTCCTATGGGTAAGGTTGTGCTGCTTTCTAATTTTAGGATAAATTATTTGTGAAATGAATTCACATTATACATTTGTAAGACTGATTTGGCTTGTGGACGATAAAATGCTCACACAAAAAACAGAGCATAGATTTAAAGGTGCTGTCTCATTTAGCATTGCTCTGCAAAATCTTGTGATTGAGAAACAGTCATTCCGCAGGCAGATTTCGCTCATTTTCAAGTTGGTCACGTAAATTTGCTGCGCTGACCGACAGAGAGTTGCGGGGTTCTGAGAGGATCTGATTATAATTTCACCAACAGTAATTCTGGATTGCCTCCAACAAACAAGTAAATAGGAAATAAGCAAATCAGAAAAGCCAAAACAGCAGTATGCGCACAAGCGTGGACCACTAGTGTTTCTTCTTGCTGCGTATGTTTTACTCTGCCACTGACTGTAACAAATTTCTCCCTGAGACCGGAGTTCGGTGCAGTGCCTTCTAAGTGTGGCTCATACTTCACTCCGAGTTCCCACATGAACATATTAAGTATTCAGTCCATTTTATCACGAAATTCGAACAATAAATGCCGTTTTGACGCTCTTTAATGTGACGTGACTGATCACTGTATAGGCGGCACTTGAGTGAACGCGATCATCTGTGAACGCGATCATCTCTTCCTAAAGAATAAACATGAATGAAGGTATGTTGAGGATACATTACAACTTACTGAAACGTATCATATGATTACATCGGTCAACCAGTGTTTCGACACTGCCTATATATTCATTATATTCTACTTAACCTGCTAGTGATGTCTTGATTATTTAATATATGTTTAAATAAATCTGTCATGAAAATTATATTTCAACGACAAATTGGACAAATTATAAAAACTTAATTTTATATTATAATTATATTTAGAAGTTAATGCAAAAACTGCCTTATGTGAAGTTTACATGTTTGCATACAATATGTTAATTGAGTCCTGATTATTATGTCTAAAATTAAATAGCAACTGAATTTAGGCTAATTTGGGCTTTGTTGTTAACCTAAATTATAGTAATGTGCAAGTAAGGGCTCCCTAAATAGTTTACAGAATTATCTTTAAGAAACTTTTAGTTATAATTGAATTTATTTAAGGACAGACACAACTTTTTCAGTAAACCACTGTTAAATAAAAAATAAAAAGCTATTTTGTAGAGGAAGAAGGAGTAAAGCAAGAAGCTAGTTCAATAAGAGTTTATGTTTCGGTGGGAAAAAATACCTCTCTCTTTTTTGACCATACATGTGTTTGCATCCCTGATTGCTAATGTGACCGCACCTTAAGGCTGGAATACGCTACATGACTTTTATAATCTAAAAAGATTTTAAAACACTAGGCATCATACACTTGCTGACTTTGTAAATAGTTACAAGGAAAAACAAAACCACTGAGGATGACCGTACCAGACTTTCAAGTTGTTTCAAACACAACCATCACGCAGAAACATGTGTCTCATTGCTAGGAGACACATGACAAATAAAAACAAAATGTGTTTTAAAAGTGGCTCAAAAGATCAATCATGTTTAATATCCTCCGATGGATCATAGTCTGAAGCTAAATAAATCTGTCTAAGTCTGTGCTCATCTTACACTACACGATTTTTGGTGAAATATTTAACCTCTGACTGAGCAAAATCTGCAGACTCGCTATGACTCTCAGAAACTACTGTGGAATCGTGTAGTTTATTCCAGCATTGTGTAATATATTCCTGCTTGTAGCCCGGGAGTCGGGACACACAAAGTCAACGTCAAAGAACTAACGGTGACGAAAGCTGACTGTGTTGTCGCCTCTCGTTGGCTGCTTCTAGGCCAAAAAGCTGTGCTTCAGCACACCAAAAGGTCTACTGATGACTGTCAACTAGCATGTGCGTTCTGTGTCTGCGTGTAAGTAAATATCTGTCTATCGACTAAGAACTAGGACTGCAAATATACAAACCGTAAAAACAAAGCAGCGCTTGCTTACCATTTTGAATATCAATCATGCTGATCACTTACTTCATTCCACTCGACTCTGTCCACTGTTATTATGAAAATGTTTGCTCGTTCGAATGCTCAGGTAAGAATGTCAAATTATTACAGCCTTCTGTTTCTGCCGTCTTTACTTCTTCCCTCGCTTTCATCACTTTCACTTTTTTAGACCCGTTCTCTAAGCTGAACAGCCAATCAGAATTCTCTCTCTCACCGATGGTGCCGACGCTGATTCAACATGCTGAATCATGCAAAAAAAAAAAACAGACGGTGTCCGGTTAGAGCCAACGATGCGGAACACACCGGAAAAACTAAGACGGTTGACACTCAAAAACGGCCCAACTGCCGACCATTGGTTTGGTGTGTCCCGGGCTTTACAGTGAACGAGGGACCTTTCCAGACACATACAGAGAACCGATTGTCATAAAACTTGGCAGTGGACTCAGTAAGCAACCACCCAGAATACATTAAAGAGTTAGTTCACCCAAAAAGGAAAATTCTGTCATTATTTACTCACTCTCATGTCGTTCCAAACCCGTAAGACCTTCGTTCATCTTCGTAACACAATTTAAGATATTTTTGATGAAATCCGAGAGCTTTCTGACTCTCACTCTCTTATGCTATTCACGTTGTTGGGCTATTCACAGTGCAGAGCTTCCTAGTTCTATGACAGAACACCGGCTCGCTATTGGCTGAGCACCAGTGGGTTGTGGTGCTTGCTTGAATTGGGTAGGAGAGTGTCACAGGAGAAGAGATTGTTAAATAAAGTCGTTATTTCTGTTTGTATTCTTTTCGCTTCATAACATTAAGGTTGAACCACTGTAGTCACATGGACTATTTTAACAATGTCCTTACTACCTTTCTGGGCCTTAAAAGTGGTCGTTGTGTTGCTTTCTATGTGAGGTCAGAAAGCACTCGGACAAAAATATCTTAATTTGTGTTCCAAAGATGAACAAAGGTCTTACAGGTTTGCAATGACATGAGGGTGAGTAATTAATGACAGAATTTAAATTTTTAGGTGAACCCTTTAATAACCACACAGTAAGGCGACGGCAACCAACAACCCCCATTGTGGTGGAGGGTTTTGAAACACTCAGATTTTCTTTAGAATTTTTCTTTAAAAATGTGGTTTGCTTGTGTCATGTTTTTTGTTTTGTTTTTTTAACTAGCCCATTTCCCCTGTGGTCCTATATCATAAATTGTGTTTCTACGATCACTTCTAACAAATGTAATTATCTTTTGGAGTTATGGCTGTGTTTAACCTGTAAACCATGTGTGTTGTTTTGATTCTGTTCTTTACAATGAATTGATCAAACTGGTTCACAAAACATGTCTGATTGATTCGTTAACAAATCATTCTGAATCAAACGGTATATTTAAAAATAATCCTTTAATCATAATTGATGGAAAATACATGGGAACTCATTGGTTTGGGTACCCTGATTACTGGACATAACGGAATTGTTCTGTGATTTTTAGTGACGTTAAAGGGATAGTTCACCCTAAAATGAAAAATGTTATCATCATTTACTCACCATCAAGTTGTTCCAAACCTGTATGAGTTTCTTTCTTCTGTTGAACTAAAAATAAGATATTTTGAAGAATGTCAGTAACCAGACAATTGACAGTAGCTATTGACTTCCATAGTAAGATGGCTGTTTGGTTACCGACATTCTTCAAAATATCTTCTTTTATGTTCAACAGAAGAAAGAAACTCAGAAATGTTTGGAACAACTTGACGGTGAGTAAGCGATGACAGAATAGACTATTGATTAATTTTTGTGTGAACTATCCCTTTAACAGTGTAACTTTTCAGGTACGGTCGTGTGGAGATCCTCTCTGGGTTCATCAATGGACTGTTTCTCATGGTCATAGCTTTTTTTGTGTTTGTGGAGTCAGTCACCAGAGTCATCGATCCACCAAACATCAACACAGATATGCTAACGGTATGTACAGCTAACCTTCGGATTGACAAAGCTATTGCCAAGTTGGTGTCTTGAATTGATTTTGCTAGTTGAACACATAAAAGTTGCAAAGTTTCACACATGAATCCTGTCACCTCATGCTCATGGTTGTCCTTAATCCATTTGTTCCTTGAAGCCAGTATCGGTTGGTGGACTCCTCGTTAATCTGGTGGGCATCTGTGCCTTCAGTCATGCCCACTCCCATGGGGCCTCCAAAGGTAACTGCTCTGGGCATGACCACGGCCACTCGCACCACGGGCACGGGCATGGCAGTGCAGAACACAGCCATGGAGGACATGGACACAGTCATGGAGGACACGGCCACTCTCACGGCCACGGGCATTCCCATGGGTCTGCTGGAGGGGGAATGAATGCTAATATGCGAGGTGGGTCTGTAATGAGTAAGATTTGTTTAAGACATGATAAGTTTAGTTAATCCGGAAATGAAAATCTATTATCATTCATCCATCCTGATGCCTTTCTGCCTTTTGAAGATGTAATTTCCTTATCCTGTTTGCAGGAGTGTTTCTACATGTGCTTGCTGATACACTGGGCAGTGTTGGCGTGATTATATCCACTATTCTCATCAAACAGTTTGGATGGCTGATTGCAGATCCCATTTGTTCACTCTTCATTGCCACACTTATTTTTCTCAGTGTTATTCCTTTGCTAAAAGATGCCTGTGAGGTTCTTCTCCTGAGAACGCCACCTGAAAATGACAAGGAGCTTAACTTTGCACTTGAAAAGGTATGAATAGAAAAATATACATTACCGGTCAAATGTTTGGAATAATTAAGATGATTTCTGAAGAATCATGTGGCACAGAAGACATAGAATTCCAAACTTTTGGACGCTTAGTGTATCTAAAAATGTTCAGATTACAAAATTGAATGCTTTATATTACCTATAATTTAGTGCCTCCTTGTTTGTCTAAGATTCAGAAAATAGAAGGCGTTTTATCCTACCGTGATCCACACTTCTGGAGACATTCTGCCAGTGTCATTGCTGGAACCATCCATCTCCAACTCATGTCTGATGTAGTGGAACAGCGAGTTATTCAACAGGTATGAATGCTACATCTTAAACATGGCTTGTTTACTAATTTAGAACACAAGGTTTGCATTACCATTTTGCCTAAGGATTAGACATTTAAGCTGTGTCCCAATTCAGAGGCTGCATCCTTTGAAGGCCATGCCTTCGAAGTCAGCAAAGGTCAGACCAAACGTGGTTAAATGGGACGGTCTAGCCTACGGAAGATAGCTTTTGTCGCCTAGCAACTGTGACAGCTGCCATTGATGAGTGGCAGTAACGTTTGTACTGGACTTTTTTTCAAAGTTATATTCAACTGTCTGAAAACAAAACAGAGTTCACAATATGTTCACCGTGGTCCATTTATGTACATAATAAAGAGTATAAACCAGGGGTGTTCAATCCTGCTCCAGGAGGGCCACTGTTCTGCAGAGTTTTGCTCCAACTCCAATTAATACACCTGCACCAGCTAATCAAGGTCTTACCAGGCATACTAGAAACAAAAGCCGCGTTTCCACCGCAGGAACTTTCCCCAGGAACTAGGGACTTTGGGGTGGTACTCTGTGTGTTTCGACCGCAGGAACCAGGGTCTAAATGAAGTTCTGGGTAAATAATTCCCCCTCAAAACGGCCCTGTTTGCAAGGTAGTACTTTTTCAAAGTTCAGTAACTTTCAGGGGTGGGACTTTGGCGCTGAACATGCTGATTTGTTGAGTTCACACAGCATTTTAATTGGTTGACTTGACACAGCACAATCAGCCTTCGAATGTGGCCTTCGAAGAATGCAGCTTCTGAATTGGGACTCAGCTTTAGTTCAATGTCATTTTCCTCTTTATTTTTATTTATTTATTACTTAAACTCCATTTCTGATGTCAGCATTTGTGTATAATAACATACACATTTTTTTGGGTTGTTTCATGTAATGGTTTTAATGTACTGGCCAAAAATGAAGTAACTTCCTAACCAATTAGTTTATACTGAAATCATTTTTCTCAGGTGTCTGCTGTGCTGAAGGATGCCGGTGTTAATAACCTGACTATACAATTGGAAAAAGAGGCTTACTTTCAGCACATGTCTGGCCTAAGCACTGGATTCCACGAGGTTCTAGCCATGACACAACAGATGGAGTCCATTAAATATTATAAAGACGGCACATGTATCATGTAAACTCTTGTTTTAACACATTTATATATAAAGAAATAAAGGGATCCAAGGTATAATTATAATCTCCTCATTTTTTTATTAAAAAGTGTTTTAATAAAAATGTATTTTATGATGTCTACAAAAGGCTCTGTCTGGTTCTTAACAGTTAGAAACAATAAAATATATTATTTTATGAACACATTTTTTTTTTCATATTGCATTTGTGTCACATTCCAATAATTTCCATTGATGCAATCAGTTGTATTTCCACTATACATGCATATAAAATTTTATTATTTATTCAGTGTAATACAGTGACAGAAATAAGAGAACAGCCATATATATATATATTTTTTTTTAAATTAATAGTGTAGTATTTACAGGCAAGGTCTTTGTAAGCAAAGCATTAGTCCTGAATTGTGTTGGCAGGGCATATAAAAACACAATATTTTGTATGTATGTTTTTCTAATAACACGAAGAAGTAAGGCATCAAACAATGAATGTATCAAACCACTGATACAAATTATTATAAATAAAAATGTATAGTTTTTTTTTTTTGGAGTCGGGTTATTTGTCCAATGTCCAGCACAGTAACAGCAATTTATGGCAATGAAAAGTTCATCATTGAAAGAAGGACATTTTAGATGCTAATACAGATAGTATCAGATGCATTTAGATGGTATAAGCCTATAAAAACTGTGTGTTATGTGCAATTGTTTAGGTGTGTGCAATTTATATTATTAAATTGAAGTTGCAAATTGCAGACAGTAGTAGTAAATAATAGTTTTATTTATTTACGTAAATAATTATACTCTTAATATAATTGTTAAGAGTAAGTAGTAATAAGTGTCATCTTGTTAGAAACATAAGAGGAACATAAGTTGGGTTTTCTCAATGTGAGCAATGTTAATATTTGTGGAAAACTGTATTTAGGTGCAGCCGGCCACACGCTCCGCAGCAAAAGGTGGCAGTGGAAAGCAAGCAAACTCGAGAACACTACAAAAGAACAAGTTCGACTGGTATCCCCCGCCCCTGGGCGTCACGTGTTCATAAGTTGTCCTGGTAACGCATTGAAATCAGGTGCGACTGAGCCAATCAGATCTCAATGATTTTCGAACCCAGCGAATCACGTTCGAAAGAGCGACAATTTAAACCACAGAGGAAATGCAATGCTACATCGAGCTCGCTTGAGTATAATCAATCAGTTTGTTCATCGAGTCACAGCAACAAGCCTCCTGAAATAATGGCTCTCCGTGTAACAAGGGTAAGTTGGTTTTAAAATATCCTTTTTTTGGGGGGAATTCAAAATGTATGTGTTTACCATATTAAAGAACACGTTATTTGTCCGTTTTAAGTTGACATGGAACGCCCTGAACCATTTCCTTATCTCGCACGTTAACTTACTCACTTTTATTCTCTATCGAAAAGCTTTGTGCAAGTTTTGCATAATCGTAACATTTAAACTGCATGCATTTGAGAGCAAGTTAGTTCACATTGGTGCTGTTAACTGGTTTGTACTAGTATGTCTTCGGTCCTCGTGTGACTTTCTCAAACACGTTTCCTAGAATTCAAACCTGATATTGTTACGTCTTAAGAGATGCAGCATTTTAATATCGCTTCACCAATCACACTACTCGCATGTAAACCATGCCTGTGTGACCCTCTTGTCTTGAACAGAACACCCGCCTGGCCAGCAGCGAGAATCAGAGCGCTCTGCCCGGAAAAGCAGCTGTAGCGAACAAGCCCGGACTCAGACCCCGGGCCGCGCTGGGGGAGATTGGCAACAATCCGCAGACACGACCGGCTTTGAGGAAGAAGGTAAGTACGGTCTCTTCTCCAGGCATTCCCCCTTCATCTTTCTTTGTCTCAACAATGACTTGACCTTTTGAAACAGGAGGTGAAGACTGCATCTAACGCGGAGGTTGTGGCTGAGAAAGCGCCTGTGGTTCAACAGCCCAAAAAGGAGTCTCCTAAAGTTAAGCATGACATTCAGGTGAGCAGTAAATTGGGTCAGTTCACCAGAATAATACTTCAGTAGTATTGAAGCAGGTGTGCTGTCCATGCCATGAATGCAAGTCAAGAAAATAGCAGCTTGCCTTATTTCTAAGTGTCCTAGCCTCTTATTTGATGCACTTTTGCTTTTAAACCTTTTGCACCTCATCAGCTGCCGTGTTTGCTGACTTCTGGGAACTTGGGTCATGTGACTCTTTCTTGTGCAGACTAGGCAAATGTCTGTTTTATGACTGGCAACAACTTTTCCTATTGCCATTATTGTAGTTCTAGTATTAACCAGCAGAGGTTAATACCCTAGTGCTGGCTCTGAAGTGTACCAATTCTATTCTGAATTGTGTAAGTTCTGCCACTCTAATGTAAAATTCACTTGTTTTCCATTTCAGCTTTTGTCTGAGCCTTCCTCTCCCATTCCTATGGAGACCTCTGGCTGTGCTTCGGATGATCTGTGTCAGGCATTCTCTGATGTTCTGCTCAATATCAAGGATGTGGATGCAGATGACTATGATAATCCCATGCTTTGCAGTGAATATGTCAAGGACATCTATTTGTATCTGCGTCAGCTTGAGGTTTGTAGAAAATCTGTCTCATTGGCTTTATAATGCTGATGTGTTCGGCAAAGTGAGCTTTTCTGCTTCTCTTGTAGAGTGAGCAAGCTGTTAGGCCGAAGTATCTGGATGGAAAGGAAGTCACAGGAAACATGCGTGCCATTCTTATTGACTGGCTTGTGCAAGTACAAATTAAATTCAGGCTGCTTCAGGAAACCATGTACATGACTGTCGCAATCATTGACCGTTTCCTTCAGGTGGGTCCCTTTCCAGTTGCCTCACTTCATAGTGTCGTCTTGAAGGTTTGTTTTTAATGGCCTCACTTGTCCCTCAATCAGGATAATCCAGTTCCAAAGAAGCAGCTCCAGCTTGTTGGTGTTACTGCCATGTTCATTGCCTCAAAGTATGAAGAGATGTACCCACCAGAGATTGCAGACTTTGCCTTTGTGACCGACCGTGCCTATACCACTGGTCAAATCCGGGAGATGGAGATGAAGATCCTGAGAGTCCTTGACTTTGGTTTTGGAAGACCTCTGCCACTACAGTTCCTCAGAAGAGCCTCAAAAATTGGAGACGTATGCTGGTTTACCTGTCATGTTTCAGAAGCACTTGAGGTGTTACATGTTCATGTTGTAATACTAATATGGTTTGTTTTTGCAGGTTACTGCAGAGCATCATACGTTGGCCAAGTACTTCCTTGAGCTCACTATGGTTGACTATGACATGGTCCACATCCCTCCCTCCCAGGTGGCCAGTGCTGCTTATGCCCTCACCCTGAAGGTCTTCAGCTGTGGTGACTGGGTAAGGTTTTTTTTTGTATTTTTTTATACTTGTCCTATCTGTTATACAATTAACTCTAACCATTCCGTTTGGCACTTTTAGACACCTACTCTTCAGCATTATATGGGTTACACAGAAGATATGCTGGTTCCTGTGATGCAGCATATTGCCAAAAATGTTGTGAGGGTCAACGAGGGGCTTTCAAAGCACCTGGTGAGTAGCTTCTGCCTGATTCTAAGTAGGGGTGCACCGATCCGACTTTTTCAGTCCCGATACCGATGCCTGGGCTTTGTATCTGTCGATACCCGATACCGATCCGATATATTGTTGAATTAATAATAAACTGTATATCTTCCACCTTATACCTTCCTTGAAGAGACTAAAGGCACCAGACTTTACTAACTAAACATAACTAAGACAAAATAACAGATGTATGTAAGGTGTTGAATTCTTATTTATTTAAAAAACAATTGTGCATTCAAATCTAAAATAGAATGTAATCTAACTTCTTTAAATAAATAAAATGTAGCAGTGGAAACAAAAAACAGTGTATTGGTCAAACATACAATAGTAATCTGACAGTTACCAAACATTTTTTACACTACAGATAATTGTTTTGGTATATAATCATATCAATATTAAAAAGTAGCATTACAAATTAACAAATAGTCTAATTTTCTACCATATGCAATTTAATAAAAATTTTCAGCTAGCTAATAACAACTTTGTTCTGGTTTCACCTCACTCCAGATTAAATGATTGTAGGCTAGGCCTATTTATTTTACTACACATTGTCAACAGAAATAAGATGAAATACTGTTGATAATTAAAAACAATTCTTACTACCCACTCTTGCTAAAATGGGTAAGCACACTTGTGTTCTCATTTCAGTTGCGTTCTGAGTAAATTAATAAACTGAGTTCATGAGTTCAGTGTTGGACAGATCAGTTGTTCTGGCCAGTCGTTAAAATGATTCGGTTCAAAGGAGTCATTAGGTCACGAATCGGACATTAGCAGACGCGTTGTGTGCGAATCCCGTCTGTTAGAACATCGCGAAAGATGTCAACACACAGAAAACACTTCATAACTGGATATAATTTGTCTCCCGCTTATTGAAAGTATGCTTTATGTCAGCTGGTCAGAGAAGAGTCAATGTTTTTTGAGCGCAATTCACACCCAGTGATAATTCAAGGACAAAATTGTCCGAATGTGTCACGTGCAACATGGTTTCGGTCTTCCGAGCTTTTGATTTGGATTAATATGTGAAATATGAGAGCGAACACTGATTATTTTGAAGACCCAGAGAGCGCGCGCGGGGGAGGAGCTCTCAGATCGGTCTCTCTGTCACTCAAGGCCCATTTATACTTCTGCGTCGAGTGTACGCCGTAGGCTACGCGCGTAGCCGACGCCGTCGTGAGCATTTATACTTCTGCGCTGTTGTCTGCGTCAATGTGCAATTCCACATGCAGACGCTAGGAGGCAGTGTCCTCGGGCATGTTGGTGTAATCAAGACAACAGCCGAAGAAGCAGCTTGATGTGTAGAATCTGTACATTCATGTCGGAATATCAGCAGCAGTGAGAGAGCGGCTTTTCTTGAGTTGTTGTATCTAATACAAATTAAGCATCTCTAGTTGATTAGTAAAGTTAAATAAGGCGATCTGGCGCTGGAATGTGTTTGTGAAATCATGCAGAGCTCGTGGCCGCTGTTTTCAGCAGCGGTGGCTCAGCAAGCGATTGTTGTTGCGGAGACTTCATTCACGAAATATACCCTAAAGTGTTCCTGTTCTTGATATACAATTACTGATTAACATCTTTGGTTTTAATGAGAAAATAAATAAACTATATTCAGCGGATATATGTATTTATTTACTACCATAAAGAATCGCTGGACTGCAAAATAGTGTGTTATAGCAGACGTAAGGAACTATCATCCAATTTCTGGACACACACACACACACTCCTATCGCAGATTTTTTATTTATTTATTGACCTGAGGGAAGGGTTCTGGCAGACCAATCACAGCGCTTGCGGTCCGCGTAGAATTGACGCGTTGTTACATTTTTGGAGAGGTGCGCGTCAGGCTACGGCGTAGGGCACGGCGTATCCAACGCGTCTATGCGTAGGGTACGCCGTACCCTCTGCGTGCACTCGACGCAGAAGTATAAATTGGCCTTCAGTCACAAGCGCAGCATCTGTTCTACATCACTCGTAAATCACTAACTCATCAAATTAGGCTTTGGCCGTCAAAGAAATGTCAATGCAGGAAAGACCCTGACTTTGCAGTAATACCCTCGAAACAGCGACGAACTAGTTGGCGTGGCAAGCGTGAAATATCTCCTCCACACAGCCGACTCTCTGGCTCGCTCCCTTCTAGCATGCGACACACGTGAAGCTGACGAATGACGTAGGTTCTGCTGCGACGGAAAAACACCTGGATCGGCTTGTGGATCTGTTAATTTTTCCGATCCCCGATCCAGCTATTTTGTCAGTATCGCGGCCGATATCCGATCCTAATATCGGATCGGTGCACCCCTAATTCTAAGTTGACCTACTTGACTTTGGTTCGAGTAGCTTTATCTATATGACTTTATTAATGTGACCCACTAACAAGTGTTTGCTTTCTCCTCCAGGCTGTGAAGAACAAGTATTCCAGTCAGAAACAGATGAGAATTGCCTCAATTTCTCAGCTTAAGTCATCCTTGATCAAGGAACTGGCCAAGCAGATCTCATAGTGTGGGGTTATGTTGAAGACTTAAGCACTGTGTGCTGCCTTGTAAAATTTGTAACTTATGCATGCTTTTACTGTTGCAACTTTTAAGATGTTTTTACAGGTGTTTTTCATCTGCACTGCCATGTCCTGAGTAAAGGTGACCTTTTAATGTTGATTCAGTGTTTATGCAACCTTGTACATTTGACTTCAAATAAAC
Source organism: Gobio gobio (assembly GCF_949357685.1). Lineage (NCBI taxonomy): Eukaryota > Metazoa > Chordata > Actinopteri > Cypriniformes > Gobionidae > Gobio > Gobio gobio. The sequence goes on from NC_137100.1 coordinate 17,376,530, forward strand.
ATTTTAACACTTTAAACTTAAGTGGTCTTTCATCGTTAAAGTAACTTAATGTGGCTGTTTCTTGGTTTACCTGTATAAATTGCCACAATGTGCAATCCATTTTTGGCTTTAGTTTGTTTACTTTGACATGTCATTGAGTTAATCTGCATTTCTGAAGAAACGCTTTTTCAAAGCTCAAGTTATTTCATGGCCAAATATTATTGCTAAAATGAAGCATTTAAATTGTTTACGCTTCCTAATTTTAGACCACTTGCTGTACAACCATCCTCTCGCTACATCTTGGATGGCCAATGCCATGGTTTCCATAGACCAGGGGTGTCCAATCCTGCTCCTGGAAGGCCACTGTCCTGCAGAGTTTAGCTCCAACCCCAATTAAACACACCTGTACCAGCTGATCAAGGCCTTACTAGGCATACTAGAAACTTCCAGACCGGTGTTGAGGCAAGTTGGAGCTAAACTATGCAGGACAGGGGCCCTCCTGGACTGTCTTTGGACACCCCTGCCATAGACCCTTTTCACAGACTGTTTTAACAGTCAATATCATTAATCCTGCAAAGTTTTGGATTTTCTTTTATGCTCTTGCATCAAATTACAAAATTAATTACAAGTTACTAACTTTGAGGGTGTTTCTAATACAGCATCTATGGGAGTGATGGTAAAGATGTTAATTTTTCTTCAATGCTGTATCAAATGTCCCTCTTTTTGAAAGTTGTGGAGTTTCTTTTGCGATTTTGAGCAAATGGGGACACAAATTGAATGTACCCATTCGCCGCTAGAAAAGTTAACCTGAACCCTGGTTCTGCTCTGAAACCTGGAAAAGTGTCCATTGACTTAAACTCCAATGGAATTTTTGGGGCAAATTCTGCTTTTTTGTTTGTTTCTAACTGCAGATTATTTTGCATTAAACATGTGCTGGTTGGTCAATTCCTCTAAGGTAGGGGTCTCAACTCTATCCTGCAGAGTTAAGCACCAACTCTAAACACCTGAACCAGTGTCTCAATCAGCTCCCTAGTTCAGTAGTCAGGGCTCTGATCAGGGAGTCAGCCCATTGACTTATGTCCTGATCAGTGCCTTGACTACTGAACTAGGGAGCTGATTGAGACGCACCCAGCGTCTTACAAGGCCCTAGTTAGACACTGATTAGCTGTTTCAGGTGTGTTTAATTGGGGTTGGAACTAAACTGCAGGACAGCAGCCCTCCAGGACCGAGTTGAGACCCCTGCTCAAAGCAATTCAACTATTTATTCCTGATTTATATTAGGTGTCTTTAAGTGCAAAAATTTAAACTCATTTGATACAATGCACTTGGGTACATTTTATTTTATTTTTAAATGCATTTAAATATATAGCTATAATTACACTCAGCCTTCGCTTACATCTTAACCCACCTTTAGACCTACCCATATCCCACCTCAATAGCAGTAAAGGTATAGCAAAGGACTCAATATTAAACGTGACCAACTATTTTAAGCTGAGTTAACCTTTATTGCCAGGGTTTTTGCCTATAGTTTAAAATGTTGCTGATGCTGCAACTTTGTCTATGCCAAAAGATGCTGTTTCTTGCTCAATCACATTTGCATTTTATGTAGACTTGCAAATGATGAATGCAACTATTTATTCTAAGTACAATTAACACTAAATTGTTTTACAACGTAAAAATGATCCCATTTCTCGTTTTTTAACAGCTAAATGACGCTCTATGGTGAAATATAGTGGTAGCCTGTAGGTGGCGTTCTTTCATTATTAATCATGTGAGATGCGCTTCGCAAAAGTAAACAAATTGGCTTTTTTGAATGTTATATTTGGCTCGGCGAACATGTTTTATTGTGGATTTTAAATGTAACCTACGTTTCTCGTCTATGAGTCTTTCTTATGCTTATGTCTACTTTTTACTGTTTATTATTTAAGTGCATTTATTTAATATAAGCCACACATTGTGACAACGTCTGTCGATCGACCCTCCCACTGATGTAGGTGGAGTGCTGAGTGGGCAACATGAGACGCACCACTAAATATTCAGTCATCTGCGTCAGCCTGAATGGACTCAAAAGAACACAGGCATATCATTCTTTCAATTACCAAATTATTCCCTGGAACCCTTTAAGAAGCTTACTAGATTCATTTCACCCAATACCTTGAAATAGCGTCACAGATATTATTCATTTGTGACAGTTTAAATGGAGTGACTGTCTCTCTGTCTGGGGTAGCTGCATTTCAAACAGCTTAACCATAATTTACAGTTTTTTGGTTCTCAGATGAGCCCCCCTCTAAACAATAATTTCAGATCACTGAAAAGTAGTTCATATCAGATTTTAAATTATTATTCTCTTATTCAAATTGCGCGTGTTTGGCCACAAGTGTACAACACTGCAGGTGCAACTGTCTACAATTTGCACATTGCACTGAATACACATGCTTACTGATCAAAACTGATGATAGGCTTACTCCAGCGTCTTAACTTTCTTCTTAGCTATGGCCCAAAACATGCAAAATGATCCATTCAATTATCAAAATCTGTCAGAAATACTACAATTCATAATTATCTATGACTTGAACATAGGAATCACAGTTTTACCAATTAAACAATTTTCTGCTCGCATGATAAAACATGTGAATGTGATTTTATTTGTTGTTGTTTGCATGTAACACATAGTTACACACATACATGTACATAATGTCTTCTCTGTGTTAGATTTTTCCCAGGAAATGTTTACTCTTGAAATCTAAGACACTTTGTGACACATGGCTATTCAGATTAAAAGAACTGGCATTCTTGAATAGCACAGAAAGAGTTATGTCAACATAAATTTAGAACAAAAAATGGAATTTGAATACAACAAACATTTCCAGGGTTACTGCCATGGTGAAAAAACAAAAAAGCATATAAACATTTTTACCATGGCTAACACTGACAATAAAAATCTTTTCAATTGGTGGCATTAGCTAATAACTAGGTTTTGAAGGATGAATGAAATGTTTTGGGTGATTTACAACATTTTGTAGACATGGAATAGAGTTGCGATGTTCTTTATACAACAGTTGTAATAATTGCACATGAGACTGTTTCAAAAATTAAGCCAAAGCAATTTGAGAAAAACTGTAAAAGCCTATTTTGGGTTGTCCATAATGTGAAGTGCATTGAATACATATCATTTAAAAGATATTCAGATCTTAAAAAACAAAAAAAAAAACAAATTAACATTGCCTATTGGGGAGACTGGGCTAGTTGTCACTTTTTACCAACAAAATTAATAAAAAATAAATATTGTACTGCTGATGTAAACCATCATCTCACATTGAGTTACATCTATGGAATTTTTGTCATTTAGCAAATGTTTTTTTATCCAGAGTGACTGCAAATTATCATGAGTTGTAGAATTAGGGGCCATTTAGCCTATACATGACACTGTTTTCAACTGAAAATGGAAAACATTTTGTGCATTGCTGCCATTCATTACACGACAATGGTGTTTTGGGGCCTGAAAACATAAACTCTTGAAAATAAGTTTCAAAGTGCAAGTTTTTACAAAACGATACCGTTGTTGACTCCATGTAAACCATAAAACCGTGATTTTGGGCAAATAGTAACGTCATGCATATTATGTGTTCAGTTTACGTAGTATTTCTTCACAAAGTGACATCGCCAACAACTGGCCTGGCAGTGGCAGGGCAGCATAATACAGTGGGTTTTTTTATCCTTTTTCGGATCTGTATGAACCTTCTTTTACTGTCTATGGTATGAACGGGGATCGTTTTGACAATGTTGTCGTGTGTATGCAAAAATTGCAAAGGAACAACTTTTATACTGTGTCATCGTTGTCATGTACACGTGCGCTTAGAATTAGAGTTTTATTTAGCCGAAGATAATAAAATGTAAAAAGTTTATATTTATCACTTAAATAAAACCAAGAATATGAAGTTTTAATGTCATACTCAGTTTGCTTCTTAAATCTATCTTGGTTATTATTTATTGTAATTGTTCATGTATATCTCACAATCTGACTTTATATCTTAAAATTACAGCTTTGTTTTACATAACTATGACTTTATTTCACATAATTGTGACTTTTTCATGGATGCTTAAAGGTTTTTTACTGGAAAACAATTGCAGTGAAGATATGACTGCAGTCACTTTTTACAAAAAAAAAAAAAAAACCCTGTTTATTTTGCATGTTAAAACTATATGGATTGACACAATATGAACCATTTAAACTGAAACAGACATATAAAAGGTGACAAAATAAACCAAACCACTAATTTGGCCAATAGAATAATCAGTTGATTTAAAGTATAAATGTTTTGCTCTGGCCTAACATTATGAAAAATACCCTTGTTCTCTTCAACCTTTCATTTAAGATCTGCCATTTGGTTCAGTTATATAGCTAGTTCACTCTTGATGTTTGGCTCAAAACTACAAGTCACTGAGATGTAACCCTTATGACAACTTCCTCGTATGATCATATGTCATAATATCTCCTATTCAGGCACTGGGATATGCACACAGCTGCTGCTTCGTATTGACTATGAAGGCTTCGTTCTTTAAGAGGGAAGGTCTTACCTCCTTTGCTCCACCCTTAGCGGTTATGCTCCTCAGGGACCAGTGATAATAAGTCTCAGTTTCTCTGGCAGGCTGCGCTAGTAAATGCAGGTCCGGGCTGAAAACTCATACTTGCCCGCTGAGGTCATGACTGGCCAGTAAGATCAGTTTACAAGACAGATTCCACGTGAAAAGAAGAGCCATAGGGCTGCAGTTCAAAAATTCAGCTCCAGCACTAAAATGGATGATTCATTGTACACCATTGATTGTCTGCATACAGAATCACAACGTTCCCAAAACAAAACGACTACCATTTAAAGGAAATTCAGACGAGCACTCTATATTACAAATTGATTTGGCCCTGAAATTTGTTCCTTATAAATGCTAATGTAACGCAAAATATCCAAAATCTTTTTTATAATAGATTGTTTTGCCAAGTACGCCATGTTTCTTTCTTTGTAGTCATGGATCAACATTTTTGCCCAAATAAAACCAGTTCCAACACTATCCTTAACCCTTGCCATTGGAAAACAAGGATATAGTTAACTAATAACTAATGCATAAAATTGTTATTCTTTGTCAGACATGGCCTGGTGTGCAAGCGCCAACATGTACAATGGTCTTTATGATCCAATGACCCATGAGTCTGGCTCAGGTCGTAACCTGACCATTTGACCCGATGATTTAAAAAATATATATTATTATATAAAAAATATAATTTAGGACCCCTAAATTTATAAACGACACAATGTTTAATATAAGAATTACTGAGATTTGGTTATATTTTGTGTGTCTTCTCAACTGTTATGTGACCTATGGTTACAATGATCACATTTTACCCGAGAACAACAGCATAGCAAGCACACCTGAGAAGAATTAAGCTGAGCCTCAGCTTCTTTTCACTGTGTTTATTTTAGCTAAACTTCATATACCAACACAGTGAGTTTAAATGGAATGACTGTCCACTTCCTGCAAACTGATCAGAATGAACATTTGACCATTTGGAATCTCAATTAAAATGACTGAATTACCTTTGAAATCCACTTCACAACAAACTTATTGGACTATTAACTAATAGCACGTTTTTTAAAGAGTGTGCACTACTAATTTAAACCATCATCTCGCATTGAGTTACATGTACAATAATAATTTTTAGTCGTTTAGCAAATGTTTTTTTTATCCAAAGTGACTGACAATTGGGAGCATTGCAAACAATTTATCAGGAGTTGTAGAATTAGGAGCCATTTACACAACACTAAAAATTGAAAAATTGTGTGCATTTCGGCCGGTCATTTACACGACAATGGCGTTTTGGGCCCTGAAAACGTAAACTTTTGTAAACGAGTTCCAAAGTGTTTCGAAATGTTACGTCAGCTTTGATAGTGAAATTGCATTAGCTCGTGTATGTCTCGTGACCAATTGCGTCATTACGTCAGCTTTCATTGTAAAATGTCATTGGCTCATTGTCTCGTGACCGATCGCGTCCTGCTAAAGAGTCGTGTGTATCTTTTGAATGAGGTATGACTGAGTGCTCTTTATAATAATGCCTGCATTCATGGAGCGGCGGGATCATAATTTCAGTGATTAAAACATTAAGATCAATTCTGTTCTTTACATGAAGATATCGTATGACTTCAGAAGACTTGGAATGCAACACGAGTTACTACTTTTATACAGTTTTTGGTCAGTGTTTGCAATAAATACCTGTGACTGTACTTTTATTTGCCTGTTGCGTGTTTTAAATTGTTGAGAAGTGGGTAGGTTTAGGGTAGGACTGGGGTTAGTTGCTCCAAAATATAGCCAATAAATATTCATAAAATTATGTCAACTTTTACAAATGCAAAGAATTAAATGCGTCTTAATCTGACGCATTGGGCAAACAACTGAAATCAATGGAGCATCCTGCGCATCGGAAAATGACGCCAAACCCGGTGCGTTAAAATAGTGACGTTGAGGGGTCCTGACCAAGAGTTAATATGTGACGAGTTGGGAGTGAGAACGTGTTGGCACATAGTATTTCTTTACAAAGTGACACCGACAACTACTGGTTTGGCAGCATAATGGCGTTTTCGTGGATCTGTGTGAATGGGGAACGTTTTGACAATGTTGTTGTGTGTATGCTAAAACTGCAAAAACTTTTTACTTTTACAGTTTACTTTTACTTCTTTGTCGTGTACATGTGCACTTAGAGTTTTATTTAGCCGAAGATAATAAAATATAAAAAAAAATATATATATATATATATTTATCTCTTAAAGGGGCTATATGCAACTTTTTCCCCAAAATAAACGTAACAATAGCCTTTTTATTTTACCATTTATGACTCAAACATCTCCTGATGAGCATACTGACACCTTGTCCGCTCACAGTGGGTGCACCTATAAGCCTGTCTCCTATTTTTCCTATTTTCTGGCGGGTCGTCTTTTCCCGCGCTGTCTGCGGATGTGACGTCACCACCGCTGCGAGAGCGAGCAGAAAATGAGAGCAGTTCTGTTTTTTGGCCACAAGTGTCAGTCGCGAGTTTAAATTTCAGAAAAACGCATATAGCCCCTTTAAATAAAATCGATATATGAATATTAAGTTTTAATGCCTTACTCAGTTTGCTTCTTAAATCTATCTTGGCTATTATTTCTTGTAATTGTGAATGTATATCTCACAATCTGACTTTATATCTTAAAATTACAGCTTTGTTGTACATAACTACGACTTGATTTCACATAATTGTGACTTTTTAAGGATGCTTAAAGGTTTTTAACTGGAAAAAAAATAATAATACTGATAAAGAATGGCATTTTTGCAGTGAATAGATGACTGGAGTCTCCAGATTGATTACTCTACCTGTGTCTCTCCTCTCTCAATCTTTGGGAACCCATTTGAATGAGGTGCTGACACAACCATGTGGAGTGGACGGAGAGACACTAATAAGAGCACAGCTGGCAACTGGGCCACAGTCTCTCAGAGCCTGGAACCCCATGCATAAATAAACACTGAGGCATTCATTTTCACAATTTATAGATTTTCAAGTAAAAGCCCAATGTGCTTCCTGAACTTTACAGACCTCTGCTGTTCTATGACACATGAAGGGAAGAAAGTGTTCTTTTGTGCATAAGTCTCAGTGCTTGGTTCACATTCAGGCGTGAACAGACATTAAGACTGTGGTGTTCAGTAGTATCATGCCTGTGCAAATGGAGGGCACCTACCCCCTTAGATTATTGGGCCATGTTTTTGATTTGAACTTAAAAACAGTCAATTGTTATTGAAATATCAACGCGTTTCCATGCAAACAAGCATGATGAGAAACAGTTGTCAATTTCAGATTTTAGTTTATTTGGTTAAGTTTAATTAATTTGTTTAAAAAAATAGTCTTATCTTGTCTTGGCTATAGGTAAACTAGTGTGTGCCGGGACTGGAACCCAAACAAATTAGGTTCATGATGCCTCTGGTTGTCAAGTTAATTAAGTAGGCAGAACTTTCATCAACTTAAAGGTTGAATTAATTTAATTAATTACTTTTCTGTCTGACTGGCACACTTATACTCCTACAGACAATTGCAGACTCTGCTTATTTAATTTTTAAAGGAATATTCCAGGTAAAAAATAAATAAATAATAATCTCAATCATATAAATAGGCTTTTTACCAAACGTCAACCGGACAAACAAGAAAACAGGTCTCATTGCATCCGCTTGTCAGAGAAAGTGTCAACGTCAAGCTGACGGCAATATCTATGGACTGTTGAGGTAAATCAGCTAACCTAGCTAAAAACCTGAACTGAAAGCAATGCGACCAGTGATCATACGGACCAATAGTAATAATCAGTGTATGCAACCTGTTTTACAGAATGTGGAAGTTTGTTGTGCATAATGCCCATAATAATATTAACAATTTTTTTTAACATTAGTTTGTAAAAAAATAAATGTACATACAAAAAGTCTATTTTACTCCATTGTATGCTTGTCATATAGACATTTGTTGTTTGAGGTATCAGACTCTTCTGTAAACTTATATTAAACTAGGCAAGTAAATTATACTTTGTCACTGTAAAGCAGGGATGGACAACTTTGGTCCTGGAGGGCCACTGTCCTGAATAGGTTAGCTCCAAACCTGATAAAAACTGACCTGCCTGTAGCTTTCCACAAATCCTGAAGACATTGATTAGCTTGTTCTGGCATGTTGATCAAGGTTGAAGCTAAACTCTGCAGAGCAGTGGCCCCCCATGACCAAAGTTGTCCATTCCTGCTGTAAATGTTATCTTAAATTGTGTGAACTATTGGTTTGCTATTATTTGCTATCTTATGCTATCCCTTATGAAAAAGAAGTATAGGGGAGAGCGGGGCACAACCTAACGCTTTTTGACTGTCTCAGTTTGTGTAAATCCACTTGGGGTTCAGAGTATTTATTTTTTCCCACATTAATTTCCCACGTCTAGTACAATTATGTGGTTTTGTTTAATTAATACAGTGTATGCCTTTTTCTTGATTTACCCTGAAAGAATGGAATAGGTTGGGTACATTGTAACATGTGAGGGGCACATTGTAACATGACCAAATGACAGCTTAAAATGTTATCCTGGCATGTGTGGAAAGTGTTAAACCATGCGTATTACAACTAACCCCGCATTAGGTTGTGCCCCGCGCTCCCCTACTTCAAGTTAATTCTATGAAGTATATAAAGTTCAAGTATATTTTTAAGAATACTTTATGTAGTAAGTATACTAACATCAATGTAGTAAACTTGTAAGTGTACTATTTCAATACTGTTTGGGACCAGTGTACTATAAGTGTAACACTAGTCCACAGCTAATTCACAAATACGTTTCTCATTACTGCATCTACTACAAGTGAACTTAAATGGGTTGAACCTGACGTGGTCTCCCATACTTTTTATTTGTGTTTTTTCTGTTAACTGTGACCTAAGAAGCAATAATTGGAGGGTCGGCTCTGCCGGAAATATTGCAGGGGAAAAAATTTGGCCATTTAAGTGTATGCACCCTTTATTAAGAAAATATTATATCCCTTTATTAAGTGTATGCACACAGAATTTTTTTTTTTTTTTTCGTCAAATCCTCAGTGGGTTGGGTAGGCTGTCAATAAATGAATTCCAGATACACAGAACACATGTGCTGACAACATCCACTGAAAAAATAACTCTTAAAACACATTTCTACATGATTTAGCATCAATTTAAAGGGATAGTTCACCCAAAAATGAAAATTCTGTCATCATTTACTCACCCTCACGATGTTCCAAACCTGTATGAGTTTCTTTCTTCTGCTGAACACAAAAGATATTTGGAAGAATGTTTGTAACAAAGCAGAGAGAGCAACCACTGACTACCATAGTATTTTTTCCCCTACTATGGTAGTCAATGGTTGCTCTATCTGCTTTGGAACAAGCAACAAATGGTAACCAACGGTTACCAACGGACTTCGAAGCTGCTCATCATTGTCTGTGGTATGTGACCGGTCTGCCTCAGTGTTTTGGGAAAAGAATGGTAATATGGATATTGTAATGGTAATTAACTGAAAGGACCACGCCAGTCTTCAAACAAGTATATTTCTGATGATTCCTCATCCCAAACGTATCCCATAGCAGCAGCATTCATTCTCTATTAGTTTACTTAGCTAGCTTAAGGCGTTTTAGCTCATTTCGGTGGTTTCTTTAAACAGCCATAACTCCTCACAGGAATTTTTTTAATTCTCAGAATTTTATGCTCTACGAGAGGTATGTGTCCTATATGTCCATTTTGTTTCGACCGGAAGTTGAGAAATTGTGAAAATTTCAACTGGACTTGCTAGGTAAAGAAATAGATATGAAAATAAATGCTGCTACACTCTAAAAAATGCTGGGTTAAAAACAACCCAAGTTGGGTTGAATATGGACTAAACAATCCTAAAGCAATTGGGTTGTTTTAACCCAGTGGGTTGGGTTGAATGTTTGCTTAAAACAACTCAATTGCTGGGTTAAAACAACCCAACCGCTGGGTTAAAACAACCCAATTGCTGAATTAATCCATATTAAACCCAACTTGGGTTGTTTTTAACCCAGCATTTTTTAGAGTGTATAGGGATACGTTTGGAGCGAGGAATCATTAGAAATACACTTATATGAAGGCTGGTGTGGTCCTTGAAGTGTTTTTCATGTCAGACAGATAGTAGGGTAGTAAGGACAACTAAAGGCTGCACTAAACGTTAGCTGCCGTTAGCAATTAGCTACATGGCCAGTTGTTACGTTCAGGTTTAGAACAATTTTAGCTAGTTAGCTTGTGGCATGAATGGCACACAAAAACAATATGTACTGTAGCTATATTGGATATCAGACTGTACACAATACTGAACAATACAAATGTTCTGAATGATGTAAACATATACACTCACCTAAAGGATTATTAGGAACACCATACAAAATACTGTGTTTGACCCCCTTTCGCCTTCAGAACTGCCTTAATTCTACGTGCCATTGATTCAACAAGGTGCTGAAAGTATTCTTTAGAAATGTTGGCCCATATTGATAGGATAGCATCTTGCAGTTGATGGAGATTTGTGAGATGCACATCCAGGGCACGAAGCTCCCGTTCCACCACATCCCAAAGATGCTCTATTGGGTTGAGATCTGGTGACTGTGGGGGCCATTTTAGTACAGTGAACTCATTGTCATGTTCAAGAAACCAATTTGAAATGATTCAAGCTTTGTGACATGGTGCATTATCCTGCTGGAAGTAGCCATCAGAGGGTGGTCATAAAGGGATGGACATGGTCAGAAACAATGCTCAGGTAGGCTGTGGCATTTAAACAATGCCCAATTGACACTAAGGGGCCTAAAGTGTGCCAAGAAAACATCCCCCACACCATTACACCACCACCACCACCAGCCTGTACAGGGGTAACAAGGCATGATGGATCCATGTTCTCATTCTGTTTACGCCAAATTCTGACTCTACCATCTGAATGTCTCAACAGAAATCCAGACTCATCAGACCAGGCAACATTTTTCCAGTCTTCAACTGTCCAATTTTGGTGAGCGTGTCCAAATTGTAGCCTCTTTTTCCTATTTGTAGTGGAGATGAGTGGTACCCGGTGGGGTCTTCTGCTGTTGTAGCCCATCCGCCTCATGGTTGTGCGTGTTGTGGCTTCACAAATGCTTTGCTGCATACCTCGGTTGTAACAAGTGGTTATTTCAGTCAAAGTTGCTCTTCTATTAGCTTGAATCAGTCGGCCCATTCTCCTCTGACCTCTAGCATCAACAAGGCATTTTCGCCCACAGGACTGCCGCATACTGGATGTTTTTCCCTTTTCACACCATTCTTTGTAAACCCTAGAAATTGTTGTGTGTGAAAATCCCAGTAAACTGAGCAGATTGTGAAATACTCAGACCGGCCCGTCTGGCACCAACAACCATGCCATGCTCAAAATTGCTTAAATCACCTTTCTTTCCCATTCTGACATTCAGTTTGGAGTTCAGGAGATTGTCTTGACCAGGACCACATCCCTAAATGCATTGAAGCAAATGCCATGTGATTGGTTGATTAGATAATTACATTAATGAGAAATTGAACAGGTGTTCCTAATAATCCTTTAGGTGAGTGTATATTGTGGAAAGAGTGTGGAAAGATAGTATGTCACGTTATAAAAAGGCCCTAAAAGCAGCCAGGGCTGAGCATCTCCGCAAACTAATAGAAAATAACCAAAATAATCCAAGGTTTTTATTTAACACTGTGGCTAGACTAACAAATAAACAAGCATCGCCTGAACAAAATATTCCGTTACAGTTTAGTAGTAATGATTTTATGAATTTCTTCACTGAGAAAATAGAAAGCATCAGAAACAAAATTGTAAATGTACAATCTTTAATGATGTCTTATGATTCAACCGCAATTACCGCCCCTCAAGAACTACTACACCGCTTTACAACTATAGGACAGGAAGAGCTAAATAAACGTATCATTGCATCTAAACCAACAACATGTTTATTAGATCCAATACCCACTAAACTACTGAAAGAGTTGTTACCTGTAGTGGAAGAGCATCTTCTCAATATTATTAACTCGTCTTTATCTTTAGGTCATGTTCCAAGAATATTCAAGTTGGCAGTCATAAAACCTCTCATTAAGAAGCCACAATTAGATCATAATAACCTAGCAAATTACAGACCAATTTCAAATCTTCCATTCATGTCGAAAATACTACACTCTAAAAAAAAAAAGGTTCTATATTGCACCAAAAATGGTTCTTGGTTCGTAATCATAGGGGAACCTTTTTTAGTGCTATATAGCACCAATTTTGGTGCTTCAGTGGTTCTTCAGCGGTTCTTCAGCGGTTCTTCAGAGGTTCTTCAGAGGTTCTTCAGCGGTTCTTCACCGGTTCTTTGACTAAGGTGCTATATAGCACCTCTGAAGAACCGCTGAAGAACCACTGAAGCACCAAAATTGGTGCTATATAGCACTAAAAAAGGTTCCCCTATGATTACGAGCCTTTTTTTTTAGAGTGTAGAAAAAGTTGTGTCCGCTCAATTGTGCTCTTTCTTGCAAGAAAATTATATCTATGAAAAATTTCAATCACTATTCAGGCAGCATCATAGCACAGAAACCGCGCTCGTTAAAATCACAAATGATTTACTTCTAGCTTCTGATCAAGGCTGTATCTCAATACTAGTTCTACTCGATCTTAGTGCTGCGTTCGATACTATAGATCATAAAATACTATTAGATCGACTTCAAAATTACACTGGTGTTCAGGGACAGGCATTAAACTGGTTTAGATCGTATTTATCAGACCGCTACCATTTTGTCTGTCTAAATGGGGAAAAATCAAAGATAACGTCAGTAGACTATGGGGTGCCGCAAGGATCCGTGCTAGGCCCTCTGCTATTCTCAATATATATGCTGCCACTTGGTAATATTATAAGAAAACATGGAATTAATTTCCACTGTTATGCTGATGACACTCAATTATATATTTCATCACGACCAGATGAAAACGCTAAATTATCTAAACTGACAGCGTGTGTTGATGATATTAAACACTGGATGACGTGTAATTTTCTGCTATTAAATTCAGATAAAATGGAGGTATTACTTATTGGTCCAAAAAACTGCCCACAAAACCTCTCACAATACAACTTTAACTTGGAAGGATGTCCTGTCACTTTATCCACTACAGTAAAAGACCTGGGTGTTATATTAGACCGCAACTTGTCTTTCGAAAATCATATTTCATATGTTACAAGAACAGCATTTTTCCACCTTAGAAACATTGCTAAGCTACGTAACATGCTATCTATTTCTGATGCAGAAAAGTTAGTTCATGCATTCATGACCTCGGGACTAGATTACTGTAATGCTTTATTAGCTGGTTGTCCTGCATCATCAATAAACAAGCTGCAGTTAGTCCAAAACGCAGCTGCTAGAGTTCTTACTAGGTCAAGAAAATATGATCATATAACACCAATTTTATCATCTCTACACTGGTTACCTATTAAGTTCCGTATCAATTACAAAGTATTGCTACTGACCTATAAAGCCCTAAATGGTTTAGCTCCAGTGTATTTAACGGATCTTCTATCGCCCTACAATCCATCGCGCTCTTTAAGATCACTAAACTCGAGGCTTCTGGTCATTCCTAGGATATCTAAGTCAACTAAAGGAGGGAGGGCATTTTCACATTTAGCTCCTAAATTCTGGAATAGTCTTCCTGATATTGTTCAAGGTTCAGACTCGCTGTCCAAGTTTAAAACTAGATTAAAGACGCATCTCTTTAGCCAAGCATTCACATTATAAATACGTTTTATACTACAGTTAAATCGGATCAAAAGCATTAATATTCTGAACAGCAGCTATGCTAATTATTTCCCATCTGCTTTTCTGTTGTTATCTCGGGACACTAGTCCCGAGGTAACTAGTTCGTCAGCTCCAGTTTGTATCCAGCCTCTCATGGAGACTTCAGATGCCCCAACACCTGTGATGAGACGACTCGACGCCTGTGAAGTGACGACTCAACGCCAGCGTTGTTATGGCCTAAAATAGTACATGATTGATTAACTTATTCTAACATTTTTCAATGTACATTTATGAAATGCACTTTCTGTAAAGCTGCTTTGAAACAATGTGTATTGTGAAAAGCGCTATACAAATAAATTTGAATTGAATTGAATTAAATATATTATGCTTATACCATGGTCTGTTTAAATACTCGATTCTGGCTGGAAGGTGTGCAGTAAAACTGTTTAATGCACAGATAGATCCAGTCAGTTTGATTACAGTTAGAAATTAATCTGCCACTATAAACATTGATAACCATACACTGAAAAAAACAGGAAAACACATGTTGTCCAATTTACATAATCGTATTATATGTGATCTACGCAAATTTGTGTTTCTCTTCTAAACATGATTTCATTGCTTTCGATTAATGTAATTCTCTAAAATGTGCAATCTACTAGATTAAATTATTTGGGGTGAATGTGAACCAACTAAGTACTCGAAAATGATTTTTGCTGAAACTGTAGTTCCCAGCAAGCTTTGCTTGGGACTTGACGACTAGAGTAAAATAGTTTAAATTAAGTGTTATTTTATGTGTTTTTTGGGCAAAATGAGAAAAGGGGGAGACTTTATATTGTTTATTAGTGTTTAATGTTTAATTATGTTGGAATTATTAGAACCATTTAAATTACACTGGGTTATCATAGTGGAGAAGAGCGGAGTGATTGCTTATGTGGACTGACTCAGCACAGGTCATTGAAGAGCATTTTACACTTAGCATGTATATGATGTGCTAATGCTGGCAAATATAATGAAAGCTACTGAGTACAGCGTTATGGATCAGTCAAGTGACAACTAAAATATACACAAATAAACTTGTGTGTTTTGATTAAAGAGGCAGGGTCTCAAGCCCCCGTGTGCACCACTGTTGTTAGGGAGCCATATTAAAATCATTGTGAGACTACTCAATTCGGTTACTTAAAAATTACTCCATTCCATTATGTTGAAATTATGTGAACAAATTATGTTTGTTTAACTTAATTGATTCATGTGGAACCGATGTACATGATTAAATCAAACACACCATTTTTTCAGTGCTTATAACACAGTTACGCTTGCAAACAGAGTGACAATAGCAGTATTAATATTAAGTGACATGACATCTGATGAACAGAAGCCAATGGCACATGTCACAATGCGTATTGGCACATCCAGTGGCACATCCGGTCTTCATTTGCATGTGCCAGCGGAAAGTGGCATGTGTTACTGACATTATCGCGTACTATATCACCTCCAGTAGTGACTCGAGTTACCTATACTGACGTAATTGTGACACAAAATCCTAAATAAATAGCCTAATTTTGTTGTATTTTAAATGTCAATAAAACGCATTAAAGTCAGTAATATTTTTTCAAACGTGTTATTTGTGTCACGTCTGTATTTGATTGGCATGTGCAACTGAATGTTTTGTAATACGTCACAAACTGCCCATTCTAGGAAAAACAATAAATAAATCTATCATGGGTCACTACGAATAACGCATTAACTGTCGCGTCCGTTACTGTAAACTTTTATTTTTGCGTGACATACTGACATTGCAACATACTGACATCTAGAACCTCAACAAGCAAAGCGAAACAAAATTTCACCTCCAAGCCTAAACCTGTAATAACCCTCCCCGATAAATGGAAATGTTGAGTTTAACATCAATTATTATAACGATGAGTAAAACAATCCCAAAACGAAATTTCCAACTGTTTTATTTTGTTGTTGTTGTTGTTGTTTTTATTTAATTTAATGCATTTCAATAAATATAATGTGTATTTATATTTATAGTAGCCTAAACTGTGGTTAGAGACGCCGGTTTTATTTCACACTCTACATCATTTAAATAAATGATATGATTAGTTCAAATAAAGATTGCCTTGTCACTGTCAGTGTTGCCTGTTATTCCTAAATCATTTTAATAAATCCATTAAAGAATCATTAAGTTAGCCAATGTTAGCTATATGCTTAAGCAACGAGGGGACTTCAGACAGTAGTAGACTTTAAAGAAGAGATGCACACAGTGCAGGTAACTCGTGCACGCATATCTCTCTCTCTCTTTCTCTCTCTCTCTCTCTTCTAGCTTTGCGTCGGGTGGTTCTTTGCCTCTACGTTGTGCATTGAAATCCTTTAATTCATGGCTAGCCGTGGATTATACCTTACATAGTTTGTTTTTGTATATAGAACTGTACAGTATATAGAGTGAGTGATTTGTCAAAAGCTAGTTAGCTAGTAGTGTCAAACATCTAGATTTATTTCACTTGAATGCACAATATTTCCCACTTGCAGATTAAGGTTCTGATCTTATTGGGTTTGCTGTGGAGGAAAAGTTAGCGAGAAGAGAAGGCAGCGGAGGATTGGAAAGGACAGTAAAGAGGAGTGGAGTGTAGAGGAGAGGAGAGTGGAGGATTGAACAGAAGAGAAGAGTGGAATGAGGAGGGAAGAGGACAGGGGTTGACTGAACAAGAGAGAAGAATAGTGGAGGAAAAAATAGGAGTGAATTGAGCAGGAAAGAAGAGTGGAGTGGAGTGGAGAGGAGAGGAGTTGATTGAATCGGAGAGAAGAAGAAGGAAGAGGAGAAGTGGAGAGAAGCGGAGTGGATTGGATTGGAGAGGAGACCAGAGAATGAAGAGTACAGGAGTAGATTGAACAAGAGAGAAGAGTGGAGAGAAGTGAATGGCATAGGAGAGAATTGGAGTGGAGAGGGGAGAAGAGTGAAGAGGAGAGGATTAAACAAGAGAGGAGAAGCGTGAAGGAGAAAGGAGATGAGGAGAGGGGAGAGGAGTGAACTGAACAGGAGAGGATAAGAGTGAGGAGGGAAGAGGACAGGGGTTGACTGAACAAGAGAGAAGAATAGTGGAGTGAAAAAAGAGGAGTGAATTGAGCAGGAAAGAAGAGTGGAGTGGAGTGGAGAGGAGAGGAGTTGATTGAATCGGAGAGAAGAAGAGGGAAGAGGAGAAGAGTGGAGAAGAGTAGAAGAGGAGACGAGTGGAGAGGATAGGAGAGGAGAGAAGAGTGGAGAGAAGCGGAGTGGATTGGAGAGGAGACTAGAGAATGAAGAGTACAGGAGTGGATTGGACAAGAGAGAAGAGTGGAGAGAAGTGGATGGCATAGGAGAGAATTGGAATGGAGAGGGGAGAAGAGTGAAGAGGTGAGGATTAAACAACAGAGGAGAAGCGTGAAGGAGAAAGAAGAGGAGGAGAGGGGAGAGGAGTAAACTGAACAGGAGAGGATAAGAGTGACGAGGAGAGAACAGGAGTGGAGTGATGTGAATTGGAGAAGAATGAAGAATGGAGCCTGAATTCTCAACCAAGCAGCTGGAGAGAAAGCTGCTCAGTACCAACTACTGCATAATGCTTGCATAATATGTCAGAAAACAGACAATGACGCTGGTCCTCTTCAGAAACTGACAAATACCCTTCACTCCTATATGCTGTAACCAACAGAAAGGATGATGTCTCATACAGACTTGACAATGAGCTGAAACCTCAATCTGACTTTCTGGGGAGGAATCCTTTGTTGCACACACAATGTCGTGCGAAGTACACAAATCGTAAAAATGTTGACCAGAAGAGGAAAAAATTTGAAAAGCCAGAAGGCACTTCATTTGAAGCAGAACTTAATCCTGAGCCAGACAGCAGCACGCCTACAAAAAAAACACGGATGTCAATGCCACAGCCCATTAAAACACAAGGAAGAGTGCTTCATTTGTGGAAGAGCATGCATGACCAGGGGGAATAGATCCCTCATTTTGATCGCCACTTATGACAGGCAGAATGCAGTATGGGAAAAAGTAAACAAACTACTGCCACCACTCATGTTGCACTGAACCAACTCATATCTCTGATAGATGAGCCCCTTTTCAAAGAGAATGCCATATTCATGGTTACAGCTTTGAGGGATGAATTCCATAAATACTTGGAAAGCCATGGAGTTCAGAATGTTACCTCGTACCTCATACATCAGTCCTTGATTGCCCACCTTAGAAGGCACAATGAAGTAGGTGGCAATTGTAAAATAATGGTTGTGCTACAGAATGGATGTTCTAGCCTGATTTGCTCAGCAGAAATTAATGTTGGCTGCATGCTCTTAAAGTTGAAAGAACTTAAGGAGAAAACTGAAGAGGCAGAGTATGAAGAAGAAAGTGATGATGAGTTGACACCAGATGACACCATAGTCTCTTCCTACAACACTGCAAAGAGAACTCAGAAGGAGCTCCAGGACCAACGTAAGCAGGCCCTGTAGGAAGCAAGAGAATCCAGAACAGCTCAAGCCAGTACAGCTCAAGCCAGTGGAAGTCACCAGATGCCTGGAAGTATGACTGAAGACCTGTCACTGCAGCTAGAGATATCATACCTGGAGGCATACAGCCTGTAGAAACACCTGGCATGGATGATAACAGATGCATCTCCAGAGTTAGGTGAGGACGGTCGGGTGAAAGTCAGTCCTAAGCAGCAAGAACAAGTTCTCAACCTTGCCCAGGATGTCTACCAAGCAGTTGCCAAGATCCCAACACCGAAATCAAGTTGGGACAGCTTTGATCTCCTTGAGGAAACCAGAAGCAAGTTGACTGTCACTCCTAAATAGATTTGGGAACAGCATCAGCTACAAAGAAGCACAGATATATACTATAACAATGGCAATGGCAGTTGAAGAGCAGACAACTAGGGATGGTGCCTTCATACCAACGAACCTGAAGGTTGGACGATTCACACAGTTTGCATTTGATAACCTTGACTTCCAAGAGTACACAAAGGATGGACAAACACTGCATGGCACAACACACATCATATTCCAGTACACGAATCCAGATGAAGACCCCACACCAAAGGTTAGTTCACCTCTACTGAAAACCCGCCAACCAGCCCTGGAATCTTCTCAGCCTTTTCAAACCAATGAAAGCCACCTCAGTCTAAAAGATCATCAAAAGAGTCGCTCCCTGGTTGGAGCTGAAACAGAGCCTAAGCTTCCTGTGTGTCTAGCAGAACCTCTTGACCACCTGAGCATCCTCTGGCATTTAGTGCATAGCTGCCCTACTGTACTATTGGAGGGCCTGAAATAGGGCTGTAACGATTTGACCAAAAATAAAAACCTCGATTAATTGAACATTTTACCTCGATTACGATTAATGAACGATTATTTTGCTCTTCTTTTTTTTTGCCCTCATAATGTTTTTGAGTAAGTTCACTGATAAGGTTTGTACTGTAAATATTGTCTACTATTAAAGGTGGAATTTTTTTTTCTAATGAAAAAGTGCATTTCTTTGTGATTTTAAAATACTTGAAGGAAACGGTTCACTTTCAGCAGTTATTGTCTATGGGGCAGATTTCTGTTTGTTGTACATCAGATACAGATAAATTAGCACATAGGCCTACATTACATTTATTTGAATGCATTAATGAGAGAGTGATTGTGTGTGTGAATTAGTCATGCCATCTCTATTCAATATGAAGCTGTGGTTTGTACTTCAAAGGTATTAAAATGTATGCCTATAATGGTTGAGTTTCTAAGCTACTTTAGTGACTTTACTTTAGTCACAGGACAGCGTTGAGACTGCGTTTCTGCGCTCCTCTGCGCGCGATGTGTGAGCTTCTGTCTGAGTGCTCGTTTGTCACAATATATCAGGCATTAGTTCAACATAATACACATCTGATGGTCGAAACTCACTTTAATGTTCAAACTGGCAGGGCTTAAACCACATACAAATGACAAGCTTTGTGAGGATGCAGGTGAAAGAGGTGTGCCTTCAAGGCGCGCGCGCGTTGTCAGAGACGCGACACGGCTCAGCTCTCTGTGTCACAGAAAAAAGCTGAGCACTGAACGGATACGTTTTTCGTATTGTTGTTTTTGAATAGTGCACAATCGCTTTAAATGTTGAAACTGGCAAGCCTTTAAACGCATTTACTTGACAAACTTTATGAGTACGAAAGTGAAAGTGATCTGGCTTCGGGGCTTGCGCGTGCCATTTGTGTATGTGCGTGTGTGTGTGTCTGTCAGCGTGTAGGTTATAAGAAAAGCAATTAACTGACCTGTATAAACTGTAAAACGTGCAGTTACTATAGTGATTCTGGGCATCTATAAACAAAGATAACTGCTCCTGCATTTCTCTGTGTGCCTGCAAACTGCACTTGATGTGACTGACGGGGCGGAGTCACGTGAAAACCGAAATAACCGACATGGGAAAAATACGTTGGTTAGAGGTTCTGAATGTCGGTGTCGATTATTTTACGATTAATTGTACAGCCCTAACCTGAAACCAAGGTTGCGCTGCTCAGACATATGGAGTTCATTCCGAGCATTTCTCATCCCAGATACCATCCCTGAAACTGTGATCAGCTATGATCCCTTCTTCCCCAAGTCTCCAACAAACCCAGACAGAGTTGTTCAGTCCTGCATGGATGTGTTGAGAAAACATGGTCAAGAGTATGCCATCATCACATGTGACCAAGCAATCTATGAGGTGGTTCTGAGTCTGCAAAAGAAGAACAAAGAGAAGTATGCCAAACTTATCTTGTGCATGAGTGGCTTCCATATTGCTCAGAATTTCCTTGGAGCCATTGGGCATTTGATGCAGTCCACTGGAATCGAAGACATCATGGTTGAAGCCTACTGTCTGTCTGACATGAAAAGCACTTCAAGGACCACACCAGCCTTCATATAAGTGTATTTCTAATGATTCCTCGGTCCAAACATATCCCTCGCTCCAAACATATCCCTCGATCCAAACGTATCCCTGTAGCAGCATTTACTTCTCATATCTATTTCTTTACCTTGCAAGTCCAGTTGAAATGTTTGCAATTTCTCAACTTCCGGTTTGAAGCAAAATAGGACACACCTCTTGTAGATCCTAAGATTCTGAGAATTAAAAAAAAGGCTCTACCCCATTCCTGTGAGGAGTTATGGCCGTTTAAAGAAACCACCGAAATTAGCTAAAAAGGCTAAAGCTAGCTAAGTAAACTAGTAGAGAATGAATGCTGCTGCTATGGGATACGTTTGGGATGAGGAATCATCAGAAATATACTTGTTTGAAGACTGGTGTGGTCCTTTCAGTTAATTACCATTACAATATCCATATTACCATTCTTTTCCCAAAACACTGGGGCAGGCCGGTCACATTCCACAGACAATGATGAGCAGCTTCGAAGTCCGTTGGTTACCTTTTGTTAGATGTTCCAAACTCATTCAAATTACTAAGATCATGTGTGTGTGTGTGCGTAAGTGTGCCATGATGCTAAAAATCCAGCATGTTTTTCAGAATTTTGAGAGTAGCCTAAAATTCTATTGAGGTTCTGAGCCTGTTGATCGCCAACTAATAGTGAAATCATCACAGATCCATTGATTTTGGTTGTATTTTTATATATTTTTTCTGTGGAATGAGTATACTGCTTGGTATGAAATGAGTTTTAACAAATTAGTTATTTTTTTCAGTGGATGTTGTCAGCACGTGTTCTGTGTATCTGGAATTCATTTATCGACAGCCTACCCAACCCACTGAGGATTTGAGGAAAACAAATTTCACATTTTTCTGATAAAAAATTAAGGGTGCATACACTTAAATGGTAGGGGTGTAACAGTACATAAAACTGACGGATCGGTACGTACCTCGGTTTTGAAGTCACGGTTCGGTACGGGTTCGGTACAGCAGTTTTACAAAATTGCTTTTTATTTATTTTTATTAAACAGTGATTTACTGAAAAAGAAAAAAAAAGTGTCCGTCCTTGAATGAATTAAATTATAACTAAAAGTTTATTGAAAATATTTCTGTAAATTATATTGGGAGCCCTTACTTGCACATTAATATTAAAGGTTAAAAACAGAACCCACACTATTAGCGTAAATTCAGTTGCTATTTATTTTTAGGTATAATAATCAACACTCAAATAACACATTGTATGCAAACATGTAAGCTTCACATAAGGCAGTTTTTGCATTAACTTCTAAATCTAATTATAAAATAGTTTTTTCTCCAATTCGTTGTTGAAAAATAATTTTATCCTACATTTATATCCTACACAGTGTCTGTCATTTTCATGACAGGTTTATTTAACATGCATTAAATAAACAAGACATCCCTAACAGGTTAAGTAGAATAAAATTAATAGGCTAATATAGAGCATATATTTAGTGAAAGAGTTGATTTCTCTAGTGAATAAAATTCTGTGGACACTGAATGACTGCCTGAGCTAACTTAAATGTGATGCTAACGTTACATGACATTGTTTAGTTTACAAGCAGTTATATTGACGTCTTTCCGCTCTTGAAACACTGATTTAGCGATTACACCACATATGATACATGACAGTAAGTAGTAATGTATCCTCAGTATACCTTCAGATGGTCATTCATGTTTATTCTTTAGGAAGAGATCCTAGGCTAGATCGCCTTTACAGATGATCGCGTTCGCGTGCGTGCGTGCGTGTGGCCGCTTGAATTGTGATCAGTGAGTCACGCCACATAGAGCGTCAAAACGGCATTTTAAGTTTTAATTTCGTGATAAAATGGACTGAATACTATAATATGTTTGTGTGGGAACTCCGATTGAAGTGTGTTCCGCGTTTAAAACAAGCCTACTGTTAACTGTTAAAGATTGCACTCGGAAACCAGGCATGCACCGAAACAAAAGCCCTGTACCGAAACGGTTCGGTACGAATACGTGTACCGTTACACCCCTATTAAATGGGAAAAAATATATATATATATTTCTGGCAGAGCAGACCCTCCAATTATTGCTTGTTCGGGTCAAAGTTAACAGAAAAAACACAAATAAAAATTATGGCAGACCCTGTCAGGTTCAACCCATTTTTGAGACTTTGGCTCCCCGACTAATACTAGTAGTTTACTATTTTAATACTTGTACACTTTTTAGTTTATGAAATGAGCTGGATAACATCACCGTTTTATCCAGAGCGGCTATACAGCCGAATCAAATTCTGTTGCATTAAATTCCTGTCTGACACTGTGAAGCTGCTTTGAAACAATCGCCATTGAAAAAAACGCTATATAAATAAATATTACTTGACTTGACAATGATTAGGGTATATAAAAAATTGAGCATGTGTGCGTGTTGTCTTCATAAGAGGCTGGATCCAGACTGGAGCTCTCTAGTTACCTCGTGATGGGCGTCCCGAGATAAAACAGAACAAGAAAAAAATTAGCGTAGCTGCTGTTCAAAGCATTAAGCAAAGACAATCATGTGCACTGATATAACTGGAGTACAAGATTATGAGATGCATTATGTGAATACTTGGTGTTACGTCCCTTATATGTTTGTCAAGGATAAACGGGAGTATAACATTTTATTATCAGCGATGTTGGAGTCTACAGGAGGAAATGCAATAAAAGGAAGAGAAAAGAGTCAGCTTCACCTTAGGAAAAAGGTATATTGCTCGATGCCAAACCAAAGAAAAATTATAAAGTATTTACAATAATATTTACAACAAAACAAAAATTTTAATAAAAGACAAAACACAACAAACAACACAAAAGAACCGAGGTGGGAAGGTGAACACGAGTAGAGGCCAAATCAACGAAATTAACAAAACAGATCTAACTAAGTTTAAAGGGTTAGTTCACCCAAAAATGAAAATTCTGTCATTAATTACTCACCCTCATGTCGTTCGACACCCGTAAGACCTCCGTTCATCTTCGGAACACAAATGAAGATATTTTTGTTGAAAGCTAATGGCTGAGAAAGGCCTCAGATAGGCCTCCATTGGCATTCAGTACATTTACACTCACAAGACCCATAAAGGGCACTTAAAACGTTGTTACAAAGTCCATCTCACCACAGTGGCTCTACAATAATTTTACAAAGCGACGACAATAGTTTTTGTGCGCAAAAAAAATCTAAATAACGACTTTATTCAACCTCTTCTTGTCTTCCGTGTGTGCCTCCACGACGCATGCGCGAGAATATGACGTTGCGCCGGGGTTCGAGAATCCATGAAATGCACACTTTAACCCCATTTTGAGCACTACGCCGAGACCTAAAGCACGATCAATGTAGAATTCAACAGCTTAGATACGTGCGTCTTCCTCTGCTTGTCAACAAATCGCTTCTGGGTTATGTGTCCGAACGCCGGATCTGCGTAATATTCTCGCGCATGCGTCGTGGAGGCACACACGGGAGACAAGAACAAGTTTGAGAAAGGTGTTATTTAGATTTTTTTTTGCGCACAAAAACTATTGTCGTCGCATCGTAAAATTATTGTAGAGTCACTGTGGTGAGATGGACTTTCTAACGAAGTGCCTTTTATGGGTATTGGGAGTGTAAATGTACTGAATACCAATGGAGGCCTATCTGAAGCCTTTCTCAGCCATCAGCTTTCAACAAAAATATCTTCATTTGTGTTCCGAAGATGAACGGAGGTCTTACGGGTGTCTAACGACATGAGGGTGAGTAATTAATGACATAATTTTAATTTTTGGGTGAACTAACCCTTTAACCAACTAAACTAACTATCAAAGAAAAAATTTTGAAATTAAAAGTCTTCAACGTCAACGGCGCCCAAACTAACCTACACTAACTAATCCAAACAAAAACATACAAGTGTGGCGCTCTCTCTCTTAACCTAGTGTGTTTAATACATCGACAAATAACCGTCCTGCGTGGTGCACAATGTATGTCGTACCACCTATTTACCTGTTCCCTCCTTCCCAGCCTCACCACCGTAAGCGACTGAGGAACTCAGATCAACATGCGACATCACAAGGCAACCACACTGCCAAAAAGAACGTTTTTCTCAGAGACCCAAAGTCTCATTCCCAAGCGAGCATCAAGCTCCCGATCTGGAGGAAGATCCGGTCTTTGAAGTGGGTGGACGAATCTGATTGGATGATACGACCAAGACGTCATCTCCCACCATGACGACTGATGCCGGGATTTCCCCAAATCTAAAAGAGACACACACATACGAAAACGACACATACCCCATTTCAAATACGTACGACGTACGTAACACTTGGCTAAAAAGATACATCTTTAATCTAGACTTAAACTGGGAGAGTCTGACCCCCGAACATTATCAGGAAGGCTGATCCAGAGTTTAGGTGCCAAATATGAAAATGTTCTTCCTCCTTTAGTGGACTTAGATATCCTAGGTACTACCAGAAGCCCAGAGTTTTGTGATCTTAAAGAGCAATATGGATTGTAAGGTGACAGAAGATCTGTTACACGGGAGCTAAACCGTTTAGGGCCTTATAGGTCAGTAGCAATACTTTACAATTGATATGGAACTTAATAGGTAACCAGTGTAGAGATGATACAATTGGTGTTATGTGATCATATTTTCTTGACCTTGAAAGAACTCTAGCAGCTGCATTTTGGACTAATTGTAGCTTGTTTATTGAGGATGCAGGACAGTCAGCTAGTAATACATTACAATAATCTAGAGGTCAAGAATGCATGAACCAACTTTTCTGCATCAGAGACAGATAGCATGTTCCGTAGATTAGCAATGTTTCTGAGGTGGAAGAAGGCTGTTTTTGTAACATTTGAAATATGATTTTCGAAAGACAAGTTGCTGTCTAATATAACACCAAGGTCTTTAACTGTAGCGGATGAAGTAACAGTACATCCTTCTAAGTGCAAATTGTATTCTAAAAGATTCTCTGTACAGGTTTTTGGTCCAATAGGTATACTTGTAAGTTTTCTTTAAGTGAACATAACATCATACTTTACCATACTTTATAGTTTACTATTTATATATTATTTTTGCACTGTATAGTATGTATAAGTATAGTATGTTCCTATTTAGGTATTCATTGTTTACACTTTTAATATACCTTTAACTGTACTTTAACTCTTTCATGCATTTTTATCAACACTTGAATGTAGGTAAGTATGGATGAATAAAATAAAATAAAAACATTTTAAACAAAAAGCATTTTTGTCAAAGACTACGTCCAGATGAGATTCAGAACGATGATTGAGTCTATTAACACCCCCAAAGCTTCACAGTCGTTTCCTCTTTATGGGTTCGACATTTCATTCAGTAACATTAGGCAGTTTTGATTTATATGCTGTTGAAATGTTTGATGAGCATGTTATTTTACATTTGCCTTAGCAATTTTCTATCAATTGTTTCTGATTCTTCTTCACCTGTTTTGATTCAGAGATTCTATACTAGAAGATGTGTAATAGCGTCCCCATACCGTATAACAGTGAAAACATGGATAGCTAGAAAATTCAGTCAGTGGCAGAACCAAAAGTATTGGGACACCCCTCCAAATCATTGAATTCAGGTGTTCCAATCACTTCCACAGCCACAGGTGTATAAAATCAAGCACCTAGGCATGCAGACTGCTTCTACAAAAAAAAAAAAAATGGGTCGCTCTCAGGAGCTCAGTGAATTCAAGCATGGTACTGTGAAATTTCCTCGCTACTAAATATTCCACGGTCAACTGTTAGTGGTATTATATCAAAGTGGAAGCAATTGGGAACAATAGCAACTCAGCCACAAAGTGGTAGACCACATAAAATCACAGAGGCGCACAGTACGCAGAAGTCGCCAACTTTCTGCTTTCTGAGTCAATAGCTACAGACCTCCAAACTTCATGTGGCCTTCAGATTAGCTCAAGAACAATGCATAGAGAGCTTCATGGAATGTGTTTCCATGGCCGAGCAGCTGCATTCAAGCCCTACATCACCAAGTGCAATGCAAAGCGTTGGATGTGGTGTAAAGCATGCCGCCACTGGACTGTAGAGCATTGGAGACATGTTCTCTGGAGTGATGAATCACGCTTCTCTGTCTGCCAATCTGATGGACGAGTCTGGGTTTGGCGGTTGCCAGGAGAATAGTACTTGCCTGACTGCATTGTGCCAAGTGTAAAGTTTAGTGGAGGGGGCACTGTAAAAAATCCAACTCACAAAAATTTTGACTAATGATTATGTTTTAGTTAACTGGACAATTAAATGCAAAAAAATGGCTTAACCAGTGAAAAGAAGTTGGTTCAACAATCATTGGACCAACCTATTAATTGTAAATTCAATTTGTAAATGCAAGTTAACAAGCACACAAGTTGCAACAAGTTAACAATGCATTCTGGGTGCATCATGCAAAACTCATCCATGGCTCCCAAAATGCATTGCGGCATGAAGTGTCACCATTGTTGTGATTCATAGGCTGATTCTTGATGTCTGTGGGAGTAAATCTCACAAGAGATCAAAGTGCTTAGTGTACAATCTGTTTTAAACCTTATTCAGCTTTTCTGATTAAAACTGTGCTGGATCTTTTCTAGAATCACAATAAAACAAAGTTAATAGTATATTGCTCATATTAAACTCAGTCATAAAATCAGTGAATAAAGCCATGACACAATGATTATAATCTTAATTAGAATTAGTGCGGAGACTGCGAGCCAGGCTTTCTCATCCAACATCAGTGTCTGACCTCACTAATGCGCTTCTAGAAGAATGGTCAAAAACTCCCATAAACACACTCCTAAACCTTGTGGAAAGCCTTTCCAGAAGAGTTGAAGCTGTTATTAGTTGCAAAGGGAGGGCCAACTCCATATTAAACCGGATTAAGAATGGGATGTCATTAAAGTTCATGTGCATGTAAAGGCAAGTGTCCCCTATACTTTTGTCAATATAGTCTATATTAAAGTAAATTCCTATGTACACTACCAGTGGACTAGCCTATACAAAAATTCAGACACTCAGGAATCTGTTTTCTTTATAAACTAATATTTTCAAACAATGTAAGTTTAAAATACTATATGTAAAACTATGTGGAAAAAAAGTATTTAATAGGCTACTCAATCAAAAGATTAAACACAACTAAAAGCCAAGTATACTTAATTACACTTATATATTTCGATCAAAAGATTGAGTACATGTATGTGTGCCAAATATACTTAGACCTTTCTGTCAGTATAAGTCAAGTATACTTAAGTGCAATTTCAAGTAATTTTCTATGTACATAAAGTATATTTCTGAGAAGTACATAAAGAGTAGACTGAAAGTATACTTATTTTTAGTTTAAAATAAGTATACTAATAGAACACTTTAATAAACTTCTTTTTCATAAGGGATTAAACTCTTTTACTTGCCAGATAAAAGAGAGAGAAGGGTGGTCTCTTTTTTGAACTGGTGAGTAATCACCTAGCAACAACTGCATAGCAACATCTTGGCATGAACATGCGGATACCACTCGGATAACACATGATTAGCCATAGTTAACCAAGGTGTCTTTGTAAAGGTATATCAAATTGTAGCAAAGTGTCAAGAGTTCCAAATCATTTACTTGGGGAAAGGACAGTGAAGTTTATAGATCTAAATGGGTGGCATTGGATTGACTCCATTGACTCTGCAATGACCCCATAATGTGTTGTGCAATCATGGTTGTATTGTTGAATCACGGCTTGAATCATTTAGCTGCAATCCCTATATATAAACACAGATGTTTGGCACCTCTTCCTCAGTATGAGTTGATGTGACAAATCATATTTCTAGTTCAAACTTTACATTTCCTTGTTTTTTTATATTGCCTCAGTGGTGAAAAAAAAAAAAAAAAATTCCCAGATATGTTAATATGCAGATATGATGTGATATCAAATTTCTTGAACATTACATAAAAAAACTCACATTGGACCTTTCATGGTATGGAACCAATGAAAATGGTTATTATAGCAAAGTAAGCAAAATAAAATAAAGAAGTAAAGCCTGGAAGGATGAACAGTCTATTACATCGTTCTTTGAAATGTTTGATGCTCAGTCGTGTCCTTGACTTATTTTCACAGTCTACGAAAATAAAATAATTGAACCTCAAATCAATATTTCATGTCCACTGTATTGTAAAAAAACATACAGTTCTTGCAAAAAAAGTATTTATTTCATTCAAAAAAATTATACATTGGATTTACGTATTTTGTATGTCAATAGGTTCCATGTAACTGGGTTATGCTGCATTTAATTAATATAATTTATTTCAGTACACTTTGAACGAGAAACCTAATACAATGGTGTTAAATCAAAATTAATTGTTAAATAAAGGTAACAGTATCGTAAAATGGATTAATGACTGACAGTTTTACATTATCCCTGACATAAAAGCACACCCATTCAGAAAAGCAAAGTTCAAATTCTGCCTGATATTTTCATGATTGTTGAAAAGCAAAACAGAGTTGTGGGTAAATATAATTTGACCTGATATTTACCACATCACCCTACTGTCATAAATCAAAAGAATAAAAAAGCTTGTGTGTTTGCATCGACATAAATTACCTCTCAGGGTCACTTGGTCACCTCTGCTGTTGTCCGGGTCACTTTTGTGCAGGATTCTCAGCATCAAAATTATTATTTTCTTTCAAAAACAAAATATCTTTTTATTATTTATCAATAGATGTGATGTCTCTGAGCTGCCACCATGAATGATGCAATCCTTAATTCATGAATTGATTTTTTGAAGGACACGACCTCACAAGGTTTATTCTCACGAGCCATAAGAAAATCTCTCATTTGTAAAACACCCATCTCAAAATAGTCACCATAATAAAAGAATCGGATTTCCTCTAGCTTGTATTTATTTTCTGTACACCCCCATTGTCTTATTGGATGACTTGTAACCTGATGCAGCTTCTGTCACTCATCACCAGCGTGATTTTATTAAAGCAGCTCAAATAACACAGAAAACTCAAAAGATCAAGTCAAACATTTGAGCGATGGGTGCTAATTCTGGTTATACCCCAGCCTTAATTCATTTCCCAAAATGTCTTGTTTTCCCCTCACGCACACAGCAGCGGCAGCACTTATTGATTGGATTCAGTCAATAAAGGCTAGTTTCCTCTACTCTGATCCTATAATGCACTTAGGGAGAAGGTCCCTGCCTGCATGACTGCTGCCAGGTTATACCAGAGCTGGAAGCAGAGCACATAAATTATTCAGGAGCTTCTGCTAGGCCTCCATTAATGATGTCACCCAACCTCATGGAGCCAGACCTTGTCCCATGGGATGTTATGCTTGTGGGGGTGCTGATCTATAGGACCCCAAGGCTGCTATATATAGCTCTCCTACATGAATAAACAAAGAAAAAGCATTTTCCTAAATGTAATAATTGTTTAGAGCTTTTTGTTTTCATTTTAAAGCTTTTATTACATAAAATCACCTCAATAATTGTTATGATTTGTCTTGAAGTTTAAAATCCTTGATAATTGTATTGACTATTTCATTACAAACATATTTATATGGACCCGAGATGCAAATTAGCTTGCTATACTCTCAAACATACAAACATATTTATATGTTTGTTGCATGCAATAAAGGGTTTTTTGCTCCTTTACATTATTTAAACAATGTTATGACCATTACATTTGTTTCTTAATAATTATACCTTATTTTTTTTATTTTATTTATAAGTTTATTTGAATAGGGAGAGTACAAAAAATATGTTTTGCACATAGAGAGTATAGCAAGCTAATTTGCATCTCGGGTCCATAGAAAGGCTTTTCTAAAAAATAAAATAAATAAATGAGGGGAAAAAATGCTTCTTATCATAAAATAAAACATTCGGCTAGTATAGCATATACAAATGCATACCTAAATGACCTGTATGTACCTATTGTAAGGATGACTTGTTAAAACAAACATTTATTAAATTTAAATATGCATACAGCTCTAGTTTGTTTTAAACCAGCACTTTACCATCAATGTAATAAACTTATTGTCATGTATTACTTTAAACTCATTTGGCAACATGTTCCAGAAATGGGAGCCCTTTACAGAAAAGGCTCTTTGTCCTTGTGTAAGTTGTATCAACTTACATAATTAAGGGCAAAGAGCTTACTTAATAATACGTTGTATCACTCTCTTGTGCAGGTAAAAGATTTGTTTAGAGTAAGTTTATACAAAATATAATATACATAACAGTATAAACAGTATACTATTACATAATATAAGAAACAACACAGAGCACTTAAACAGATCCTGCAAGATAGATAAACAGTATTAACAGCAGTAGAGCAGTATGAATTGTATCTGTCAGTCTGTCGTGCTTAGAGTTCTAGGAAGTCAGCTGAAAGTATTCTTCCTGGACATGGAAAATCAACACAGAAAAGAAAAAATATTTTGCCAGGAGCTTTTAAACTGAATCAGAGAGCCCCTGGATCGCCAGGCAGACAGAGTTCAGAACTTCCAAATTATTGGCTTGAGCAGCGATCCATGTTCTTGTTTTTTCTAATCACCAGGAAGCCCTTGAAAGCTTTTGCGCTGATTCATTTTATGTGCATCCCACATGGAGTTTATCCCAGTGCTTTATTTAAAATGTAACAATTTTTGCGGAATGTTTAAGCCTTATTGTCTTTCATACAATCTAAATGAGCTAAACTGTAACTCACAGAGTTAAACCCATGTCTCTTGAAACTTCAAATTAAGCCAAGATGTACACAATGTAGCGGCGCTGATTTCACTCATACAAACATGATTTTCTG
The DNA here is from genome assembly GCF_949357685.1 of Gobio gobio. Classification (NCBI taxonomy): domain Eukaryota; kingdom Metazoa; phylum Chordata; class Actinopteri; order Cypriniformes; family Gobionidae; genus Gobio; species Gobio gobio. The sequence continues at coordinate 17,408,511 of NC_137100.1, forward strand.
TAGTGGTTTGTCTACAGCCTTGTTAAAAAAGCTAGCAATAAACTATTTTAGTAAGGCATGTTAAAGGGATAGTTCACCCAAAAAAGAAACTTCTGTCATAATTTACCCACCCTCAAATTGTTCCAAACCTGTATGAGTTTCTTTGTTCTGCTGAACACAAAAGAAGATATTTTGAAGAATGTTTGTAACCAAGCAGATAGAGCAACCATAGTATTTTTTTCCCTACTATGGTAGTTAATGGTTGCTCTATCTGCTTGGTTTCCAACATTCTTCAAAATATCTTCTTTTGTGTTCAGTAGAACAAAGAAACTAAAACAGGTTTGCAGTGATGGGAATAACGGCGTTATAGATTAACGGCGTTACTAACGGAATTATTTTTTTCAGTAACGAGTAATCAAATCAATTACTGGTTCTCCCGTTACAACGCCGTTAGCGTTACTGAGGGAAAAAAATGCAGCGTTACTATAATTGAGCTCACTGAAGCAGTTTTCATCCGAACAGGCTCCCTGTCAGTCGGACCTACAACGTTTTTTTTTCTCTGGTTGGTGTGTGTGCGGGCGTGCATGCCATGCGTGTTGGGGAGTGGGTGGGGTGGTACACATAACTGATGATGATTGGTGGGTGGGAGACAAGGTTGAGGTTGATAGGTTGAGTTCACACACACCTATGACACACACGCACACACGCATCTGCACAGTCACACACACCAAGTCCAACGACTTCAAAGGTAGCTTTCGCTAACTGGAACTCGTTGAGGTGAAAGGTAAGAATGTTTATGTAACGTGCAACTTATGCCCAGGAAGAAAGAGTCTCTCCATGTCGGTGGCAAGTAATTCTAATCTACGAAGCACCTCACATCATCACATGCCGCCACAAAATTAGTGGCTAAAAACCCAGGTGATAACGTGAGCTCCACTACCAAAGGAGTAGCCTATAGTAGGCCTACTGATAATATTTACACTATAGTAGGCCTACTGATAATATTTACAATGATGTAGGCCTATTGAATTTGATAGGTGCCTCTCACATTGTCCCACAGCAACATTACAATAGTGTACATTAATGTACAATATTTTATAATAATAATCCAAATGTCCAATTCATTCATTTAAAATATTTAATATTGGGGTCATCCAAGTTTTGAAAAAAAAAAGTAACTCAGTAGTTACTTTCCCTGGTAATTAGTTACTTTTATAATGATGTAACTCAGTTACTATTTGTAAGAAGTAACTAGTAACTATAACTAATTACTTTTTTAAAGTAACGTGCCCAACACTGCAGGTTTGGAACAACTTGAGGGTGAGTAAATGAAGACAGAATTTTCATTTTTGGGTGAACTATCCCTTTAATACATAGGAGTTGGTTAAAATTATTTTAACTTTATATAAGAAATGGGAAATTCAAATCACAGACTGTTGCTCAATACTGTGGGTGCCATATGCTCGGTGAAGCTATATAGATGGTAATGGGATTGTTTGATGGGCTTACAATGACATTACAAATCAAGATAATGTTACAAAAATGGCTTCTTTTAAACATTGAAAATGCATATTTTAGTACATCTAATGTTTGTTAGATTTATACTGAATATTGTATAATTTGTCCTGTATTTGTCATTATAAATGAATATGCTTATACTGTCATTAGCATATCAGAGCGTTATCTGTGAAACACAGCTCTAAGCTATTGAATATCAAAGTTATTGGTTTGGCCTTAAGCCAACACAATATTTATTTTGTACTTAATATTCACTTAACATTAGCCAGATTTTAACAATTGTTTATTTTGCTCTAGAAAGCTCAACATTTTCCTTCAAGGAGACATATGAATAACAGAAGAATAAAATGTTTCCAGATGTCAGATTTTCTTTTTTTAAACTGTAAAAAGGGTATAATTACTTGAAAAAATGTGAGGTCTTTTCCAAAGTAATTTTACATGCACTGGTGTTTAGGTTATCTCCACACACAAACACTTGCAGTGCTGGCATTCATGCAAATGTTTAATCTAATTGTAAATTTACTTTATTTATTCCTTTCTTTTATTCAATAAAATTAATCATGAGAGCTTTTTGAATGCATACTGAGCATTAATAATGACATTTGAGTCATCAATTTCATGAGTAATAGCAACCGTTGGAAGGTGACAAAGTTTAGTTTAACTTAAAGGAACACGCCAACTTTTTGGGACTTTAGCTTATTCCCCGTATCCCCCAGAGAAGCCCCGTTGTTACTTCCGTCAACAAAATCAACGTCAACGTGACTAGGTAGCACTCAGAAAAATGAGTCTAGCTCTTTGCTCAGTTTATTTAAATAAAATAAGTTGAAACAACACACATCTTTTTTTTCCGTCCACTAGAGGTCGCCTGTTCAAAACAAAGGCGTAGTTTGATGACGCCACGTTTGAGCGCAGAATCTTGGGACATGTGGTCTTCAGCTCACAGCCTGTGGGAAACAGTCAGGATAGGACTCGGGCAGAAATCATGTTCATGGATGCGATTATTAACATTACTGTAGTTTGAAGCAGAGCAGGACCAAGTGTTGTGGAGCTGAGCAAGGCCGCAGGAGCGATTGAAGAGCGGGACTGTTATTATGGCATAGTCGCCGGCGGGACTTTTATTATGACACGGTTGCCGGCTCCACTTCCTCTTTTCCAGTCATGAGTATATGAGGTAACGCAACTCTGTTTATCGTATTAGATATATCTGAGTGTGTTGAAAAGGAAGTTATGACGTTCGCTCAGCGGCTGCTATGACACTTGTTCACACTGCAGTGAGAGTAAAGTGTTTCACTGAATAAAACCGGAAACCGAGGGTGACGCAGATATGACGCAATCGACAGGCTCCCTCACACACATAGCTCACACGTCCCGGTTCCTTGGTTAAAATAGCAATTTCTCACGATTTACAAATAGTTGGAAACATTTGGGATATTCTAAGTACTCAACTGAACAAAATATATAACACTGGCCTAGTGTTTTCTGGATATTTTATTGCAAAAATCCTACATAGTTCACCTTTAAATTCAATTAAATTTGTAAAATGTTAAGTTAACACAAACCATTTGTGTTGGGACTACACAATCCATTTCTGTTGCATTGACTGAAACTGGGCAGTGGATTTCTAGTTCCCAGCATGCTTTGCATAGGGATGTAGAGTAAATGTTGAAATTAAGTGCTGTGTAATGTGTTTTTTAGTAAAGGGAAAGACCAGTTAATGTTTGATGTTCAGTTATATTTGACATTTAAGAGAGTTTGTTATGTCAATTTTTGAAGTTACCATTATCATGAAGTGTAGACCTTGTGGTTAGGCTGTGGGTGGCTACGTTAAATAAGCTAACGCCAGTGATGAAAAGTTTTTTACTTGATCAATATTTGCATGCAACAAATGTTACACTTGGCATATGAACAAGTGTTGTGTTGACTATTAGTCTATATATGGACATCATATTTGACAAACTATTGTAAATGTTCAAAATAACTAAACATTAAACACTTAAACTCTAACAGGTCTTTCCATTTTCTTAAAAACACAGAAAACTCACGCAACTCTACACAAAGGCATCAGTCTGAACAGCAATAGCACTAGTTGGCTCAACAAGAGTGAATTATGTTGAGGAAACATTAACAGAATACGTCAAATGAAACTGATGTGATCTCATTCACTTAGGATGATTTTTACTCATTAGTGCAATTAACCCAGTTGAAGTTAAAATAAATCAGTTCAACTGTGTGGAAATAGGTGTCATTATTGTATTAATTTTATTAAGTTTGTATTAAGTTAGACTAACAAGCTATTTTTTGAGTGTAGTAACGAACGTGACTGTTGATTGTGGCTGACTTTGAGGAATTGTCAGAGAAGTTTTACTTCGTATCAAACCAAAATCCAGAACCATATCATTTTGAGCCAGAATACTCAAACGAGGAGTTACAAATTTTGGAAGATGATACACAAGACGCCGAATTACCTCTAGCACCGCTCATTTGTTACGGTGACAGAATGCGTTCATGACAACACAATACTAATATTACAGGGGATACATGGAGCACGGGAACAACTGCAATACAGTAGTGACAACCCGTTACATTAGATCTAGCTAATGGCACTGTTACAGTAGGCTAGTCATCTAAAAACATAACAGAACACTTACCGCAGCCGCAGGTGATCCACTTTGTCCTGTCTGTACTACCGATGGGATGGCCATATCCTTCTGCACGTTTCATGGTCCATGTGGCAAATTCAATTTTTTCAAAATGGTCGTCCTTGGTTAAATGTTCTGAGCAAACGCGATGGTATTTGATGATGGCTACAGTTGTGTTTGGATCTATATCCAAAGCAAGCAGCCATAGATTCATCAGGTCAGCGTTTTGGATTGGAATTCTTTATCATGGTATTACCTTTTCTCCCATGTTTATTGCCGCAGTTCTTTACAATACAGCGAACACCCATGATTGTAAACTTTCTAGTAATTGCTGACAATTACTCCCACGCTGAGCGAACTCTTTGCTCTTCACCGCGGGGCTTCTCAGGTGTTTCGAGCAAATCACTCTGCACTCCGCAGAAGTAGAGCCTTCTGAGAATATAGCAGTATGTATACATTTATAAGATGGCTGTGTCTCATGTAACCTTGTTATTTGTACTTTATTTTGTGACTATACACATCACAACATGTAAATAGGAAAATGTTGGTGTTATTTTGTCATTTATTGAGCAGTAGGCTAGCTGAAGCTGTTTACCTCCAGTCTTTGTGCTAAGCTAGGCTAGCGGTGGGTGCGTCAGACAGAGTTATGGTATGCACAGAGATGAAAATTGTGTGTATGGACTTATGTAACTCTGGGGGATTCGGTGAATAAGCTAAAGTCCCAAAAAGTCGGCGTGTTCCTTTAATGCAAATGAGTAGCAATGGGATGCAGTGACTTTCCAATGCAAGGTGCAGATATCAGCTGCCTGATAAGGAACACCTAATATCTACTAGCAACAAACAGATGTTTGGTGACCTCCAGCGATTTAATATAGACAATAAGGATAGATACTCGCTGACCTCCAGTGATTTTAACACCTCCATGGAACCTCATTAGTGATTGATTTGAAATATTTTATAAGCAATATGACTCACAATGTTAACAGCCACTCATACACACCACTAAAACACTGCTCCTCAGATGAAGTGCACAAGAGAACATAATATTTATAGCTGGGTTGCCTGGCTGGAGTGAGATTTTGATGATGACACACTCCTATTTGAGGTTTTAAGGATCCAACAATGCATTTTAAATTTCATCTGAATAATGCAAATTACCCAAATACGTATGCTTGACTTGTATTAGATGCACTATTTATAAATATTTCAAACTAATTTACAGTGCATCCAGAAAGTATTCACAGCGCTTCACTTTTTCCACGTTATGTTGCAGCCTTATTACAAAATGGATTAAATTCATTATTTTCCACAAAATTCTACAAACAATACCCCGCAATGAAAACATGAAAGACGTTTGTTTGAAATCTTTAAGTATTCGTTTGAAATAATAAGTATTCACAGCCTTTGTTCAATACCTTGTTGAAGCACCTTTGGCAACAATTACAGCCTCAAGTCTTTTTGAGTATGATGCTACAAGCTTGGCACACCTATTTTTTTGGGCAGTTTCTCCCATTCTTCTTTGCAGGACCTATCAAGCTCCATCAGGTTGGATGGGGAGCGTCGGTGCACAGCCATTTTCAGATCTCTACAGAGATGCTGGAAAACATCCCTACAGCATGATGCTGCCACCACCATGCTTCACTGTAGGGATGGTATTGGCCAGGTGATGAGCAGTGCCTGGTTTCCCCCAGACATGACGCTTGCCATTCAGGTCAAAGAGTTCAAACTCCTGTCATGTGCCGTCTGGCCACTCTACCATACAGGCCTGATTTGTGGAGTGCTGCAGAGATGGTTGTTCTTCTGGAAGGTTCTCCTCTCTCCGCAGAGAAACAATCCTGTCTCGGAGGTCTACAGACAATTCCTTGGACTTCATGGTTTGGTTTGTACTCTGACGTGCACTGTTAACTGTGGGACCTTATATAAATAGGTGTGTGCCTTTCCAAATCATGTCCAATCAACTAAATTTACCACAGGTGGACTCCAAACAAGTTGTAGAAACATCTCAAGGATGATCAGTGGAAACAGGATGCACCTGTGCTCAATTTTGAGTTTCATGGCAAAGGCTGTGAATACTGATGTACATGTGATTTTTTTTGTTTTTTATTTTTAATAAATTTGCTAATATTTAAAACAAACTGCTTTCACATTGTGATTATAGGGGAATTGTTTTTAGAATTTGGAATAAGGCTGTAACAACAAAATGTGGAAAGTGAAAAAGTGAAGCACTTTAAATACTTTCCGGATGCACTGTATATAAAACAAAATTACATGTATTGTCTCTACAGTGTGGCAAAAAAAATTTAGTACATACATGTTATAGTATAGAGGCTACAAGCTTGTTTGTCCACAGTTGTTAAGCAGAACGAAAGTGTAAAATCACTAAAATCATTGTAGATAATAAGGAAAAGCAAAGATATGTGTTAACAGGTTAGAGAATGTTTTTTATGAACACATATTCAGAATCACTCAGTCTCAATACAGTAACATGTTACTGTCATATATATATTTTTCCTGTAGGGCCTAAAGGACACATTATTAAGATCTTGTTACAGTTACTGTAATATGATATGCACAATATAATCAAAATAATTGTGATCATTTCCCCATTGCACTCTGACACGCATCCATGTTTGGAAGTTATAGCTAAAGTAGATAAGGTTACACAGTTCTGCAAAACTATTGCAAAAATACAAATTGTGGGGTAATGTATTCATAGTCATTTAATTACTTTTACTTTGAAAAATGAGTTACTTCTGATGTAATTGCATGGAATATTGTATAAATTTTAGAACAATTCTACATAAAACAATAGTGGATGTCTAATGTTAAAATGTTTTTAATGTAACCTTCTCCCTTTAAATACTTTGGTCAGTTCAAGAATAATTTATGCAATTTTATATAATTTTTTTGAAAAAAATGAAAGAAGCAGTTTCATGTCTATCCTGGTATTGTTCAACTGGTTGAGGTTAATAAATAGGATTTAGAAAGTAATCAGAAATAACTAGTACAAGTGTTACATGTAGTTACTATAGTAATAATATTATGCATAATTACGTGCAACTAACCCTAATCCTAATCCTGTAGTAAGTATAGTTAAATAATATTAACTCAGTACTTAAATGTATAATTGCACTGTAACAAGGACACCTTAAAATAAAAATAATATAATAATATATTAATAAAATAAAATGTAACCGCATCTTTCAGTTGCATTAAGCATTAGAAGCACTTTATCTGCACCCGATATGGTAAGCAGCTCAATTTAAACTCTACAAATTTAACTAAGTCCCTTTGACGTTCAAGACAAATTGGGTCATGCCCTTTTCTCAATGCAATTTGCTCTGTGGCCTTTAAAGGCAACTTTTATCGTGTTTTATCGAGTTCTTAATTCTGCAGCACACATATTCAACTAATCCTTAACATTGTCACCTGTGGAAACTGCGAAATTCAACGGACAAAATACACAACATTTCCCCAGGTGAAACACTCTTCATTTTCTTCATGTTTCTTAATGTTCTCCATCCAGCTGTTGACAGCTAGCTGTAGTCGTCACTTGCGAAGTGTGGAAAGAAATTAGTTTGGTGCAGAATCTTGTCACATATATATACCAAACAAGTCCTGTTCTGGGGTGCGTTTCCCGAAAGCATTGTTAGCCAACTGTGGTCGCAAGTTCAGTCGTTACCAGTATAGTTCCACGAGTCAGTGTTTCCTGAAACCATAGTTCCAATGAACATTCGTAAACAGCATCGCAAAGTTGTGTAGTTGGAACGAAAGATCTCGACCTGTGGTTTGAAGCATAGTTTCTTGTTTGCATGACATGTGGGCTTAATAAATCATTATCTTGAGCAAAATAAGCTAGCTGACATCCAGTAGCCTACAATCTCTTTTATTTCAAATATATACAAATACAATCTTTATTTTCTCAAGATATTTAAAGCACCATTTTTAAGAGTGCGCATGCACATACACAATTGAATCTGGAAATAAAGCAAAATAACAGAAAAAATAAGAATACATTCTCAGATTACATGTATTTATAGCAAGAAATCTAGCATTAATTAAACTCAAACAGATTCATTAAAAGAAGTTATTACTCCACCACCTGCGTGATATCATTAATCAACGTTGTTGAATGACAAATTTGCAATACAGTATTGGGAAATAGTTGTAACTAGTTAATTCGATTTTGACAGAGGGTGTCCATTGAAACTGTAAATGGGGCCCAGAATACCTATAGCAATGCCACAGCTCACGCCTACTGCATGAGAGTTGCCAGCCCTGTTTAAAGTTGATGCCTCACATTAGCATGCTTCTATCAGTGTTGGAAGTAAACATAGCCAGCAACTAACTTAATTACATTTTTCACTAGCATGACAGAAGCTCAGCTGTTTAAGCATAGCTTTTCCAATAACAACCTGCATTTTCCAACATCTAGCATTGTAGCATGAACAAATGCTACGTCGCTGTTATCACATTGTATTGTTTTACAGCTGAGTGAACTGAGGCAATAACCCCCTTCTCTCTCTCTCTCATGTTTCATTCATTCTTGTAATTTTTAACCAGAAACCAGATAGCAACATTGTGTCGGCCCAGATCTGGCCCACATCTGGCACTTGTGGCATACTGATCTGGCCCACATGCTGCGTGGAATGACGGCCCTTGAGTGGACCACTCCTGTTTGCCAGATCTGGGCCACAAGCAGGCCAAAGCAATGCCACATGTCAGCCAAGAGCAAAGAAATAAACCAGAACTGGACCTTATCTGAGCCACAAAATCTTTGTAGATTAAATGTGGAGTCATCTCAGCCTTAATAAACCTGTTAACAAGCAGAATCACTGAAGAGAGAAGAGAACAGAAAAAGAGATGAGTAGAAAGACAAGAACTACAACTGACTTCAGCCACAGCCTTAAATGAAATCAACTGAAGATAAAAGAAGACATTAAATCTCTGAAGATCTCATCAGAGGAGGATTAAACAACTCCACAAACAGCATTATCAGCTTCACACATTACTAACCATACTGACTTTATTTCTGTTATACTACTACAGAAGCTCTTATTGAGAATTAACAGAAGTTTAACTCTAATGTGTTTCATCTTGACAGTGACAGTGACAGTGACAGTGATCAGTGTTTCCATTAGTTGGGCTCTTTACTCTTATTAAGTGTATTCTGCTTTTGGCTTCTGCGAATGTGTGTTGATAAAACACATTTGAAGTAGCAAAGGAAGCTAAAGAGAAGTGACACCAGGTGAATATGATTACCTAGTGATGGTTTTAAAATCGTTATGAAATCAATGATGTTATTTGGTTCTAACAATTGTGTTATTAATGCATTTTCATTACAAACCCTGTGTTACTAAAGCATCAGATCTTGCAGTATTTTAACAATTAGTAAGAAGATTTTAACAAACAAGAACAAAAATAAAAATTGTATCTATGATGACAGGTAGACAGTTATCAACAATCAGCACATGATTCTCAAAAAATGGTGACAATCAAAAATGCCATGTTGCAATGCATGCTGGGTACCAGCATAGTACAGAACTCCTAGCATGCATTGCAGCATAAATATATTATGCAGCTGAATTTTCCTATTATTTTTATTTTGTCACCATTGATGAGATTCATACGCCGATTCTTGATATCTGTGTGTATCTAATTGACTTCAGAATAACTTTTTGTGCTTTTTTAAAATCTAATAACTGATTATTATAATACTCCTGAATCTCATGCTTCTGTACACAGGGTTTGTAGTGCAAAAGTATTATTAGCACAATACACTTGTTATACTCAAACAATCAGGTGATCATAATCACCAGATGTCACTTCTCTTTAGCTTCCTTTGCTATTTCAAATGTGTTTTACCAACACACATTCGCAGAAGCCAAAAGAAGAAGACACTTAATAAGAGTAAAGAGCCCAATTATTGGAAACACTGATCACTGTCAGATGAAACACATTAGAGTTAAACTTCTGTCAATTCTCAAAAAGAGCGTCTGTAGACGTATAACAGAAATAAAGTCAGTCTGGTTAGTAATGTGTGAAGCTGGTAATGCTGTTTGTGGAGTTGTTTAATCTTCATCTGCTGAGATCTTCAGAGATTTAATGTCTTTTTTTATCTTCAGTTGATTTCATCTAAGGCTGTGGCTGAAGTCAGTTGTAGTTCTTGTCTTTCTGCTCGTCTCTTTTTCTGTTCTCTTCTCTCTTCTGCTTGTTAACAGGTTTATTAAGGCTCAGATGACCACATTTAATCTACCAAGATTTTGTGGCTCAGATAAGGTCCAGTTCTGGTTTATTTCTTTGCTCTTGGCTGACATGTGGTATTGCTTTGGCCTGCTTGTGGCCCAGATCTGGCAAACAGGAGTGGTCCACTCAAGGGCCGTCATTCCACGCAGCATGTGGGCCAGATCAGTATGCCACAAGTGCCAGATTTAATCCTTATTGTGTCGTACCCTATTTTTATATCTCCCTAATCAAACACACACTTGACCTAAATCAAGTGTTTTTTTACAGAGATTCCAAGATCTGAAATGAGTGTGTCAGATGAGGGCGACATTCAAAATGTAGTGTTGGGGATATTTCAGGGCAGGGTTGGAACACTTCCCTAAAATTGTATAAGTGGTTGTTCTTTTTAAAAACAAAGTAAGAAACTGAAGACCCCTGTGGGTTGAGTGAATATTGGTGCAACTCTTTATTGTCCTACACAATAGTAATCACTTTAAAGGTATACATGTGAATTAAACATGGGACAATGCCCCTCATCATAGTGTGCTAATGCCTGGTGCAAGGGAATCATGTTAGAATCATAAGGAGAATATGTTAATGCTCTCCACCTATCAAGCTAAAGTCACGTACTTACAGTAACAATTTTTTAAATATGCTGTCCTTTGGTACTGTGGAGCTGGTAATCTGAAAATAAAATAGGTACAAAAAATGTCCAAGTACACAATAAATTCACTAGTCACACAATTGGTTGTTACATAATGAGGTGCAACTGTGTACATTAGATTTGCAGCTGACTGCACCTCAAATTGTTATTAAAAAAATCACCACTTTATCCTCATTGCACAATTCTCCATAAACACCTGCTCATTAGCACCAGCATTTCCATCATAATTCTTCACTGTGAATTTTCACACACAAGAAAGGAGCAACCCAAAAATGTATTTTACCTTTGAAAAATGCAAAGCTTTTGTAATCAAATCCAGGCTTTTGGTTGTTATTACACACAGCTTGATATTCATGGAGTGTGTGCGCATAATACTGCACCAGAAGTTGGAGACAGAAGGGTGCAGGACATTGATAGAGCACTTAAATACTCTATTATTCCACAAATGTTCAATTAACAGGTAAATAGGTAAAGAGGACACTCAGGGTCGTAATAAAAGTCTCACCAAAAATGGATATACATAATTTTTCACACAATAAATATTAAAATTGTATGTTTATTAGATTGTAACTGAAAGTGTGGGTTTCAAACGTGAAACAAATAAAATCCAAATCTTATTTTGTGAGGGACATTAAACTAGCACAGTATAAGTAATTGGTTGCCAGGGATAACGGTCAAATAAAAGAAGCTATTAAAGGTATATTCCTCCCAAAAATTAAAAGGATCTCAACCTCATGTCATTCCTAACCTGTATGCATTTCTTTCTTCTGTTTAACACAAAAGAAGATAGTTTTAAGAACGTTGATAACCAATCAATTTTGGGTCCCATTAACTTCTGATGTATTTTATTTTTTTTGTCCATACAATGGAAGTCTATGGGAACTGAACTGAAACTGTTTTACAAACATTCTTCATTTTCTTTTCTGTGTTCCACTGAAGAAAGTAAGTCATACAGGTTTGGAACGAAATGAGGGTGAAAACATTATGACAGAATTTTTGGATGGACTATCCCTTGATCAAAAGAACCCGTCCCCCGATATTCTGGCCCTCCTTCAATGTAAATCTCTAAGATTTTCCCAGGCCAAAGAAAAATCCTATCACTTAGAAAAGAAATAGCACACAACTCATTAAGGTACCATTATATATCAAACAGTGTATTTTTTTTCTTCTCACTGTACATCTGCACAATCAATCAACTCTACAGTGAATTTTTTTTCTCCATTTATTTTGAGTGAGGAAGTTAATTTCATCATTTTGCCAAGCACGGAAGAGAGAGGGAGAGGAAATGTGGTGACAAGGAGTCCAGCCTTGTTCAAACTCCCAAAAAAACAAGAGGAAAGAACATTTAGAGCCCACAGACCATCCAGTTGTTAAAGGTCCTGTTCTTCGTGATCCCATTTTTCAAACTTTAGTTAGTGTGTAATGTTGCTGTTAGAGCATATATAATACCTGTAAAATTATAAAGCTCAAAGTTCAATGCCAAGCGAGATATTTTATTTAACAGAAGTTCCCTTTCAAAGCCTACAGCGAACGGCCAGTTGGGACTACATCCCTGTACATCCTGCTTTAATTACGTCAGTAGAGCAGTTTGTCGACTAACCTCCGCCCACAAGAGTACGCGAAAAAGGGGGCGTGGTCTTGCTGCTCCCGCGTGGAGAAGAGCAAGTGTTGCATTCGGTTGCGTTTGTATAGTTTGTTTGTCGCCATGTCGTCGAGACGCTGTTATTTTCATCCCGGAGTCAAGTCACCTTTGTTTGGCTTTCCCAGGGACGCTGTACTTAGAGATCATTGAGCGCGTGCATCCCCGTTATGGTAAGAGGCGTGACCTTTCCGGTAACGTGCGCTAAGCTGCTGTCGAATCCCAACACGGGAACCGCTGGCACAATCAGAACTCGTTACGTGTTTCTGAAGGAGGGACTTCATAGAACAGGGAAATCTTTCAAGCCGTTTTGAGTACAGTGAAAACAGCAGTATACAGATAAGTAAATTGTGTGAAAAATACTGTGTTTTTTACACGCGAAACATGAACACATGTTATATTGCACACTGTAAACACAATCAAAGCTTAAAAAAAACACGAAAAACGGGACCTTTAAATCCACTCACCTTGTTCCAGGATGCATAACGCCCACCAGATGAGCTTGTTTGCATATTACTAAAACTGTCCAGAATCCTTTATCACACTCAAAATAAAAAAAGAGTGCAAATTGTACCTTTTAAGGTACAAGTGACCGTCACTGGGGTGGTACCCTTATAAGGGTACATTTTTGTACCTCTAAATCAGGGGTAGGCAAGTTTGGTCCTAGAGAGCTGATGTCCTGCAGAGTTTAGCTCCAACCCTACTAAGCCACCACAGTATAAAACTCATGGCTCCCAGCATGCATTTCAGCATTAAGTATGTCACCATTGTTGAGATTCAGATGCTGATTCTTGATATCAGTGTGCATCTACACTTTTTTTCTGCCTAGAATGTATTTAAAAAACAAAATTCAGAATGCCTGATCAGTGACAAATTTGTACCTCCACTGTACCTTTTTTTCTGAGAGTGCATTTGAGGTCTATTTTTTTTTTTTAAATCAGCCTTTCTTATCCCAACTGTGATTGCAGTATTCCCACCGTTCCAAACCTCATTATTGCTTCACCATTGCTCTTTCTGCTCATCTCAGTGGAAATGATCGTTTGATAGATAATTAACTACATACTGTGGACACACTACAGAGTAAGGAAATAATGGAGGGGCAATTCACATCAAATTAACCTTAAATTTTTATGTAAGAGATATGAATTTTGTATATTTCATACATTTCATTAATGAGGAGGGTATACTGTACATTTAGAAGAATAATTAACTGGCCACTAGATGTTAAATATACACGTTCTCTGGAAATATGTTTAGTTTTCTGAAATGAGCAAGAGGTCTGGGGTATTTATAGAGACAAATATTGCTCCACATATGTTCTGTAACATTAATTATTTGTTTCTGTAGTCCTTGATATAAAATAATTGCCTTAAAATTTTATATTTTAGTATTTCATCTCAGTGAGATGAGCCAGAGACATTGCACAGCTGAATAACCTCTTACTTTAGATTCTCTTGTTCTGTTAGTTGTCCTATTAGCGGTCTTGCTTCCAATTATTTTTGACATTTCCTTTTGCACAGTACAATGTGACATGGCCTTTGATTATAGAGAATGACTAAGCCAGCCAAAGGGCTGAGAGAAGTTCTACTATCTTTTTTAAAGCCAAAGTGCAATTCAACTGACATATAAAACGTTTATCCTTCTGCAAGCAATTCTGAGACTATTGTGTTTTTAAATGAGGGATTAGATATAGTAGTTTCAAAAATACTTTGGGTTTTGTAGATAGACTAAAAAACAGAAGATAAAAGAAACAAAAGACTCGGTAAACTGGATATGGCAGATTTTATCCTGACAGATTGCACATGCAGATCACTACCTGATTGCCTAATCCTAACCTCACCCCTAATCCTAACCCCTTCCCTAATCCTAACCCCGCCCCCACAACTAATCCTAAACCAACCAATACTAAGGGGGTAATAATTTGGCAGGGGTCAGAATACGGCACAACAGGTGAATTTAACTTAAACTAAAAAAAAAACAGAGTCAAATACAGTGTTTTATCAATTCTTTTCTAAAACACCGTAGCAGATATGGTAAATGGACTGCATTTATATAGCGCTTTTAACAGACCAACGGCCATCCAAAGCGCTTTACATTTTTGCCTCACATTCACCCATTCACACACCGACGGCGGTGTCAGCCATGCAAGGCGCCATCCAGCTCGTCGGGAGCAGCTGGGGTTAGGTGTCTTGCTCATGGACACCTCGACACTTGGTCAGGTGGAACCGGGGATCAAACCACCAACCTTCCGGTTTGTAGACAACCTACATGAACCACTGAGCCACTGCCGCCCTTATATCACACATATCACACATTCACACGTGTAAATGTGGTCAGTCCAAGCCATTTGCTTTAAAATGAAACTGACATCTTCCCATGTCTTTCGAAACTCTTTTGCTTTTTGATTTGTTTTAATTTCGTAATGTTGAACATTTTAAATCAGCATTAAAATCTGATGTGAACTGTCTCATAAATTATTTTCTTTATGCTTAAACCAAAAAAATAAAATTTAGTCCAGCCAAAGCGCATATGGAATCCAAAGTGCCATTTCTGTCAGGACTATTGTCAAAGATGATTGGCAATTAGCATACAGTTTGGATTGGCGCTATGGTTCTGTTCTGGGCAAGAACTCCCTGTGCATCCATGTAGCCTTCCAGCCAGCAGAGGCATGTGGGGCCCAATTGGGTTTGACCTGGGCTATCTTACTGGGACCCAGCCAGTTTTGCACCCAGTTTCCATGTAGGCCCCACATGGATTTGCCCAGATGTAATGAATACTGCTTAGTGTGCACACTACAGGCTGTTTAATGTAACACTTATTCAGTGTTGGAGGTAATCAGATAATTAAGTGATTGATTAATGATTTTGTATTAGTGAAGAACACCTGCTGTTAACAAGCATAATCACTGAAGGAAAGAGAAACACTACTTCCAGCCAATTCAACTTGTTCTCGACTTCCGTGTATGCCTCCACGACGCATGCGCGAGAATATGACGCAGTTCCGGCGTTCGGACATATGACCCAGAAGCGATTTGTTTACGAGCAGAGGAAGACGCGCGTGTCTAAGCTGTTGGATTCTACATTGATCGTGCTTTAGGTCTCGGCGTAGTGCTCAAAATCAGGCTTAAGTGTGTATTTCATGGATTCCCGAATGCCGGCGCTACGTCATATTCTCGTGGAGGCACACACGGAAGTCGAGAATAAGTTGGATAAAGGTGTTATTTTTATTTTTTTTTGCGCACAAAAACTATTGTCGTCGCATCGTTAAATTATTGTAGAGCTACTGTGGTGAGATAGACTTTGTAACAACGTTTTAAGTGCCTTTCATGGATCTTGGAAATGTCAATGTACTGAATGCCAATGGAGACCTGTCTGTAGCCTTTCTCAGCCTTCCAACTAAAATATCTTCATTTGTGTTCCGAATATGAACGGAGGTCTTACGGGTGTCCAACGACATGAGGGTGAGTAATTAATGACAGAATTTTCATTTTTGGGTGAACTAACCCTTTAAGCTAACTCATTTAATTTGAGGAAACTGATTACCTCAGTTTAACAAACTTAAGTAAAAAAAAACAGTAGTTATGAGTACTCTGAACTTATTTTAAATGAGTCCACTAAACCAAGGATATTTCTTAATATCCAATTAAACTTTACACTGCCTTCAAATAATTTTTACAGCTAAAAATTCACTATAATGAGTAAAACAACAGAAATTACAAACTTTAAATGAACTCAGAGAGCTTGCTAGTCACTGCTAGCTCACAATAGCACAATCAAAGTCAAACCCAATGAGTTAAGCAATCTCATTACATTTGAGGAAACTTATTACCTCAAATAATTTGAGTTTAAAAACCAACAGTTATGAGTACTCTAAGCTCGTTTCAGTTGAGTTCACTAATATATGGTAGCTATACTAAGTCAAGAGTAAACCTAAATTAAAAGATCAAGTACTCTCTACAGTTCTTTTTTAGTTACTAGAACTCTTGTCCAAGTGAACTATACTAACTAAGCATTTGATAGCACAACATACTATTCCTATTTCACTTTACTTGTTTTTTTTTTTAAGGCAATCGGTTTGCATGCTTTTTTCAAGTCTAACTAATTCGATTTTACAGTAAAGTGACTGATAAATCAAATGAACTTAACAGGATTTATACTTTTATATTTATATTTATGTATTGTGAATCTGTCTGTGTTTTACTTTTGTTTTTCTCAATAATGCCTGTTTAATTATTTGGTAACACTTTACAATAAGGTTCATTAGTTAACATTAGTTAACTACATTAACATGAACTAATAATGAACTGCACTTATAAGCCATTTATTTATCTTTGTTAATTTCAACATTTACTAATGCATTATTAAAATCTTGCTAACATTAGTTAATGCAGTGTGAACTATGAACAAACCATGAACAGCTAGATTTTTATGAACTAACTTTAACAAATATTAACTAATGCTGAACAGAGGTGTTGTTTATGGTTAGTTCATGTTAACTACTGCATTAACTAATGTTAACTAATACAACCTTATTGTAAAGTGTTACCAATTATTTTATGTTTTGGTGAGCCAAAGACAAATTTCCACCTCGGGGGACAATAAATGAAATACAATACAATAAAAAAAAGGAATTACAATTTCCTCTTTAAATATCCACTTCACTTGGAAATGCTTCACAATACTTATATGTCGGTCACAACTTATGGTTCATGTAGACTTAATCTGGATGGTTTAATGCAACAAGTGTGATGCTGATACCTAGATATTGTAGGCAAGAATATGTAAAAATTGCATAAAATTCAGAATCACTAGAACAAAGTTATATATTTTGTTGACATGTGTACTTGCATTATCCCAAATATTTCCAGAGAAATCCAGCATTTTAACCAGTGAAGTGGTCCGTATCATTAGCCACGTTTACATGCACACTTTTTTTGTCATTCCGATTAAAATCATTCCGATTGAAAGATTCGGTGGACTGTTTATATGAGACGTTATCTAAATAAATTTGGTGTTTACATGTGCTGACTTTCAATCGGAATATTTTTGTGACATGCCCACACAGTTGTCTGCCGCATCAGATTCGTAACGTTGCCAGTTATAGTAACTGCGACATCCGTGGATCAATAGTTCTGTGTTGGTAATTTTTATATTTATTTATTTTTCTATGGGCGGACATGCAGTAGTTTACCCTAATTTATGTCCTATACAATGGCTATTTCAACAGCTGTGAATGATGAATGCGGACTCAAAATTAATTAAATTCATTTATTTTGAAAAAAAAACTAAATTAACAATAAAATGCACCTAAATTATTCATAAAAACATACAGTGAAACATGAATGAAAGCATTCAGACGTGCTCCGCATCATTACTAGTAGATAAATACTAACCACATAGATATTTCAGATGATTAAGGAAAGATACCTTAATCACAAAGGTATAAATATTAACAAAAGTAATTAAAGTAGACTGTGGGTAATGTTACTTAACCAATTTGATGAACTTTTTTTTAATATAACTTACAAGAAACAGAGAGAAATGTCGATATGTCCTCTCCAGCAGCTTGAATGTTCCCCGTTGCCATGGCAACTCTCAACGGCCACCAGGACTTATGTAGTTTTATAAAAGCTATGTATTATTTTTTGTAAAGTGTCAGAATCACCTTAGAAAAATAATCTTCTGTCAGGCGCAGTTGAAGCCTAGGACAAACGCTGTCAAGATGAGATGGTGTAGCCAGGCAATGTCTGTGTCATTATCCCAACATTATGTTCATAACTTGTTACGAAATAAAAAGTTTAACACCTCAGAAAAATGTACTTTCCTCTCTTGTCAACCTTAGCCTGGTGTGAGCGCTCCGTACACTCTTCAGTGGTGGAGGCGCGCGCTGTATATCATGTCACAGAAAGACGTTGTACACTCAAAGTTATCAGATCAGGACGTTTATATGATTTTTTTGTTTAATCGGTTCATGAAAAGGTTTATCCCACCCCTCTTAAACTGATTACAATTTCATTCGTTTTGGGCATTTTTATTCCGATTGAGGTGTTTATATGGAGCATTTTCATTCGGATTGAACTTTTAAAAAGATTGTGCTCCATGTAAACGCACCTAATGTGTTGCCTGTCAAAGACATCATATCCTTGTTATACTTGGTTAACCTATCTAATATCTGCCTCATCGACACGGCATCCTCAATAAAACTGTCTCCAGCGTGATGACTCCAATCTTTCGAATATTCCTATATAATAAATGCCTCATCAACACGTCATCCTCAATAAACCCGTCTCCGGCGTGATGACGCCGATCTTTTGAATATTCCTATCTAATAATTGCCTCATCGACACAACATCCTCAAAAAACCTGTCTCCGGCGTGATGACTCCGATCGTTCAAATATTCTGATCTAATATGACTTCTGACCTGTAATGTTGCCTGTCAAGTTTCCCAAGGTCTTTTTTTTCAGCCCTGCCCAAACTTGAAAATGGCACTCAAATCTTGAAGGATGCAAGAGGACAACGACTCTACTTTATTTTCTTCTGTTTGCAGATGTATTGCATAAGTAATGATAGTTGCAGTAGTTACAGTGGTTGCAATTGCATTAGCAGTAGCAAAAGCAATAACAGACAAGTAGTTCCAAGCAAGGTTGATAACCTTTAAAAAAGGTAGATCAAACAAAACATTAATACAAATAAAAAATATTATTTAAACAAGCATTTAACATATTCAACTTCATCAAATGATTTATAATCAACTCAATAAATGCTTTAACTCAAATAAATTATAATGTTAACCTTAAAGCACACTTTTCAAACTTAAATTGTTCAACACAAATCATATAAATCTTAGCAACAATCACAGCAATTACAGCAAATTACATCAAACAAGTGAAAAATGTATGGGACCTATTGGGGGAAGCCACACAATCAGAAGAACAATCATGTTGTACAATCACAAACTAGTATTAAAACTAGTAGTAGTCCTGTCGGGGAAGCATGCACCCTGCAACAACAGCTCCAACTAGCGGCAACAAAATCTGATACAACAAGCATGTTGTATAATCATAGAACTAGTATTAAACTAGTGGTAGTCTGGTCAGGGAAAACATACACCCTGCAGCAACAGCTCCAAAATAGATGCAATGTGCAGCTAGCAATGAATTACAGTGTGCTTCCTCATCATGATCATGATTTCTGCTCCTGCAACTATAGCTTTAAGGACATGTTTCCAATAGCAACTATAGCTCTAAGAACACGCATGTTTCCAATAGCAACTATAGAAAAGTCCTTTTAAAACAATTAATTTCACTTGGCACGCCTCTCAGGCTTGCAAGTGCAGCTCCTATCTCTTTGAATGGGGAAACTTTAAAAATTGTTCACCAAGCTTACGATTAAATTTCATATTTGAAATCACCAATTAAATCTGACAACAACTGTCTCATAAATTTTGTTTCTAAACACTTGAATCGTGACAAAAAAGTGGGCATGGTCCCAAAATGGCAATCTTATCTGGGGCCTACTTGAGTCAACTATGTAGGTCTCACATGGGCGAACACAGCTGGGCTCCATATGTGGGTACTAGTTAGTTCACTAATGGGAAATGAGTGTATGGGCTCAAAATGGGCAAAGCAAATGAAGCCCATCTGGGTTTAACAAATGGGTTAGACATGGGAAAACATAATCAGTCCCATATAGGCTGACTACATGGGGCCAAGGTAGTACACAAATAGGTAATCAGAATGGGGAAATACATATTGAGCCCACTTGGCCAAACTAAGACATGGGCAAACACAAGCCAAACATGGGTGGCTTGGTTAAGAAGATTATGTGGTGTCAGAGTGGGCAGTGGGTCTGGGATCTATGTAGTTAGGTTACAGTATAGGCCAGGGCTCTTCAACCTCAGTTCTGGAGGGCTGGTACCCAGTAGACTTTAATTCCAACCCTACTTAAATACACATCTCTCAAAATTGCAAGTAATTTGAACACTATGATTGGCTTGTTTGGTGTGTTTGGTTAGAGGACACTCACTCTTCAGGACTGTTGAAGAGTTCAGGAGTGAGGAGTTGAAGAGCCCCTGTATAGGCAAACCAAGTGAAATCCAGGTGTCGTCAGCAATGGGCTGCATAGCTCACGTCTTTTGGTGTCTGAAACTGGACAAGAGACTGGTAATGTACCCAGATAGAAGATGGTTTAGAATATAGTTTTGAAGATGGAAATTTGAAATGCATTTTTGGAGATGCTCTGACCCAGTCGTCTAGCCGTCACAATCTGGCCCTTGTCAAACTCGCTCAAATCCGTATGCTTGCCCATTTTTCCTGCTTCTAACACATCAACTTTGAGGACAAAATGTTCACTTGCTGCCCAATATATCCCACCGACTAACAGGAGCCGTGCCCGCTAACAGGATCCGTGATGAAGAGATCATCAGTGTTATTCACTTCACCTGTCAGTGGTCATAATGTTATGCCTGATTGGTGTATGAATATAATACATGAGGTGTTAGTTGTAATTAGTAGTAGTGTTTTTGTATTGTTTGATGTTAAACAATATATAATTTTATCTAATGTACATATTGCTTGTTTTCCCTATTGAAAATCTATGTAGAAAAGCTTGGAGTTTTAGTACCCTTATGGCACAGTGTTGCCCTGAGGCAACAAACCAAAATCTGGTTCAGGGGTGGGGGGGCGGCACTTTTTATGATGGATATATTATAAGGGACCCCGAAGCTCCCAAAAAATAGGGTGAAATATTTTTTTCCCCAAAAAATAAAAAGTCATGCCATAGAGGGTAAGTGATGATTGAGCATTAGTGATGAACACCTGGTGATAATGAGCAGAATCACAGAAGGAAAGAGAAACACAAGAACTACAACTGACTTAAGCCACAGCTTTAGATGAAATAACAGAAGATAAAAGAAGACATTGAATCTCTGAAGATCTCAGCAGAGGAGGATTAAACAACTCCACAAACAGCACTACCAGCTTCACACATTACTTATCAGACTGACTTTATTTCTGTCACTTCTGTTTTAATGAAAATAATAGTTTAATTTAAGTCACCATGATGGAGATGAGTGTTTGCTTTAGTTGGTCTCTTGACTCTTTAATCATTAACAATAGTTTATTTCTCCAGCTGCTTTAACTGTGTGTTTAGAAAGCATTTTTGTTGAGGTAAAGAATGCCAAGAGAATATGTGATTAGGTGATGATGATTTTACAATGGTGTTGGTATAATCATCAAGTAGTGGCTTAAGTCACTGATCTCACTCAGAGTCTTATGCTTTGGTTATAACAGTATTGTGTTGTTAATTTTTGTATTATTCATAATGATGGCTACATGATTCAACAGTACAAGATCCAGCACTGTATTGGTAATTGAATAATATGCAAGATTTTTAAATCATGTACTGCTCAAAAGGTTTTAATCTATGGCATTACTTAGACACACAGAGATCAAGAATCTGCGTATGAATCTCAACAATGGTGACAATCAATGAAAAGCTTCATTGCTGCAGTGCATGCTGGGTACCACAGACCAAAATTTCCTCATAGGTCCCAGCATGCATTGCAGCATGAATAAATTATGCATCTAAATTGTGACTAATTTTCTTTGATTCTTACTATTTGCTTTTACTTTTGCTGTGTTTTTGTGATGTTTTTGTACATCACAACATGTTTTTATGTTCAAAGTTGATCTTTATCTGAATATTTTTTTTGATTACTCCATATTGTTTGATTACTACAACCATCCTGGATCTTGTGCTGTAGGATCACATAGGTTATATTATGAAAAATACAAAAAAAATCAACACAAAACTTCTATATCCAGAGCATTATACTCATTAGAGCATGATTCAGTCACTACTATAATATCATCATGATATGATATTGTAGTCATATCCTCAGCAAAAAACAACCAAAACCAGCTGATCACATTTTCTCTTGTCTCTTCTTACCATAACAAATGTGCTTCTTAAACACAGTTAAAGCAGCCAGACCGATCCATGTTTTGTCAAGGGTCAAGATCCCAACAAAAGCAAACACTGAACACCATCATGGTGAATTCAAACGAAACTATTATTTTCAATATAACAGAAATGAAAGAAATAAAGTTAGTCTGGTTAGTAATGTGTGAGGCTGGTAATGCTGTCTGTGGAGTTGTTTAATCCTCCTCTGCTGAGATCTACAGAGATGTAATGTCTTCTTTTAATCCTTCAGTTGATTTCATCTAAAGCTGTGGCTGAAGTCAGTTGTAGTTCTTGTGTTCCTCTTTCCTTCAGTGATTCTGCTCATTACCATCATCTGGTGTCACCACCAATATGCAATTATCACTTATTTAATCACTTAACAATACAATTATTATTCAATTATCATGCTGGGAACTAGAAATGTTCTAGAACTCATTCAGTTTGAGTTCTGTTTCCGTCATTGTGTCCACACAACATTTGGTAATATTTGAGGGCAGTGAACTCATTTTTTTTAGTACATACAACTGTTTTACAGTGTGTAAGTCCAGCTCTGCTTCATTAGTCAATCTTTTTACAGTCCTTATTACAGATTTAGCTGATTTCAGTTTCTGCCTGTAGGTCGGTATAAGATGAACCACACAGTGATCAGAGAGCCCCAAAGCTGCCAGTGGGACGGAGTGATATGCATTCTTTATTGTTGTGTAAAAGTGGTCCAGTATATTACTGTCTCTGTACAGCCTTCTCTGGTAGCTCTGTACAGCCTTGCTTACGTTTGAATCTTTATTTTTGATATTTCCTCTTTGTTCTACTGCTAAATATAACTTACTCATCACTATACATTGTTCAAATTAAATTGCCTATCACGTTAAATTTGAAATCACCATCACACGTTAGCATTTCGCTAGCCTGTTAGCTTGTTATCTCTGCACCCGGGTCTCCCTTTTTCTGAGTTCATTAGTTGGATTAGTAAATAGTGTCCAGCAAACGATTGTGGTAAGTTTGATTAATCAACAAACACGGTAAGTCACGTATTCTCCTGTCATTATCACTTGCACCGCATGCTGCATGTTTAACATAGGCTTCTCCGCTGGCAAACAGGGCTTCACATGTTTTTATTTGTTTATTTATTTATTTGTTTATTTGTTAGAAACACGCATCCATACTTTATCTGAGAGTAGTGAGGATGTAACAGCTTTAGACACTGATTTGGATGCGAATAGCTTAGTGAACTCTGTACATTCTTCGGTTCCGGCTGCAGGGCCCCATGCAGCAGGGAAACTGGGTGACAATGAGACGGCATAGTCGCAGATCAAAGAACCGCTTTTCCGTTCCGGTTAGAACATCAAACAGGTTCTCCCCTCTCAGTGAAGCACCCACTGAGTATCCTGTTGAAAGTGCCCTAGTCATTGGCGATTCTATTACACGGAACGTGAAGATAGAGACATCAGCCACCATAGTCACTTGTTTACCGGGAGCCAGAGCGCCTGACATTAAAGCAAATTTAAAAGTGCTGGCTAAAGCTAATCGTAAATTCTCTAAGATTATTATTCACGTCGGCACTAATGATGTTCGACGTCGCCAGTCAGAGATCACCAAAATTAACATTAAAGAGGTGTGTGAACTCGCTAGTACAATGTCAGAGGCTGTTTATTGTTCTGGACCGCTCCCTGTTAGGCGGAGTGAGGAGATAGTTAGCAGACTATCATCACTCAATGGCTGGTTGTCTAAGTGGTGTCTGCAAAATAACATAGGGTTCATAGACAATTGGAAAAGTTTTTGGGGCAGACCTGACCTGTTGAAGAAGGATGGCATCCATCCCTCCTGGGGTGGTGCCGCTCTTCTCTCTAGTAATTTGGCACATAGTCTTAGAGCTAAACCTTGACTCACTAGGCCCCAGGTCAGGAAGCAGACAAACTGGCTAAACCGACCGTCTGCTAGCTGTCTCACGTCACCGGAGTCAGATAAATCCCAGCACATAGAGACTCTTTCACCTAGATATTATCATATAGAGACTGTGTCTGTTCCCCAAAAAAAAACATCAAAACCATTCAACAGTAAAAATTGAATTGATGTCCAACAAATTAACAAAATATATAATACAGATGAACAATTGATAAAGCTTGGGTTGCTGAATATTAGATCCCTTTCCCCAAAAGCGCTTATTGTTAATGATATCATTAAAGATAATAATCTAGATGTGCTCTGTTTGACAGAAACCTGGCTAAAACCTGACGACTACATTACCTTAAATGAGTCCACCCCCCAAGATTATTGTTATAAACATGAGCAGCGTCTGAAAGGTAAAGGGGGAGGGGTTGCTGTAATTTATAATAATATCTTCAGTATTACTCAGAAGTCTAGTTTCAAATATAATTCCTTCGAAGTTTTGGTGCTTTATGTAACGCTATGTAGTGTACATGATAAAACCCATTCAACATTTGTGTTAGCTACTGTATGCAGGCCACCAGGGCATAATACAGACTTTATCAAAGAATTTGCTGATTTTCTATCAGAGTTAGTACTGGCCGTAGATAAAGTACTAATTGTTGGTGATTTTAATATCCATGTAGACAACGGAAAAGACGTATTGGGATTAGCATTTAAAGACACACTAAACTCTATTGGAGTTAGGCAACACGTGTCAGGAGCCACTCATCGCCATAATCATACTTTAGACCTAATATTGTCACATGGAATAAATGTTGATACCGTTGAAATTCTGCAGCAGAGCGATGACATCTCAGATCATTACCTATTATCATGTATACTTAATTTAGCTAAGGTTGCAAAGCCGCTCCCTCGCTTCAAAAATGGCAGGACAATCACTGCCGCTACTAAAGATTGCTTTTTAAATAATCTTCCTCATCAGTATCATCTCCTCAGCATCCCAGATAGTATAGAAGAACTCAATGTTGCAACAGAAACTATTGACTCTCTCTTTTCCATTACTTTAGACACAGTTGCTCCACTGCGCTTAAAGATTAAAGAAAATAGTCCAACGCCGTGGTACAACGAGCACACCCGGGCACTTAAAACAGCAGCCAGAAAAATGGAGCGCAGCTGGAAGAAAACAAAACTAGAGGTATTTCGTAATTCGTGAAAAGAGCACATGATCGCATACAGAAAGGCAGTAAAAACTGCTAGATCTGCTTATTTCTCAACTCTCTTGGAAGAAAACAAACACAACCCATGGTATTTATTCGATACAGTTGCTAAATTAACCAAAAATAAAGCTTTAACTTCTGATGATTGTAAACAGCACAGCAGTAATGACTTTATGAACTTCTTCACATGTAAGATTGATAATATTAGGAAGGAAATTTTAACCATGCAGCAGTCTACTACAGTATCACATCAGACAGAGTATTGTAGTGTCACTGAGGAAAAATTACACTCATTCACTGCTATAGGAGAAGAAGAATTGGCTAAACTTGTTAAATCATCAAAATCAACAACATGTATGCTTGACCCTGTACCGACTAGGTTATTAAAAGAGATGCTACCAGAGGTCATAGATCCTCTTCTTAATATCATTAATTCATCTTTTTCATTAGGATATGTATCGAAAACTTTTAAGTTGGCTATTATTAAACCACTTATTAAAAAAAATGCAACTTGATCCTACAGAATTAGTCAATTATAGACCAATCTCAAATCTACCCTTTCTGTCAAAAATGCTTGAAAAGGCAGTGTCTTCACAATTATGTTCCTTTTTAGAAAGAAATGCACCGCATGCCACAAGTTCAGTATGGAGTACCACAAGGCTCAGTGCTAGGACCGCTACTCTTCACCCTGGACATGCTACCACTGGGAGATATCATTAGGAAGCATGGCGTTAGTTTTCATTGTTATGCTGACGATACTCAGCTCTATATTTCTTCACGCCCAGAAGAAACTTACCAATTCACAAGATTAACGGAATGCATAACTGATATAAAACATTGGATGACCGGTAATTTCCTGCAACTCAATTCAGAAAAAAAATTATTTTTAATTATTGGACAAAAAAGCTCCACAAGTAGTAACCTAGAATACTGTCTAACACTTGATGGCTGCAACATAGCAACATTGTGTCGGCCCAGATCCGGCCCAAATCTGGCACTTGTGGCATACTGATCTGGCCCACATGCTGCATTGAATGACGGCCCTTGAGTGGACCACTCCTGTTTGCCAGATCTGGGCCACAAGCAGGCCAGAGCAATGCCACATGTCAGCCAAGAGCAAAGAAATAAACCAGAACTGGACCTTATCTGAGCCACAAAATCTGTGTATAATAAATATGGAGTCAGCTCAGCTTTAATAAACCTGTTAACAAGCAGAATCACTGAAGGAGAGAAGAGAACAGAAGAAAAGAGACGAGCAGAAAGACAAGAACTACAACTGACTTGAGCCACAGCTTTAGATTAAATCAACTGAAGATACAATAAGACATTAAATCTCTGAAGATCTCAGCAGAGGAGGATTAAACAACTCCACAAACAGCATTACCAGCTTCACACATTACTAACCAGACTGACTTTATTTCTGTTATACGTCTAATCTAGACTCTAATGTGTTTCATCTGAAGTCACCATGACAGTGATCAGTGTTTCCATTAGTTGGGCTCTTAACTGTAAATATGTGACTGCCTCTTTTGGCTTCTGTGAATGTGTGTTGGTAAAACACATTTGAAGTAACAAAAGAAGCTAAAGAGAAGTGACATCAGGTGGTTGTGATTACCTGGTCATGGTTTTAAAATCATAATGAATTCAATGATGTCACTTGGTTTTTACAATTGATTTATTAATGCATTTGCATTACAAACCCTGTGTTACTGAACAATCCTGTTTGTTTACAAACTTGTTTTAACAATCAGTTAGAAGATTTTAACAAACATAAGCATATAAATAATTAACCTATGATGCCATCCCAACACACACAGACATCAACAATCAGCACATGATTCTCAACAATGGTGACAATCAAAAATGCCATGCTGCAATGCATGCTGGGTACCTGAATAGTACAGAACTCCCAGCATGCATTGCAGCATAAAAATATTATGCAGCTGAATTTTCCTATTAATTTTTTTGTCACCATTGATGAGATTCATACGCTGATTCTTGATATCTATGTGTATCTGATTAATGTCATATATTAACTTTTTGTGCTCTGTTAAAAGTCTTCTAACTGATTATTATAATACTGCAGGATCTCATGCTTTATTAACACAGGGTTTGTGCAAATGTATTAGTAATACAACACACTTGTTAGATTCAAATAACACCAGGCAACTTCACGATGATTACAAAACCATCACCAGGAAACCATATTCACCTGATGTCACTTCTCTTTAACATCCTTTGCTATTTCAAATGTGTTTTACCAACACTTATTCACAGAAGTCAGAAGAGGCAGACTCATAATTAGAGCCCAACTAATGGAAACACTGATCACCGTTATGGTGACTTCAGATGAAACACAGAGTTAAACTTCTGTTAGTTCTCAATAAGAGCTTCAAGACGTCTAACAGAAATAAAGTCAGTCTGGTTAGTAATGTGTGAAGCTGGTAATGCTGTTTGTGGAGTTGTTTAATCCTCCTCTGCTGAGATCTTCAGAGATGTAATGTCTTCTTTTATCTTCAGTTGATTTCATCTATGGCTGAAGTCAGTTGTAGTTCTTGTGTTTCTGCTAATCTATTTTCTTCTGTTCTCTTCTCTCCTTCAGTGATTCTGATTGTTAACAGGTTTATTAAGGCTGAGATGACTCCACATTTAATCTACACAGATGTTGTGGCTCAGATAAGGTCCAGTTCTGGTTTATTTCTTTGCTCTTGGCTGACATGTGGCATTGCTCTGGCCTGCTTGTGGCCCAGATCTGGCAAACAGGAGTGGTCCACTCAAGGGCCGTCATTCCACGCAGCATGTGGGCCAGATCAGTTTGCCACAAGTGCCAGATTTGGGCCGGATCTGGGCCTACACAATGTTGCTATGTGGGAACTTTCGTTAATGTATAAACACAATCCACCACCTCTCGTTTTCCCTGTTAGTTCCGCGATGCGATCCGCTCGGAACAGCTGGAAGCCCGGCAGATATAGTGCATTGTCCGGTATGGCTTCACTCAGCCAGGTTTCATTGAAGCACTGTGCAGCAGAGTTTGAAAAATCCTTGTTAACGCGGGTGAGGAGAAGAAGTTTGTCCGTTTTGTTGGGAAGGGATCGGAGATTCGCAAGATGAATACTACACTCTAAAAAAAAAAAGGTTCTATATTGCACCAAAAATGGTTCTTGGCTCGTAATCATAGGGGAACCTTTTTTAGTGCTATATAGCACCAATTTTGGTGCTTCAGTGGTTCTTCAGTGGTTCTTCAGAGGTTCTTCAGCGGTTCTTCAGAGGTTCTTCACCGGTTCTTTGACTAAGGTGCTATATAGCACCTCTGAAGAACCGCTGAAGAACCACTGAAGCACCAAAATTGGTGCTATATAGCACTAAAAAAGGTTCCCTTATGATTACGAGCCTTTTTTTTTAGAGTGTAGGGAGGGCAGTGCAGAGGCCGCGCGCGCAGAGTTTAACCAGTGTGCCGACTCGCTTCCCACGTTTGTGTCTGGTCGTGCGTTTTGAAAACACAGCAGCGGCTCCGACGAGAAAATCAAACAAAACGTCCGAATAGTCAAAAACTGTAGAAATGTTGTCTGGTGTGCGTTTTCTAATGTCTAGTAGTTCATCTTTGGTGAAACTGATCGGAAAAGAATGACTAAACGCAGAACAAACAAACAAAAACAACACAATAGCTGAAGAGCTCCATACCGAGGCAGCCATCCGCATATTATATATATATAATATGATTTAATCACCAGTAGGTGCCTGATATAAACGTGTATCGATGTATTATGTGTTTCTCATATAACCTGTGGAGTTTTCTGTGTGACTAGACAGTTATCACATCTTAATCTTTAGGAGAAGTGGGCGGGGAGCCCATAAATTTATCCGATTGCTTGGTGACACTTTCAAGGATGGACTTCGGGACATGCTTATCAACAAAGGACAAACAAGAGGTCTTTGCTTTTTGCTTTGTGCTTATGCTGACTGCCATGGTTTTGCGCTGACTTCTACTTTAGTTCGTGCTGGCCTTTCCACCTCCCTGCCTGCACATTTCACTGCCCTTCGAGCTACCAAGAGCTCGTCACAAAACACAGAAACTCTGTTTGAACCTCGCTGAACCCGTTAACGCTACCCAGGATTCTGCACCACGAGGCTACCCTGCAAAACCAACTATCCATCCAATCACCAAGTGTCCCGCTGAACACAACAACTAACCACCAGCCAAGCAACTCTGTCCCGAGAGGAACCCACGCTCACAGCAGCATCCAAATGCAATACATAACTCTCCATTTTGGCTGAACTGGTGAAAATCGTATCTAAGCAAACAAACTAAGGTTGAATTGCTAGTATATTGATTCTCTCAGGTTGTGGTTAAGAAATCGTGTCTGAACGAAACTTGAGACTCCATTCCTTTCTGTTAACAAACATCACTTTCTCTGCAAACTGTATGAATGAATGTGTGTTTGTGTGTCTTATTAGATTAGATTGTGTGTTTAGTTCAATAAACCCTTGTTTACCTTTTCATCTATACAAGTGTCTCTGGCTTTGTGTTTATAAGTTATTGCCTCAAACTGATCGATTATGCTACTGTGCTCATATTAATGAACTTAAAATCAATGATAATATTACCGTTGGCCACAAAGTATATCTTGACCAGAATTGATCAAATACTCTAATATCGACATATCGGTGGATGAATAAGTTGATAAGGTGTTAAACATTCATTCTTAATGATTTATATGTAATTCGGGTCTCTTTCATTGTAATCTAATTCCCCGTTGAGTTATTTGATCCGATTCAACCCTTACAAAGAGTTATCCATGCTTTTATTACCACTAGGCTTGACTATTGCAACTCTTTCTATTTGGGTATGAGTCAATCTTTTTGCCTTTAGATGGTTCAAAATGTGGCTGCCAGAGTTTTAATGGGAACTTGAAAGTGCGAGCATATCACACCTGTTCTACACTCTCAAAAAAAAGAGTACAAAATTGTACCTTTTAAGGTACAAGTGGCCGTCACTGGGGTGGTACCCTTAAGGGTACATTCTAAGTCAG
Source organism: Gobio gobio (assembly GCF_949357685.1). NCBI lineage: Eukaryota > Metazoa > Chordata > Actinopteri > Cypriniformes > Gobionidae > Gobio > Gobio gobio. The sequence goes on from NC_137100.1 coordinate 17,439,272, forward strand.
GGGTAGGCAATTTTGGTCCTAGAGAGCTGATGTCCTGCAGAGTTTAGCTCCAACCCTACTAAGCTACCACAGTATAAAATGTATGTCACCATTTTTGAGATTCATATGCTGATTCTTGATATCTGTGTGCGTATAAACTTTTTGTTCCCCAGAATGTATTAAAAACTAAAATTCAGAATGCCTGATCTGTGGCAAGAAAGTATTGTTGGTGAATATTATTCATTAATATTTTTGGTCAGTGATGAGTTTAGTCAAACATTTTACTCCATGACAATTTTTATGGCTTTTTTAGATTTGAACAGATTATGTGTTTTGTTGACACTGTAAAATAAAAAACACAAACTCACATAAAAAGCCAAGAGTTAAACTGCCCAACTAAAGGAAACACTTATCACCATAATGGTGACCAAATATTTTCAATAAAACATCAACTTCTAAACCACTGTTAATTCTCAATAAGAGCTTCTATATATGACTTTTAGGGTTGGAGCCAAACTCTGCAGGACAGCGACTCACTAGGACCGAACTTGCCTACCAATTGTTTAATTGTACCCTAAGGACCAATTGTGTACCTTTAAAGGTACAGTTATATGTTTTGTTCCCCAAGGAACACAATTGTACCTCCACTGTACCTTTTTTTCTGAGAGTGTACAGCCTTTACATTGGTTACCTGTGCGCCAAAGAATTGATTTTAAAGTGCTCTTATTGGTTTTTAAATCTTTAAATGGTTTAGCACTCCAATACTTCTCTGACCTGTTGATAGACCACCAACCAGGGAGAGGTCCAATCAGAGGCTCTTAGTGAGCCCTAAAACTAGACCAAAGCAGGGCGACCAGACATTTGCATCCAAGTTACGTCCTATCTAGAGCCTAGTGAAATCTTGTATAAAACCCACATGGGACAAACCAACTAACAACGTCTCAGTTATGTATGTAACCCTCATTCCCTGAAGGAAGGGAACGGAGACGTTACGTCAGTTACTGACGAAATGGGGTTTTCGCTTCGAAGCCAATCGCCTTTGAGATCTACAAAACGAGCCAATGGCATGAAAATGCCGTGGGCCTGCGGAATTTGCATAATGCAACCCCGCCCCACCGCGTGGGTATAAAGGGCGCTGCATTGCACACTCGCATTATGTTTACCTGCTGAAGAGCCGAGGCATGAGCACCTGGCCGTTCCAGCGGTACAGCAGTAGTGGCATGGTGACGTAACGTCTCCGTTACGTCACAAAGAGCTGGTCTGAGGTCCTGAAACACTGCGTCCGGTCTACGTAAGCGCGAAGGGCGCGTACTGGACAGAGCAGTGCCAAGGCTGGGTCTGCCTCCTCCAGAGGCAGCGCTTGCAGGTTCACCACCTGATCCCTGAAAGGAGTGGTGGGAACCTTGGGCACGTATCCAGGCCGGGGTCTCAAGATCACGTGAGAATTAGCCGGCCCGAATTGAATGGCACAAGGGCTGCCTCGACGACTTTCGTGAAGACGCGAGGGGACAGGGCTAACCCGAATGGGAGAACCGTGTACTGATATGCCTGCCCCTCGAAGGCAAACCGCAGAAACGGTCTGTGTCGAGGAAGAATGGAGACATGAAAGTACGTGTCCTTCAGGTCATTGGCTGCAAACTAATCCTATGGATGAACGCATTTGAAAATGCGTTTGGCTGTCAACATCTTGAATGGAAGCCTGTGAAGGGTTCGGTTCAAGACGCGCAGGTCCAGGATCGGTCATAACCCACCGTTTTTCTTGGGTACAATGAAATAGGGGCTGTAAAAGCCGGACTTCATCTCGGCTGGAGGGACAATCTCGACCGCACCCTTTGCCAGTAGGGTGGCGATCTCCGCACGCATGCCAGGGGCATTGCCACCCACCATGGTATAGCGGACTCCCTGAAACCAGGGAGGAGATCGTGCGAACTGAATCGCATAGCCGAGCCTGATGGTGAGAGCGAGCCAGCTGGACAGGTTGGGAAGCACTAGCCAGGCTCCCAAGAACTGAACCAGCGGGGTCATGTGAACCACAGGCGTACCCACGGTGGGGCAGCAAGGCGGAATGACTGGCCCAGACATGGGAGGCGTGGGAGTGTCCCGAGGTGTGGGCGGGGTCAAATTCCGCGCCCTGACAGAGGAGACCAGGGAAGGACGAGCATTCCACGGGGGTCTCGTCTGCCAGGGGGCTGGCGACAGAGGGGACTGAGAGTGGACCCTCTTGGGGCTCGGAGGTGAATGTGTCAGTTCTTTCTTTAACCATGAATAGGGTGCCGCCGACCGTGAGGCCTGCGGCGGAAGGGGAAAACCAAGGATTCTCCCCCGGCCCTCCACCGGGGGAAGGAGTGGTCCTGCAACCATCTCCTGGGAAAGAACCGAGATCACCTCCGAGCCGCCCGTCTCTGGACCGCCGCTTAGACTCTGCCGTTTAGCAGGCTGGGGGGCTGGGGCGGGTGGGGCTGCCTTCCTGCGACGTCCTCTGTGCTTGGGCCCGGGTGAAGGCTGCTGCTGGGGCCGAGCGGGAGGGGCAGGAGCCACAGGAGGGCGGCCTCGGCAGGGAGCAGGCTGAGGCTTCTGTGCCGGCGGCTGGGTGGAGGCAGCAGCTGGCCGCCGGGGCAGAATATGCTTGATTGCCTCAGTCTGCTTCTGCGCGGCCGAAAACTGTTGGGCAAAGTCCTCGACAGTCCCCGAACAGCCCAGCCTGGGAAATGGGAGAATTGAGGAACCGGGTCCGCTCAGATTCTTGCATATCAGCCAGGTTGAGCCAAAGGTGGCGCTCCTGGACCACCGAAGTCGACATCACCTGACCCAGAGAGCGTGCAGTCACCTTCGTTGCTCGTAGAGCGAGATCGGTGGCCGCACGCAACTCTTGCATAAGCGCGGGGTGAGCATTGCCCTCGTGCATGTCTCTGAGCACCTTGGCCTGGTAGACCTGAAGGATGGCCATAGCATGCAGGGCGGACACGGCTTGTCCCGCGGCTCTGTAGGTCTTCGCCACCAGAGTAGACGTAAACCTACAGGCTTTGGACGGGTGCTTAGGGTCACTGCGCCAGGTTGAAGCGCTCTGCGGGCAAAGCTGCATCGCGACAGAGCGTTCAACCGGAGGGACCCCAGTGTACCCTTTCTCCATGCTACCATCGAGAGCAGTGAAGGCGGAGGTAGATGCCGAGCGTTCGCGAAAGGTCAGGGGAGACCGCCACGATTTCGACACCTCCTCATGCACTTCTGGGAAGAAGGGCACTGGGGGTTGGCGGGCGCCTTCGGCACGGGCTGCCCCCAGATACCAATCGTCCAACCTCGAACGCTTGGGACATGGCGGAGGGTTCCACACAAGCCCAAGGCTCTCGGCTGCCCGGGAAAGCATGGCCGTAAGCTCCGGATCAGACTTCGGCAATGCAGGAGCTCCCGAAGGAGGCAGCACAGCCGAATCCTCATCTCCGGAGGATTCCAGCCCACCTTGTGATGCGGTGAGCGACATGGCGTCATCCGCCGGTGCGCCAAATAACAGGCTGGGCCCAGCCCGGGAAGCACCAGCGCCATCCATCATCTGGCAACACCACGGGTTGCAGTGTGCAAGAAGGGGGTGTGGCCCGAGGGTGTGGCCGCCGACCGTGAGGCCAGCGGCGGAAGGGGAAAACCAAGGATTCTCCACCGGGGGAAGGAGTGGTTCTGCTCCCATCTCCTGGGAAAGAACCGAGATCACCTCCGAGCCGCCCGTCTCTGGACCGCCGCTTAGACTGCCGTTTAGCAGGCTGGGGGGCTGGGGCGGGTGGGGCTGCCTTCCTGCGACGTCCTCTGTGCTTGGGCCCGGGTGAAGGCTGCTGCTGGGGCCGAGCGGGAGGGGCGGGAGCCGCAGGAGGGCGGCCTCGGCAGGGAGCAGGCTGAGGCTTCTGTGCCGGCGGCTGGGTGGAGGCAGCAGCTGGTCGCCGGAGCAGAATATGCTTGATTGCCTCAGTCTGCTTCTGCGCGGCCGAGAACTGTTGGGCAAAGTCCTCGACCACCCCGCCGAACAGCCCAGCCTGGGAAATGGGAGAATTGAGGAACCGGGTCCGCTCAGATTCTCGCATGTCAGCCAAGTTGAGCCAAAGGTGGCGCTCCTGGGCCACCGAAGTCGACATCACCTGACCCAGAGAGCGCGCGGTCACACCAACACTCTGGAGAGAAGCTCATCTTGAAGAGATATAAATGCTCAGGCAAGTGATACTCGGCTCTGAAGCAGAAACATAATGCGAGTGTGCAATGCAACGCCCTTTATACCCACGCGGTGGGACGGGGTTGCATTATGCAAATTCCGCAGACCCATGCCATTTTCATGCCATTTTGTAGATCTCAAAGGTGATTGGCTTCTAAGCGAAACCCCCATTTCGTCAGTAACTGACGTAATTCGTAATGTACCGACTGAAAGGGAACCCATATTTCAGCTTGTAGAGACGCCAAATTGCAGTTTGCAGTTTCTCCCATTCGCAATACAGGTGAACCATCTTTGGTAACACAGCCAATAAACTTTGCAGTCTTATTCTCAACAAGAGTTATTGTATATACTAGAATATTCTGCAATAAACTCTGATTATGTTGTATTTTTATACTCAGTCAAAAGCAAGGCATCATGGGATGATTAAAGTAGTCAATATTTTACGCATTTGTTAAATATATAGCCTTGTATATTATATTGATTGTCCTGCTTCAGTAAGATTATTTTCAGGTTTAAGGACACAATGAGTCTAAACATAATAAAATATTTAGTAAAGAAAAACAAACAAAGCATCACACATCACCTGCTTTGCCATGGTCTCATGTTTTCAATTTAAAACTAATGTGGTTCACTTCCTTTAGTTTATTCAGAGGTTGATGAATGTATTGACGTTCTCTTTATCAATTAGCACTTACCAGTAGCAGCCCCATTCAGGTTGCGTCGACATGATGCTTGATATTAATTGAAGCACCTGCAACACTGTCATGAATGAGCAAACCAAATAACCTCCTGCTGGGTGTTGATCTTCATTTTGGCTTACAATGGCTAGAGCCTCTTTTTAAAACTTTGCCTTTTGATTCTAATAAAAATGCTCTGTGCTTAAACAGTTATAATTCACTTGGATTCTTCAACAGGTTTGTAATCCTCTCATATTGTTTCAAAGTGTGAGGATTCTGGAAATACATCCCCTCTTACGATGCCCACTCAGAGGAACCCTGTAGTCTGCACACTGAACACAAGCCACGTTTCAGGAGATCTTAATCAACTTTCCACCAAACAAAACACTTGAGCTCTGTCAGGGGTCTCATCAGGTTCTCTATGAGTTTTTGTGTTCTTTTTAATAGCCACCTACTCATGAGAAACCAAGACATTGATGAATCTGAGGTAACGTGGCACATTGAAGGCCATGTAGGCCTATAAAAATGGACCAAGTTGCTACCAACATCAGATCAGCTTGCAAGAGAAGACAAAAGACAGCAGCTGAACCACTAAAGCAAACGCTCGGGATCAAGAATGAAGCTCTCCGTTGGGACCGTCCTCATCACTGTCGCACTTTTGTCAGAGTGCTACTTCAGAACCGCTGCCATTCCTATGACCAAAGCTGATGAAACGGAGCTAGATCTGCAAGGCTTGAGTGAAAGCTTGGAGGAGAGTACTCTGAGATCTGCACCAGGCAACTCCAGGATCATTGTGGTGGCGGACTCCAATCTGCTGAGGACCCTGGCGTCTCTGAACAAAGGAGTGCCTCATCTCAGTCTTCCTGAGAGCCTTCTCAGCACAGAGCGCAGAGATGTCGGTTCAGACTTGAGCCCGAGCATCGCCATCATCAGAAGGGACACCATGAGGTGTATGGTGGGAAGAGTGTATCGGCCATGCTGGGAGGTGTAGGTCTTCTAGGACGATGGGGAGAATGCAAACTGCTGATGACAACAGATTCACCTTCTCTAATCTACTGTTGCTTTGTGAGAACGTAAAAGTTTATGCTATTTATCTGAAATGTATCTTGCAATTAAATGCAGAAAATATTCTACAAGGTCTTATCTGTTCTCGTCTGTTCTAATTCAACATATTTTATTTTCCTTAATTTGTGTCACATTTAAATATGTTATCTGAGGGTGTTGTAATTAGTTATCATACCATACATTTTTGACTAGATAAATGTGATGTTTTAGCATTTTAAGTATTTTTCCCCCATATGAAAATATTTTCTATATCCTTAGTTTATTATGAAGACAGGACTTTAATAAGCCACTTGTATGCTGATTTAGTTCATAGTTTATGAATTTTGATGAAAATATCCTTTGAAATTTAGTTAATATTTTGGCCTGTCATATTCTTTAATGATCATCAGTTTTAATCTGACTAAAATGGCATTTAATATTTTAGTTGATCAAAAATAAAACCAAAGACAAACCAAACATTTTATATATTAAGACATGTATCAACATTTCTCAAATATAATTTGCAAACTGTCCTTGGTTTTAGGCTCCTGGGCTCCTGAAATTATAACATTGTAATGAGTATTATGATACATTATTTAAAATGCGTTATTCTTTAGCTTGTCATTGTCCATTTACATACAACAAGCAGTTTGGGAAATCGACAGATGGTCATTGTTTATACGTTTTAGTGCATTAGAAAGAGCATGAATTACATTTCATGCCTAACACGTAATTTAGTTCAATTCACTTGTGCTGCGGATTTGACTCATTTTGTGCAGAAGCAAGTTATAATATTACGTTTATGTTGTGTATAGATTAATCTCATACAGTTTATGCATTTGGGTATGTTACATAACCTGCTAGCAAAGCACTTCAGTTTTCTGGTGGTAATTCTTTATTCAGCTTTAAGCAGCATAAGTGGGTCAAAGCCTAACACTAATATTTTCAGGAAAAGAAATCACATTTTCCTCTCCTTTTCATTATCATTGATAAAATAAAAAAGCCTTTGTTAACAATCATTTTTATCTGTAAAACACTTTCTATAGCACTTTCAAAAACACACAAAAGGCGTTACACTGCCAACAAATTACCATATAGACATAATTACAACATATAACACCTAATCAGTGGTGACAGTGAGTCTAGGAACTGTTATAAGCAACACATTTCTTTAACTGAGTCTTATAAGTTGTGTCACAAAATCTTTTATGGGAGGCTGTTCCCGAGGCTCTGGGCTATGACAGAGAAGGCACGATCTCCCTTGGATTCCACATGTGACTTTGTGACACTTAAAAGAACACTCTGAGCAGATCTTGAAGTTCTCACTATTTTTATAATGATAACCATGAACAATATCTTATATTGAATTCTGAAATTCACTGGAAGCCAGTGCAGAGAAGCCATTACAGGGGAGATACTGGAATACCTCCTAATGCCAGTCAGAAGTCTGGCCACTGCATTTTGCAGTAACTGCAAGAAAATAGCTTGACAGCCCCAGATTTAGAACTGGAATATTTAAAAGACAAAAAAAAACGTTTCATTTTTAGCAATGTTAAAGAACATTACCTTTTACCACTGCATTAATTTACCAAATTTCAAAAATCATTCCAAGATTTCTTACTAGAATTTTAAAATTAGAGTATAGAAGGGGCTAATGACCACCATATCAGACATAGACGCATTAAGCTGAAGAAAATTAAGACATATTCATCTCTTTATAGCATCCAAACAATCAAGCAAAGACGTTGATAAGATTATCATTACAATTAAAAGGCAGATACAATTGAGTATCAGTTAGTACCTCAATGGTGCTTTAATGGCACATAAGTTAAACACTGTGGCTTTAAATTGAAAGACTTTTAATAATACTGATGGGCAGAAATCCAATTTGTAGTCAATTATGTGTAAAATAAAAAATAATTCTCCCTCTCTGTGAGTACACCTTTTGCCATGTAACAAAAGGTAAATTAACCTTTGTGGCCTTCTACGTCATTTTGTCATTGCCAGGAATCTATTATTCTTTTCGGCAGCACTTGCTTGGCCTCCCTTCCTTCACATGCTTTAGGCTAACCGTTTTAACCTTATGGCTTTGATTAGTGCCACACTTCTGTCCTTCCAATTACTTTTCCTCCAGCTTCTCAACTGATTTGTGACCCATTTAATCTGTGCTTCCCGTCTCCTGTCATTGGTTAGCGGTCAAACAGAAGAGTGGAGGAGGATATATCTTTTGTGTTTAACAGAAGAAAGAATTTCATACAACTTGAGGGTGCATAAATGATGACAGATTTTTCATTTTGGGTGAACTATCCCTTTTATGGCTTTCTTGTCTTAAAAAAAACATCTACACAAATGTATAAAGTACTTTCAAAGGACAGAAATAAATTAATGACAACCTCCCTCCAATATATAAATATGACATCGTGTAAGCGTTTTGAACTGCGAGATGCGTTACACTTTCTTTGTAAGTTGAATACGGAAGGCGTTCTGGTGGAAGCTAGATATTTTAGTTTATAAAGTTTTAAATATGGATATTTTTATTACACAAACCCATCGATTCGCTTCAGAAGGCCTTTATTAACCCCCCGGAGCCGTGTGGATTACTTTTATAATGGATGGATGGATATCTACACTGTTAAAAAAAAAACTGTTATTTTTACAGGAAAACGCTGTGTCCAAGCTGTGGTTACCAGAGAATTCCTGTAAAAAATAAAGCAGTAATGTTGTAGGTTTAACGGGACAGCACCATATAATTTAAAGGTTTATAATGTAATAATTAATTAAAACTTATTTAAATTGGTAAAACAACAGTAAAACTTTGCATTTTAAATGGAGATGTTGTGTATATTATAAATAAAATCTATTGATAATATGCTGTATTTTTATGTTTTAATCATGAAGTTATATTGTGGTAAATACATCTTGAGACAAGACAAGTTTACTGCGCAATTTCCAAAAAATTTTAATTTTCCGATTGAACAGCAGAAGACCCTCCAAAAAACTTGAAAATCATAGATTTGTCCTAAAAACTTTTAAAATGATACATTTGCCATGCATTTGGATCACATAATTTTAACATAAACAAATTAATAAACTTAATGTGATTCATATTTGTATGTCATACGTAAATGAAACAGTTAAGACTTAACTGCTTAACATTTTTTAAGTCTTTAAGAAGTTATGACTTCACATTTTTTTATGTGATTCAATATGTAATAGTACACAGAAAAACACCCATGTTAAATTAACATTTCCTAGTGTTCATTGATGTGCTCACTACTGAGTTAAAGTACCATTGAAGCATTGACGTTAATGAGATAATTAAGTGATGATTGATCATTAATGATGAACACATGATGATAATGAGCAGAATCACTGAAGGAAAGAGAAACATAAGAACTACAACTTACTTCAGCCACAGCTTGCTTTAGATTAAATCAACTGAAGATCAAAGAAGACATTAAATCTCTGAATCTCTCAGCAGAGGAGGATTAAACAACTCCAAAAAACAGCAGCTTCACACATTACTAACCACATCGACTTTATTGTTGTAATTTCTGATTTAATGAAAATAATAGTTTTATATGAAGTCACCGTGATGGTGAGAACTGTTTGCTTTAGTTGGGCTGTTGACCCTTGACTCTTTCTTCTCTGGCTGCTTTAACTGTGTGTTTACAAAGCACTTTTGTTATGACATGGAAAGCCAAGAAAAAATATTATTAGGGTTTGGGCTATTTATTGATGGTGACATAATCATCATGTAGAGGCTGAATCACTGATCTCATTCCTAGTATAATGCTCTGCTTAAAGAGGTAGTGTATTAATTTCGTAGTATTCATAAAGATAGCCATGTGATTCTGATAATCAAATGATATGCAGGAATAAAAAACGAAAATTTTTAATCTACTGTGTTATTTCGACACTCACCGACATCAAGAATCAGTGTATGAATCTCTATAATGGTGACAATACAAAAAATCAGATAAACAACTCTGAACATAAAACAAGCTACTATAAAACGTCACAAGAAAAACAACAAAAGTAAAAGCAATTAGTAGGAATCAAAGAAAATTTGTCACAATTCAGATGCATAATTTATTCATGCCGCAATGCATGCTGGGACCCATGGGAAAGTTTTGATTGGTGGTACCCAACATGCACTGCAGCATGAAACTTTTCATTGATAGTCAGTCACCATTGTAGAGATTCATATGCTGATTCTTGATGTCTGTGTGTGTCTAGTTACGGCCATGCATTAAAGCAGCATTAGGTAACTTTTCAACCGTCCTTAATGTATTTTCAAGACTCTTGTGATGATACATCGACTTACAATAGGTTGAATGACACGTCTGCCATAGCCTGACGGGGTCTGTATCGTTTTTAATCATACTTTTAAACTTCGGATTTCTAACCCGACAACAAAAAGAACTACAAAATTTTACTGCTTTACGGCATATACGTCACTTCCACCACCACCCCCACTTCCTTAAATTCGGATGTACGAGCCCAAGCCCAACTATCGTTTGTTTGCCGGATGTTATAGTCATGGCCGAAGCAGCACAGAAAAATAAGAAAGCAAAGGTTTTGTCGGAGGAAAGCAAAAAGAGGAAACGAGAAAGTGATTGGATTAAAGGCAGGACGAGGATCAACATTGGGCCAGCGTGCTTGCTCGTTGGCGTGAGCTGAAGGAGGAGGGGCTACATTCTTGCAAGTAAATACATAAGACGTACAAAATCATATTTTAGGATACCTAAAATGTCTGTGATATTTGTTTATTTGTCTTGCCTCAAGCTATAATGCAAATCGATTGTTCAAATTTGCAGATTCATCTATGGTAGCTTGATATTATAATATTGACGATGTGATGTATGGTTATTACCTACCACTCAAACATTGAATTGAAGTATCATATAGATTCCGTCAAACGGTAACCAATAGACTAGGCTACTATAATGACGCTGGCTTGTAAACGTGAGCATCGCGATCATTTGGCGTTTGAAAAAAATAAAACCCATGAAATTATATTCATATGACATGCTGAAACATATGCCACTGTACCTGGGATGAAGACATTTCACACGCGACGCAAGCAGAACACCTGCATGTGAACTCTGGCAGTGTTCAGGACTATCATAGTTGTCATGTCAACAAATGCACGTGCGATGCATCCACTGATGTAAGATGACAAGAGTTTACGACAGTAGTAGAGGACAATACTGTTTCCCAACTGTAGGGGGACCCCGAGAGCAAAACCTACCTAGTGCTGCTTTAAAGCCTTTTGTGCACTAAGTTTAAAAAAAAATCCTGCATATTATTAGATTACCACAACAGTACTGAAACTCATGCTGTAGAATCAAATGGCCATTATTATGAATAAAGCAAAATTAATAACATGCAACCAGAGCATTAGACTCTGAATGACACCAGTAATCACCACACGATGATTATGTCATAATCAATAGAAAGCCAAATCACCAGATAACATTTTCTCCTTCTTTGCTATAACAAAAGTGCTTTATAAACACAGTTAAAGGAGCCAGAGAAAAACTAATGTAAAAGAGTCAAGAGCCTAATTATAGAAAACACTGAACACCATCATGGTGACAATTAAACTATTATTTTCATTAAAACAGAAATGACAGAAATAAAGTCAATCTGGTTAGTAATGTGTGAAGCTGGTAATGCTGTTTGTGGAGTTGTTTAATCCTCCTCTGATGAGATCTTCATAGGTTTAATGTCTTCTTTTATCTTCAGTTGATTTCACTGTGAAGCTGCTTTGAAACAATCTGCATTGTTAAAAGCGTAATATAAATAAAGTTGACTTGACTTGGTTAAAGCTGTGGCTGAAGTCAGTTGTAGTTCTTGTGTTTTTCTTTCCTTCAGTGATTCTGCTCATTATCATCAGGTGTTCATAATTAATGCTCAATCATCACTCAATTATCTCATTAATGTCAACACCGCTTCAATGGTACTTTAACCCAGTAGTGAGCACACGAACACTAGGAAGTGTAAATTTAACATGGGTGTTTTTCTGTGTACTATTACATAAGTCTTAACTGTTTCATTTATATATAACTGGCATATATGATCACATTCAGTTTATTAATACAATTACATATATCTTAACTGTTTAATTTTTATATGATTTACAAATAAGAATTTCATTAAGTTTATTACTTTGTTTATGTTAAAATTATGTAATCCAAATGCATGGCAAATTTATATGCAAATCAAATACATAAATCTTATGTTTAGACATGATTTTTTTATGAGTGCATAAACTTGTAAAGTGACTTACTTTATTTGTATTTTTAAGAACAACTGAATAAAACTTTAGTTCCCATTCACTCGGTCACGTTCGACGTACGTCGGACGTACCGACGAATTGGGATCACTTCTGGGAGCCCCTATCAGCTTCAAGCTATCTAGAACCGGCCAATGAACAATTGGCGTGCGAGATTTGCATCTCGCGCTCCGCCCCGCACTGCGGGTATAAACAGGAAGCGAGAGCGAATGCACGCTGTCATTCACTTCGGAGCCAAACGGCAATCGAAGACCGCTCATATTGAGTTCGCTGCTATCAGCAAGATTTAAGAAAGAGTTTGAAGAACCGGAGAAGAGGAGAAACGCGTGTTGGAGAGACGGCACATTCCAGCGGGATCGCGGAAACTCATCTGCTGCCTCTGTGGTACAGAGAAAACTGCTGTTTTCACAGCAACAAATTTCTGTTGGTCTGGTTGGGCGTTTTCCCTGTTTTGAGTACAGGCACGGGCTGCACTAAATCCCGTGCGCTGTCGCGTTTCCCCCTGAGTGCTTCAGCACAGAGCGTTTCCTCACAAAAAGAGCTTCATGGGTGACGTGCCGTCTTTTTCAAGATGTCTTACCACCCGTGCGTTTCTGGATGCGGTCGTTCCCTGTCCCCTGCTGACGGTCACAATCGCTGTCTCACGTGTTTGGGCAAACAGCACGCTGAGGCGGCGTTTGTGGATAGTTCGTGTTCCCACTGCGGGAACATGACTATCTCGGAGCTAAGATCGAGACTCTCCTACCTCCGGGCTGGGGGAGTCCCCTTACCCATCCCACGAATTAGGTCTACCCCTAACCTGGGTGGACCTGCTTCTTTGGATGGCCAGGGTGATCTGAGGATTACGTTTAGGGCAAACCTGCCGAGCGATCCTCCGCAGGCCCCTAATCCCTCAGCTCCACAGCCGGTAGAGCCTCCAAGAGAACCCGCTGGACCCTCCCACGGGAGACCAGTGGTGACTTTTGGAGCTCCAGCGGACGAACAGATGTCGATCGCTGCATCGGAGGGGGAGTTTCAGTCCTCGGGGGATGAAGGGTCAGTTGTACTGCCTCCCTCTGGGAGAGTGGCAACGGCTGCCCCGGACCCTGAGATGGCTGCTATGCCTGCCCGGGCCGCCGAAAGGGTTGGGCTCGAGTGGAACCCTCCACCGTGTCCCGAACCCTCTAGGTTGGACGATTGGTTCCTCGGGGTGGGTCGCGCTGGTTCTCAGCGTCCCGCCCCGACACCTTTCTTCCCGGAGGTGCATGAGGAGCTCACAAGGTCGTGGACGGCACCTTTTTCTGCCAGAAACTGGCCGAGTGACTCCTCCCCCCTCACTACCCTTGACGGCGGGCCAGCCAAGGGTTACGTGGGGATCCCGCCAGTGGAGCGCGCCGTCGCGATGCAACTGTGTCCGGCGACCGCCTCTAACTGGCGCGGTGACCCACGTCTCCCGTCTCGGGCCTGTAAGTTCTCTTCCGGTCTGACTGGGAAGGCTTACAAGGCTTGCGGATAGGCTGCGTCCGCCTTGCATGGCATGGCGTTGCTTCAGGTCCACCAGGCCCAAGCACTGCTTGACATGCACAAGGGTTGGCCTGACCCAGAGCTCCTCCGGGAGCTCCGGACGGCGACGGACCTCGCCCTCCGGGCGACGAAAGTCACCGCCCGTGCCATCGGTCAGGCGATGTCCACACTTGTGGTCCAGGAGCGGCATCTCTGGCTTAACCTGGCTGATATGAGGGATATCGATAAATATCGGTTCCTGGACTCCCCCATTTCGTCAGCTGGGTTATTCGGCAACGCGGTCGAGAGCTTCGCCCAACAGTTCTCGGCCGCCCAGAAGCAGACGGAGGCGATAAAGCACATCCTGCCCCGGCGGCCCGCTGCTGCCTCCACCCCGCAGCCGGCGGCAGCGCCTCCGACTACTCGTCGCCGAGGACGTCCACCCGCCGCCGCCTCCGCCCCCGCCAAGGCACCGCAGCAGCCTTCCACCAGCCGACGGCATGGGGCCGGCCGTGGGAAGGATGTCCAGCCCGCTCAGGCCGCTGCCAAGCCAGGTGGCAAGCGTCGTCGCAAGCGACCCTGAGACGGGCCGCCCAGAGATGGAGGAAACTGCTCTGAGGGAGATGGCTGCAGCACCACTCCTTCCCCCGGAGGAGGGCCGGGGGAAAATCTTTTGTTTTTCTGTTCCGAAACATCAATAAAAGAGCAGTTTCCAATATCTCTGGGTGCCAAGAGAACGCGCTTGGCGGTGGTCGACGCTCCCATGCCTCGCCACCCTCAAGTACCTCTCCCTTCGCCAGCAGGGGACGCCGGCTGTCGGGACGCACACAAGTGGCCTCCCCACACTCGCACGTCCCCTCCGCGGATGCAGGTAAGTGTTGCACAGCACACTCAGATCCCGCTTCGGGCCGCTCCCATGCCGTCCGAGCCGGATCCCTGCGTTCCGCCTCGCTGCCCCGCTGCTGGTACGTCTGTGGTGCCGATGATCCCCCTTGCTCGGAGTCTGGGAGCCTGGCTAGCGCTTCCCAGCCCGTCTCGGTGGCTCCTCCGTACCATCAGACTCGGCTATGCGATTCAGTTCGCCCGGCGTCCCCCCAAGTTCAGGGGCGTTCACTTCACGACTGTAGTGGAGGCGAACGCCCCCGTGCTCAGGGCGGAGATCGCTGTCCTACTGGCGAAGGACGAGATAGAGCCGGTCCCTCAAGCCGATATGAGGTCCGGGTTCTACAGACCGTACTTCATTGTACCCAAGAAAGGCGGCGGGTTACGACCGATCTTGGACCTGCGATTCCTGAACCGGTCCCTTCATAGGCTGCCGTTCACGATGTTAACGCAGAAGCGCATCTTCAGGTGCATCCGTCCCCGAGATTGGTTTGCAGCGATCGACCTGAAGGACGCGTACTTTCATGTCTCGATTCTCCCTCGACACCGGCCCTTTCTGCGCTTCGCGTTCGAGGGACGGGCATATCAGTACCGCGTCTTACCCTTCGGCCTGTCTCTGTCGTCCCGCGACTTTACGAAGGTTGCGGAGGCGGCCATTGCTCCCATGAGAGAGCATGGTGTTCGCATCCTCAACTACCTCGACGACTGGCTGATTCTTGCCCAGTCGCGGGAGCAGTTGTGCGAACACAGGGACAAGGTGCTCAGTCACCTCAGCCAGTTGGGACTTCGGGTCAACTGGGAGAAGAGCAAACTCTATCCCACACACAGGATCTCTTTTCCCGGTATGGAGATAGACTCGGTCGCCATGACAGCGCGCCTCACCGGGGAGCGCGTCCAGTCAGTGTTGAACTGCTTGAATTCGTTCAAAGGCAGACAGCGGTACCACTGAAACATTTTCAGAGGCTCCTGGGGCATATGGCATCCGCAGCCGCAGTAACGCCGCTCGGATTGCTTCATATGAGACCGCTTCAACGTTGGCTACACGATCGAGTCCCGAGATGGGCGTGGCACAGCGGTTCCCTCCGCGTCCAAGTGACTCCGAGGTGCCGCCAAACCTTCGGCCCGTGGTCGGACCCTCTGTTTCTCCGGGCGGGAGTTCCCCTAGAACAAGTGTCCAGGCACTCCGTTGTCTCCACGGATGCCTCATCCACGGGTTGGGGTGCCACGTACAACGGGCTTGCAGTTTCGGGTCTGTGGACGGGGCCTCAACTGCAATGGCATATCAATTGCCTCGAGTTGTTAGCAGTTCGTCTTGCACTCAGCCGCTTCAAAGTGCCGCTCAGAGGCAAGCACGTTCTGGTCCGGACGGACAACACTGCGGCCGTAGCGTACATCAACAAACAGGGTGGTCTACGCTCCCGTCGCATGTCGCAACTCGCCCGCCATCTCCTCTTATGGAGTCAGAAGCATCTGAGGTCGCTTCGTGCCGTTCACATTCCGGGCCTGCTCAATTGTGCGGCCGACGAGCTGTCACGTCAGCAGGTACTTCCGGGAGAATGGCGACTCCATCCCCAGGCGGTCCAGCTAATCTGGAGTCGTTTCGGGGCTGCACAGGTAGACCTGTGTGCCTCCCCAGAGACGACCCACTGTCAGTGGTTTTATTCCTTGACCGAGGGGACCCTCGGGTCGGATGCCCTGGCCCACAGCTGGCCCCGGGAAGAACGTAAGTATGCGTTTCCCCCAGTGAGCCTTCTTGCGCAGACACTGTGCAAAGTCAGGGAGGACGAGGAGCAGGTCCTGTTGGTCGCTCCGTATTGGCCCAACCGGACTTGGTTCCCGGAACTAGTGCTCCTTGCGACAGCACCTCCCTGGCCCATTCCTCTGAGGCAGGACCTCCTGACTCAGAGACGGGGCACCCTATGGCACCCGCGTCCAGACCTCTGGAAACTCCATGTTTGGTCCCTGGACGGGACGCGGAGGTTCTAGGTGACCTACCGCAAGCGGTAGTTGACACCATCACTTCCACTAAAGCCCCCTCTACGAGGCGCCTCTATGCGTTGAAGTGGAACCTGTTTGTCGATTGGTGCTCTTCTCGCCGAGAAGACCCCCGAAGATGTTCGGTCGCATCTGTGCTTACCTTTCTACAAGATGGGTTGGAGCGAAGGCTGTCTCCCTCCACCCTCAAAGTCTATGTCGCCGCTATCGCCGCTAATCATGAGCTCGTAGATGCAAAATCTCTAGGTAAGCACAATCTGATCGTCAGGTTCCTTAGGGGAGCGAGGAGATTAAATCCGCCTCGTCCTCCCTCCATACCCTCTTGGGACTTAACTCTGGTGCTAACTGCACTACAGAGAGAACCTTTTGAGCCTCTGCAGTCAGCTGAGTTGAAAGTTCTGCCGTTAAAGACAATACTCCTGACTGCGTTGGCCTCCATCAAGAGGGTAGGGGACCTGCAGGCATTGCTCTCCGGACTTATGTGGACAGAACGCAAAGCTTCAGGACCTCAGAGCAGCTCTTTGTCTGTTACAGAGGACAGCAGAAGGGAAAGGCTGTCTCCAAGCAGAGGATGGCCCACTGGATAGTGGATACCATCGTCTTGGCTTATCAGTCCCAAGATGTGCCCTGCCCGCTCGGGTTAAGAGCCCACTCCACTAGGGGTGTTGCCTCTTCCTGGGCGCTGGCTCGTGGCGCCACGCTGACAGATATTTGTAGAGCTGCGGGCTGGGCGACACCTAACACGTTCGCTAGATTCTATAGCCTCCGTGTGGAGCCGGTTTCTTCCTGTGTGCTCACTTCCCATAGTCAGTAACACCGAAGTGCCCGTTCTAGTGTCGGCTTGCTGCGCCATTCCCTCCCCTATGGTAGACGGATGCGTGCGCTTATTTTGCTCCAGTCGAGTTCCCCGGAACGGCGAACCCTGTTGAGTCCTCCGCAACCCGCGGCAGTCGGACGTGGCGGAGCGTTCGACGCCAGGTCTAACACTCGTATGCATTGGTGGAACTTGTGTTAGGCTGGGTTCCATATCGTCCCCTTGGAATTATAAGGTTCTATCTGACGTTTTTGTCAAAATTGAGTTATTCACATATTCTTATTCTGTGATGTCTTATTTACATTATGTGATGTTTTTTTAAAGTTGTGTACATTTTGGGACTTTTTATATCTACAAAGTCGAACTCTGACTTGGCTCTATAAGGTTCTATCTGCGTGAGCCAATCAGCACTTCGAATGCACAGAAGAGGACCAATCAGGATCAACTTTATAGGTTGTGTCGCCGGCTTTTTCCTTGACAGGAAAGATCGCAGACACACAATATCTGTGAGGATTATGGCACACAATGCAAAGTTTTGAAGAAACCTCAAGATCGACAATTTTATTGACGATCTTGTCAAGGACAGCAGCCCGAATTCCAGGCATCACATATAGTCAGTGAATCATTTTTCAATGATTATTAAACTTTATGAATTAATTTGCTGAAGCATGTCTGTTTTCTTGCAGTTTTTAAAGTCTTAAAATGTCTTAATTTTTACAATATTAAGCCTTAAAGGTCAAATAGTAAAAAGTTTAATTGATGGGGTCTTAATTACAACAATAAACGTTAGCATGTTATTTCAGCCATACTGATGTCTAGAGAGAAAGACATTTTACCTGGCCCACTTTAGGTGGAATAAAATCCTGCTCAGATGTATTACAGTAGCTGCTTTCTGTCTAAACAAAAGAAAGATGAACAATTTCTGCAATAATGTGTTTAATTACCCACCAAATTGGTACCAAAAATTTACATCTGCACTGGACAAAATATTTAGACCTGCCTAGCTTAATTTGAAATGTCCCAAATACATGGAAGTGCTAAAAATATGAAATAAATGTCATAAGAAAGGATACAATTTTACATTCCAACACATGTTGAGACATTGTTACAACATTATTTTTTATATTTAATGTTCAAATAATGGTTTGGCAGATATAACCTTATAATTCTAAGCGAAAAGTGTTTTTTTAGAATTAGAAGGTTCTATCTGCATTTGACCCATTCCAAAAATCCCCATTTACAATTTTGAGAGGATTTTGATATTGTATATTTAGAATACATTTAGGGTCCCTGTTATTTTCATGTTTGAAAGAAACTTGTTCCTCATATACATTTTCCTATATGTAATGCAAAAACTTTGAAGCTCAATATCTCAAAACTGCTCAGAACGCTGATAGAACCTTATAATTCCAAGGGGACGATATGTAGTGACCCCCACGGCGGTCCCATATGTGTATTCTTCCACGGTACGGCTCCCTATGGCGAGCCCGTGTCTTTCCCTCGGCAGAGTTCCCTCTGCCGTCCCAGGTACGTGTTGTCTCCCTCCTAATTGGCCGGGGCCACCCCTGGGACTTCCGTATGTTGTTCTGCCCACGGCCAGCCCATACGTGTATTCTCCACATGGTAACTCCCTCTGGGCATGATGTGGCTTCCGCAGCTGCCTTCACAGGCACGCTTTCCCAGCGTTATCCAATACAGTCAGCTGAGTGGGTCTTGCGGAACAGCAGCTTTGACTCTCCCTGCGTGAACTTTCTGAGGGGCTCATCGCTGGGCGCTGGAAGTGGTAGTAACTATGGCGTTTTCCATAAGGATCCCAATTCGTCGGTACGTCCGACGTACGTCGAACGTGACCGACTGAATGGGAACGTCTCGGTTACTTATGGTAACCCTCGTTCCCTGAAGGAGGGAACGGAGACGTACGTCCCGTCGCCACAGTTGCTGTACCATCACTGCAGGTTGAGCCACTACGTTTGGCTCCTCAGTGAAAAACAGCGTGCATTCGCTCTCGCTCTCGCTTCCTGTTTATACCCGCAGTGCGGGGCGAAATTGTTTTGTAATGAGTATTACAATATTTCTCTGTTTTTGATAAATTTGATTATAATCACATATTGTTGTTGTAAATATAACAAAACATTGTTTAATAGTTTACAAAAGTTCACTGTGATTTAAACAAAACGTATGTTTTGGGGTTTACTATACTTTTCTGTAAGGATTTTACATTGTTTTTCTGTAAATTTCACAGCCATTTTTTACAGTGGTTTTCATTTGGGTTAGCACTTTCTGTGGGAGTTTCTCACAGGAGCGGCTCTTCCCATCTCATTGATTTTCTATCTTATACATTTCTTATATCATGTCACTTTAATATTTTGTTTATGTTTGTTATTGGTGGTTATTGTTATATTTGTTATAGAAAATAAAGCAATTTGTATTGTTTAAATGTCGGTGTTTGATCCCTCTTTCATGTTGCGGCTTGAAATGAGCTGGCCGTAACAACTTTATAATAATGTTCAGTTATAAGTCACTTATAAATTGAATGATGAACTAATAATTTACAAAACAAGACTATACATTCATAAATAATTAATAAGTGATATGCTAACAATTTATAAATGTTTTGTTGATTCAGTTAAAAGTCACTTATAAGTTATAAGTTAATGATGAAATAATCATTTACAAAATGTGACTATATGTTCACAAATAATTAATAGATGATATGCTAACATTTTATAAATGTTTTGTTAATTCAGTTATTGAATTAACTTATTATTAAGTCATTTATTAATTATTAGTTAATGATGAAATAATAATTTACAAAATATGACTATATAAATATAATTATTAATAAGTGGTATGCTAACAATATACAAATGTGCTGTAAGTTATCTTAAAAATTTGTAAATCATGAAATTAATCGAACAGATCAACAGCAGGTTGAAAGTTATGTCCAACTTCTTGTATCATCTCAATAAATAATGGTTAATCTTGAACAAATTATGAACAGACAATTAATGATCAGTATAAAATGGTCTGTGTTCAAAAGCATAAAGGTGCAGGATGCTAAAATTTTGTAAGAAGAGTAATGTATTTGTTTTCAAGGGGATAAACATTTATAAAGGGCTTACAATCAAGGGATTCCAGTAGGTTTAATACATACTTTGATCTAGTGATAATGTGAACCAGTTCCACCTTCCACTGAAGATCACATCAGCTGCACAGCAGTTAAAGACTCCATGTCAGAGCAGACAGCAGTCTATACCCTCACCACGGAGCACTTATACTCTGCAGTACACACTGCAATGTTCAACGCCTGTTATAGATTGTCTAAATCATGTACAAAACTTTCTGCATCCTCTAATCTAAAGTGAACACAATTAATCACTTATGACTTATAACTGAATTAACAAAACATTCATAAAATGTTAGCATATCACTTATTTATCCTTTATGAATGTTTAGCCATGTTTTATAAATTATTAGTTCATCATTAACCAATAACTTATAAGTGACTTATGACGGAACATTATTATGAAGTGTTACCCAATTTTTGACTACACCTCATTTGTGGTGTAATTTCTGCCACAACCAAAAAGCCCTAATAAAGTTTGTTCAAAAGTTAGTACACTTGGTTATCGAGCATGCTTGCAATAAAAAGTAAAATATATCACTCGTGGTCAGATGTTTTTTTTTACTGTGCATCATTTTCAATCAAGCTGTATAAGACCAAACCAGAGGTGGACAGTAACTACATTTACTTGAGTACTGTACTTAAGTACACTTTTTGAGTATCTGTACTTTACTGGAGTATTATTTTTTAGGGATACTTTTACTTTTACTACATTTCTATCAAAGTCCTCGAAGTCGAAAGTCATTTCTGTAGCAGCTTTGAAAGTGGATGATTTTTTCTTCTCCTCGTCGTCGGTCCATCGGTCGAATTTTTTGTTGAACTGCATTGTTGCAAAAAAAATATTTACTGAACGCAAAACCCACGGAACCCACCTCGCAAAAGACTTGTAAATATGGCGGTGGAAAAAAAAAATAGCTGCGAGAGCTCAACCAATCAGCATGTTCAGCGCCCAAGTCCCACCCCCGAAAGTTCGCGAACTTTGAAAAGTCCCACCTCGCAAGCAGGGCCGTTTGGAGGGGGAAATATTTACCCGGAACTTCATTTAGACCCTGGTTCCTGCGGTCGAAACACACCGAGTTCCCCCCCAAAGTTCCTGGTTCCGGGGTAAAGTTCCTGCGGTGGAAACGCGGCTTAAGTCATTTGGAAGCATTATTTCAAGAGCTATGTGTGTTTTTTTGTTCACAGATCTGGCTTTTGGGCACAGTTTTCCATAACCACTATTTGAAATGACTTTAGATCCAGACGGGATTACCCAGAACTCAATAGGCAACTCTGATTAAAGTTAAAGTGGCAGATGTTGATTGATGTGGGCCATATGGATTGTTTGGAGAAAAACCTGAGTAAAAAAATCTGATAAAAACCTCATTAATGCTTGATTTGGCTTGACAACAAACATGCTTGCATGTTTGCTCAATGTGAACTCTGATTAGGAAGAGAAAAGAAAAGGAAGCAGATAAACATGATGGATCTTCCCTTGACCGAATCATGATGACAGATAACTGAAACAAAACAATGGCACCATGATATAGCTTTCATTCACATGGAGAAAATGGAAAAATGTTTCTGAAGATGAGGTTTGCACTGGCCTGAAACACTATTATTCGGCTCTGTTTCAGAAGATCATTTCTAATGCGCTGAAGCTTGTCACATTGTGTCTCGATAGTACATGTGATCCTTATTAACTACATTCAGAAAATTAATCTACAAATGAATGACAGATTAAATGTAATCAGTGATTATAGCACAAGCTCACCACCACCATGTGAAACAAGCATCACAACAGGCTTCCTTTTACACCATTTGTTACATAATATAGATGTACATATTATAAACCATTTGTTACATAATATAGATGTACATTTTATACCTGATGGGGTTTTGGTTTCATTGCCGCTGTCGCCTCTGGCTTGGCTTGCTCAGTTGGGGACACTACATTTTTCAACTAAATATCCAAATAAATCTAACTATTAAACTAAATTAACCATATAAACTAAATTACTGATCTAATTACTGATCTAAGGCCACATTCTCATTGTATGATAATTGAAATGAACTGATGACATCACCGTTTTCTCCAGAACGGCTGTACGGCTGAATATAATTGTGTTTTATGAATATTATTTTCCTGTTTAACACTGTGAAGCTGCTTTGAAACAATCTGCATTGTTAAAAGCGCTATATAAATAAAGTTGATTTGACTTGACTAAAAAATCTCTTCACAGCGGCTTGTCGCCAAGTTATTTAGTGAGGTTCTATAAGGCATACATCTCTATTACTACTGTGCTCATACCTGGGTTTTAGCTTGGTGCGTAACTCATCCTGCACTGTTATTTTAATATAATTTTCCATACCCTTTTAAAACACAGGTTGCACAAGAATATGCATGGGTTTGGGCTTTTTTGACTTATGCCTGCAAGTAACCCTCCTAGCAACCACATAACATATCTCCTATATCTCTCTTTCACCATTGAAGGTCACAATGTATAGAAAATAATTTAGGATGAAACCTTTTTTATTATTTTGTTGAGAACCTACACCGATTATGTATGACATTATGACAACCATCCTAATAATTTGATGGTCCCCCTTTTGCTGGCAAAACAGCCCTGACCCATCAATGCATGGACTCCACTAGACCCCTGAAGGTGTCCTATGGTATCTGGAACCAATATGTTAGCAGAAGATCCTTTATGTCCTGTAAGTTGAGAGGTAGGGCCTCCATGGATCGGAATTGTTTGTTCAGCCCATCCTACAGATGCTCAATTGGATTGAGATCTGGGGAATTTGGAGGCCAAGTAAAAACCTCAAACCATTCCTGAAACATGTTTTGCTTTGTGGCAGGGCGCATTTTCCTGCTGAAAGAAACCACAGCCACCAGGGAATACCCTTCCCATGAAAGGGTGTACATGGTCTGCCCTAGGTGGTACATGTCAAAGTAACATCCACATGGATGGCAGGACCCAAGGTTTCCCAGCAGAACATTGCCCAAACATTGCTTAAAGTAGTTCTTACTACAACACAGGTTTTTTTTTTTTTTTTTTTTTTTTAGATCAGCCACAGCAAAAAAAGCAGCACAACAGACAGAAGAGCAACAGACAGGACAGACAGATTTTTCCCCTTTTTCTTCCCTGTAAAAGTATGCTGTAGGTTGATGTATAATCAATTTGTTCTATTTAGAAAAAAATCATGCCTCTACATAGTGCTTTAAAATGGTGTGTGTGTGTGTGTGTGTGTGTGTGTGTGTGTGTGTGTGTGTGTGTGTGTGTGTGTGTGTGTGTGTGTGTGTGTGTGTGTGTGTGTGTGTGTGTGTGTGTGTGTGTGTGTGTGTGTGTGTGTGTGTGTGTGTGTGTGTGTGTGTGTGTGTGTGTGTGTGTGTGTCAGTCTGTCTTTGTGTGTGTGTGTGTGTGTGTGTGTGTGTGTCTATAGGATATACTGTATACGAAGCGTCATATAGATGCATTTTGTCTTAATAGACAGAATTAATGGCTACCTAGCATGATGTGTTTTGCACTGGCAAACACTATCCACATTTTCTTCTGAAAATGTAATAATCTAGTTTGAATGGATCATTTGTCAGATAGATTTGTTGGTTGTGAAGGTTTACAGGTACCCCTGCATAACAAGGCATGTTATGGTTACTGTTGTCACAACAGTTTAAAAGAGTGTGTGTGTGTGTGTGTGTGTGTGTGTGTGTGTGTGTGTGTGTGTGTGTGTGTGTGTGTGTGTGTGTGTGTGTGTGTGTGTGTGTGTGTGTGTGTGTGTGTGTGTGTGTGTGTGTGTGTGTGTGTGTGTGTGTGTGTGTGTGTGTGTGTGTGTGTGTGTGTGTGTGTGTGTGTGTGTGTCTTGGGCAGGTGTATGTGGGGCGTTTTTTGGTTATTTGAGGACAGCTGCAGGCCATATGCTCATAACAGAGCTGTTTCTTCAACCATAAATTGAGGATGGAACAGTTGAAGAATTTTAAACATGCTCCGTTTGTCTTTATCCAACTGGACTGTAACCCTCCCTCCGTTGAACATAACTGGAAGCAGGGCACTGCAATCTGTTTAGAGATCAGAATCTCATGTTACTGATAATGTCGTTTTTAAAAGGTGAAATCTGTCATTTTTGTGTTAGCACCACTAAACCATCATGTTCTGTGCATGGTTGTCACCACCACAGTGATGCAACAACACACACTAAGTGCTTGCATAGAGTATATTTCTGGCCTTAAACCATATTTCAAATTAGACAAACACCAGTTTGTCTTTCTCAGTTCTTCTTTTTCTGTGCTTTCCCTGCGATCCTGGGATCCTGAGCACTCACTGACCGCAGCAAAAGGTGTTTGTGTGTTGTAGAATCGCCCCGTTAACAGTCTTGCCACCACACCTCACCATCCCGACCAGAGAAAAGAATCTCCAAAGTCGTAGACTCTGCTCTGAAATGTGCACACCAGCTGATTATACCAGTAGCTGCCAAACAAAACACAAGACCCTGGCTCAGGGGCTGGAGGAAAGGCAACTTAGCCTCACTTGGAGAGGAGACAGTGCTTCTCACATAACCTGAGCCACCACTCGGCCCACGGCTGCAGAACTTTGTTAAAACAACATGAAGAAGCAGGCCGCACCATCGTCCGAGGATGAAGTGTTATTCCAGCTAGGTAAATAATAGAGCTCCCTTTTTCGTGTGATGAATAGCACATATTAACAGCCACAAATTCAATTATGTTCCTGAGATTCTTGTATGGCAGTTTGCTAAAAGCCAATAGGGGTGGGAATGAGCAAACTCATTCTATTATGTTCACGTAACCTTCATCGGTGGAATCCAGAGACTCTAAAATCAAAATGGAGGCATATTCATAATAAAATGTCCATTCATATTGATGTAAATGCTCATCTGGCTTTGGTTCATTTTACATTGGTCATCAAGTGGATTCACAGAAGGAAAGAGAAATACAAGAACTACAACTGACTTTAGCCACAGCTTTAGATGAAATAACAGAAGATAAAAAAAAAACATTAAATCTCTGAAGATCTCAGCAGAGGAGGATTAAACAACTCCACATACAGCACTACCAGCTTCACACATTACTAACCACACTGACTTTATTTCTGTCATTTCTGTTTTAATGAAAATAATAGTTTAATTGAAGTCAGCATGATGGTGATGAGTGTTTGCTTTAGTTGGGCTCTTGACCCTTAAAGGGGTGGTAAAACACATTCTTTTGAAGGCTTGATTGTGTTTGTGGGGTGCACTGTAACATGTGTTCATGCTTCGTTTAAAAAAAAAAAAGCATTATTTTTCATATATTTGACCTTTGTTCTACACTGCCCTGTCTCTCCTTGTAAAACGGTCTGATGGTTTCCTGTCCCTCAAAAATGCACGATGGGCTCAGATTGGTTAGCTGGCCCAGTGTGTTGTGATTCGCTAACCGCAGTGCACGTTTGTCAGAAACGCCACGCCCCTTACCTGGAGGCTGTGCTTTGGTCAGTATTAGAAACAATGGCGTCAATAAAACCATATGAGCCCGAATCAGACCCAGAACATTTTAGTGAAGATGATCGAGCAGAACCTGTTCAGTCCTCAAGAGTAAGACTGCGGATCTATAGTGATCGCTGTTGAATGGCACTTTTGTATTTTTAGAACGATTATAGCCAAATATCTGTCGCAAGAACTATTAACCCAAAACGAACTCTAAACACTGGCTTTACTAGTAAGTTAGCCAAATCACACACAGAACCATGTTTGGCATGCCTGTAGATAAATAATACATAAAAGCTTTAATCAAAGAATCATTTACACTAATGCCAAGTTCGCTGTTGAGATTTTAACGTTAGTGTTTGTAACTTTAGGTGTTCGTAACTTACTAACGTTAAGTATGAATGAGCATTTAACAGACTGGTTTGCAGAACAGCGTTGTCATCTGTTTACTTCTTTGCTACAATGTACAATTAACCTATTACAGGAAAACACATCGATGAAAAATAAATCAGACTTACAGGTTGTGGCCCTTAAACAGCTTCTTTTTTTTAAATCCATCTTTCAGGACAAGCCGTTGTTCGAATCCTGCATTGAACTCGCGAAGATTGTGGAAGTTTTCCTCCGTGAAATGTGCAGCGGGAGCCCCGCGCGCGTCGTGCATCCACACACTGGCCGTGTTTGTGTCGCGCAGCTGACGTGGTGCAAATCCTGCATTGAACTCGCGAAGATTGTGGATGTTTTCCTACGTGAAATGTGCAGCGGGAGGCGCGCCCGACGTGCGTGATTCACACTGGCAGTGTTTGTCTCGCTGAACCGCTGCTCATGAATTGCAATGGACGAATATTGTCCATTATGTCACATTTTCCAGTCTTCTCCTCCGACCCCTGTCTGTCTCGTGATTTATGATGGGCAGCATATATCTGCGACCTGTTCCCCTCTGTCTCAAACGATACTCGGTTACTTAACGTAACCTCGGTTCTCTCTAGAAGAGGGAACGAGTTTTGCGTAAGTTTCCTTACGCATCGGGAAAGTATTCTTTCTTCAAGATTTCTGAAAAACCCAAAATTATCCTTAATTTTGTGACATTGTCAACGCAGTGCGGCAGCCTGGCAGACCATAGAAGGCTATTCCAGCGTGCTATTGGCTGCTCTGCTGGCAACTGCAGCAGCCTATCGGTGAGCCCGCGTGACGTGGCGACCAAGGAGGGCGCTTCGCGCCCACCTGGCTTCATTTGCCTACAGGTGGGGCGTGGCCACGTGTATATAAGCAGGGCTCACGGGCTGCATATTCGGTTTTCGTAGTTCTGAAGCGTAAAAGCCCGCGGGGCGCACGTCAAGGAACGCAATACTCGTTCCTTCTTCTAGAGAGAACCGAGGTTACGTTAAGTAACCGAGTATCGTTCTCTTACGAGAGGTTCTCTCGTATTGCGTAAGTTTCCTTACGCATCGGGAACACATTGTCAACGCCGTGCGCGCCTCGCGTACAGCATATGTATCCCAGGGAACCGGGGACCATAACACTGCTCGGCAGAGTGGCCGGTAAGGAAAACGGGCCACCACATATACAGACACTTCATTCGAACTGACGGGTGGTTACAACGGGTGGTTACAACACCCTGTCCCATGAATGAGGGAACGGCACCTGCCGGTCTCCTTCAAATTCACCACACCTTGTCTCATGAATGAGGGAACGGCAACGCCGGTCGCCTTCAAATTCACAATATCTTGTTATATGAGTGAGGTAACGGCACCGCCGGTCACCTTCAAACTCACAACAGCTCGTCCCGTAAGCGAGGGAACGGCACCGCCGGTCTCCTTCAAATTCACATGAGCCTAGTAACGAACTTACTACCAGTATGTGAGCTATGTCTGCGCAGAATCACTGAGCAGAACTAACAGCCCTATGAACTGATAACACTTTCGCCTGTAAGGCAGGAACTTCCAGATTGTAAAATCTCACGAACGTAGACGGGGAGGCCCAGCCTGCCGCCATACAGATATCGTGGATGGAAATCCCTCTGGCCCAAGCCCACGAAGAGGCCATGCCTCTAGTGGAGTGTGCTCTGACACCTAGCGGGCACTGCAGGTGTTTGGAAGCGTATGCAGTTGCTATCGCGTCCACTATCCACCTGGACAGGGTCTGTTTCGAGGAGGCGAGACCTTGAGTGCGCCCACCAAACGAAACAAATAGCCGCTCAGAACGCCTGAAGGCGGCGGAGCGTGTGACATAAACCCTCAATGCCCTGACAGGGCAGAGGATATTGCCACCGTCCCCCTCGTCGGATGCTGTCAGAGCCGAGAGGGAGATAATCTGCGCCCTGAAGGGAGTGCCGATCGCTTTGGGGACATAGCCACGCCTCGGTCTGAGAATGACCTTAGAGTCATTAGGACCGAACTCCATACACGTCGGGCTCACTGAGAGCGCGTGTAGATCCCCCACGCGTTTCACTGAAGCCAGAGCTGTCAGGAACGCGGTTTTTAGCGAAAGGAACCTTGGTTCCACAGTCTCGAGCGGTTCAAAGGGATGAGCCTTCAGGGCCTCTAGGACCAAGGCCAGATCCCAAATAGGAACCGATGGGGGCCGCGGGGGATTCATCCGTCTGGCTCCTCTGAGGAAACGGATGATGAGCTCGTTCCTTCCTAGCGTGCTACCTAGCGTCGTCTGAGCGAACGCTGCTATAGCCGCCACATACACTTTGAGCGTGGAAGGGGACCTGCCCAGTTCCAAAAGCTCTTGGAGGAAGGAGAGCACCCGCTGGACCCCACATTGCTGTGGGTCCAATCCCTTGGAAACACACCCCTCAGTGAACACCGACCACTTAGAACTATATAACCGCCTCGTCGAGGGGGCTCTAGAGTGTGAAATCGTGTTCATAACCCCTTCGGGCAGGTCAACGGGTATCCGTTGGTCACCCATACATGCAGAGACCATCGCTCTGGATGGGGATGCCAAACTGACCCTCCTGCTTGAGAGAGGAGGTCTGCTCTCAGCGGAACTGGCCAGGGGGGTGAGTGCGACAGCTTCACCAGCTCTGGGTACCAAATCTGGTTCTCCCAGCGCGGCGCTATAAGGAGCACCGGGCGGCGCGTCTCCCTGATTTTCGCTATGACCTGGGGCAATAGGGAAATTGGCGGGAAAGCATACAGCGGGAGGCTGGGCCAAGGTTGGGACAGCGCATCCTCGCTTTTGGACAGAAACCTCGGGCAGCGGGCGTTCTCTTTTGTTGCAAAGAGGTCAAGCTCCGCTCTGCCGAATAGGCGCCATACCAGCTGGACTGTCTGGGGGTGCAGGGACCACCCTGGGAGAATGAGGCCCCTGGGCAGCTTGTCCGGGCCCACATTGAGGTGGCCCGGTACGTGCGCAGCTCTCAGCGAGTGCAGCGAGCTGTGTGCCCACACGAGCAGGCGTTCTGTCAGATTGCCCAGACACCTGGACCTGACACCGCCCTGCCGGTTCACGTAGGACACCACTGTGGTATTGTCCGACCGGACCAACACGTGGTGTCCTCGTAGAAGCGGGAGAAACTGCTTGAGCGCGTTCTCTACCGCTATCATCTCCAAACAGTTTATGTGTAGGAGTTTTTCCTCGCTCGACCAGAGGCCCGAGGCCGATCTGCCCTCGAAAACGGCGCCCCAACCCGTGGTGGAGGCGTCCGTCGAGATGAACTTGCGGTGTGAGATGGCTCCCATCTTCACTCCCCTCTGGTACCAGTCGGCTCTAGGGCTGAAACGCAGCCCTGAGTCACTCTGATCCTGAAGCCTCCGGACGCCCAGGCTCTGTGAGGCACTCGGGCGTTTAACCAGCATTGCAGCAGGCGCATGCGCATTAAGCCCAGCTGGAGCACAGCTGCAGCTGAGGCCATACGTCCCAGCATCCTCTGAAAGAGCTTGAAAGGTGCGATTTTGCCCGGCCGGAAGTACGCAGCCATGCGCCGAACTTGGCGCGCGCGTTGGGGTGACAGGCGGGCTGACATTGCCACAGTGTCCAGATTCAAACCCAGAAATGAGGTTGATTGCGTGGGCACTAATGAGCTCTTGGTCCAATTGACCGTGAGCCCCAGGCTGTCCAGATGGCTGAGCAGCATTGCCCTGTGGGCGAGGAGCTCGGCCTCTGACTGCGCCAGGATGAGCCAATCATCCAGATAGTTCAACATTCACATCCCTCGACTTCTCAGAGGAGCGAGGGCCGCGTCCATGCACTTCGTAAATGTACGGGGTGCTGGTGACAGGCCGAACGGAAGGACGGTGTATTGATAAGCCTGGCCGTCGAAGGCGAATCGTAAGAATGGCCTGTGATGCGGCGTTATCTTGATTTGAAAATATGCATCTTTCAAATCTAGGGAGATTAGCCAGTCTCTCGGGCGAATATGCGCGAGGATCTGCTTGGTCGTGAGCATCTTGAACGATCTTCTCATAAGAGCTCTGTTCAGACGCCTCAGATCCAGAATCGGTCTGAGCGACCCATCCCTTTTTGGCACGAGAAAATACCGGCTGTAAAAGCCTGACTCGCTCATAGAATGGGGAACCGGTTCTATAGCCCCTTTGCACAGCAGCGTGGCTATCTCTGCTCGAAGTAGATGTGCTACTTCCTCGCTCACTCTCGTCTCTGTACGCGCACAGAAGCGCGGAGGGCGGCGAGCGAACTACAGAGTGTAGCCGTGCTTCACTGTTTTCAGCACCCATTCTGATACACCTGGAATGGCTTCCCACGCTCTCGCGTGTGCCACACGGGATAGAACGGCCTCCGGGCTCGAAACGCCGCGCTTCGCGGGTTTGACGGCCTGTATAGGAGGGGCGGGCGCAGTGCGCGCGCTCTCTGTGCTGTGGGCCAGCCGATCGCTCGCCGCCCTACACACTGTATCTCTGCCGCTTCGAGCGGGGAGTGGCTTGTGTGTGGACCTACACTCATCGCTCCGGCCACCCTGGGCGGAGAACAAATGGTGTGAGGCGCGGCGCGTAGCGCCTGAGGCATAATGTTCGCGAAAATGTGTGAGCGCGTTTGAGCGGGCACAACTCTTACGCGTGGAACATGACCGGTTAAGAGTGGCTGTGTGACAGCGCGTGTGGTGGTTAGTCGTGGACGCAAACAAGCGGACACGTGATCTAACTCTAGCACTCGAGCGGCCGGTGGCCGCTTTATGTGAGTGGGGGACACGGGGTTTATAGTGCTTGTGTGCAGGGGTGAACACAGAAAAGTGGGCACATTTGCTGCATTTGAAACACATACGGCGTGAGCCGTGCAACCAGAAATAATGCAACTTTTGTGATTTCTCTGGTTCGGCGTAAAAACGGCGGTTATTGACAGGGGAGAAGGCATTTTTGCCGGCTCGTTGGCTGCGTGAAATCCATCTGCAGCAGCCACAGTGGCGGGGGCTGACAGGAAAGAGAGTTTTGACGGTGGTCCGGCCGCGGCGGGACTTAACCGTCGTTTCTTTCCTCTGGCTAGGAGGACTTTAGAGGCTCAGACTTCAGCGCGATCCTAGGCCGGGGGCCCCGAGGTGGAGGCGGCTTACCACGGCTGGAAGAGCGCGTTCTGGGGCGGCCGCTCGGTCTTCGCTGAGACGAAGGGGGCCGCGCTGGGCGCTGCGCGGAGCTCGGTGCTGGCTGGTCGCGAGGACGGCGAGCAACGGAGCTATTGCTAGCGCCGGGGCGTCGAGGCAGGAAGAGGTTCATGGCCTGAGTCGTTTTCTGCACTTCAGAGAAACGATCGACGATCCCCTTGACCGCTGGTCCGAAGAGCCCAGACGGGGAGAGCGGGGCGTTTAGAAAGGCTGCGCACTCTGTTTCTCGCATGTCCGAGTGTGAGCCAGAGGTGGCGCTCAGCTACCGTGAGGGAGGCCATAGAGGGTCCGAGGGCCTGTGCTGCGGTCTTGGTAGCGCGAAGGGAGAGATCCATCGCGCTTCGCAAATCCGTGATCAACTCAGCGTCACCGCTTTTCTCGTCCAAGTCGCGGAGGAGATTGGCTTGGAGGATTTGCAGCACGGCCATAGAGTGCAGAGCAGATGCAGCTTGACCGGAGGCAGCGAAAGCGCGGCCGATCAGCGATGACGTCACTCTGCAGGCCTTAGACGGGAGGGCAGCCTTTGAGCGCCAACCAGAAGGCGGGCAAAGGTGCGCTGCGACCGCCTCTTCCACCGGAGGGATAGCGCCGTCAACTTGTGAGAGCGTCGAAGAAGCCTGAGACGAGACCCTCGTGGAGAATGGCGCGTTCCAGGACTTTGCGAGCTCCTCGTGAAGCTCTGGCAGAAAAGGTGCAGTCCTGGAGGTGGGCGCACGGCGGCGACTGTTTAGGAAGCATCCGTCAAGTCGATTCGGCGCTGCCACCTTGGACGGGGCCCATTCGAGGCCTAGCTGCTCGACAGCCCGGGTGAGAAGGCGCAACAGTTCGGCGTCCTCACCCGCTCGAGAGCGTCCGGAGGCCCGGACTGAAAAGGTCGCGGAAGACCATTCCTCGCTGTCGGACGCCATGATGGAGCAGCTGTCGGCGCGTTCCGCGGCCGCATCCGCCTCATCCCCGGAGGCGGCAACAGAAATGGCGGCCTGGGGTGAGAGTGAAGCGGGCGGGAAGGGTTCCGGCGAGCTTCTCTCAGCGAACTCCGGAGTCCGCTGCGAGCGGCGCTTCTTTCTGCGCGGCTTAGCAGAGACTGGAGGGATGTCGTCATCGAACTGATCAAGTCGAGCCCGCAGGGTCGACATCGTCAGTTCCTCGCACTCCGGGCATCCGCCGGCGAGAAGTGCGGCGGCGGCGTGATCACGGCCCAGGCAGAGAGCGCAGATCACATGGCGGTCCCCGGAACTGAGCTGCACGTGACACGAGCCGCAGGTGGAACGAGACATTTTGGAACAAACGCTCGGCTCTTTTTGAGAAAGTGTGACGCAGCGGCGACAACACTGAGCGTGAAAAAGGATATGGGCTGCCGGATAGCAGAGCAGGCACGGATGGCTGAAGGTGGTGCGATGCTGCCGGCTTCTTCAGGCGCTGTCCTCTGCTTGCTCGTCTGCACGATCACTGTGGCGGGTTCCAGATCCAGCGATGCGAAGGGCTTCGCTGAAGAAAAGAAAATCGAATATGCAGCCCGTGAGCCCTGCTTATATACACGTGGCCACGCCCCACCTGTAGGAAAATGAAGCCAGGTGGGCGCGAAGCGCCCTCATTGGTCGCCACGTCACGCGGGCTCACCGATAGGCTGCTGCAGTTGCCAGCAGAGCAGCCAATAGCACGCTGGAATAGCCTGCTATGGTCTGCCAGGCTGCCGCACTGCGTTGACTATGTTACAAAATTAAGGATAATTTTGGGTTTTTCAGAAATCTCGAAGAAAGAATACTTTCCCGATGCGTAAGGAAACTTACGCAATACGAAAGAACCTCTCGTAAGAGAACACGCATGCATATAACATGCTGTATGTTAAACGCACTGCAACGCACTCGGTCCCTAGGAAGGCTGAACAAAGCAAGTACCCCAGACCTGCAATCCGGATGAAAATAACAGCGTTTCGTCGGCATTGCAGCAACACCACATAGCCTAACTATACCACAACAACAGCGATACAAAATGGCCTCACCCCCCCTTATTTAATATTCTCGGAGGAGGGGTTTATGTAAATATTGGGGCTGGTGATGTCACCAACCCTGGAGGAATGTCTTTAGTCGCCTACTGGCCATTTGCTGTAGTCCTTAGAAACTGATTTCTTTAAAAGCAAATATCTCCCTTTGCTTTAAACTTTGAACGTAGTAACTTTGCTGATGTTTTTTATGCTCAAGCAGCAACATTACACGCTAGCTAAAGTTAGAATAGTGAAATCGTGGTTTACCACCCCTTTCAATCTTTAACAATAGTTTTCACTCTGGCTGCTTTAACTGTGTGTTTAGAGAGCACATTTGTTATGATAGGAAATGCCAAGAGAAAATATGATTAGGTGATATTGGCTATACAATGATGTTGGTATAGTCATCACGAGGTGGCTTAAGTCACTGATCTCACTCAGAGTCTTATGCTCTGGTTATTGCAGTAATGTGTTATTAGTTTTTGTATTATTCAAAATAGTGGCTACATGATTCAACAGCACGAAATCCAACACTGTTGTGGTAATTAAAAAATATGCAAGATTTTAAAATCATGTTGTGCTCAAAAGGTTTTAAGCTATAGCATTACTTAGACACACAGACATCAAGAATCTGCGTATGAATCTCAACAATGGTGACAATCAATGAAAAGCTTCATGCTGTAGTGCATGCTGGGTACCACCGATCAAAACTCCCTCATGGGTCCCAGCATGCATTGCGGCATGAATAAATTATGCATCTGAATTGTGACAAATTTTCTTTGATTCTTACTATTTGCTTTTACTTTTGTTGTGTTTGTGATGTGTTTGTAGCTTGTTTTATGTTCAAAGTTGATCTGTTTATCTGAATGGTTTTTTTTTTTTGATTGTATAATACAAAAATATAATAACACAAAACCTCTATAGCAAGAGCATTATACTCAGAGGTGGACTGTAACTAAGTACATTTACTTGAGTACTGTACTTAAGTACACTTTTTGAGTATCTGTACTTTCCTTGAGTAGTATTTTTTCTGGAAACTTATTACTTTTACTTCACTACATTTGAAAGACAAATATCATACTTTTTACTCTATTACATTTCTATCAAGGCCCTCGAAGTAGAAAGTCGTAGCTGCTTTGAAAGTCTGTGGATGATTCGTTTTTTGTTTTTTTTTGTACAGACAGCCTATCAGTAATCACACTTGTAGGATCACATGAAGTTCAATGATTTCTAAGTGTTTTTTGAACACCAATCAATTGATGGAAAAATAGAAGGCGGCAGTTCCCAGACGCGCAACCATGGCCATACTTAAAAGTTAAAATTCAGAAGAGCAGACGTGGATAAGTCTGAAAAAGTGCGATGACACGAATGTGCACACAGAAAGCTGCCTCTCAGATGCCAGACCACAAGTACTGAATTTTAGTTCTACTAATTCTACTAAAATCTTATTATAGACTAAAACTAAAACAATTCAGATGCCTAAAATGTTATAGTCAAATCAAAATTTGCTGTCAAAATTAACATTGGTATGAAATATGGTTGGTCAAATGATTTTTATAGATTTACCCGCCAAGTTGCCATAGCCTTGTGGATACAGCGCTAACGCATAGGTAATGTTCGACAATGATGTTAGTTAGCATGCAAAAACATAGTTGGGCTAATAATGTTAACTGAAGTCCTTTCAGGAATGTATTTTACATAATCCTGTCAAATAAACACAATGTAGAAACCTTTCTTTTCTAGTATGATCTAGTATGAACTTTTAAACAAGTATTTAAATGAGTTCAAGGTATGCTAGTGTGTCAGATGGAGCATGACTGGCTTAAACCACCATGATAGAGCAGCGTGCATTCACACAACAATGCAACAATAATAAAATAATGCGTTTACTTTTACTTTTGATACTTAAGTACTTTTAAAAGCAAGTACTTCTGTACTTTTACTTAAGTAAAAATCTATCTGTACAACTTTCACTTGTAATGGAGTAATATTTAACCAATAGTACTTTTACTCAAGTAATGGAGTTGTGTACTTTGTCCACCTCTGATTATACTCTGAATGAGATTAGTGATTCAGTCACTACATGACGATAATATCAGCAAAAAACAACCAATACCAGCTGATCACATTTTTTCTTGGCTTTTCTTACCATAACAAATGTGCTTCTTAAACATAGTTAAAGCAGCCAGAACAAGACATGTTACGGCAAGGGTCAAGATCCCAACAAAAGCAAACACTGAACACCATCATGGTGAATTCAAACGAAACTATTATTTTCAATATAACAGAAATGACAGAAATAAAGTTAGTCTGGTTAGTAATGTGTGAGGCTGGTAATGTTGTTTGTGGAGTTGTTTAATCCTCCTCTGCTGAAATCTTCAGAGATTTAATGTCTTCTTTTATTCTTCAGTTGATTTCATCTAAAGCTGTGGCTGAGCTCAGTTGTAGTTCTTGTGTTTCTCTTTCCTTCAGTGATTCTGCTCATTACCATCATCAGGTGTCACCACCAATTTGCAATTATCACTTATTTAATCACTGAACAATACAATTATTATCCAATTATCATGCTGGGAACTAGAAATGTTCTATAACTCATTCAGTTTGAGTTCTGTTTCAGTCATTGTGTCCACACAACATTCGGTAATATTTGAGTGCAGTAAACTCATTTTTATTTAGTACATACAACTGTTAGGTTTTACAGTGATGTTTCCAAATTGGTCAAGAAGATTTGTTGTAGCGCAGTCCCAAATTAAACGTCCCCATCTGATAACAGGGAGCCGAACATAATGTTAACGTCCCAAATCTCCATTGCTATGTGACCATTGAATAGCCAATATGGAATGTCCCCATAAAGTCATATCGGTATCATTATTTATTGACCAAAAGAGGACCATGTGGGAACGTTCTGTTAACTCCCCAAATCCCCCTAAAGTCATAGAAGGCAGCACTTGAACTGCAGCACTTTCATAACCAAAAGAGTAGGGGAGTGCGGGAAGAGCGGGGCACAACCTAACGCTTTTTGACTTTCTCAGTTTGTGTAAATCCATTTGGGGTTCAGAGTATTTATTTTTTACAATTATGTGGTTTTGTTTCCTTAAAGGTGCCCTAGAATAAGTTGAAAAAATATTTTAAATTGTGCTCTGATTGTTCAAAAATTGTCCAGATACGGTTTTACAGGTCCATTTACAACCCTAGAAATTGTCTCTAGAATGAAATGGTCTGTTTTTGCCTTATTTGGAAGGGTCATGAGTATTAATGTAGAGTTCTGCTCTGATTGGCTGTTTCACTGCAGCTAATTACAGTAGCTTTAGTGACAGAAACACATCTATACTGTCCGTCATGAAAATGGAAAGATTATGCATCCAACCTTATGTTTGATCCTGTTTCTGACGAAGATGCAGATTTTGAGGAACAACCTATTGTTTTGAACTCGCTTCTGAGTGGTAAGTTTAGTCTTTATTTTCAGTAAGAACCTGCAAACCATAACGTCAGTACTATAGCTTCAGCCCACATGTGAACTAGCATATAACATTAACTTTACACGTTAACTCATAACGTTAGCAGTCACAACTTTGTGAACTCTAAACATTGAACTGGGTAGCATGTAAATATGTTGTTTGTACACTACAGTAAAGGTTTTTTTTTGTAACAAATTGACTATAACTTTTTCAACTTAAGTGGTGGAGAAGTAGACTGGGTAAACCAAGCTTGATCTGCCCGCGATTTGATTTTGCCCTGCAACTCAGTCTGGAAACCTGTCCATTAATTTCTTCTGCTTCTGTTACACTTTAGCGGGAACCAATCTCAGACTGGCTTATCCACCTGGCATGGTACATTGGCGGATTTAACACGATGACGGATAGAGAAGATGGGTCGTTGCCTGTTGATCACGCCTCTTGTGGTCTGATTGGCTGAAGGACTATCCAATTGCGTACAGAGTCATTTGAATTATGCTCATTTATCACGCCTCGTGTGCAGTAGAAAATACATAGCAGACTCCCCAGACCAATGTTGAATCTTAAATTGAGCTTGGTCTGGTGATAGCCAGACAAGTAGAGAAGGTGACGTTAGTTAGAAGGATCGAGTGAGCTATCTGTAAGCAACTAAACTAACATAGTTAGCTCCTGATGTGTTGTTGATGAAATATAGGCTAAATTATAATTCTATCCCACAAAAGGGATTGCCATATGTATCTACGGTTGTATTTTGTAGATTTTTATGACAACACTGGCAGGAAATAATATTAACCTTTGTCATTTGACATTTATCAAACTGTTATGTATGCTACTTTTCTTATTCTTACTGTACTAGCATCTTGCGTTGGATCGAGACAACACAGGGGATATTATCGTTAATGTTGTCTCACTAAGAAAATTTAAATTTAATCAGAAATTGGAGACAGTCAATAAGTGGATAAAATCACTACTTACTGCTTGCGGGAATATAGTTTGAATTGCCGCTTCTCCAGTATCAGACACTGAGCGAAGCCTGTTTGATATTGTCTCAGCCAGGTTAGAAAACTGTCTGTGTTGAAATGGGCCGAGCAAATGAACAACTTTGAATTATATTGTTGCGGTATCCGGTTATAGATAAACATCAACCATGCCTATTGACAGTTTTTTTTCTGTGGGAAGGGTATGAAAATTCCTCACGTCCCCTGCACAGCCTGGAACATAACATTTATTTCCATGATCTGCCATTTTTTTTACGCTTGTTCACAATACCTGCAGAACTTCCGATGATTCGGCTGTGCAGTTCTGCCTCGCCTTGAACATGTGCTGGCATATGCAAATGTTGGGGGTGTACATATTAATGATATTTGTGTTATGCTGATATTCGCCTATTTTTCTGTGGTGTTTTTCACAAACAAGATTAACATATGAAGGAGGAAGCAAGGGTGTTTGAGACATACTGTATGTGAGTGTCAATGTACTGAACTCTTGTTATTCAGCTATGCCAAGGTTATTTCAATTTTTCATTCTAGGGCACCTTTAATACAGTGTATATTTTTTCTTGATTTACCCCGAAAGAATGAAAGTGAAATGTGACAACATGCCCCATATGTGGCATACATTGTAACATGACCAATTGACAGCTATTTAGCTTTATTTTAAAATAAAATAATGGCATTTTTTAATCATTAAAAATATAAACATTTTTGAGTTTGACAAAAAACACGTCGCTACATATGTCAAACTATACAGCATAATTCAAAACATAATATTTCATAATTTCTTAACATTGACTCTCAGTCATTATTCACCTGTGGTTTGTCAAAAGAATTCATAAAAGTATAGAATATAAAAGCTTAGTTCTAGGGCTCATTGTAACGCAGTGTTACAACGCACCCCACCTGCACAACTGGGATTTTACCCCGGCTTCACAGTAAAAAACACAAACTTAAAAAAAGTTGAAATTAGTGATTTTGTTGTGTTGGTTCTGCAAAAATCCACACTGTAAAAATCTTGTACAACAAAAAAAATCTTAGTACTAATTTCTCCTCGCTTTTTCTTGTGGACTCAACTTTTGTAAATAACAGTTATACAAACTGAAAATAAGTTGTAAGTTGAAAAAAAAAAATGTTTAGTGGAGTCAACTTGACATTATTTGTTTTCTGGAGAGATGCAACTATGCTGTAACAAATTTTTTGTAGTTGAGCCAATTCAACATTTTGTGTCTATTGGAAACAGAAGTTCTTATTACTGTTTTTCTCAATTACTTAAGCACAATTTTGAAAACAGGGCCCCGTTTTTCAAAACACTTTACACAATTAACACAACCCTACACCAAAGTAGCACAACACTTCAGATAATTTGCAAAATGGAACACTTCTGTCAAAACTAAACAATGTCAACCTTATTTTGTTGTCATACCATAAAACACAACCATCATATGGTCTGATTCTGTTTGAATCGGTTAAACACTCCTGTGCTCAATCTAAAACACTTTTAGCATTTACACAGAAAGTGTAAAAATAAATTCACCAGCACCACACAACACCAATTGCGCAAACTAATGAAAATATTTATTTCTTTTCATGTTCTGTCAATACTGAATATTGAAACAAAACAGTTTCCATACAGTATTACTGAACATACCATTGTAATGTAAGCTTACAGTAATACTGTAACAAATTACATATCCAGATCAGTCCCCCCCAAAAAAACCCTAAACATCTCTCCACCTAGCTGGATCTGGCCACAGGGCCTCGTCAACATCACAGGCTATATTTTAATTTGCAAGGCAACGTGGAGTGACGAATCCACCCTTGTATGGATGCTGCTTCAATTTGATCACATGCTTCTTCCATAGCTTGAATGAGGGGCAGCTGGGCATAGGGCCGGAGATCATAAACCTTCCATCGCCATGCTGAGAAGAACTCCACGATGGGGTTTAGGAAGCGGGAGTATGATGGAAGGTATTGAACTGTGAATTGTGGGTGTTGATGAAACCAGTTTTGGACCAGAGCAGAACGATGGAAAGCTACATTGTCCCAGACGGGACAATACTACATCTGGTCCCTTTGGTTTGCTGCTGTGATAATATTGTGTAATCTGTCTAAAAATGTAAGAAAGAGGTCAGTGTTGCAAGGACCCAAGTTGGCATGGCGGTGGAGGACCCCATTCTGTGTAATGGCAGCACAAAGGGTAATGTTACCCCCACGCTGCCCTGGTACATTGACAATAGCCCTGTGGCCAATAATGTTTCTTCCCCTTCTTCACACTGTTGTCAGGTTAAATCCCGCCTTATCAATGTATATAAACTCATGCGGGACTTCCACTGCATCCACTTGCAAAACTCTCTGAAATACAGCAAAAGATCCCATTGTGTAGATCAATATACTGTAGGTCTGCTATACAGTAAAATTGCCTACAGTAAAGAGGTAATGTGTGCAGTATACAATACCACAGTCAGTACAAAACGTACCACCACATATTCACACCGCAGGACTTTCACCCTGTCTGAATTTCTTTCAAATGGCACTTTATACAGTTGTTTCATTAGAACTTGATGTTTTTTAAGGATACAGGCTATTGTTGACAGAGAGACCTGTTGGACATTATTGAAAATTGTGTGATCGTTGACAACATGGGCTTGAATTTCTCTAAGTCTGATTGTATTATTGGCCAAAACGAGGTTTAAGATCTCTGTCTCTAGCTCCTGTGTGAATATGGGGTCCCTCCCTCCTTGGTGTTCTCGACGTTCAATCCTATGTTGGCCAAACAAAATACAAGTAGCTTACTGTAAAATGGTAAACTGTTGATATAGTACATGCAGTAATCTTTTGACATAAGATAAGTTTCTCACCTGTGTTCTTGACGAAATGTACAAACTATTGATGCCACTGTGTACCTGCTTAGGTTAGGCTGTACTCTCAGTCCAGCCTCCCTCAGTGTTAGTCCGTGGTTTATTACATGGTCCACAATTGTAGCACAAGTTTTGTTAGACAGATTTAATTGTCTTCTTCTTTGTGCATGTCCTACCCGCCCTCCAGGTCTTCCTCTTCCTCTTCCTCCACCCTGTTCTCCATGGATTCCCCCTCTCATCCGCACTCTCCCTCTTCCTCTGACACCGTCCAATTTTGTTGAAGACAGGTGACCTTACCTGTTGCCTTTTTATAGTGCTTAAACCTGATTGGTGTGTCTACAATTAAGCATCAGTGTGTGTGCACACCTGGTGGCTGTGCTTAACCAATTGGTTCATTAGTGTGTTCATTTGAAAGCCTTTGCTTTGAAATTGCAAGGAAATTACATCATGATACATTTCTGTGTCAAATGAATGCAAGTGTTTTGCAAATCACTGTGTGTAATGTTTAGCAAAAAAATGTGAAGCTGACAATGTGCTTACAGTTGTGCAAATCTAGGCTGGTGTTTTGCTCCTTGAGTGTAAGGTTTTGCTAATTGTGGGAAAGTTTTAATTTTAGTGTGTACGCAATTGAAAAAAACTGTAAGAATTAACAGGTTCAGATAGATTTTTTTATTGAAAATGTCCTTTAGTTGGGCAGTTTGACTCTTGGTCTTTTATGTGAGTTTGAGGTTTTTGTAACAATGTTTAACAAAACACATAATTTGTTGCAAAGAAAGCTGTAACCAATGATCAAGTGATTCAGATAACAGCATTATAAAGGGGAGTAGTTTACTATTTTATTCCTGATGAAAATGAGTATTTATGAATAATCTATAATATTTACCACCAAAAGTTTTATGCAGCAGATCAGTCATTCTGAATTTTTAAATACATCTTAGAAACTTTTTTTAGACACGCACACAGACATCAAGAATCAGCATATGAATCTCAACAATGGTGACATGTTTCATGCCACAATGCATGCTGGGAGCCATAATTTTAATACTTTGTTGGCTCCCAGCATGCATGCGGCATGAAGCATGTCACCATTGTTGAGATTCATATGCTGATCCTTGATGTCTGTGTGTGGCAAAACACTTTTTCCCCATGTAATGTATTTTAAATTCAGAATGTGTGATCTGCTGCAACAAAGTTTTGCTGGTAAAATGTTGGTTAGAAATAATATTATTAATTTATTAGAGTTTATTAGGCTGAAAACTTAGCAAAAATTATGTGTTTTGTTAAACACTGTTACAAAGGCCACAAACTCACACGAAGAGGCTAACTGCCCAACCAAAGGAAACACAAACACAACATCTAAACCTGTTAATTCTTAAGAACTTATGTTTCCAATTGACAACATTTCTTGAATTGGCTCAACTACAAAAGATTTGTTACAGAATAGTTGCATATCTCCAGAAAACGAATAATGTCAAGTTGACTCAACGAAACATTTTTTATGTCACAGACAACTTATTTTTAGTTCGTATAACTGTTATTTACAAAAGTTGAGTCAACAAAAAAAGCTAGAGGAAATTGGTACTAAGATTTTTTTTGTTGTACAACCTTACATTTTTTACAGTGATCAGCATTAAAGAACTACCCCAACTGTTAAATGACAGATATAAGATTAAAATAATATCAGATTTGTCTTATTTTAAATAAACACAAAAAAACAGAGATGAAAAATTAATTTAAGTAAGAAATTTACTTTTGCTAGTTAAATAAGGAAGTACGCCCATCTAATCTACCAATTAATACCAAGGTACAAAACCAGCAGCTTA
This sequence comes from Gobio gobio, assembly GCF_949357685.1. Taxonomy (NCBI): domain Eukaryota; kingdom Metazoa; phylum Chordata; class Actinopteri; order Cypriniformes; family Gobionidae; genus Gobio; species Gobio gobio. The sequence continues at coordinate 17,481,894 of NC_137100.1, forward strand.
CCTCTTCCCGTTGTTAGTTCTTGCAGCATTTGACCCGCCCAAACGGCATCATGACTGACTTCAAGGAAATCGAATTGTTCGAACTTTCTAACGTGCCAGAAACACCTGCACGTGTTTCTCCCAACAGTTTGGATCCTCCTTCACTGCACATTTCACCTGTTGATCGTCCAGGTCGCCGGTCTCTCCGCTCCACAAACCAGCAAGCGTTATCCAACGCGGGTATCCATTTCTCCTGGAAGAATTCAAAAGCGCAACTTCACGATCTGCTCGTGCGCTCTCATCAAAAAACCCAGCGTCCTCCAAGCACCACCCAAGCCTCAACGCATGCAACTGTACGATCCATACGGTTTGCCTCCAACCCGCTACAGTTTCAGCTGGCAGCCGCAGCTGCCACAGCTTCCTCGTCCGCCGCTCATTGCGGCCGGCCGTCTATCGGGGCCACAAACATTAGTTCCGCGGTCGCCCGCCATAAATTTGCGGCCTCTCCGACTGTGACTGTTACCTTTCCTCCAGCCACAGGTGAGTCTATCACAGCTTCTCCTGCCCACGCTTCCAACATTTCTGTTCCTCCTGTCTTTCATCCCCAGTTAAATCCATCTAGCCATGGAATAAATACAAATTTGAGGCTACCTGTGCAAATGCCACTACCCCCCCCCCTTCCTTTCCTCTCTCCTCCGCTATTGGAACAGACCCAAGCGTGAGGCTGCCTCCGCAAACGGTCATGCCCCCCTCCCCCCCCCCCCCCCCCCCCCCCCATTAATTTCTCCTCTGCTATCGGCACAGACCAAAGGTTGAGGCTGCCTCCGCAAACGGTCCTGTCACCCCCTCTCTTTTCTTTTTCTGCCGGCATTGGAGCCGATCCAAGCATGGGGTTGCCTCCCCAAGCAATCTATTCTCCAACCTTATTTCATCCAGCCACTGCTTCCTCAACAGTTCCTCGCCTCCCAACATATACACTCTCAACTGCATCTGCTCATCCAGTTCCTTCCAACTCTCTTGCTATGAATCCACCACCCGTCTCCACCCATCTACGTTCCCAGATTTTAGTAGAAATTCAGAGCATTAGCCCCGGAGGCGGACCCAGATCCAACCCCACACTCTAAAACCGGATAAGTTGAGTTTACTTAAAAAATTTGAGGAAAGTGGTTGCCCTAAAAAATTTAAGAAATGATTACTTGATAAACTTGATATTAGTCGTTCTAATAACTATTTTAAGTTGAATAGACTAAATACTTTAATTTTAAGTAATACCGCTGTTTAATTACTTCACTTATCTTTTTAATTGCATTAAGTTGTTCTTACTTAAACCGTTTAAGTTTTGTCAACTTAATTCTATCTGGGATCTGAGGAAGTGTACTCCCAGAGTGCATTGTGGCATGAATAAATTAATTGCTTCGTTTTACTATTTTTGCCTTTATTTTACTATTTGTCTTTTGTCAGTATAACCCCAATAATGACAGCAAGTAAAATAATAAAGGTCGTATTAATAATAATAAAAAAAAATAATAAAATAAAAAAAAATCCTTGTTACCATTGTTGTGTTTTGCATGCTGAATGTTGAAGTGTGTGTGTGACACACTCGAGCATGGTCAAATGGTATTGTCACAAACATAGAGGGATTATATCAACTCAATTAAAAGGTTATGCCATAAATATTAGCAAAACAAATGTTAAAAGGTCATTATTTGACATGAAAAATAGTTATGTTCTATATCATTAATGGACAAATATTACATATATACATATATTACTTCCCTTGTTTTGAAATCAATTTCTTGTTGCATTGCTGCATTAATAGGAAGTTGATTACTATAATATGAATGAAGTTCCAAGTGTCCAACCAAAGGGAACACTAATCACAATTATGGTGAGAAGAAGTGGAGGAAATGAGTGATAAGTCTAGAAAAAATTGCCCCGCCTCAAAAACACTTTGCCCGTCCGCCCATCCACCCGCTTGTTTTTTTGCTTTGGCAAAATGGTACTCAAACCAGTCAAGTAATGTTTACTTGAGTTTTCTAAGTAACGAAGGCATAGCATGCAAATAGTTCAGATTACTTACTTGTTTTAAGTAAGGTCAACAAATTATTGGACATTAAGTAAAGTTTACTAAAAAAGTCTTAGTAAGAACAGCTGTTGGATTTTACAGTGCAGTTCCTCCCTATTCAGACTTGATATTCCAGTAACTCACCCACTCAAACACCTCCACACTTCATCTCTGGATTCGATATTTCACGCCCTCTCACCCAGAACACTGTAATCTTACTGGACAGCTTGGAGAGCTTTCAAACAATTTCATTCCTCCTACAACCAGTTTTTCCCCAATTTTCCCCTCCTATCAATTTCTTCATTCATCTCATATCTCCACCAGATCAAGTCCATCCAACCCAGTACCATCAAAGTCTATCTCAGTGGCATTCAATTTTTCTTCAAACTAATCTACGGCCATCCATGTCCTGCCATAACAAACCCCCAGATTCCACTCCTAATCAAAGGAATTCAAAAAACCAACCCTACTCATCCTGATTCCAGGCAACCTCTAACCATTGATCTTTTAGCTAAATGTCTGACCTTCCTCCGCTCTGGTCACATGCCCCCAGAAACAGCAAGAACTCTAGATGCTATGTTTACCCTGGCCTTTTTTGGATTCCTCAGAGTTTCTGAATTCACAACCAATTCTAAATTCAACCCAGCCATCCATCCAACCTTCTCCGACCTCCAAGTTTTAGACAAGGACACCATCCGTTTCCTGATCAAACACAGCAAAACTGATCAATTAAAAAATGGTCATTTCATCCATATCTTCAATCTCCCGACACCCATCCAGCCATATTAATTAATCTCTTTCCTTCTTCCTTGCACACAGGGAGGCTCAGATCTCCTCTCAGCTCGACCCACTTTTCATTGATGAGAACTGTCACCAGGCATTGGTTCCATAAAAAGCTTAAACACATCCTCACCCACTCTGGTATCCAAGCTCAATTGTATTCATCTAACTCCTTTCGTATTGGAGCAGCCACAACCGCAGCCCAAAAAGGTCTGCCAGACCATCATATCAAACTACTGGGACGGTGGTCCTCAGACGCCTTTCAGTCTTACATTCGATCTGACCTCAGCCTCATCAAACAAGCCCATCTAAATCTCACTTCTCTTTAAGATAGCTGCCCTTCGAAACTCAATCCAACTTGTGCCTGTAAACCTTGTTTTATCGATGCTGCTGTGTCGTGCTCCCCTTTACTTGATACTACTGCTGGCTTAAGACTGACGCTGCAGTGTCCCGCCAATTTGAGACTGCCGCTGCAGTGCCCCGCCAATTCGAGACTGCCGCTGCAGTGCCCTGCCAATTTGAGACTGCCGCTGCAGTGCCCCGCCAATTTGAGACTGCCGCTGCAGTGCCCTGCCAATTCGAGACTGCCGCTGCAGTGCCCTGCCAATTCGAGACTGCCGCTGCAGTGCCCCGCTCTATCCCATACAGCCGCTGCAACGCCTCAGCTGTTTCATAAACTGCCACGGCAGTTACCTGCCTACCTCAATGCTGCTGCAGTGTCATCTTCCATTCCATCTTTTTCCAATTTTGGGGGGTTCTGGACTATTGAAATAATTATGCAGATTCTTTAAGTAATCATGAGCTGTTCCAATTCCCATAATTCTTGCTTGCTGTCTATTTATGCATTTATGTTTTTGGGGGGCAATCGGAGCTCGGGTAGAATATCCTCTCCGAGCACCTCTATAAGCAGACAGCAAGCCAAATCCGTTTACCACTTTTTACCAAGATTATATGGGCACACAAACTCGTGAATTGAAGTTACTAAACGTAATCTTGGGAGGAAGTACGCCCATCTAATCTTCCAATTAATACCAAAGTATAAAACCAGCAGCTTACCTCTTCCCGTTGTTAGTTCTTGCAGCATCCCTCCTCCTCCCCTGCTCCTCCCTTTTGAACAATTTTGCCTGTTATAGGGGGGCAATCGGAGCTCGGGTAGAATATGCTCTCTGAGCCCCTCTATAGCAGACAGCAAGCCAAATCCGTTTACCACTTTTTACCAAGATTATATGGGCACACAAACTCGTGAAATACACTAATTTTCGTCATCCTGTCATGTGTGGAAAGTTTTAAACCATGTATGTTACAACAAACCCCATATTAGGTTGTGCCCCGCTCTATGCGTTTTAGGAACGTCCCTAATGTTCTGTCAAAGATCTGGATTTTCGTCACCTTTAGAGAACGTTTGGGAACGTTGCGCATGGTCGCGAGAACGTCCCCTCCTATGTGGGTACCAGCTTAATTCAGTTAAAATTTTGTTCTCATCCAATAGTGTCAGTGCAGTTCAATATTATTGGATATTAATTTTATTAAACCCCAGCTGAGCAAACCAAAACCTTTAGTGTACACAAATGTCCTTAAATTAACTATCTAGCATTAGCATCACTGTGATGAGTTTTGAATGGAAAAGCACCACTAATATCTTCATAAAATTAACCTAAAACATTCTTGTTCTAAATTTAAAGGGGTGGTAAAACACATTGTTTTGAAGGCTTGATTGTGTTTGTGGGGTGCACTGTAACATGTGTTAATGCTTCGTTTTTTAAAAAAAAAACATTATTTTTCATATATTTGACATTTATTCTACACTGCTCTGTCCCTCCTTGTAAAACGGTCTGATGCTTTCCGGGTTGTATGAAGCCAGTCCCTCAAAAATACGCAATGGGCTCAGATTGGTTAGCTGGCCCAGTGTGTTGTGATTCGCTAACCGCAGTGTATGTTTGTCGGAAACGTCACGCCCCTTACCTTACCGGTAGACTTTGCTTTGGTCAGTATTAGAAACGATGGCGTCAATAAAACCACACCAATCTGAGCCCGAATCAGACCCAGAACATTTTAGTGAAGATGATCGAGCAGAACCTGTTCAGTCCTAATGAGTAAAGACTGCGGATCTATAGTGATCGCTACTGAATGGCACTGTTACTTTTGTATTTTTAGAACGATTATAGCCAAATATCTGTCGCAAGAACTATTAACCCAAAACACTAAACACTGGCTTTACTATAGTAGCCAAATCACACACAGAACCATGTTTAGCATGCCTGTAGATACATAATACATAAAAGCTCTAATCAAAGAATCATTTACACTAATGCCAAGTTCGCTGTTGAGATTTTAACGTTAGTGTTTGTAACGATAGGTGTTCGTCGGATAACGTTAAGTATGAATAAGCATTTAACAGACTGGTTTGCAGAACAGCGTTGTCATCTGTTTACTTCCTTGCTACAACCTATTACAGGAAAACACATCGATGAAAAATAAATCAGACTTACAGGTTGTGGCCCGTAAACAGCTTATGTTTGTAAATCCAGCTTTCAGGTCAAGCCGTTGTGCATATCCTGCATTGAACTCGCGAACATTGTGAAAGTTTTCCTCCGTGAAATGTGCTGCGGGAGGGAGCCCCGCGCGCGTCGTGCATTCACACACTGGCTGTCTTATGCAGCTGACGTTGTGCAAATCCGGTGTTGAACTCGCGAACATTGTGAAAGTTTTCCTCCGTGAAAAACTGCTGCGGGAGGGAGCCCCGCGCGCGTCGTGCATTCACACACTGGCAGTGTTTGTCTTATGCAGCTGACGTTGTGCAAATCCGGTGTTGAACTCGCGAACATTGTGAAAGTTTCCCTCCGTGAGATGTGCTGCGGGAGCCCCGCACGTGCCTGTTCCCTTCTGTCTCATACACACGTGCATATAACATGTTGTATGTTAAACGCTCTGCAACGCACCCGTCCCTATGAAGGCTGAACAAAGCAAGTACCCCAGACCTGCAATCCGGATGAATATAACAGCGTTTCCTCGGCATCGCGGCAACAACACTCCAGCCTAACTATACCACAACAGCGCCGCGATACAAAATGGCCCAACCCCCCCCTATTTAATATTCTCGGAGGAGGGGTTTATGTAAATATTGAGCCTGGTGATGTCACCAACCCTGGAGGAATGTGTGTAGTCGCCTACTGGCCGTTTGCTGTAGTTCTTAGAAACTGATTTCTTTAAAAGCAAATATCTCCCTTTGCTTTAAACTTTGAACGTTGTAACTTTGCAGATGTTGTTTATGCTAAAGCAGCAACATTACACGCTAGCTTAAGTTAGAATAGTGAAATCGTGGTTTACCACCCCTTTAACTCATTAAAACTTGCGGATGTGTGGTTTACATAAGAAAAGCACACAAAATAATTACAAGCAGTGTGAAGATTAGATTCTTAGGCTAAAACTGTAAGAAGGACAAAATTCATTATCGAGCAACTTCTATAAGAGGTGTGTGTGTGTGTGTGTGTGTGTGTGTGTGTGTGTGTGTGTGTGTGTGTGTGTGTGTGTGTGTGTGTGTGTGTGTGTGTGTGTGTGTGTGTGTGTGTGTGTGTGTGTGTGTGTGTGTGTGTGTGTGTGTGTGTGTGTGTGTGTATTCGGTGCAAAAATACAGAGCTTCTAACAGGTCATGGAAAAGAGGAGGGGGTCAGGTGATGAGCCAAAGACTCAATAAGCATCTGACTCGTCTCTCTATAAAGCGAAGGAAGAATTAATTAAGGTTGGGTAAATCTGATCCCCAACCAAATCCTGCCAGCATGAATGACCACACATAAGACACACTGTGAATTCTGGGTGGGGAAATGTTGTTTTAAGCCCCTGGAGCAGAGAGTGTTAGAAATGGTGCTGTTTGAGAAGGTCTTGCACATACTATTTGGCTAATAGACATGCTATTTTTAAACCAGGGAAAATAGTAATGGCATTGTGCTTTTGGAGAACTTTGTTGCTGTTTTAGGAGGAATGGCGTTTTTGTAGCTACTCAGTGGCCCAGAGGTTGCTAGTGATTTGTTGACAGTTTTTGAGAACATGGCTTATAGTACGCCTATGATAGATGTTTGGAAGCTTGAAAATGTTTGACAAAACCAAGTTTGACAAGTCTTGAAAGTATTTTCCATTACAACACACAAAGGTACTAAAACTAGTCTAAATGCATCCCACTACAATACGTTGTCAAAGGTTTTACAAGTCAAGTCAACTCAACTTTATTTATATAGCGCTTTTAACAATGTAGATTGTTTCAAAGCAGCTTTACAGTGTTAAACAGGGAAATAATGCAGCATAATTTTATTCAGCTGTATAGCCATTCTGGAGAAAACGCTGATGTAATCAGTTCATTTCAACTATCATACAGTGATAGTGTGGGCTTTAGATCAATAATTAGATCAGTAATTTAGTTTATATGGTTAATTTAGTTTATTAATTAGATTTATTTCGATGTTTAGTTGAAAAATGTAGTGTCCCCAACTGAGCACGCCAAGCCAGAGGCAACAGTGGCAAGGAAACCAAAACCCCATTAGGTGACCTAATGGAGAAAAATAAACCTTGGGAGAAACCAGGCTCAGTTGGGGTGCCAGTTCTACTCTGACCAATTAACAAACAACGTATGATTATTATTATTATTATTCTGGCAGCTTTACAGGTCAGAGGTCATAATAGATCGGAACATTCGAGGGACCGGAGGCAACATGCTGGAGACAGGTTTATTGAGGATGATGTTGATTAAATAATTATCAAAGTGCAATATTCGAATGATCGGAGGCAACACGCTGGAGACGGGTTTATTGAGGATGACATATCGATTTAAGTATTATTTAATTGTAATATTCGAACAATCGGAGTCAACACGCCGGAGACGGGTTTATTGAGATGCTGTGTCGATGAGGCAGTTGCAAGGGGAGTCTATAATCACGGTCTCTGCAGACACTTCAGGGTCCTGTGTTGGTCTTCTCTGGGCGCAGGTCCACCATCTGAACTGGATCCAGCCCGGATCTGGCTGACTGCAGTAAACCTCGGGTAAAACAGAGAGACTATCATTAGCTTAGATGCCATTCTTCTGATGATGTAACGAGTACATCAGGTGTTATGGGAAGTGTTCCCGGTTCCGGCTGACCTAGTTAATGCAGCCTAACAATCATTTAATTGAAAAAGTGTTTTTGTGTATGCCACAGTAAAGAGATGTGTTTTTAGTCTAGATTTAAACTGACTGAGTGTGTCTGCATCCCGAACAATGTTAGGAAGACTGTTCCAGAGTTTCGGAGCTAAATAGGAAAAGGATCGACCGCCTGCAGTTGATTTGGATATTCTCGTATTATCAACTGGCCAGAGTTTAGAGACCGCAGTAGACGTGATGGAGTATAATATGTTAAGAGCTCGCTCAAGTATTGGGGAGCTAAACCATTTAGTGCTTTGTAAGTAATAAGCAAGATTTTAAAATGTATGCGATGTTTAATAGGCAGCCAGTGCAGTGTTGACAGAACTGGGCTAATATGGTCATACTTCCTGGTTCTAGTAAGAACTTGAGCTGCTGCATTTTAGACCAGCTGGAGTTTATTTATTAGGCGAGCAGGGCAACCACCCAGTAGAGCATTACAATAATCTAGCCTTGAGGTCATGAACGCATGAACTAACTGTTCAGCATTTTGCATTGAGAGCATGTGCCGTAATTTAGATATATTTTTAAGATGGTAGAATGCAGTTTTACAGATGCTAGAAACGTGGCTTTCAAATGAAAGATTGGTATCAAAGAGCACACCCAGGTTCCTCACTGACGACGAGGACTTGACAGAACAGCCATCAAGTGTTAGAGAGTATTCTAGGTTACTATTTGTGGAGCTTTTTTGTCCAATAATTAAAAATTCATTTTTTTCTGAATTGAGTTGCAGGAAATTACCGGTCATCCAATGTTTTATATCAGCTATGCATTCCGTTAATCTTGTGAATTGGTAAGTTTCTTCAGGGCGTGAAGAAATATAGAGCTGAGTATCGTCAGCATAACAATGAAAACTAACGCCATGCTTCCTAATGATATCTCCCAGTGGTAGCATGTACAGGGTGAAGAGTAGCGGTCCTAGCACTGAGCCTTGTGGTACTCCATACTGAACTTGCGATCGGTGTGACATCTCTTCATTTACTGCTACAAACTGATAGCGGTCGCATAGGTATGATTTAAACCATGATAAAGCAATTCGACTAATACCTACATAATTCTCGAGTCTATTCAAAAGAATGTTGTGGTCGATAGTATCAAATGCAGCGCTAAGATCGAGTAACACTAATAGAGAGATACAGCCACGATCGGATGATAAGAGTAAATCATTTGTAACTCTGATGAGAGCAGTCTCAGTGCTATGAAACGGTCTAAATCCTGACTGGAAATCCTCACAGATTCCATTTCTTTCTAAAAAAGGAACATAATTGTGAAGACACTGCCTTTTCAAGTATTTTTGACAGAAAGGGTAGATTTGAGATTGGTCTATAATTGACTAATTCTGTAGGATCAAGTTGCGTTTTTTTAATAAGTGGTTTAATAATAGCCAACTTAAAAGTTTTCGGTACATATCCTAATGACAAAGATGAATTAATGATATTAAGAAGAGGATCTATGACCTCTGGTAGCATCTCTTTTAATAGCCTAGTCGGTATAGGGTCGAGCATACATGTTGTTGATTTTGATGATTTAACAAGTTTAGCCAATTCTTCTTCTCCTATAGCAGTGAATGAGTGTAATTTTTCCTCAGTGACGCTATAATTCTCTGTCTGATGTGATACTGTACTAGACGGCTGCATGGTTAAAATTTTCTTCCTAATATTATCAATCTTACATGTGAAGAAGTTCATAAATTCATTACTGCTGTGCTGTTTACAATCATCAGAAGTTGAAGCTTTATTTTTGGTTAATTTAGCCACTGTATCAAATAAATACCTTGGTTTGTGTTTGTTTTCTTCCAAGAGAGTTGAGAAATAAGCAGATCTAGCAGTTTTTACGGCCTTTCTGTATGCGATCATGTGCTCTTTTCACGAATTACGAAATACCTCTAGTTTTGTTTTCTTCCAGCTGCGCTCCATTTTTCTGGCTGCTGTTTTTAAGGGCCCGGGTGTGCTCGTTGTACCACAGCGTTGGACTATTTTCTTTAATCTTCTTTAAGCGCAGAGGAGCAACTGTGTCTAAAGTACTGGAAAAGAGAGAGTCAATAGTTTCTGTTGCAACATCGAGTTCTTCTATACTATCTGGGATGCTGAGCAGATGATACTGATGAGGAAGATTATTTAAAAAGCAATCTTTAGTAGCGGCAGTGATTGTCCTGCCATTTTTGAAGCGAGGGGGCGGCTTTGCAACCTTAGCTAAATTAAGTATACATGATACTAAGTAATGATCTGAGATGTCATCGCTCTGCTGCAGAATTTCAACGGTATCAACATTTATTCCATGTGACAATATTAGGTCTAAAGTATGATTATGGCGATGAGTGGCTCCTGACACGTGTTGCCTAACTCCAATAGAGTTTAGTGTGTCTTTAAATGCTAATCCCAATACGTCTTTTCCGTTGTGTACATGGATATTAAAATCACCAACATTTAGTACTTTATCTAAGGCCAGTACTAACTCTGATAGAAAATCAGCAAATTCTTTGATAAAGTCTGTATTATGCCCTGGTGGCCTGTATACAGTAGCTAACACAGATGTTGAACGGGTTTTATCATGTACACTACATAGCGTTACATAAAGCATTTTATTTGAAACTAGACTTCTGAGTAATACTGAAGATATTATAAATTACAGCAACTCCTCCCCCTTTACCTTTCAGACGCGGCTCATGTTTATAACAATAATCTTGGGGGGTGGACTCATTTAAGGTAATGTAGTCGTCAGGTTTTAGCCAGGTTTCTGTCAAACAGAGCACATCTAGATTATTATCTGTAATAATATCATTAACAATAAGCGCTTTTGGGGAAAGGGATCTAATATTCAGCAACCCAAGCTTTATCAATTGTTCATCTGTATTATATCTTTTGTTTATTTGTTGGACATCAATTACATTTTTACTGTTGAATGGTTTTGATGTTTTTTTGTATTTACTAATTCGGGGAACAGACACAGTCTCTATGTGATAATATCTAGGTGAAAGAGTCTCTATGTGCTGGGATTTATCTGACTCCGGTAACGTGAGACAGCTAGCAGACGGTCGGTTTAGCCAGTTTGTCTGCTTCCTGACCTGGGCCCTAGTGAGTCAAGGTTTAGCTCTAAGACTATGTGCCAAATTACTAGAGAGAAGAGCGGCACCACCCCAGGAGGGATGGATGCCATCCTTCTTCAACAGGTCAGGTCTGCCCCAAAAATTTTTCCAATTGTCTATGAACCCTGTTATTTTGCAGACACCACTTAGACAACCAGCTATTGAGTGATAATAGTCTGCTAACTATCTCATCACTCCTTTTTACAGGGAGTAGTCCAGAACAATAAACAGCCTCTGACATCGTACTAGCGAGTTCACAAACCTCTTTAATGTTAATTTTGGTGATCTCCGACTGGCGAAGTCGAACATCATTAGTGCCGACGTGAATAATAATCTTAGAGAATTTACGATTAGCTTTAGCCAGCACTTTTAAATTTGCTTTGATGTCAGGCGCTCTGGCTCCCGGTAAACAAGTGACTATGGTGGCTGGTGTCTCTATCTTCACGTTCCGTGTAATAGAATCGCCAATGACTAGGGCACTTTCAACAGGATACTCAGTGGGTGCTTCACTGAGAGGGGAGAACCTGTTTGATGTTCTAACTGGAACGGAAAAGCGGTTCTTTGGTCTGCGACTATGCTGCCTCACTGTTACCCAGTTTCCCTGCTGCGAGGGCCCTGCAGCCGGAACCGAAGAATGTACAGAGTTCACTAAGCTATTCGCATCCAAATCAGTGTCTAAAGCTGTTACATCCTCACTACTCTCAGATAAGGTATGGATGCGTGTTTCTAATTCTGAAATCTTCTCCGTCAGCCTAACTATCTCCTTACATTTATCACATGTGAAGCCCTGTTCGCCAGCGGAGAAGCCTATACTGAACATGCGGCATGTGGTGCAAGTGATAATGACAGGAGAAGACATGACTTACCGTGTTTGTTGATTAATCAAACTTACCACAATCGTTTGCTGGACACTATTTACTAATCCAACTTATGAACTCAGAAAAAGGGAGACCCGGGTGCAGAGATAACAAGCTAACAGGCTAGCGAAATGCTAACGTGTGATGGTGATTTAGATTAAAAGCTAGCGATGTCAAATTTAACGTGATAGGCAATTTTTAAACAATGTATGGTGATGAGTAAGTTATATTTAGCAGTAGAACAAAGAGGAAATATCAAAATAAAGATTCAAATGTAAGCAAGGCTGTACAGAGCTACAGACTTGAGCTACAGAGCTACAGACACGGCAGGAGGCAGACAGGAGCAGACAAGGCATATCTCCTAGAAATCCTAGGCAAAAAAGGAATGCATATGAATTTTTAGCATCATTTGGAAACAATCCTTAAAGCTGCAGTCCGTTAGCCTAGAAATCTAGACGCACATAAGCGGCAGAAAATGTATTTTGCCGCGAGTGTAGTCTAGCAACTCTCGGTAGACCTGAGAGCTGGAAAAAACAAACTCTGGTCAGGCCAATCACAACGTGTGTAGAGTCGGTGGGCGGGCTTAACATAATGACGCCACGTCACGGCAGAGTTGCGGAAGTTCCGCGTGCTACTCGTAAACAAAGAAGCTGACGAACAGCGGTCTTTCTAATCGGCTTTGGCCGCGACTCTGGAAGACTTGGAGTTAAGCTTTTCTTTGAGAAAAGAACAAAGAACGGCACTGAAGTCATTCTTAAGAAAAGAAGATATGTTCGAAGTTTTGCCTACCGGATACAGTGAAACTCTATCAACTAACGTTAGCTCGGCTTCACCTTCTTCTTTGCTCTGGTTGGTCATGGCGCTATCCAATTGCGTGGAAAGGGAATTTGAAAGACAACCGTTTATCCCGCCCCTCGGATTGAGCCCTGTCAATGGTGAGTTTCCAGACCCAACATCTTGATGTGGGTCTGGCTTGTCAGGCTAGCAGTCCGTAACTTTTTGCGCTCTAGCGGTTAATAAACAGAACTGCATGCGTCTTGCAGAAGAACATTGTTCGCCATATGTCTATGGCGAGTCACGCAGGGACTGTACTCCTCCGCAGCGGTTCCTCCCAGACCGCTCTGAAATAGTCCCAATATAAACACTTATTATAAGTGTATCATAATGATTCAGGGTAAGACAAAAACACGGTTTGGAAAATGGATTCATGTTGTACATTCTCATTATATAATTTTTGTAAATCTTGAACACAAAAAAAGTTACGGACAGCAGCTTTAAGAGATAAAATAAGTCAGTGCAGTAAAAGAGAAACCTATGAGCAGGTTTCCTTGCATGGTATCGGCTGTAATTGTGTTAGAATTTATTTTAGCATTCCCATAATATGTTTTGACTATATGGACGTCTTTGTTTTGGTGTCTTATAGGTTGACAGTTGCAAATATTCTGACCCCACTATTTTGTATGAAAGCCATATCAGTCACTGAGTGGGGTTAAATGAGGATACATTTGTGTTTTTCATTCATGCTGGTAAAAGAGGTTTTTTATATCACAACAACAAGACCTTTCTCAAGGCACAATATTGTTTCCTCCTACTGGTAAACATATCTCTCACATTCTTCAAATGAATGTTAAGAGATTTCGGGTAGAATCCAGCTACAAGTCTCTCTTTGGAACAACCTTTTGAGAGTAATAGATTGTTAAAACTATGGACAAACACAGACAGTGTTACTCAACTCAGGCACAGCAGGGTCTGATTTTTCACATAATAATTGTGCCTAAGGGAAAAGTCCAACTTTCAGCTTCATTTGAACTGTTTTCCTTTTTCATATGAAACAGCAAGAATCAAACCCTAAATGTAGGGGAGAACCGGAGCGAAAGTAACACGGGACAAAAGTAACAACGCGATTTTCTCCGAGCCCTGAATACATTTGCATTTCAAGCTATGACAGCACGTTCAGCACACAACCCATGACGGATCTGCCAAATATCATGTGATTCCGCCATCGTTTCCCGCGGTTAGGTCCGAAATGCAGTTTTCAAGTACGGCAAGTCAATTAATGAAGCGGTACTTTTTTTTCTAATTACAAGTTGTGTTTCTTGTTTCATGTGTCACAGTAATGATCAATCTACGGGTTATTTAGTGCTGTTACACACCCTGAAGGTTTGTCTTTTCAGAGTTTTTCAGTATAAAAGTAAATCGTGTTTAAATGTCAGGACTTCCTGTCGGGACGAAAGTAACACTTGTCACTTTTGTCCCGCTATTATATATATAATGCATATTATGCAAATTTAATTTAATAAAATTTTTATATTGTTCATACTGTTGAAGAAAAAACTTATCAAATAGATTGACATTGCAAATAAAAAATATTCTAAACAATTCAAGTTTGTACTGTCATATTACATTTGAAACATTTGATGAACTTTAACATATAAAATGAAAATATAATTTAATAATTTTTTTGCAAAGATAAAGGACAAAATATATTTGCAGTTACATATTAAGAAGGTCATAGTCAGGTATGTTTAATAAAAACAAGAGTAGCACCAAAAAATCTAGCTAGTATTGTTGTGTTACTTTTGACCCACCTGTGTGTTACTTTCGTCCCACCTGATGGGGTCAAAAGTAACAATGTGCAGCTTATGTTCAAAGTGAAATTATACTGTAGTCGTTCTACATTTGTACAAAATACCACCTGCTATTGATAGACCACACTTGTGAGTTATTGGCCACAGCAAAAATATATCTCGGTCTAAAACATTATCTTTTAAAATTACGATTTTCTGAAAAATGGTACTTTCGTCCCTGCTCTCCCCCTATCAGGTTTTCATAGTGGCCTTCCAAAGTTCAGAATGAGATACAGATTTACATAAAACTTAGCTCTAAACATTCTAAAAAAAAAAAAAAAAAAGGTCTGAATTTTACAGATTCTTTCTTTCTTTCTTTCTATTTGTTGGTGCATTTTTTTCACCAAGCATGAGTTTTGGGTCATGTAATAAAACTCACAATTCTAACCTTAGTTCAACAGTCTGGAGTGTGGGTTTGGGGATGAGTTTAGAGAGAGTAATATGTTCAGCACAAATGTCGCCAGTACTGTTCTAGAACTGTGAGCGCGAGGTCTTTCTTCCTGCCGTCACACCTCTGCCTTTATCCTGTTTCTGTGAGTGGCTGTGGCTGAGAGGAGCAGCGCGTGCCGTTGAACACAGACAGCAGCTGACAGACGTGAATGAGCGAGCTACACATGAGCACACAGTGTTGCCACGGATTTATCACTTATCTGCTTCCTTTGTTTTATATTTAAAGAATTTAGTTTGACCCGTTATGATTTCCATTCTTCTCTTGTGCTTATATTACTACTCACTACCACAGAGCTTTAGTTCATCCAGTTTCAGACATCTCAATTCAGATTGTTAAAAAAAATTTAGTCGTTATCTATATCATACTCGTCGTTCTACTGTATGAAAAAAAGATATAGGAAATGAAAACATATGTATTGGACAGTTGGCTGCATTGTATTACTTGGCAACACTGAAAGCGAAATGAGTTTGTTTACGTTACCATGGCAACACCCACACAAGCTGCGCTCGTAGCCAGGATCTGTGCTGAGCTGAGAGGTAAATAAAACAATATCGAGTGCAACAGTACTTTTCACTAGATTCTACTACTTAAAGTCTTTGATTAACCCAAGTCGTTGCTTATCAAACAGTGTTGTATCGCAAACAAACATCAGTACAATGACCTCAGAGGCTAATGAGGAAAATAAACCGGGTGGAAGGTGTTTACTGGGAAACTGGGTTGAGGAGGTGAGTTTCACACAACATGTCTAAATCATTCTGCAGGCTGAAACTTTAGCAAAATATTGCTTGTGATACTGGCATGAACATACTTTCTTTCATGAGCTTCAGAGGGCTACAGCATTGCTAGACAGGACTGGGCCTAGATCGTGTGTACATAAGTACGGACACACAGGGATTCTTACTATGGACGTGACTGCTGAAGTGCAGGGGATTAGTACATTCAAAGCGGCTTTCAATGCTCCTAAAATCTTTGGGGTGCGACAAAAAGGTATTAAATGTTATATATATATATATATATATATATTAAATGTTTTTGTTTAATTTGCCTAAACTGCTAGGAATTATGCAGACCAGTTATATACACCATTCCATACTGCCATACAAAACGATTCTCGACAAAACCTTATCTAGCTAGATAGAGTTTACCTTGATGAGGTATATTATTAAATTAATTTGACTTATAAGTCAAGTCACCTTCATTTATATAGCGCTTTTCACAACACAGATTGCTTCAAAGCAGCTTTACCGTGATAATAGGAAATTCATTTTGTTTTAGATGAAAAGCTAAAGTAAGTTTTCGATTGATTAATTTCTGTTGTAAAAACTGATTAGTTATTTAATTTGGCGCCATGTAAACAACATCATCCTCAACTAAAACAGAAAACTGCAATGCGTTCCGGACCATTATAAGTTAGTAACATTAATTAATAAAGTTGTGTTTCTTCAGATTAGTCCACAGAGCTTATTTCAAATAAAAGCCTGTTTTTTGTCTGCTGCATAAATCTTTTAAATAAATTTCACTTTGGTTTTCATTTTAGGAAGACGAACTGAACTTTTGGAAAAGGAACTCATCAAAAGCATAAGGTAGCTAAATAAAGAAACATTTACTTTAAAGTTTAATGTTCAACGACTTCATTGTATGTAAAACACAAATGACATTTTATTGTCCTCCCACATTTCTTGTTTCATGTGTGAATAGAGGAAACAGTGGGAGAGGAATGATGTAAGAACATTTGTGTCATTGTTAGATTCATAGTTCAATTAAATCATTTTAATTTTCTGCTTATTTTTTTTATGTAACCTTGACAACAAGTCTCTGACCCCAGACAAGTGGTTGCAATATTGTTTTTAAATAAAAAAGAGACAAAAACTGGAAAATATTACTCTGAAGTGAGACAGTACCTCATACCCACAGATTTGGTATTGGCCGGTAGGGGAAGCCAAATGTGGGCAATTCTACTTATATTATTCTAAGAACTTCATAGAAAATGTGAACTTCCTGTTGATAACAGGACATTTTCTATGAAGTTCTTAGGATAAATCAGTTAATGGATCTAAAGGTGAATAAGATACACTATATAGTAGTATTTACTACTTTATCTATGAAATTCTAACCACAATGCACAAATATCTTGTTTTTGGCATCATAATTAATTTCTTGTATATAAGGAGTTGGCTCTTATTTTGCCAGATTACTGTCCCTGTGAATAATTACAAGACAGATGTGCCTACATATATTTCAATCATATTTTTTTCTCTACCATCTGTTGATTTGGAGAGATTCCTTTTTCTACTCTTAGTCATGACTCATGAGTTATTACCTCACCATCTTCAGACATTATAGCGACTGTGTATTTTTAAGTATTTATAGATTAGCTTTATTAGGCATTTAAAATCTGACACTGACTGGGTGTGAAGCAAAGAAGGCAGCATCCTGTACTTCCAGGCGTGTCAGAACAACTACCAATCTGAGATGAATGGGAATGCTAACAGATAGCTCGCTCTCTAGGTATATTAAACTCCCTGGTTAAGTTTACAAAAACAAATTAGCTACAGTTGTTTTTAGCTTAATATTTTAATCTGTTTTACAGTGATAAAATACATGCAGAGCGGAACGCAGACCCTCCAGACCCTGAGTTGTGCTCTGTGACCAAAGCAGACTACAAGGTGGAGGTCTTCAAGTCTGTCCGCACACCACTGACCATGGTCAGTTTCTATTCACCATAACCTTTAGGGAGTAATATTTGACCGTCTTGTGGGCAAAGCATTTCAGTTTGAAGTGACAAAAAGGTCTATGGTAAATAGTTCTAAGACCTGTAAATATTTTTTTCTTTGAACATGTACATTTACATAAGTGTGTATTGGTGTGTGTGAATTTGTGAGCCTTTCTCTTTTGGGAGTTAATCTGCTTGTCTCTCACAGGATCATGATTACACAACCGAGCAGGCCATTACATTTTGGAGTGATAACCATCAGAAGATTCAGGTCAGCATATAGTGAGATTTCAGTGAATACATTTATTTATTGCAATATTGGAGTGGTTTTATAATGTTGATAATGTTTTCTTTTCACAGGGTGTTACAGCAGTTAAAACTAAAGATAGTCCATTTAAAAGAAATGCCACCTTTAGTACACCAATCGGTGAACAACTAGATCATCTGGATGACAAAGAGCTGTACCCATCAAAAAATAATGCTAATTTGTGAGAATTTTTTGTTGTTGTTAATAATTTCATTATCTCCTGTTAAATGTCTTAATTTTAGTGATTTATAACCATTTTAAATCACAAATAAACAGTTAATTTGCAGAAATGCAAGCCTTTGAATTGCACGGCTCTCTGGAATTCTGATTGGTCAGTCACTGTATATCATGATACCCGATCACATTGTCATGGTTTATTGTATGCTAATGACTACTTGACTGAAATGACCATAATGACCCTTTTTTTTTTTTTTTTACTAATTTTGTGTTCTTGTAACATTTTTAAAATGGTGTTCTAGACAAAATGCAGTAATGTAAGGCAGTACGCTCATCTAATCCTGTCAGTCACAGACAATGCTAGTCTATAAATGGCTGCTCACTTCACTCCTGTACTGTGGCATATCAAATCACCACCTCAACTTCATCTTTATTTGTATTAATTTCTATTATAAATGATGGTTAATTAATAATTAATCAAGAAGGAATTTTTAGGTCAAGTCATCCAATGTCCTCCATCAGAGACAGCAAGCCAAATCTACTTATCTTAAAGGGATAGTTCACCCAAAAATGAAAATTAGCCTATGATTTACTCACCCTCATCCTAGGTGTATATGACATTCTTCTTTCAGATAAATAAGAGTTATATTAAAAAAGCCCTGGCTCTTCCAAGCATTATAATGGCAGTGACTGTTGCTCTGTTTTTGAAGTCCATAAAAAATGCATCTGTCCGTCAAATAACGTGCTCCACACGGCTCTGGGGGGTTAATAAAGGCCTTCTGAAGCAAATCGATGCGTTTGTGTAAGAAAAATATCCATATTTAAAACTTTATAAAGTAAATTATCTAGCTTCCGGCGAATCGCCTTCCGTATTCAACTTACGGAAAAAGTGTAGTGCCCTGCCCGCGCCTCTCGTAGTTCAAAATGCTTACGCTACGTCTGACGAGCGTAACTGGTGTGCAATGTTGTCAGACGTAGCGTAAGCATTTTGAACTACGAGAGGCGCGGGCAGGGCACTACACTTTTTTTGGGGTGAACAAACCCTTTAACTCGTTAGTTTCTCGTTTGGTTTAGTACTTATACTCCTTGTGTTCCTGCTGTCTTTATCCTGTCTCCGACAATATTATGGTGCATTATCGCTGTTTTTTCGCTGAGTTTTCCTGTGAGTTTTGTGGATTAAAGACTGTTTCTGTGATTTATTCATCTCCGTGAGCTTTATACTACAACCACCCGTGACATAAGACAGGACCATAACAGTGAGCGTTTTTTCTTCCCCTTTTGTGTCTTTTTTTGTCGAACTGGATGCGCGAATGAGGCGGATTCGCGTCCTTCGCGCCGCGGGACCTCCAGACGTGCGTCAATGCGCCTTTCCATTGACTTAACATTGAAATCACTCGCGCCATACGCTCTATTTGCGTTTGGTGTGAACGCAGCATTACGCACTACCCTGATCGCTGAAGGCATGCCTTCCAGTGGACGGTCCAAAAGGGGATTTCTGCACTTTCGAGGAGTGGGTGCTGGTGAACAGCAACTCACCTTTCAACATCTGTCCCATTGAGGATAACTCCGCAACCAGCTCCACTCCATCACCACCAGAGACCAGCCATCCAACACCAGCGAGTGACATGACGGAGAAGTGACATGTGCCCACCGCAGACCATGGAGACAGCCAGCCTGCTCTGCAAGGACGGAGAGTGTCATAGCCACAGAGCCTGGACCACAAACAGAGTCTGACCAGGTGCATGAGCCAGCAACATCATGCGTCGCAGAGGGAGTGCTTGTGGAGCTTGAGGGCTGGGAGGAGAGCCCCACCCATACCACTACCCCTGTGGATGAGATGTCAGTGGCATCTGGCATATGTTTAGAGAAACTAAAGTGCAATGGTAGCTCTTATTGACTTTTTAGGAGAGGTTATACCCAGTGTTCCAGTATCTCCAGCATTCCCTGAATCTCCAGAATACCCGCCCAGCCTCACTCTCCCACCTCCTTAATCAGCCAGTTCCTCAGCCCTGCCTCCGCTGCAGTCCTTCAGCCCCTCTACAGCTCCCATTGGCATTGAGGACCTGGCCAGTCTTCCATCCATCAGCTCCACCCAGCACAGAGGATCCCCTGGTTCCACCTCTAGCCTCTGTGCCCTTGGCTCTTGCCTGCACCTTTGGCTCCGTCTAGCTCCGCCTCTGTCCTCGGTTCCACCTGGGTCTCCTTCAGTGGTGGCTTCTTCTTTGTTGGTCGTCCCCAGGGTGTATACTATCAAGTCGGCAACAACATAGCTTCTTCCGCCTTCGACTCTGCCCTGGGTTAGGACAGTGGGGGAGGGAGAAAACACCTCACTCCATCTATGGCTCAAAAAAGGCTTACCTAAAGAAAGACCGCGATATCATTAGAAAACCTTAAGCGGCTACCATATCTGGGGCCGGTTGCATAAACCGTTAAGACTAGTCTTACAAGTTAGACATACATTTTTTCTTTAAGACTGTTCATAATTTTTTTTTATCAGTTACATAAAAACATAGACTGGCCTAATTTGATACGAAAAGTAAGACTGAATGCCACTTGCCTAACTGCTAGTGGCTCATACTAGATCTTAAGACACTGTCTTAACATAAAGGCTTAGTTTATGCAACTGGCCCCTGATGTTGCTGCCTCTCCAAGGGGGAACCACAACACATGAGAGAGAGACCTCAGAGCTAAAACTATTCAGGCTTTTCATAACCCTGGTTCATACACCAAGTGTTTCCTTACTTTAAATACCCAATTTATCTAGGGAGGGAAGAACACTTACCCTTAAGCAATTTGCCAGAGTGTAGTTCGAAGATATATGCAAAACGCGCCAGTTACTGTACATCATCAGTCCAGCCTCAGAGCCTGATGCAAGTGCTTGGAACAACCTCTAGTACAATTGGTTATTTGATGCCATAAAAAGAAGAGAGTGAAGGCGCTTTTTTTTTTTTCACAGTCTATGGTCCTCCCCCAGGTGATGCGGCTGCTGTGGGAGGGAGCAGTCTCTGCACGCTACTCGGAGGGTGAGCACAAGTGGCTACAACTCTCCCTCTGGCCCTGCCTTCAGTCTGTGGCGGGCCAAATCCTCAGAGGCTTTAGGCGGGGATCTGGAACAGCACAGGATGTATTTCCTGAACGCTACTGATTGTGCCCTCGCCTCTCTAAACTTTCCGACCACAATCTCTACAGACGTGCCAAAAATCTCTAAGGGCGAGACCAGGATATCTAGGAGAAAATTTCTCTTTCTCCCTGATGTCCACCAGGTTCAGCCACAGGTGCCACTCTGTTACCACTATTGCTGCCATCATGCGACTAATAGCAGTGGCTGTTTGCTTGGTGGCACGGAGGGCTAAATCTGTGGTGCTGCGCAACTCAACGACCGCAGACAATCCCTGCCTCTAATCCAAATCCCTCAGCAGATCTGCTTGGTAGGGCTGCAGCCACATATGCCCTGCCATTCAATTGTAAGGTGGTCTGAAGGGGACAAAATGGCATGGCAGGAGCCTTCAAAGCGGATGACTCGCCCTGAGAGAGATAGCTCACAAGCGTGCGTCTCCTTTACCAGGGGCATCCTCACATCTCCATATTCATCTCAGAGATCAGGAAGGAAAGGAAGGCTCATGGGGGAATAGCGATTATGGCCTGACATAAAGCACTCGTACAAGCTACCACGAGCGACTTGCTGTTAATCACAACCCCAAGCCATATCCAATCTGGCTGTGGAACAGACCATGACATCAAACAATTCCCCGTATGCAGGGCTGGCAGGTTGAGAGAACTCAGTACAAATACAATCCTCTACCTCTTCAACCACATCCACCTCCTCTTGGCTGGATGGCGCCAGCAACATGCTCTCTGGATCGGATTACTTGAGAGACAAGTCCTTATCCAACAGATCTTTTGATTCCGTGACAGAGGAGTGTAAATGTTTCTTGAACTCCTCTGCTAGTTTGACCTGCGATCCCCAAGACGCCTCCGCTGTGCCTCAGCAACAGCAGGACCTAAGATGGACGTAGATGCTTGTTCTACATTCCTCAAGAATAAGGACAAATGCAAACAGCTTTCTCATTGAGAATTTCTCACAATGAGCGCATTCAGAAACCTTGAGAACTGAACGTGGATGCTCCTCGCCTAAAAAATAAACGTGCAGTTTGCGTGTGTTCTCAAGTGCCAAATATCTGGAACACGGAGGCACACACTTCCTGAAACACTTGCTAGAATCCATTCTGGATACTTCCTTCACCACACACTAGCTAGCAATACAAATAGCTCCTGAAGACAAAAAAACTGATGACGTGTACTACGGGCACCCTCTTTTACTTCCGGACACTTGATGTTTTATAAACAAATTTCGGGAGGAGCACATTCAGGAAATTAAAACTGTTAAGTGGAGCAGACCCAGATAATTAAACCTAATTGAACACAAGAGGAGCTCATTAAAAAATCAACGATAGGAGGTGTATATAGACAGCCGATTTACCTTCCTGTCGTTGACTGTTTTCTTAGCATCCCTCCACCACCCCTTCTCCTCACTTAATTAAACTCACATAAGACATCAAATTAATATATGTAGTCTAGTTCTAGACTATTTCCATCACGGGGGGGTACTCTGGGTTCGGGCAAAATTCCGAGCCCGGAGCCCTCCCCCGGACAGCACGCCAAATACGCATAATATTTACTCTATTTAATTTGATGTAAGTGTGAACTCGTGAATCTGCTTATGTTGTCACTAGCTGTCACCAGCGTATTCACACAGGTTTCAGACACTGGTCCAGCTGATGGCGTCCCCATAGCAACTATCCAAAATGCAGTGCGAGTTCCACTTCAAAAGGAAACCCAGGTTCCCTATAGTGTGACAGCATGTGTATTAATTAGTGAGAATTTACAGCAAATTAATTAGGTCTTTTTCGTGGGCAAAGTTGTGTAACATTTTACATGCCAAAGTATGACTTTCTTATGACTTAAAGGTTTTAATAAAGAGCAAGTAAACACTTAATTCTTCTCTAATAAAACAAATTGACAATTGACTTTGGACAAATGAGGAAATTGTTATTTTGGTACAGACAGCAACCATCTGTCCCTTTTCACCATGAGAGGATCGCTAGCCATTTGCTGAAAATCGACTGATGCTCTGTTTTTCTTTGGATCAGGGTGGCTTACTTTCTCACAGCTGTGCTGTCAATCAGAGAGCTACTCTGTCGCTGCTCCTCTTTCATGCTTTCAGCAGGGATTAACGCTGGGTAACTATGGCAACAAGTAATTGTAGACTTCATTTATTCAGTTTCCTTTTGTTTTTACAAAATTAGTTTTCTCTGAGGAACTCAACATAACATTTTTGAATCATGTTGCTTCAAAATAATATATATTTTAAATAATTGGCTTTTCTAAAGTTGCTCATTTAGATCTATTCTGTCATGTGTCTAGCCACATCAATATTTTTATACCGTCTTCTTAATTAATAAGACATCCCAAAGTCCTAATTTGAAACCAGCAGGGTGATTTTGACTTCTAGTTAAGTTATTAACAACTTTCTGCTGCTTTTTTTGTTGATGTTGTAATGAACCATAAGTATAAATTGAAATCTGTGACTATATTTCATAAAGCCCTGGCCAAGCATGTTTATTACTGAGTATATCAGTGCAAAGCTTTGCAGGATGACCTCTTGGCAACAGGACTGACTGTGACAGAGCTCCTAGTGGGCGGTAATTAGGAATCATGGGGGCGAGAAGTGGCTGTGAACATGAGTATACACACACAGCAGTGTACTAAAGGCACAGATGCCAGATGCCAAATGGATTCTTAATGATCAGACTATGATGTCATCCCTATTTATCACCAAAATGTTGAGAGAGCAGTAATGATCAGGGCTCTTAAACGAGCAGACAGTATAACACAATGCTTTATGATATGGAAATATTGATAATGTATTATTATTATTATTATTATTATTATTATTATTAATTTAAACTGATGGATTTAATCCTACATCAGTTAAAGGGATAGTTCACACAAAAATGAAAATTAGCCCATAATTTACTCACCCTCAAGTCATCCTAGCTGATATGACATTCTTCTTTCAGACGAATAAAATCTGAGTTATATTACAAAAGAATGTCATATACACCTCGGATGACTTGGGGGTGAGTAAATTATGGGCTAATTTTCATTTTTGGGTGAACTATCCCTTTAATACAGTTTTTAGATTAAAGGTATTGTTGGCAATTTCGGAGAGGCTAGCAATAGCAAGTTAGCTATTCATGATTACACAACCAAATTAAATGCAAGTTATCTGCATATATTATATATATTTTTTAAACAGTAAAAACAGCAATTTTATGGCAATTTAAAATAACTTTAAAATTTGTATATGAATAATTTTAACATTTATTGAAATAGAAATCTTTTGTACCATTATAAATGTCTTTAATGTAATTTTTAAACAAAATTAATGTTTTCTTGCTGAATATAAAAAAAAAAAAAAAACTCTTATACTTACCTTACCTTAAATCTTGCCTCAAACTTTTGAATGGAGTATCAAAAATATTAAGCAGAAAAAACGTTTTCAACATTGATCCAGCACAGGAATATATTTCCTTTAAAAAAAAAAAAAAAAAAAAAAAAAAAAAATATATATATATATATATATATATATATATATATATATATATATATATATATATATATATATATATATAACAGTTATTTAAATTATTTCAAAATCTTCTTGTTTTATGTATCTTTCATAAAAAATATTCCAAACTTTTAACCCATAGTGTGTGTTTAATAGACATATATATACCAAGTTCTGTCATGAAACTCTATATGGCGCAGGCTGATTGGTCTTTAAAGCAACCTGATGATATTTACATAGTTAACTACATGGCACAAGCTGATCATGCCAAATCTGCAGCCAATGAGCTTGCTGCTTAAAATTTAAATAGTTGGTTAGCATTCTCTATACACAGTGAGAACCACGCTTCATCATTTTCAGGTTGGATCGCTTTGTTTGTGTGGTGCTTTGTACAATGCAATGTAGGCTACAATACCATTTCAGAGCGGCCATTAATCGACCATTTCAGCAGTGTCCCAATTCAGAGGCTGCATCATTCGAAGGCTGCATGCAGAGGCGTGATGAAGCATGTCTCAATTCAAAGGCTCCTTCAAATGTGGCCTTCATTTCGTGCAAAGAAGAATACATTACATGGATCCTAGTTTGCGGCCCAGACTATCCCAAGATTCATTGTGCGCCGGTCAGTGTTAGTTTTGTTGATGAATAATTTTCGCCATTGGCATTTTTTAATTGACGCAAATAAGATAACTAGATAAAACCGTTTGAATGACAAAAACTATGAATAAAATTGTATACGGTTCCTTGCGTAACCGTGGCTCCCTGAGAGGAAGGAATGAGATTGCATAGCTACACTATGGAGTTCCACAAATACTTTTAGCACAAGCTAGCGGTGGAGCCCCCACTATATAACTCGGGAAACCAAGGTTACGCATGTAAACAGAGACATTCCCTTTCGAGTAGACTGTGGAATGGGTTGCCTCAATATATCCGGCAGTGTTCCACTCTTAGAGAATTTAAACAACACTTAAAATCATATTTTTTTATTTTGGCATTTGATCATACATGTGTGTTGTGTTAGTGGTGTTACCAGGTTTTTATTTTTATGCTTCATTGATTTTAAGGCTTTATTTGTGACTATGTGCTGTAATGATATAGATATAGATATATTTGAATATGATTTAATGATTATTTTGTCTTGTCCCTTGTGCAGCACTGTGGTCTGACTTTTGTTGTATTAATATGTGCTTTATAAATGGACAGGTCTCATGCTAAGAAGCATATGCCAGTGCAATTGCATCGTCAATCCAATGGGAAAGCCACTGTTTTGAAACTGCCAGCCTGGCCTCCAAAATAGATAAATAGCTGCTCAGTGACTGGACCTGTCCAGATAAGCGCACAAGAGCACGGACTGGACAAAGGGGATGCGGTGCTGAAGCAAAGTCCCGAGGGGCAAACACTTGCATGTTATAACCTGCACTCTGAACGAAGAAAGCACTTTAGGCAAATAGTCCCATCTGGGCTGCAGTCTGACCATACAGTCATCCTTACCGAACTCCATACAAGCAGCGTCCATTGACAGTGCAATACAAATCACCCACCCTCTTACCACGCTAAAGCGAGCAATAGCTCAGTCTTGAATAAAAGCACTTTCATCTCCGTTGCATACAGTGGTTCAAAGGGTGGCTCGGAAATTACCAATGACTATCCCAGACTGTTAGGACGAGAGGGGTGCAACCTCCAGATAGTGCTTTCCAACGCAGTGACCATCAATAGGTAAATGAAAAACTGAAATAGCAGCCACATACACTTTCAAAGTAGATGGCGTGCATCCAGCATCCAAACAGACATGTAGAAATGATAGAATGACAGAAACAGCACTGCTGGCTGGACCATCATTTCTCGCTTTAGAGAATGCTATATTTTTTGGTCATAAATGACTGGACAGCACTAGAGAGTTAATATCATTCATATTACTGGACGCGAGCGGCATGATGCAATGTGACTAAAGCCCTGGATACACTGCGCGATTTTAGTAATCCTATAAGATCATTACAAATCACACTGTGCGACATGGATCTATTAAACTTGGGTAGACATGTATGTAGACTGTATGATGATGACACCTATTGACTCGTAGGCTACGATGCAAGTTAGTATAGAAGAATAAAACATCAGCACTTGTGGTAAACAAAAACTATGACGAATCACACTTTGACAGTTGTAGTTTTTATGTGCGCTGAAAAAAAGAGGATGCAGCGAAAGAGGAAGAGAAAAGAGCTTGAGGTAAGCATTTTTAAGTTTTTAAGTCATGCCGCTTTTTTATTGGCTGATCAGTAGAAGTAGGCCGTAGCAGCAAACACACTGCGATGATCATGCTGAATTTCTGACACTGTCAGAATCTTTGGTCGCAAGACTGTGACAACGGCCGTCTTTGAACCTCTCTCACTGTCCGACATAGGACCAACGATTAGGATCCACGATCACAGAAATCATCACGATTGTTTCACGATGGCAATCTTTCACCTGCCAGAATCAAGGCTTAAAGACAAAATAACCCATTATAATCAGCGATGTTATTTACACTGGATGCGGCAAATCCCCGACAGTAAACTGATGCCTCGTTCTATTTATGACGTACTGACATGAAGGATAAATGCTTTGCAACAGTCACTTTGTCGCGTCCAGTGTAGACAGCTTCTAGCGTGCCGCTAGACATGGTGGAACCGGTTAATAGATGTTTTCTCCAGGTGTATGAAAAGTATTAAAAAAATACTTAAAGCATTACAATTCAACTAAACCAATTACATTTTAGTTGACTAAGTCTACTGTAGATTTAGTAGATTTACTGTAGACTAAACCTAAAATAATTCAGTATAATAGGCCCATTTAACAACGCTTGGTCTGACCTCCGCAGCCTTTGAAGTCCACATCCTTCGAAGGATGCAGCCTCTGAATTGGGTCACAGCTAATGGCTATTCGTAATTTTAAGGAAGTGATGTCTTCGTTCCTTGGAAGTTTCCGGTTAGCGCATTCAAAACATCGGCAGGAGGCGCTTGATGCACAGTGGTTGCACAATGCGGTGAAGTTAAGTCATTGTATGGGTAAGGTGGGCGATATTGTTCATCTTGGCTCCTGCTTTGATGGGGGGTCATTTCAAGCACACTATCGTATAGCAGCAGTACGCCCAAATCAGCACATACACATTTAGGCTTGTATTGTTAATCTTCTCGTTTCCACCTTTGTTGGGGGGGATTTTATATATGCTATTTGTGTTGAAGCAGTGCTCACAGCAGCGTTCCTTTACTGCAGCAGCATTAACTTTTCCACTAAAGCCCTTTGGGAAAGTGTGTTGAGTGGAAAAGCGTCCTTCAGGAAGGATTGATTCATAATTGTTTAAAACGGTGAAGACCGTATATTTACAAGAACCTTTTCTAGTAATGGCAACATAAGAACCTGCTTTTAATTCAGTTTATTGAACAAAATATCATACAATGTCTTGGATATACATATATACAAATATTACATTGGTAAAACATCACTCTGTCCTCAATCTTGACAACCACTATTCAATGCGCTTAACGCTTTAAGAAAATGTCAAATACACATCACCGGTTTCCAAAAATCTGAATATAGAAAGCACAAAAAATAAGAATTTCACCTGGAAAGACGTACTTATCTCTCAGCACAGGAAAACTTTGTTGTTAAAAAACACAACTATACAATGTTTGCAGTTTTTAAGCAGGTATGAAATATACCTGAATTGACCTCCCTCAAAAGGTATTATAATGTGTTGTTCTATGCGAGAGCGAGACACAGAACAAATATAAGCAGTGGCTCTGATCCTGATGACGTTCTGTCATCAACAGTGCTCTCAGATAACATAGACTTCTGTCTTCTCTCCCAGAAGCCAATACGTTCTCATTTTGCCTTTACCCTGAAAGAGAGGAACAACACCGATCAATAGCATGCATCAATGAGCACTCAGACAGCTGGAGGAACTAATCAACAATGGGCAATATGCTCTTTCTAAATGAAAAGACAGAGACATAGGCTGCATTTACATTACATGGTTCAAGTGACCCAATTCCGAATTTTCCTCCCATGTGGTACAGATAGGATTTGACCCACAAACGTGTAAGTAGAAAAAAAGCATAGAGTTTCAGGCCTCATTCATATGTGGAAAATGGAAATAAATCTGATATGACTTGGATACATGCATCTGCGTCTGCCATGTAAGCGGACAAATCGGATAATCACCTGTCAATCAATGCAAGTAGTATGTCATTGAAAAAGTGACGTGGCAAATTAGGTCAACTCAAGGTGGAAACCAAACCCGATCACATGACTATTTTCAATGGTGCCAAGGAGTACGAAGGCTCAACCCAATTATTTGCTGACCTATAAAGATCTTGTATTATATATTTTTGTCTGTGTCCATTGCAAATTGCCCAGTTTTTCTTTCCTTTACGGCCTAAGCTTTTCCAGGTCAGTGCATCTGGCTTGGGTTGTTATATGGATATGGGTCTCTTTTAAAAGATATCAGCTGGTCATCAAAATCAGATATAGTCAATAAATCCAAATTGGGCATCAAGACCTGTAGTGTAAATGCGGCCTTAGACTGAGCACTGAACTAAAGAATGCTGCACAGTAGGGTGGTGGAAGCTGGTCATCTCTTGTTATCCAACCATTATAAGACACAGATCGACATGAAAAGCCAACACAGCTAAAAGTTCAGATTTCACAGACTTAAGTAGCATTGAATGTAGCAGATATTTTGTCATTTGAAAATCTGCAAGTGATGGAAACAGATTATTTATCATTATGATTTTGAACATATTGCCTATTAAAATTAATGATGTTTTATTAACAAGGTTCGGGAGAAGCACGTTCAGATAATTGACACAGACGGAGAGCACTCAGCTAATCAACAAAAGAGGTATATATACACGCAGCAGTCCTACTTCCGTTTGTTGACAGTTATCAGCAACCCTTCCACCACCCCTTCGCCACACCTTTTAACTCTAAAACCACTTACATATATACGGGGGGCACTCTGGGTTCGGGCCTAATTCCGAGCTCGAAGCCCTCCCCCCAGACAGAACGCCAAATACGCATTGAATTACTCTATAAATTATATGTAAGTGCGAACTCGTGAATTCCTATTGGAAGCATAGTTTGGAACTAATCCTCAAGGATTCAAACAGAATCGATCAAAAGTCCACTAAGACTCGAATAAAATCTGGATGAACTAAAATCCTGTAGGATTTAAAGGCGTCATATGATGACATTTTAAAAGTTCATTATTTAGATTATTGGGTATAATAGAATAGGTTAACATACTTTAATGTTCAAAACACATTTTTTTTCAAATACTGTACATTATTGTTGCTCCTCTATTCCTAGTGTGCCTGAAACACGCTGATTTCTACAAAGCCCCTCCTAACGAAAAAAGCGCAGAGTGCTCTGATTGGCAAAGCTGACCCAGTGCGTTGTGATTGGCCAAAATTCAGGAAAATGTCCTCTGTAAAGTGCACTGTGCACAAGCAAACCGTTGGGGTTGTACTGCTCAGAAACAGCTTAATAAATAAATCCAGGGGCGGATTTAGTGATTTGGGGGCCCCAGGCAAAATACAGGAATTGGGCCCTATACAATTGCACACTTATAACCTTGAGGTTATTCTCACTGTTGTGGTGATTTCTGCTGCATGACCCCTCCACCCCCACAAATTTAAAATAGACTGAAGGAAATTATTATACACATAAGAATTATTTCAACTAAAAAAGAAGTGTGTCTGTGTGGAAAGTATATTGTGCATGCGTCATCTACTCGGGTCCTTCACAGAAATGAGTGAGCGCCATTTAAAACGTAATATGCACTGTTGCTCCGTATTTAATTATAACTTCAGATGCATATGATATTTTCATTTGTAGAGCCCTATGAAATCAGTTGTAGTTTTTTTTCCAAATTCCGGAGGGAAAAAAATTCCAGATTCCTTTTTTTTAATTTTTTAATTTATTTTTATTCTGGATGGTTATATAAAATTGTATTAATCAAAAAGCATGTCTAATTAATTGAAATCATGAAACTTGTTTAATTTAACAGCAATTTATTAAAAGTTTAACAAAATATATATTTATTTGTTTTATGTATTTTAATTTGATTGTTAATCAAATGAAGACATAAAACATTTATCTTTTATTCCAATGAAAATTAAACAAATCCTTTAATTTTTGTACATTCAAAGTGCTACACAACAGAGGTTTAGGTCTAGCCTTAAAATTATTACATTAAAGGGCATATTGCAGGTAAAAAAAAAAAAAAAGGCCAAATGAACATATATTAAAAATACCAAATGAAAAGGTAATGCAGGATTTAAAAAGTTTTAAAAGGAGCTCGAGCGGCGCCTGTCACGCAGCCAGTGTGTAGCTTGCCTAAAGGATGATATTAAATTAATAAACATCCACACGCGATGCTTCTTTGCCGTCGTGTTTACACTGATGAATACAAAGTATGTATATTAACACAAATGAATACAGTCTCACACTTTTTACGAAAAAAAGTTAGGAATTATGTGCTGGTAATGTATTTTATTCATGCCATGTATGTACATTCAAGTTCACTCAAATACATACTCATAACGTCATATACATCCTCACACTATTGGTGAATCGGTACGAAATAAACCCATAATACAGAATTAATGAATAAAGGATAAAGTTAAACACAATAACACTAAGTTATACTGTCTGTGGTTCGGCCGCCGGCGGGACATGTGACGGTCACGGATACGTCAGAGATGCAGCTCGGAGAAAACGTGAACTGTGCACCGTGACGCGAGTCTTGTTTTTTAAACATTTGCTTATTACCAAATCAGTCATGATGAGAAACCGCTAACGTTATATCACATAATTAGTGTGGACGGATATTAACGAGTGTGACTTTTCCTGATGGTCAAAGCCTATTAGTTTCTGTTATTGGTAAGTATCAATACTAGATGACAGCTATTGCCTGATACATGATAATAATCAGTACAGTATTGTAATCTGAGCACAGTGTTCATATCGTTAGCTAGCATATATATATATATATATATATATATATATATATATATATATATATATATATATATATATATATATATATATATATATATATATATATATATATATATATATATATATATATATATATATATATAAGCTAACACTGATCTCATCACCAAGACACCTGCCCCTGTTCTCCACTGTTTCTCCTCACACAACAATTAAATTTGTTGTTCTGTCTAATACTGGCCTGTCCCTAATTGCGTGTCATAATTGTATGGCTGTGGTCTGCAATATGAGTATTAATAAACATTTATCATTTCCTCAGCTTCCGAACTGTCATTGCGATCCATTGTTTTCCTATCGCTGAAATTCACCACACTCCCTCTCGTTACGTCACGTCCGGTTTTGGCATTTTTAGATGCGGAAGTAACATTTTCTCACAAAAACAACTCCAATAGCCTTAATAGCATATTTATAAGTATATTTTATAGAAAATCTAGTTCCTACATTATTGTTCATTGACTCACTGGAGTCTCTAACCTGCAATATGCCCTTTAAGGTATAGGCTACGCTATACTGTCCAAACTTTTATTTTGACTGGTTGCCTTGAAGACATTTTTCTGTGTGTATGTGTTATGATAATAGTTTCCCAGTGTATATAAAAAATAATATCAATAAATACAACTTTAGAAAACGAGCACGACTGGAACTCCATACCTTCATCTCCACGTCTCCTCGCAGCTGGAGTTCAAAGTAGCCGAACTCATCCAGAACTTCTTTGGTGGCTGAGGACAAATGTATCCTCAGAGCTGTGGAGGAAATTATAATAATAAATTGATAGTAAACTGGAAGATGAAAATGATTATCATTTACAAAACTTGATTTCTTTTCTGTGGAACACACTAACAACTATTTTGAAGAAGGTAAAATCTGCACTTTTCCAAATTTTACCTCACAAAACTGTTTTATGATTTCAGAAGACTGTATGGATTACTTTTACAGTATGATAATTTTTTTTCTCGAAAGGTCACTGTATGCTTTGATTGTACAGAATATTCTCCATATTCTCTATACGAAAGAAAGTAATAAGAGTCAAAGGCAGAATTTTCATTTTAGAAATTAAATTATCCCTTTAAGAGTCACAACCAATCAGTGTGAGTGCACAGCTGTGAGTGACAAATGACACCGTGCTTGATAGAAGATGATTCATCACACTTAAGAATGACGACAGACACTCTACACAAATGGAGCCCAAGTAATGTGCAATCTGTCCTGTCTATAAGAGGAACCTTTAACAGGCTCCAGTAGGTTTGGCCTTTAAGTGTGTGCATTAAGCCCCAACAAGCAGTAAACATATTATTACATGTTATAAATCAAACCGGATACATGTTGAGTGTCCTTGTCACTAATTATTAATTATTAATTAACTCCCACCTCAGGAAGTGGACTGCGAGTCTGTGGTAAGTCTCATGAACAACAGCTGTTACTTGTAAATGGGTGAAACGCATATTAAAGTTGTATACAACACTACTGAGCAGCTCTGTTCCAAACCCTAGTGAGCTGTCTACTGTCTACAAAGGCAGCTACCTTCTAAGACATCCTAACCATCACAGAAGTGACTGATTTAAAACATTCTATATTAGGCAGAAACATTCATAACAATGCAAATTGCAAACGTGAGAATATAAATTATTTTGGGTGATTCCAATAGAGTTTGCCATTAGCATGTTTCTAAGCTAACAATGTGACACTCTAATAAGCACAACAATGTATAACTCACAAATAATGGATTTTTATCTTTACTTTTCAGTATTGATTGACTAAAAAACACTGCTGTTAAGATATGTTTCGAGTTTAGGGTTAAGGCTAGGTTATTAAACTATATTCAAATAGAACAAAAAAGTTATTTAAAAATTGTAATGATATATAGCAATATTACTGTTTTTAATTTCTATAAATTAAAATATATTAAAATTACAAAACAAAGATGTAGTTAGCTTAAGCCGTTTTTCCACCGTCGGGCCAAACCGCACTTGTTGTTTAACCGTTACATTCCATGCCGGAATGAGTTTACAGACATTATGAGATGTAAATAGTGATTATGTTATGGAGGTATGAAGGTATGATCAGATATTTGTTTTAATTGTATTATTAACTTGTGCTGACTTCACTCAAATGGCACGCTTGGCCACCTACAGAAAAAACTGATAGTCAGGCAACAGACCAGTGACTAATCCTGAGTGGCGACGTCACTACATGCACTCTACCAGCATGTTAGCCAACCGTGCTAAGAATTCTGGGCCGGATAATTGTGCAGTGATGAACCAAGCTTAAGTGGAAATATAACTGAAACTGTTTCTTGCAGTTCTTAGAACCGTTCAACCCGAAGGTGGGAACGCGGCTTTAGTCTTATGTGGTAAAAATTCAGCATTTTGAACAAAGATCAAAAATGTATTTTTGTCACCAACCTTCCCCTGTAGATTCCATGCGGGATGCTGTATTGACAGTATCTCCAAATAAACAGTACCGGGGCATCTTAAGACCCACTACACCAGCACAGACAGGCCCTGCTCAACACACACACATGCAGCAGAGAGGGAGATTAATTCACTGTAGGAATCCAGTAACTACTTATACACAGTCCTAATGCTTAAAAAAAACATCAATTAAACAATGGCAACAGGCTGCAATCAGATCGCATGTACATGGCATAAATTCTTTACATCTTAACTACACACACACATTGGTATCGGTGGTTTACAGGGAAATTCCATAGCCGTAATGGTTTTTATACTTTACAAACTGTATATTCTATCCCCCTACAAGAGTGATCACCAACCTTTTCAAGCCAAAGATCCCTGACCTCAGCCTTGATGAAAGGCAAGATCTACCTATAGATTTTTCATGGCCGATTCAGAGTTTGTTTGTAGCAAATTGGCTATTTCCGATACCAGCTGCTGATTTTTTTTCTTTGTTTAAGTAAATTTATTTGTTGTTTATTTGCTCTATAACAGGTCAAACTGGCCTTAAAAAATGAGAGGCAACCACTACATTTTAATCACGATCCAAACAAGGATACACACATGTAGCATGAGCAGTTGTTTTTGACATTAGATTGCATAATTTCAAGACTTAGAGCAAATATAGAATGGTCTGACTTTAGATTTGTGAATTTTTTACATAATACACCTGCACAAAACAAAAACAAATGGACTAAATAAAAATAACAAATTTAATCTCTGACAGTAGGTGGTGCACATGGAAAAGAAGTGTTTCTTTGGGTACCGCGGTTAAAATGCCATCAAAACTCTTCTGAAGACAATTTCATTCAGAGATACATTCATGTAACCCCCCTCACCAATTCAATATTTATATTTTTCTTCCTATATTTCAAGCATCGTGCACAGTGATCTTGCTGGGCCTATTTATAGCCTACCTGGTCGACTTCATGCGTTTCCTTTTTTTTTTTTTTACAGTTTTACGGTTTTTACTGATCAGATATCTATCTGATTTATCAGGACAATTTCATTTACACTTGGTCACATAAATGTGTTTCCGCAAAACGGATATAAATCCGATCTTCAATTCCCACGCTATATGCAGATTTAAAATTCACATCACCGAAATCAACAGATATGAGCTGCATTTTATTGATCATTAGCTAATTTTAAAATCAAAGGCCGCAATAGGGGAGAGAGTGGCATAAGCACTGGTAAGATAATTTAGTTTTTTTATTTTTAATGATGATGATTGTGTATTGAGCGTCTGCAACTTTCACTTTCATTTGCGGCAGTTTGATGAAGAGATCAGATGCTCATCTACGGCGATGCGTGCTGCAGTAGCGCTGTCATATCTGGCTATAACATGTCCTATATAGCCCATAACACGCTCTCACACATTTATTTATTAGCATTGCTGGGAGGAGTAAAATTGACATATGTGGTTTCAACAAACAGATTCATTTACGTTTCAGACTACCATCTGTAGTGGTTTGAGTGATCAGATTTAAATCCATCTCAAATGCGTGTCGGAGGTCTTTTTACACCTGGTCTTTTCACGATTGAATCCAGCTATCTGATCAGAGAAAACGCAAATGACCATGTGTAAACAGGCCCACTGTGTCTGGTATTTTCTCTGCTGCACGTCTGCACTCTCCTCTTTGTGTTCGTCTTCAGCGTGTCCCACCTCTGGGCCATGTTAATGTCCTGTTAACAGACTTCGTAATATTTTCACACAAATGCCATTCGGGAAATGATTGCAATGCAGGATATCATTATCATTTTCATTTATTATATACATGCTGTAATTAGCTTGTTGGAGTTATATACATTCATATATTTACAATTTAGTTTTTTGTTGTTGTTTAGGTGGAGGCTTTAAAATAAGCCCTTTGGGTTTTTTGCCTCTCCCTGCACAGTATATGGATTGTACTTTAGTTTTTTATTGTGTATATTTTATATTTGTGCAAATAAACTAAAACCTAAAAAAAAACAGTTTGTGTGCAAGTCCGGAATAGAGTTCAGCCAAAATTAAACTAAAAACCGTCTGGTTACTAATTGTGTGTTTGGAGCACAAAACCGGCTGTTTCCGATTTATGGCCGGTCGATTTGTGCAGTGCAAATTTTAAGGTTGCAGAGAATAATTTGGGAGCAATTTCGAGCCTTGATAATGTGTTGTTACTTATTTTTCGGGACATCAGCATGTCCTCATAATGTAGGGGTGTGGCCTGAAACCTGAATATACACCACAATATAAGGACTTTGTGTCCTCATAATGTAGGCTAGGTCAAACCAGTGCGCACACACATGTTGGGTTTTTATATTTTATGGAGACGTTCCATAGACATAAAGATTTTTATACTTTACAAACTGTATATTCTGTCCCCTAACCCTAAACCTAGCCATCACAGAAAATGTTCTGCATTCATTCTTTATGATTTATAATGCGTTTTCCTCATGGGGACCAGGGCCGTGCAGAGAGTTCTTCATGGGCAGGGGCTCAAATGTAAAAAAAAAAATAAAAAATAAAAAAATAAAAATAAAAAATAATATATATATATATATATATATATATATATATATATATATATATATATATATATATATATATATATATATATATATATATATATATATATATATATATATATATATATATATATATATATATATATATATATATATATATATATATATATGCGCATCAAGCCTGCATTTATTTAATCAAGAATACAGAAAAAACAGTAGCCTAATATTGTGAAATATTATTACATTATATTCTTTTTAACTTTTTATTAATCAAAGAATCTTGAAAAGAGTATCACAGTTTCCATCATTGACATTAAATTTCTGAATGATCATGTGACACTGAAGAGTGGAGTAATGATGCTGAAAATCCAGCTGTGATCACAGGAATAAATTATATTTTAAATTATTTTAAAATAGAAAACCATTATTTTAATAATATTTCACAATATTGCTGTTTTTTATCAATGCAGGCTTGATGAACATAAGAGACTTCTTTCATAATGCTGCATAATATTAAAAAATGGTAATATAGCTAATAAAGTCCTTTCACGTAACCATTTCGCCAGCCTACACTTCACATAATAGGCATGTAGGTGCCGGTGGCACTTGGGTTTTGTTAACTTTGATAGTTTCATGAAATAGTAAACGGTGTATCAATATACATAAATACAATTTAATTTAACACTTACCATTAATGCGACTTTTGCTGCTGCATGGTTTTGTTTGTTGTCAGTTAAAATCCATTTTGTCAGTGATGCAATTTATAAAATGAGACAAACCGCAGGAAATCGTTCCACAAACGTTAGTTCCTCTGTCCATGTAATTTTCAACCGATTTATGAAAAAAGAACGTCCGGTTACGTATGTAACCCTCGTTCCCTGAGGAGGGAACGGAGACGTACGTTAGTGACTAACGAATGGGGGTTTCGCTTAGAAGCCAATCATCTTCATCGTATTCAACAGCGCCCAATGGCAGTGCCAATGCCATGGGCATGCGGAATTTGCATGCGTAACTCCGCCCCACCTCGTGGGTATATAAGGAAGTACGCTGCGAACATCGCATTATGTTACTGCTGCAGGAGCCAAGACTGAACTCCGCGTTCCAGGCAGCACAGCTGACGTGGCTAAGGAAACGTACGTCTCCGTTCCCTCCTCAGGGAACGAGGGTTACATACGTAACCGGACGTTCCCTTTCGTTCAGTCACTACGACGTACGTTAGTGACTAACGAATGGGGGAACCTGTAAAACAGCGCCACTCAGCTGTCATCCAGTGCCCTGCGTAAGTGTGAGATCCCGCCACTTAAGGCCCTAGGACTCCCACTTATCACAGGATTACCAAGGTACACTGGGAAGCATATCCCAGTGAGGGAATGCCAAGGTGCCTACCGTAGGGAGGACTTAGAGAATACACATATGACCCGCTGAGGGTTGCATATGGAAGATCTCTAGGGTACCAGCCGAAGGTGGATTTTTAACCCTAGGGGTGGCAGGGACTTGCCAAGGGAAAGACACCTGCTCACTGAGGAGGCTTACGGTGGGAATACTCGTGTGGGGGTCGCCAGAGGGGAACCATGCACACGGAGCACCTGGCCGGACATGAGGGTCTGGGCTCGAAAGGGCAGACTGAACTGATGTCGGCGTCGACAGTGCTGGAGGAGCTCAGGGCTCTCGGGGAGCTCACCTGAGGAAATATCGCACGTATCCAGTCATGGGAGTGGAATGGCGAGCAAGCGAAGACACCTGAGCGTGGTCCATTACCGGCCCCTCGGGGGGGCGAGTACAAAGTCGGACACTGGCTCCACTCGGAGATTGTAGAATCTGGCGAATGTGTTGGGTGTCGCCCAGCCTGCAGCTCTGCAGATGTCTGTTAGCGAGGCGCCATGCGCTAGAGCCCAAGAGGAGGCCACACTCCGGGTGGAGTGTGCCCTCACACCAAGGGGACACGGTCGGCCTTGCTGCTGGTATGCCAAAACAATGGTGTCCACTATCCAGTGAGACAACCTCTGCTTTGAGAGAGCACTTCCCTTCCGCTCTCCACCATAACAGACAAAGAGCTGGTCTGAGGTCCTGAAACACTGCGTCATGTCTACGTAGGCGCGGAGAGCGCGTACTGGACAGAGCAATGCCAAGGCTGGGTCTGCCTCCTCCAAAGGCAGCGCTTGCAGGTTCACCACCTGATCTCTGGAACGGAGTGGTGGGAACCTTGGGCACATATCCGGGCCGGGGTCTCAGGATCACGTGAGAGTTAGCCGGCCCGAACTCAAGGCACGCTTCGTCAACCGAAAATGCTTGCAGGTCCCCGACCCTCTAAGCGAGGCCAATGCGGTCAGCAGAGCCGTCTTCATAGACAAGAGCTTAATCTCGGCCGACCGCAAAGGCTCAAGGGAGGCCTCTACAGAGCACTTAAGACTACTGAGAGGTCCCAAGAGGGAACGAGAGGAGAGCGAGGAAGATTCAGTCTCCTCGCCCCCCTCAGGAACCTGATGATCAGGTCGTGCTGCTACTTACCTTATTGTCTCCCAGGAGATCGTGGTAGGCAGATATTGCGGCCACGTACACTTAAGGGTGGAAGGAGACAGCCTTCGTCCCACCCCCTCCTGGAGAAACGAAGCACAGACCCGATCGGGCATTTCCAGGGGTCTTCCTGGCGGGAAGAGCACCATATGACGAAGACGTCCCACTTCAACGCATAGAGGTGTCGTGTAGACTCTGCCCTAGCGGAAGTGATGGTAGCGACCACCGCAGGTGGAGGGCTACTCAAACCAGCCGCGTCCCGTCCAGAAGCCACACGTGGAGCTTCCAGAACGCTGGATGCGGGTGCCAAACGGTGCCCCGTCTCTGAGGAGTCTCAGAGGAATAGGCCAGGGAGGGGCTGTCGCAAGGAGTAGCAGTTCTGAGAACCAGGTCCGGCCGTGCCAACGGGGCGACCAACATGACCTGCTCCTTGTCCTCCCTGATCTTGCACAGTACCTGTGCGAGAAGGCTCACTGGGGGAAACGCATAATAGCGTAGCCCCGACGACCAGCTGTGCGCCAGTGCATCCGTGCCGACCATAGGTCAGGGAATAATACAGGGAGCAATGGGAAGAGTCCTGGGAGGCAACAGGACTACCTGTGCGTCACCGAACCGTTCCCATATCAGCTGGGCCGTCTGGGGATGGAGTCTCCATTCTCCAGGAAGTGGCTGAAGCCGTGAGAGCTCGAGGCTGCACGGTTCAGGACTCCCAGGATGTGGACAGCATGAAGGGACCTCAGATGCTTCTGACTCCATAAAACGAGATGGCGGGCGAGTTGAGACATACGGCGGGAGCGTAGACCGCCCGGCCGTGTCGTCTGTCCTGACTAGTACATGTTGACCCTTCAGCAACGCTCGGAAGCGGTGCAGGGCGAACCGTACTGCCAGCAACTCGAGGCAATTGACATGCAGAAGGCACTGGGGTCCTATCCAGGAGCCCGTGGCTGCTTGTCCATTGCACATGGCACCCCAGCCCGTGGATGATGCATCTGTTGATACAACAAGATGCCTGGAAACTCGTTCTAAGGACACTCGGGTCCGTAGAAAGCTGAGGTTCGACCACGGGGAGAGAGTCTGTAAGCAGGCCCGAGTCACTTGTACCCGGAGCGTGCCAGACCGCCATGCCCATCTCGGGACTCGATCGCGTAGCCCGTGCTGAAGCGGTCTCATATGAAGCAATCCGAGCGGCGTTACCGCGGCTGCAGATGCCATATGCCCCAGGAGCCTCTGAAACAGTTTCAGTGGAACCGCACTCTTGCCCTCGACTTGTCGAAGGGAAGTCAGCAGAGACTGCGCGCGCTCGCTCGAAAGCAGCGCGCACATGGCGACCGAGTCGATCCATACCGAGAAAAGAGATCCTCTGCGCGGGGCAAAGTTTGCTCTTCTCCCAGTTGACCCGAAGGCCCAGACGGGCTAGGTGATGGAGCACCAAATCTCTGTGTCCGCAAACCTGCTCTCGAGAGTGACCCAGTAAGCCAGTCGTCGAGGTAATTCAGGATGCGAACCCCGTGCTGCCGAAGGGGCGCAAGGGCTGCCTCGGCAATCTTCGTAAAGACGCGAGGGGACAGAGATAGCCCGAATGGTAGAACTGCGTACTGATATGCCCGCCCCTCGAAAGCAAACCGTAGGAACGGTCTGTGTCGAGGTAGAATGGAGACATGGAAGTAGGCGTCCTTCAGGTCGATCGCTGCAACCAATCGACTGGACGAACGCTTTCGAAAAGGCGTTTCGCTGTCAACATCTTGAACGGAAACCGGTGGAGGTAACGGTTCAAGACGCGCAGGTCCAGGATCGGTCAAGCCCACCGGTCTTATGGGTACAATGAAGTACGGGCTGTAACACCCGGAATTCACCTCGGCTGGAGGGACAGGTTCGATCGCACCCTTCGCCAGTAGGGTGGCAACCTCCGCTCGCATGACGGGGGCATTAGCCCCGATCATAGTGGAACGGACTCCCCGAAAGCGGGGAGGAACCTGCGCGAACTGAATCGCGTAGCCGCACCTGACTGTCTTCGCGACCCAGCGGGACAGCCCTGGAATCTGAAGCCAGGCTCCCAGGAACTGCACCAGCGGGGTCAATCGGACTACAGGTGTACCCGGAGTGGGGCAGCGATGCAGCGTTACCGACCCGGACAAGGGAGGCTGTTGGGCGTCCCGGTGTGGGGGTGCGGTTAACGGCTGCGTCCTGACAGAGGAGACCAGGGAAGGACGCGCGTTCCACTGGGGTCTGCTCTGCCAGGAGGCTGGCGACAGAGAGGGATGCGAGTGGCGGGACCCGTGGGTGGCGCGCACTGTCATCACCGGTCTCTGGGTTCTCAGAGACAGGAACATGAGTTCTTCCCAAGCGCTGCTAGCCCGGGGGCCAGCAGCGGAAGGATTTTCCCCCGGCCCTCCACCGGGGGAAGGAGAGGCCCTGCTACCATCCCCTGGGAAGAACTGGAACCCATCTCTGAGTTGTCCACTTCCAGCGTGGCGTTTAACCAGGCTGGGGAGCGGACTGGGCGTCATCCTCAACCACCTCCACGGCGCGGCCCGGGTGAAGGCTGCTGCTGGGGCCGGGCGGGAGGAGGGAGGGCGCCCTCGGCGGCGAGCGGACTGAGGCGACTGAGCCGGCGGCTGGTGCAGCAGCTGGCCGCCGGGGCAGTACGTGTTACAGCCTCAGTCTGCTCTGGGGCGGCCGAGAACTGTTGGGCGCAGTTCCCAGCCGCGCCGCCGAAGAGGCCAGCCTGGGATATGGGTGAGTTGAGGGGGCGGGCCCACTCAACGTCCTCCAAATCACCAGGTAAGGCCAGGTGTTCTCCCGGACCACAGCTGTGGACATCTCCCGACCCAGGGAGCGTGTGGCCACCTTCACCGCCCGGGGGCGGGATCAGTCGCGGCACGCAGCTCAATGAAGAGCCCTGGGTCGGCTCCACCCTTGTGCATGTGCAACGGGGCGGCGGCCTGCCCGTAGCTCTGCAGGACCACGCCACCGAAGTAGACGAGCCCACAGGCTTTGGGAGGGTGCTTAGGACAGCCACACCACGCCACGTCAAGCCCTCTGTGGACACCGTAGTGCGCAACAGAGAGTTCAACAGTGGGGGTGAGGGGGCCCCAGTGTACCCTAGGCCGCGGCCCCATCAAGGGCAGAGAAGGTGGAGGAGGCCACCAAACGATCGCGGGAAGCACGGGGACTTCCAGGACCGCGTGATCTC
Source organism: Gobio gobio (assembly GCF_949357685.1). NCBI lineage: Eukaryota > Metazoa > Chordata > Actinopteri > Cypriniformes > Gobionidae > Gobio > Gobio gobio. The sequence continues at coordinate 17,524,454 of NC_137100.1, forward strand.
CTCATGCACCTCGGGAGCGAAAGGCATTGGGGGCGGGGCCCAACAGCTGTCGGGTGCCGTCCCCAAAAACCAATCGCGCAACCACGAGCACTCGCGACTGGGCGGAGTTCCACACCAGCGCGAGACTCGCGGCTGCCCGAGATAACATGGCTGTCAACCTTAGGTCGGATCAGGCAGCGCTGACACACCCGGAGGCGGAGCACAACTCCTAATCGTCATCCCCAAAGGACTCCAGCCCACCTTGGGATGCGGCGATCGACATCTCACTGCTATCTGGAGCGTGAACGAAACGAACGAGGCGTCAGAGACGGGCCGCTGTTTCAGTCCAACACTCGCGGGTTTAAGCAATGTGCAAGAGGGGGCGTGGCCCGAGGAATGATCGTCGGGGTTCTTAATACCACGGCACCGCACTCAGGTCACCCTGGCCACCAGCCAAAGTACCGCCTCACTCGGAGACGGTAGATTGGGGTGTGGCAGAGGGGACTCTCTCTCCTCACGGAGATCACTGAGTCTCGACCGCAACATCGCGATGGTCACGTTCCCGCAGTGGGAACATGACGCATCCACAAACACTGCCCGAACGTGCTGAAGCCCAAACACATCGAGCAGTGAATGTGCCCATAGACAGCAACGGAGATCGATCGCACCCGGAAGTGCACGGGCGAACCGTCTTGAAAAAGACGTGCCACGCGCAAGCTCTTTTTGTGAGAGGAAAGCTCTGCAGAGTGCCGAAGCGCCCAGGGAAACACACACACAGCTGTTGCAGATCACTGCACAGATCAGCAGGCAGGCAGCATGAGATCGCTGGAACGCGCCGTAACACCAACACCCTGGAGAACCGCTGGTCTCTCGAAGACTGAAGAGAAGACTTCAGAATTCAGGCTTGTAGGAGTGAAGAGATCCTCTTGGCTCCAAAGCAGAAACATAATGCGATGTTCGCAGCGTACTTCCTTATATACCCACGAGGTGGGGCGGAGTTACGCATGCAAATTCCGCATGCCCATGGCATTGGCACTGCCATTGGGCGCTGTTGAATACGATGAAGATGATTGGCTTCTAAGCGAAACCCCCATTCGTTAGTCACTAACGTACGTCGTAGTGACTGAACGAAAGGGAACAGAAAATTACCACTTCACATCGCCCAATGGAATTTGAACTTGCTTTGCCAGATCACGATTGGTTGGTGTATATACATGACAAACGGGCATTGGTGAATTGTGTAATACTTTAAAATATATAATATATAGATTTGTAATGAAATCAACACATTAGCTCTGATTATGGATGAAAAAAAAAAATTTGGTTTACTTTTTTCCCGCGAGGCCACACGCTCTCTGAAAGGACCATATTTGGCTCGAGAGCCGTTTGCGAACAGTGGAAAATCAGCAGTCAATCAAAACGCACGCAACCCATAGCAACGCGTTATGGCAACACCTCAACAGAAATTGTCCGACTTTTGAGCCGTTCTTTACTATTGTATACATTGTCATGTTATAATCATCACATTTATTTAGTTTTATTGACCACGATATTATCATTGATATTTGTCTGAGAGGGGCACTTTTGATTCATTTTGAAAAAGGGAGCTCGAGCACCCAAAGCCCCCCAACCCCCCTCTGCACGTGCCTGATGGGGACCATAATATTTCCCCACAAGTACAATCATTTTTTTTTCTCATTAAATCTTCAATTTTAGGTGAAAAAGCTGAGACAAAGTTGCCAGCAACCTCTTATGCTTATGTCTTATGAGAGTCTTTTGAGTGAATGTCCTTAATTTGCCATGGTTTTCTTAATACTAAATAAGTACAATACTATATAAACACATCAATGTCATTAAGCCTAAATTTAATTAAATCTGTGAAACAGATACCTGTGTGAATTCCTATCCGCAGTCGTAGCTGATCGTTGGGTCTGTGTCTGATTTTGAAGGTTTTAACCTGTTCCAGTAAAGCCAATGACATGCCAGCTATCTCACGTGCATGTAGCTTCCCATTCCGCACAGGCAGACCCGACACCACCATGTATGCATCACCGATTGTCTCCACCTAAAATTACAAGAATATGCACAAAGCCATCTGCAAAAAGTTTTTGCATATTTTTTATACCTTAAAAAAAGTTGATGAAAGATGAAATTCAAAAAATACTTTCTATAAACACTGTATAGAAAGAGTGCACTACTGTATATAGTGCATTATAAAGGTATTCATCTTTGTGCATTAATATGATCAAAAGCACATTCCAAATCTTATCATGTGTTTTAATGCATTATGCTTTTAAGTATAACCATGAATAAATAATAAATATAATGTATAGTAACTGTTGTTATAATTATTTATGAAAAGATATAATGACTGCATTGAAATTAAAAGACGCTCACCTTATATACATCAAAATTATCAATGATGGCATCGAAGCATGTGTAGAGATCATTCAACAATGTCACCACCTGAAGAGATTTACAAGACATTGTTAAGAGCAGCATTGAGTTGGGAATTACATTAATATGACAACATGATAAAATAATGAAGGCTTTTGTATCATAAAGCAATAAGCCATGTATGAGAGGCTGTGTATTGTAGTGGTAGTACAGTTTTTTGTAGTTTTTTTAGCTTTATTGCTTTAAATTACAAAGAAATGTAATTATATATTATTACATTATATGTATGGTCACCTGAAATTTGTTCCTGGATACACATCTTTTTTTGATCCTGGAACAACAATCCTGTCCAAAAACATAGTTCTAACCCTATCCCTACCCCTAAACCTAACCCTACCCATAACTTATCACTAAATCAGAGGGAAAAGGTTGAAGCCGCTAACTCTTGTTGTAAGGTCTTGACATTAACTGTAAACCTGTCCCTCAAATCTAATTGATTGATTTGAATGTTGTTCCAGGATCAACAAAGATGTTGATCCAAGAACATGTTTTATTTGTTGAAATCATGTTCTGTATATAAAATGAAAGTATTTTTTAAAGTATTTGCATATTAATAGAGGTCCTTTGAAATCAGCCAAGATACTCTTTTGATCTGTTCAGTTCATTCTCTCATGAATTAATTTTTTTTGACTATTCAGACAAGACACAACCTCCGATTCCAATTTTTTTAAATCTCCTTTTTAGGTGAGATGAGAACCTGACAGAAATAGTTCTGCTTCTGTGTCCCCAAAACTTGGTTCAAACAGAATGTATAATAAAAGTCTATTGTGTCTGCAGCTCTGGCATGTCTCATAGAAGCTGAGCGAGAAATGACTGCTGTGATGTGTTTCTGCTTGAACTCCCAATGGTTCCCTCAAATTAAAATACTTTCTACCCCCCCCCCCCCCCCCCCCCCCCCAAGCCCCCCAAACCCGTCCCATCCCTTTGGATGTACGCCCAGAAAGAGGCCTTACAGAGTCATGTATTTGCATACATAGAACTGAAAAGATGATAAATTAAACATAGAGGCCAACTTCATTATGAGGTTGTCATGCTATAACCTAAATTTTAATTTTACCATTGCATCTTTGAACAGCTGTTGAATATATATCTGGATTTATTACATGGGAAATGAAGGTTGTGAAGGTCTTTGCATTTGCAAATTAAATAAGATCCTCTTCTTTGCAAAACATTATGGAATGTCTGGCACAAAATGTATAATACACAAGCATTAAAGGATAATACTTAATACAACTTTGCAACCTCTCATCAAAAAGCGATCATCGTGTCAAAATACATGGCAATGCGAATGAATTAATGCCTTTTCTGTAATTCAGACAGAAGAATGCGGCAGTTTGATGTTATGAAGGTCAGATATGTTGCTAGCAATAGCAGTAATGCGTAGTGCTTGCATAATCATAAAATATTGCAGGATAGTTGCATACAAAATATGGTTATGTTCAGTCCAATCACAGATAAACAGATTAGACAATTTGAAATGTGCATTGATCATTCTTTTTTTTTTACTGAATAAACATTCCCAGTGAAATAAGCCAGATCACAGTAGTCTAATGCATCTTACACAACCTAGCACTCAGAACCAACGTAACCCTTGACTGTTTTTTAATGCTCTATATATATATATATATATATATATATATATATATATATATATATATATATATATATATATATATACACACACATCGATCAGGCATAACATTATGACTGGTGAAGTGAATAACACTGGTTATCTCTTCATCACAGCACCTGTTAGTTGGTGGGATATATTCAGCAAGTGAACATTTTGTCCTCAAAGTTGATGTGTTAGAAGCAGGTAAATGGGCAAGCGTAAGGATTTGAGCGAGTTTGCCAAATTGTGATGGCTAGACGACGGCAAACTGAAAACTGCAGCTCTTGTGGGGTGTTCCAGGACTACAGTGGTCAGTATCAATCAAACAGTGGTGAACCGGCAACAGGGTCATGGGCGGCCAAGGCTCACTGATGCACGTGGGGAGCGAAGGCTGGCCCATGTGGTCCGATCAAACAGACAAGCTACTGTAGCTCAAATTGCTCAAGAAGTTAATGCTGGTTCTGATAGAAAGATGCATCACAGTTAGTTGCGTATGGGGCTGCATAGCCGCAGACCAGTCAGGGTGCCCATGCTGACCCCTGTCCACCGCCGAAAGCGCCAACAGTGGGCATGTGAGCATCAGAACTGGACCACGGAACAATGGAAGAAGGTGGCCTGGTCTGTTGAATCACGTTTTCTTTTACATCACGTGGATGGCGGGGTGCGTCGCTTACCTGGGAAACACATGGCACCAGGGTGCACTATGGGAAGAAGACAGTATTCTTAACGTACCGGTACTAAATACTAAGAAATTCTATGATATAGTTTATTTTCAACAACTTGATTTATTCTTCAGTCCTAATTATTATGTTAATAATATAATTTGCAAAAAAAAAAAAAAGGATTTTGACCATCGGTCTCAGATTTTTTGACCCCACTGTTTATTTAATCATATTATATTTAATAGAATAGACCTGTAATGGTGTACTCTCAGCAGACATTGATGTGAAGCCCACTATGTCGCTGAAATAGATGGTGACGCTGTCAAAGGCTTCTGCTTGTACGGTCTCCCCTCGTTTGAGCTGCTCCGCCACTGAACTGTGGGGAGAATTAGGTTACGATCAAGTGAACCATGAAATTATTTTCCATACACAAGTCCAACTACAATAGCAGACATGTCAAACAATCAGTTCGTTTGACAGTTCACAGTTGAAAGCAGAAAATAATTGCATTCAATAAATCCTTATCAAGAAACAAAACAAAGGTACAAACAAATCAGAAATTATTTATTATCATGTTGAAATATGAGAGCTTTGTCCAGCTGAGACTCTCAGACATTCTGTTAATAAGACCCAACGTCACTTTTGAGATCAATTATTGATTATTCATTTAATTAAAGAATGAAAGATCTTAGTTAATTCCTAGCTATTCTTTTAGAGAGTTTAGTAGTCTATAATTAGTCAGCTTGTCTGCTTTATCTTAAGCCGAGCTTAAAAGTTCTCACCACTTGAATATTTATCTAAAAAAAATAAAAAATTTGATAACAAAACAATATGGTAGAAGTTACGTCACATGCAAATTATGTAGTGATATGAGAAGTCTTGAACTAAAAGCTGTTCTTCATCAATCTCCAATTAAAAGTTGAGAAATTGCATAGGAAGTATTACACAACACATTTCTTACTGTGGAAGGATTTGGTAAAGAAGATTTTCGGCTTTCCGTTTCTCTTCGAGGTAGGCCTGTGTTCGCTCCTCTACCAAGTTCTCCAGGTTATTAGCATACTGTTCCATTCTGGACAGCAGGTTATTGAGAATACTGGTGCTGCCTTCTCTGCCGAAAAAACAAAACAAAAACCATTAGACACCTGGTTCCACGTCTGATGTGTAATTATAGCAGATATAGATTATTATAATTACAGTTGACAGATTACAGTAGAAGATTACAATTATGTGAGATCACTGGCTAATAACCCATGAATTATTCAACAAGATGAATTGCAGATATTGGTAATGAAACAAGCTTGAGAATAGTGCTTAAAACAGGAAACAGGAATACTATAATGCAATGCATATCAGAAGGAGCATGGCATAGTTGAGTTATGAGGCGGTAAAACGCAGTTATGAAGTGTGGTCAATTCTGGTTGAATCATGCAGGGGATTTCAAACTTTATTATGCCAAGGACCCCCAAATATGATGAACCTTTTAAGAGGGACCCCTTCCTAAAATTCATCTGTATATTTCTATGTATGAAAAAACATTTTAACTGTTAGATAAATAGTAATTGTGACATAAATACAACCTATTGTTTCCAAATTTAAATTGGCTATACATAATGTTGGATGTATAAACCTGAAGAAGAATGTTTTCAATTAAAAATTATTTGTATAAGCAACTTTCACAATACATGTACTTAAGCAGCTTTAAGACAGTATTCTTAACATACCGGGTTTAAGAATACTGCCTTACAACCCCAGTGAGCAAGATAAAGGTGACTATAGTGAGAAAAACTCACTAGAAAGATACAAAGCAAACGTATACAATTCTGGAAAGTATGTATACGGCAAGAAAGGAGAGAAACATTTAGAAATGAAAAAGTTAGAATGTTCGGTAGACTTTATACATTTTTGCTTTGTTTTTTTACTTTCTGAAATGTTCTGGGGACCCCTTAAAACCTTCTGGAGGACCCCAGTTTGAAAACCCCTGGAACCATGTACTGCTGGTGAGTGGTTTTCTGAATCATATTGTTCTATTTAGGGGTCAGATCTCACTCCTACATGCAGCATACAAAAAAGCCATATATATATATATATATATATATATATATATATATATATATATATATATATAGCTTTTTATGCAGGTGCTGGTCATATAATTAGAATATCATCAAAAAGTTGATTTAATTCACTAATTACATTCAAAAAGTGAAACTTGTATATTATATTCATTCATTAAACACAGACTGGTATATTTCTATAGAGTTTTCTAGAGTTTATTTCTTTTAATTTTGATGATTATAACTGAAAACTAAGGAAAATCCCAAATTCAGTATCTCAGAAAATTAAAATATTACTTAAGACCAATACAAAGAAAGGATTTTTAGAAATCTTGGCCAACTGAAAAGTATGAACATGAAAAGTATGAGCATGTACAGCACTCAATACTTAGTTGGGGCTCCTTTTGCCTGAATTACTGCAGCAATGCGGCGTGGCATGGAGTCGATCAGTCTGTGGCACTGCTCAGGTGTTATGAGAGCCTCTGATAGTGGCCTTCAGCTCTTCTGCATTGTTGGGTCTGGCATATCGCATCTTCCTCTTCATAATACCCCATAGATTTTCTATGGGGTTAAGGTCGGGCGAGTTTGCTGGCCAATTAAGAACAGGGATACCATGGTCCTTAAACCAGGTACTGGTTGCTTTGGCACTGTGTGCAGGTGCCAAGTCCTGTTGGAAAATGAAATCTGCATCTCCATAAAGTTGGTCAGCAGCAGGAAGCATGAAGTGCTATAAAACTTCCTGGTATACGGCTGCGTTGACCTTGGACCTCAGAAAACACAGTGGACCGACACCAGCAAATGGCATGGCACCCCAAACCATCACTGACTGTGGAAACTTTACACTGGACCTCAAGCAATGTGGATTGTGTGCCTCTCCTCTCTTCCTCCAGACTCTGGGACCCTGATTTCCAAAGGAAATGCAAAATTTACTTTCATCAGAGAACATAACTTTGGACCACTCAGCAGAAGTCCAGTCCTTTTTGTCTTTAGGCCAGGCGAGACGCTTCTGACGCTGTCTGTTGTTCAAGAGTGGCTTGACACAAGGAACGCGACAGCTGAAACCCATGTCTTGTATATGTGTCTGTGCGTAGTGGTTCTTGAAGCACTGACTCCAGCTGCAGTCCACTCTTTGTGAATCTCCCCCACATTTTGAATGGGTTTTGTTTCACAATCCTCTCCAGGGTGCGGTTATCCCTATTGCTTGTATACTTTTTTCTACCACATCTTTTCCTTCTCTTTGCCTCTCTATTAATGTGCTTGGACACAGAGCTCTGTGAACAGCCAGCCTCTTTTGCAATGTCCTTTTGTGTCTTGCCCTCCTTGTGCAAGGTGTCAATGGTCGTCTTTTGGACAACTGTCAAGTCAGCAGTCTTCCCCATGATTGTGTAGCCTACAGAACTAGACTGAGGCCTAGTCCACACATACACAGGTATTTGTATAACCAGAGTTTTTCCTCCTCTGTTTTAAAAATCAATCGAGTCCACACAAGCACGGTTTAAAAAAAATCTCCGTCCACATGAAAACGCTATAATTGGCTGCTTGATTTCCACATGGGTCCCATCCACGGCTCCGGTGCACTGAGGGATGCCATGGGCTCAGTGAAACCCTTCTACAAGTTTACTTTGGACTCAGTGACAGGTAACTGTACACAGGGGCAGGACCCAAGTGGACTGAAGCTTCACACACTTGCCTTACTATGTTGTATTATTGCATTCTGGCGCCTCTGTTCTGCAATACAATGAGATAACTGCACATGTATCTGGATACATGTGATAAGCGCTATTAGCAGAGTTATTAAAAGCTACGTCCGCCATTGCATAGACTCCACTCATGTAAACAAAAGCGATAACGGCGCACAAACTGACGTAAAACAATGGAGAGAACGGCGCACATTTCGACTTAACGAGATTCTAAAAAACTTCACCCAGGCCGGAGTTTTCAAAAAAGTCTGGTTTCAGTAACCGGTTACTGCGTTTGCATGTGAATGATCAGCCAAACCGCGTAGAAAAAGCTGCGGTTTTGAAAATACCCGTGTTCGCGTGGACAGGGCCTGAGAGACCATTTAAAGGCCTTTGCAGGTGTTTTGAGTTAATTAGCTGATTAGAGTGTGGCACCAGGTGTCTTCAATATTGAATCTTTTCACAATATTCAAATTTTCTGAGATACTGAATTTGGGATTTTCCTTAGTTTTCAGTTATAATCATCAAAATGAAAAGAAATAAACATTTGAAATATATCAGTCTGTGTGTAATGAATGAATATAGTATACAAGTTTCACTTTTTGAATGGAATTAGTGAAATAAATCAACTTTTTGATGATATTCTAATTATATGACCAGCACCTGTATATAAATATATAAATGTATATATATATATATATATATATATATATATATATATATATATATATATATATATATATATATATATATATATATATATATATATATATATATATATATATATATATATATATATATATATATTTTTTTTTTTTTTTTACAAAATGTGCAAGAATAATCTCTTATAACAATAAAACTTTGGGGATAAATAAACTAAATAAAACAATAAAATATGAGGCTTGTTTCCGTTGTGGTCCTCTATGAGCTTAAAAGATTAGAGCACTAACTACATCCATAAATGACAATAAAACGTTTAACACCATTTTAAAATTCCACTCTGCCTTTATTATGCTAAAACATGCTGCTATGTCAAAAAGCAGTTTAAATATTTTGCACTTCTCTAATTATTATACTGCTCTACTCAAGTACTCTTTTTTCATCTTGTTATACTGCACTGTAAAACATTTCTGGCCTCTCCAATTGAAAATTTTCTAGTGACTGGTCACATCTAAATTTTTCAGTTGGCCAAATTGAATTTCTGTGAATTGATACAGTTTTATTCACAGAAATTAAATGTGGCCAACTAAAAAATTTAGATGTGATCAGTCACTAGAAAATTTTCAATTGGAGACCTGAAATTTTTAACAGTGTAATATTGCTGAATCACTTTCTTAAAAGGGGAAATTAATTAAAGGATGTCCGGTCTATTGATTTAAATAAAAGTAATAGAATATTAAAACAATCTTAATATTACAGTCATATTATAGATACAGTGCAAAAAAAAAGTGTAAGCAATGTAACTGTATTGCACTTTAGCAATTTAAAATTACTCCAGAGCACTAGTAGATCTACAGCGATTTTTTGAAAACAGCCAATTCTAAGGTGACTCATGCAATTGTTTATATATACAATCTACTTAGGCTTACAAAGATTTTTGGAAAGACGGCCCTGGTCTATACCTAGATATCTGATTTATTTAAACTTTCTTAAATATCAACAAGATGCATTTATGTAATATAGACTAGGCTGTAAGGTCCAATTTTTTCCTGAAACATATCAGACATTTTAGTGGAAGTTTGTCAACGTCTGACTTAAGTGCCCCTTTGGGGAATTAACAAGGAAGCCTTCACTCACATCAATATAGGCTGTTTATCAATGAGCTGTCAGCTCTATGACAGATGCTACATTCTGATCAAAGATACAATGCTGCTTCTACTTCATGCAATAAAACACAATCTGTGTGGTTTTTTATATAAAAGTGTTTCTTTTTTTAGATGATATTAAATGCATTTCCATGTAATTCCTGGATTTAATTGTGTGAACGAGAATTGGTCAACTGGTCAAAACAATGCAACAATGAATCATTTCAGAAAATGAGTGAGCAGCATTTGTGTTATTGGTCTGTTGTATTGAAAATGAGGATTTATTTTGAAATAAGTGATGCACAGATTCCTCAGATTTAAAAAAAAACAACAACAAAAACTGATGACCAGAAGCAATTATTTTCCGTCAACCATTAGGGGCGGAAAAAGGTGACTACAAACAGCTTGTCTGTGGACAGAAATAAAGTTAATATATTGGAATCATATAATTGAGTCTATTTTGAGTACATATTGCCCTATGTTTTATGTAGACTGTCAACTGTCCATGTTTGTTAAGGCATATACAGTGCTATTCAAAAAGTTTTGTTCTGTAAGATTTTTAATGTTTTTAGAAGAAGTCTCTTATGCTCACTAAGGCTGCATTTAATTTATTAAAAATACAAAAAAACTGTAATATTGTGAAGTATTACTGACATGTAATATAATGGTTTTCAGTTTGAATATATTTTAGAATGTAATTTATTTCTGTGATGCAAAGCTTAATTTTCAGCATCGCTACTCCAGTCTTCAGTGTCACATGATCCTTCAGAAATCATTATAATATGATGATTCGATGCTCAAGAAACATTTATGATTATTATCAATGTTGAAAACAAGTGTGTACATTTTTTTTTCAGGATAATTGGATGAATAGAAAGCTCAAAAGAACAGCATTTATTTTAAATAGAATATTGTAACATTATGAATGTCTGTCACTTTTGATAAATTTAATGCATCCTTGCTGAATAAATGTATTCATTTCTTTAAGCTCTTTCCCCAAACAAAAAAAAAAATCTTACTGACCCCAAAACTTTTGAACAGTAGTACAATGTTGCTTATGCTATCTATTTCAGATAAATACTGTTCTTTTGAACTTTCTATTCATCAAAGAATCCTAAAAAATGTTTTTACACAACTGTTTTCAACATTGATATCATAAATTAATCATAAATGTTTCTTGAGCATCAAATCATCATATTAGAATGATTTCTGAAGGATCATGTGACACTGAAGACTGGATTAGTGATGCTGAAAATGCAGCTTTGCATCACAGAAATAAATTACATTTTAAAATATATATTAATAGAAAACAGTTATTTTACATTTTAATAATATTTCACAATATTACTGTTTTTTTATAAAATAAATGCAGCCTTGGTGAGCATAAGAGACTTCTTCTAAAAACATAAAAAATCTTACCGATCAAAAACTTTTAAACGGCAGTGTATGCAAATATAACAAATGTAAGTGCTGTGTAGCAGGGTGCAGTGCTTACTTGTTGAATTTTGAAATGAATATCTTGACGTGGCTGAAGTCAGGCCTTTCTACAGGGTCTTCAGCCCAACAGCCTTCCATTAAGATGTTCAGCTCCTCACAATGCAGGCTGTTATCTGTGGTAGGCCTAAAATACGGCTTCTGACCATTCTGCACCTTTTGGATTATCTCTGTAAAAAAAACACAAAACAAAAATACTTGTCAGTGGTGTACAGCAAATTAGTTTTAATGTACTTTATCTTTGCGGATGCTACCTTTGGGACTGAGATCCATGCCTTCAACAAAAAATGGGCCGTTCCTTAGTGCTATCTCCTGTAGTATGATCCCAAAACTGTACACATCTCCTTTCTGGGTTCCTTGGGGCGGATGCCTATCATATATTAGCAACTCTGGAGCCGTCCATAGCTTTTCTGAAAAAAAAAATCAGTTCGGTAAGCAGTCACAAAATCTTTTATCAGCACTGGACAACAGTCAATTGATGTTGCATGCGTCAAAACAGAAAATCTTAACAGATTCGTACTTGCGTACAGTGCATGTGAGTCTTCATTTTCACAAGACGAACGGAAGCTTGCCAGACCATAATCTGTGATTTTCAAAACGAAGCGGCTATCCACCACACAATTAGATGATTTCAGATTGCCATGGGAGCCAATGTAACTGTTGTGTAGATAATTCATTCCCTGGCAGCACAAGCATTAAACAGAACATTATGTCTTTGCCCACAGTTTATGGGGCAAATAGAGCAGAATACACATGAACCACTGAAAAACATTATGTAGCGTATAATGGTTTCATGAGAAAGCAGGACATGTAAAACAATGAATGTTAAACGTGCTTATTCCATATTGTAATTCTTAATAATACTTCCTTGTACGCTCAAAGCATTAAGAAAATTACTGGGTTGATAGAAGCCAAAGAACATATTTCATAATTACCTTCATTACCTTCATAATTACTAAAGGTTATTGTCTTTTCCATTAAACAGCAACTGTATTTAATACTCAGGATCAAGTCAAGGTGATTCTGTCAGTCAATCTTAAAGCTACACTGTGTAACTTTTTTAGTCTATTCTTAGCTAAAAACACTTAGTTCTTTGAAAAATATATGTGCTCATTAATGTATATTTACTTCTTTCAAGTAATAAAGTATTCTCGTAAGTTTATAATATGCCATTGAAAATACATAAGGTAATGGGATCTAACGGTGGTCGCCATGTTGCCCCTCCATCTTGAAAGTACATTAGCCAAAGAGGGACATACCCGTAAATTCAAGCTTCGCCTTTTGCGTTTCACTCGATGGCACTGTACAAAATTCTCTGCCTCGCGCATGTGCGCGTCAACTTGTTCAGACTTGTCTGGTGCATGTGCAGAGAGTTTTCATCTCAGCAGCTCCAGTAACAGAGTTATACGGAGGTTTCCTGGCTTGTTTATTCCTCAAAAGTCTGTTTTTCCTTGTGTGGTATTTCTGTGCGTTAATAACTCCGTAAGTAATAATAGTTATTGTCATTGTAACGTTAGATGTGTTTCAGAGTGTGTCATCGCGTAATTCAGTTGATGTCACCTCAGAAGTATTTTTGTGTCAACATACAATAGCGTAATGCTCACCTATTTGAATAATCATTCAGTTATTTTGTTATCAACAATATTTATTCGTTTTTAGAAAATATTTGCTTGTAATGTATGTTGACGGAAATATGTATCAGGTCTGATCGGCATTTTAACGATTGTTATACAGAGCGCACTGCAGTGCTAACGTTAAAGCGCCGCACACACTTTTGTAACCGGACACCGCTTGTTAGCAGCAGCAGCTCCGCTCCTTTTAATGCAGCTGCATTTAGCACCTATATATGGTACAATAAGCTCTGGTTTACGGTTACATTATACAAATGTAACTTATAAGTATACTTATACAGTTCTTAACTGTGTATGTATATTTACCATCCTTATTTGTTCTCTCACAGAAACCACATTTATGTACATATCCACGCAAACCTGTTTATGCCTTGCAATTGGATGACTGAATAAACATTACTATCATCAAAGTTCACTCTGGATTAGCTGCAGTTCTTTCTAGCCGAATAATTAGGCCAGTTGAGTTCCAACCATCCCACTGCGCACAGAATATCCCACAGGCACCGTGTCGAATGTGGACAAGGTCGAACTGGAAGCCATATTAATCTTGGACTAATTCGGCCACCGTAGGAGTTGAAACGAAATCGGAATTGAGAAGAACAGAAACTAAAATTCACTGGATGGTCATATACCTTTTAACCGCTAGATGGGGGAAAATATCACACAGTGTAGCTTTAAATTCAGGCAGCTTAAATTATTTTTGACAGACAAGTGCTATTTTAAAAACAAACAATGTTTTTATTAAAGCAATTTTCCGTCTTAAAAGCAAAAATATGTTTTGTGCATTTAAGCGACAGTTTACTTTGTTGTAGTTGCAGGCCAATTTTCCAGCAAAAGCCAAATGCTTTTATGTAGCTGGGCTCTCAAGTACCTTTGACATTGAACAGAAGATTGGTTTACATTAATGGAAGGGGAATTTATTTTCTTATAGTGTTTTCCAGAAACAATGTCAAGCTATCTTTGATGCCAGTCAATTTTCTTTAACTAATGAGGCTCCTCTCAGAAAAGCAAATAATCAAACCAACACTGCTTTATGATTCTGTTTCCTGTGGGTTTTTCAACAATAATTTTGATATTTTAATAGGCGCACTGTATTTACTGGGTTTCGAAAGCCATAACAACATGGCATGTATTAAAGTGTTCTAAATGATGGGTTTTTTAATACCAGAACTAAAGAGACATCGTCATTTGAATAAATATGTGATAAAATAGGGTTCATATACAGTATGTTTTGTATTTCTTTTCCGATTTCTCACAAACCTTCACAATGTCATTGATCAGTGAGTATCGGAACATCCAGTCCAGGTTGATGCTCTCATTTTCAAGGATGTCCTGTAAAAGAAAAAAAACGTCTCGGTTACGTATGTAACCCTCATTCCCTGAAGGAGGGAACGGAGACGTACGTCGGAACTGACCGACGAATTGGGATCTGATCTCAGAGACCAATCTACTTCGAGTGTATTAAAAACGAGCCAATGGAGATTGGCATGCGATCCACGCATTCCACGCACCGCCCCGCAGTGCGGGTATAAATAAGGAAGTGGAATGCTTGATCATTGCTTTTTTCTGCTGAGGAGCCGAACTAGTGACTCGGCCCCCTAGCGGAAGCACAGCACCTGGCGACGGGACGTACGTCTCCGTTCCCTCCTTCAGGGAACGAGGGTTACATACGTAACCGAGACGTTCCCTTTCAGTCGGTCACGTTCGACGTACGTTGGAACTGACAGACGAATTGGGATCCCTACCAAAACGCCAGGGCGCTGGCCCTTCCAGCGTCCTGCTTGAGCGCACTGGACTGTCTTAGATGGTACGGAAGTCAGGGCTCCAAGCAGGGAGGTCAGTCACTGCTGTTTCTGCAAGACCCACTCAGTGTGACTATTGGATAACGCTGGGAAGCGTGCCCGTCTCGGGAGATGGTACGCTGCGGAGCCACATCCTTCGTAGAAGGCTAGGTGGCAGAATACACATAAGGACTAACCTGGCAGGGTAGTGCAACATATGGCAGTCTCTGGGGTGGTTCCAGCCTGGTCCCAGGGGGGAAAGAACACGCCCAGAGACGACAGAGCGGGCTCTGTCAAGGGAAAGACACGGGGCTAGCCGAGTAGGGTAGCTGGTACCGTGGAAGAATACACATATGGGGTAGCCGTGAGGGGACCGCTACATATGGAACCCAGCCTACACACACGTTTCACAAGCATACGGGTGCAGGCCTGGCGTCAGACGGCCGCAACGTCTGGCACCGCAGGGGTGACGGAGGAGCTCGACAGGGTTAGCCGTTTCCGGGGAACACAACTGGAGAAAAATAGACGCACGTATCCGGCCCAGAGGGCGGGAGTGGCGTTGCAAGCCGACACTTAGAACGGGCACTTAGCGCTACTGGCCACTGGGGGCGAGGATGCGGGAAGGTACCGGCTCTACACGGAGGCTATAGAATTTAGCGAACGTGTTAGGTGTCGCCCAGCCCGCAGCTCTACATATATCTGTCAGCGAGGCGCCTTGAGCCAGCGCCCAGGAAGAAGCAACACTCCTTGTTGAGTGTGCTCGCAACCCGAACGGGCAAGGCACGTCTTGGGACTGGTAAGCCAAGACGATAGCATCCACTATCCAGTGGGCCAACCTCTGCTTGGAGACAGCCTTTCCCTTCTGCTGGCTTCCATAACAGACAAAGAGTTGCTCTGAGGTCCGAAAGCTTTGAGTCCGGTCGACGTAAGCGCGGAGAGTGCGGAAGGGACATAACAAAGCCTGGGCTGGGTCTGCCTCCTCCGAGGGCAGCGCTTTCAGGTTCACTACCTGGTCCCGGAAGGGAGTGGTAGGAACCTTGGGCACGTATCCAGGACGGGGTCTCAGGACAACGTGAGAGTTGGCCGGCCCGAATTCTAGGCACGATTCGTTGACCGAAAGTGCATGCAGGTCCCCTACCCTCTTGATGGAGGCCAATGCCGTCAGAAGCACTGTCTTCATTGACAGGATTTTAAGCTCCACAGACTGCAAAGGCTCAAAGGGAGGGCTCTGAAGTGCTCTGAGCACTAGAGCTAAGTCCCAAGAGGGTAACGAGTTTGGACGAGGAGGATTTAGCCTTCTCGCACCTCTGAGGAAGCTGACGATTAAGTCGTGCTTTCCTACGGACTTACCTTCGACTGCGTCGTGATACGCCGCTATTGCTGCGACGTACACTTTGAGGGTGGAGGGAGACAGCCTTCGCTCCAGCCCATCTTGCAGGAAAGAAAGCACGACACTAACCGAACACCTTCGGGGGTCTTCCCGGTGGGAAGAGCACCATTCAACGAACAGGTTCCACTTCAAAGCGTAAAGGCGCCTCGTAGAGGGGGCTCTAGCAGAAGAGATGGTGTCCACCACTGCCTGTGGTAGACCACCTAGAACCTCCGCGTCCCGTCCAGGGACCAGACATGGAGTTTCCAGAGGTCTGGACGCGGGTGCCATAGAGTGCCCCGTCCCTGAGAAAGAAGGTCCCTCCTCAGGGGGATCGGCCAAGGAGGGGCTGTCGCGAGGAGAGTTAGTTCTGGGAACCAGGTCCGGTTGGGCCAGTAGGGCGCAACTAACAAGACCTGCTCCTCGTCCTCCCTGACCTTGCACAGGGTCTGTGCAAGAAGGCTCACTGGGGGAAACGGATATTTGCGCAGGTCCCGGGGCCAGCTGTGCGCCAGTGCATCCGTGCCGAGGGTGCCCCCGGTCAGGGAATAGTACCACTGGCAATGGGTCGAGTCCGGAGAGGCAAACAGGTCTACCTGTGCGGCTCCGAAGAGGTCCCATATCAGCTGGACCGCCTGGGGATGGAGTCGCCACTCCCCCGGAGGTGTCGACTGGCGAGAGAGCTCGTCGGCTGTCTGGTTCAGCGCACCTGGGATGTGAATGGCACGAAGCGACCTCAGATGCTTCTGACTCCAAAGGAGGAGGTGGCGGGCGAGTTGGAACATGCAACGGGAGCGTAGACCACCCTGACGGTTGATGTACGCACCGGCCGCAGTGCTGTCCGTACGGACCAGTACATGCTTGCCACGTAGCGGCCCCTTGAGGCGGCGCAGTGCCAAGTGTACCGCTAACAACTCGAGGCAATTGATATGCCAATGCAATTGAGGTCCCGTCCACAGACCTGAAACTGCATGCCCATTGTACGTGGCCCCCCAGCCCGTGGAGGAGGCATCCGTGAAGAGCACAGCATGCCTGGACACTTGTTCTAAGGGCACCCCGGCCCGGAGAAACGATGCGTCGGACCATGGGCTGAAAGTTTGGCGGCAGTAAGGAGTCACTGGAACCCGGTACTGGCCGCTCTGCCACGCCCACCTCGGGACTCGGCCATGGAGCCAGTGTTGAAGCGGTTTCATATGAAGCAATCCGAGCGGCGTTACCACGGCTGCAGATGCCATATGCCCCAGGAGCCTCTGAAAAAATTTCAGTGGGACCGCCGTCCTGCTCTTGAACGAATTCAAGCAGTTCAACACCGGCCGGACCCGCTCTTCCGTGAGGCGCGCAGTCTGGCTGACCGAATCCAGCTCCATACCGAGATAAGAGATCCTCTGCGTGGGACAGAGTTTGCTCTTCTCTCGGTTGACCCGAAGGCCCAACAGGCTGACCTTGTCCCTGTGTTCGCACAACTGCTCCCGAGACTGGGCGAGTATAAGCCAGTCATCGAGATAGTTGAGGATGCGAACGCCGCGTTCTCTGAGCGGAACAATGGCTGCCTCTGCGACTTTTGTGAAGACGCGAGGCGACAGGGACAGCCCGAAGGGCAAGACTTTGTACTGATATGCCTTCCCCTCGAACGCAAAACGTAGGAACGGTCTGTGTCGAGGAAGGATAGAGACATGAAAGTACGCGTCCTTCAGGTCGATCGCTGCGAACCAATCTTGGGGACGGATGCATTCGAAAATGCGTTTCTGCGTTAGCATCCGGAACGGGAGCTTGTGCAGGGCCCGATTCAGGATACGCAGGTCCAAGATTGGCCGTAACCCACCCCCTTTCTTGGGTACAATGAAGTAGGGGCTGTAGAACCCCGCCTTCATATCGGCTGGAGGAACCGGCTCGACCGCGTCCTTCGCCAGTAGGACATCGATCTCTGACCGCAAGACCTGGGCATTGCTGCTCCGCACGGAGGTGAAGAGGATGCCCCTGTACTTGGGAGGCTGGCGAGCGAACTGAATCGCGTAGCCGAGTCTGATGGTACGGATGAGCCAGCGAGACGGCCTGGGGAGCTGAAGCCAAGCCCCCAGAGACCGTACAAGCGGGACCAACAGACGTACCCGGGGTGGGGCAGCGAAGTGGAATAGACAGACCCGACTCGGGAGGCCCGGAGGCGGCCCGGAGTGTTGTCTGAATATTCCAGGGTGGGGCAGAGTGTGGGTGAGAAGGCCCGGGGGCGTTCTCGGTGCCCACACTGCTGCCCCCTGGCGAGGGGGAGAGGGGAGGAAAGGAGTGGCAAGGCCCGGGGGCGTCGCGCACTGCCAACCTGGCCCTCTTGGGGCCCAGGGAAAATAGAAACTGCTCTTTTATTGAAAATGTGGGTACCGCTGGACTCCGGAGAGCCAGCGGCAGAGATGTAATACCAGTCAGAGCCCCCCGGTCCTCCTCCGGGGGGTGGGAGAAGGATGCGGACATCATCTCCCTCAGAGCAGCTCCCGTCTTCCCTGGGCTGCCCGTCTCAGGGCCGCTTCCCCTTGCGCTTGCCGGCTGGTTTAGCGGGGCCCTGAGCGGGTTGGGCGCCTCCCTTACGTCCGGCACCCTGCTTTCCCGGTGGAGGCTGCTGCTTGGGCTTCGCAGGGGCGGAGGCGGACGCAGTGGGACGCCCTCGGCGACGAGCAGGCGGAGGTGCTGCCGACGACGACTGGGTGGAGGCAGCAGCGGGTCGTCGGGGCAGGATGTTTTTGATGGCCTCCGTCTGCTTCTGGGCCACCGAGAACTGCTGGGCGAAGCTCTCGATGGCGTCGCCGAAGAGGCCGGCCTGACAGACAGGGGCGTTGAGAAACCGGACCTTGTCGGAATCACGCATGTCTGCCAGGTTCAGCCACAGATGGCGTTCCTGGACCACTAGTGTGGACATCGCCCGACCCAGGGAGCGTGCAGTGACTTTCGTCGCCCGGAGAGCGAGGAAAAGATCCTGCATAACACCCTGGTCGGAACTACCCTCGTGCAATTCCTTTAGCGCCTTGGCCTGGTGGACCTGCAGGAGCGCCATGGCATGCAGAAATGATGCGGCTTCCCCGCAGGCGGTGTAAGTCCTGCCCGTGAGACCGGACGAGAACTTACACGCCCGGGAGGGGAGACGCGGGGCACCCCGCCAGTCTGCAGCGGTCTTGGGACACAGTTGCATCGCCACAGACCGCTCGACTGGGGGGATTCCCACGTAGCCCTTAGCCGCACCACCATCGAGGGTAGTGAGGACGGAGGAGTCAGTCGACCGTGAGCGAGCGTTGTAAGGCGCTACCCACGATTTCGTGATCTCCTGATGCACTTCCGGGAAGAAAGGAACCGGGGCGGGGCGCTGAGAACCAGCACGGGCCATCCCGAGAAACCAATCGTCCAACCGCGAGGGTTCGGGACACGACACTCGCGGCGGCCCGGGAAAGCATAGCCGTAAGCTCTGGGTCGGACTCGGGCAACGCTGTCACACCCGAAGGGGGCAGCGCAGCCGAATCTTCATCCTCAGAGCCCATTAGCTCGTCCCCCGATGCTGCAATCGACAGCATGTCCCCAGCCGGAGCCCCAAAAGAAACGCCTGGGACCTCCCGGGGGAGGCCAGCGCGCTCTTCTGGAAGCTCCACCGGCACAGCGGAGGGGGGAGGGGCCCAAGGAGCCATTTGACCCGTCGGGGAAGCCCTCACAGTAACCCTCAGGTCCCCACCAAGGCCATCAGCCAAAGTAGCAGCCCTCTGCTTTGCAGCGGGAGGACCACTAGATCGGGGGATGCGCAAAGGTGCTCCGCCTCTTTCGAGGTAATGGAGTCTGGACCGTAAAACTGCGATGGTCATGTTCCCGCAATGGGAACATGAGTCATTCACGAACGCAGCCTCAGCGTGCTGAACGCCCAAACACGTGAGACAACGAACGTGACCGTCAGCTGGGGACAGATGTCGACCGCATCCAGGAACACACGGTTTGAATGACATCTTGAAAAAGACGCAGGGTCAAACCGTGTTGCTCTTTTAGAAAGGAAACTGCTCTTTTATGTGCTGAAGCACTCAGGGAGATGACCGCGGCACCACACAGTACAAAGGTGCAAGCCTGTGTGTGCACTCAGAGAGGAAAACGCCCAGCGAACCAACAGCTGATCTCCGTCTGAAGCGGCACTCGCTGACGCGCCGTCACACCCGCACTGGAAGCAGCAGATCCTCTCACGAGACTCGTCTTGTAAAACACTCTTCGTAGAAACAGGAAGCATTCACTGTTCGGCTCCGAAGTAGAAAGCAATGATCAAGCATTCCACTTCCTTATTTATACCCGCGCTGCGGGGCGGTGCGTGGAATGCGTGGATCGCATGCCAATCTCCATTGGCTCGTTTTTAATACACTCGAAGTAGATTGGTCTCTGAGATCAGATCCCAATTCGTCGGTCAGTTCCGACGTACGTCGAACGTGACCGACTGAAAGGGAACTGGAATTAAACACTGCAAAACATCTAGATGCAGACTTTGTTTTTTGTACATGCAAATTAAAGGCCCATAATTCAAACAATGCACACAAATATGATCGTTAACATAAACAAACAAGGTCACTAATATGGAAATGAAGGAATTGTAATAACACTGTAATAGAAACTCAGTTACTGCTGCATAGTTGACAAGCCAAACACAGTTTGCAAAAATTCTTTCACAAGCCCACGGGAATTCGAATGTTAACAGCAGATCTATGTATTTATTCACTAATGCGAAGAATCTCAGGACTTGTAATATATTTGACACAAATTAATGCAAATATTGTTTGCAAATAGTCCCAAAAGGATTATTTCCCAACTAGAATTAGACCTAGAATTTCGTTCACTGTTCTGTTTCTTTATGCTTTATAAAAATGCCCCCCGATGTTCAAGACATGGTTATGGCCTTGAGTTGACAACCACTGCCCTGGAATGGGCAGAAAAAAATGCATTATAACATTAGCAATACAAATGTAATCTTTTCAAAAACCGTTCCCACTGCCTGTGAACACAGAATAATATGAATAAATGGTTGACAATAATGTTATTGGTTAACATGTTTACCTGTAGACTGCCCCTGGGGCAATACTCTGTCACAATGCAGATGTTTGGTGGATCGATACAAGCGCCAATAAACCTCGTCAAATGGTTGAACTGCACATCCCTCATCTATATATAACAACAAAGTTATGAGTTAAAGTTTTTAGAACCTTTATGATGCTGACAGTTAGTATGACTTACCACTTATTCTGAAAATCTCAATGACCATGGTTAAATAAAATAAAATAAATAATAAAATAAATAAATAAATAAATAAATAAATAAATAAATAAATAAATAAATAAATAAATAAATAAATAAATAAATAAATAAATAAAAAAAAAAGTCCCAAACTGTTTTTTTTTCCTATGACAGCTTGGCAAATCATTTACCATAACTCTGTGAGCTACAGTGAGTGGCAAAATCTTTATGAGGCCATATACACTTTACTTAGCATAAGCTTTGACCTACATAACAGTGAGGGCAAATGTCAATGGGAACAAAGAAGGTAAGATTCCACTGGCCCCCCATCTGTTTGGTCTTTCATTTCACTCTGGCCCGACAGCTAACCAGACCCCTAGGGCCACTGTCTGCAGGGCTGATGTTTCAGACTGCTGTCTTGCGCCGTGTGTAAAAAGCCATGCATCCCCTCATGTTTCCAATCAAAGCTGAGCAGGTTAGAATAGGCCACAAGTCAGCTAATCTTATCAGCTTTCCCTCAGGATAAGGCCATCAAAATAAACTTAGGCTTCAAATAAGACTATTATGGGAAGCTTGGACTCACTTCATGTTTTTCAGGCTCAGCCTCAATCATGGTGGTCTCAGATGATAGACAGGCAGAACAGATTATTCTTACTGTCTCTGCTTTATGTACATTGTGCATAGCGTGTGAATTTATGTATGCACAAAATACAGATGACCTATGACATTTGCCAAAATAGTGCAGTATATAACTATACTGCACTATTACAGAGTACTGAGTACAAAGTACTATATCCCACAATGCAATGCACTTGACTTTCCATTGAACTTCCATTTCCAGTGTGACAGGGTTTAGTTCACCCAAAAATGAAAATTCTGCAATTAATTACTCACTTTCATGTTGTTTCAAACCCGTAAAACTTCTTCGGAACACAAATGAAGATATTTTAATGAAATCAGAGCTCTTTCTGTCCCTCTATTGACAGGCTATGCAACTATCATTTTAAAGCCCCAGAAAGGTAGTAAATACATCATTAAAGTAATCCATGTGACTCTAGTGTTTTAACCACAATTTTGTGAAGCAACACGAGAGCTTTGTTTGTGCAAAAAATAATAATAATAATAATAATTGACCACTTTATTTACAAAATATTAATCTACAACGTGTGGGTTTGGAATAACATGAGTAATTAATGACAGAATATTCATTTTTGGGTGATTTAACCCTTTAAGCAATTTCATCCATGATTAGGTTCATGATTTGTGGTGGGTTTTGTGGTTCATTAGAAAATAGCTTTAAATTGCATATTTTTTATACTTCTATTAATATAAATACATTTTTAAATCCTACTCCGATTGGATATTTATTTTGGAGGGGTGTTTACATGAAACTTGTTCTTGTATTCAGAAAAAGAACGCAGAGGTCTTAAATATGAGTTTTAAAAGCTGCACAATTTTTTACTTGACATGTGGCATCTTAAAACACTTGAAGTGAAAATGTGAAGTGATGGCCAAAGACATCTAATGTTTATTAGTGTAGCAGTGAAAAAAGGGAATAAATAAAAAAGCAAAATTTTCACTTTTCAACATTTCATAACAATGTTCTATGTCTGAAGTCAGTATTTCCTTTCCAAAACAAAAATCCAGCCACACCGCCTGCCCCCGACCTGAGTGTCTACAGCCTCATATTGGCTTCCCAGCCCCCCTCCAAAGAATGCATGTGTATGTGTGTTTATATGTGTAAAAAAGGGCAGGGGGGTGTTTTAACCACCTTGGGCAGCAAGGCTGTCCAGTGGGGTCATAAACGATGGTCTAAACACACACATAACATGCATACCTTGTCTTCTTTCCCAGATATAGACACAGATGGATGCAAACACAAATTAAACAAAAATACATGGCAAAACCTCATTCTTATGATTAAATGCATTCTCTTACATGCTTTAGTTCAAACAGCACTTGTCTGGTGAGCTCGATCCTCTTCTTGTTCACGTGTTTGATAGCCACCAGGTTTCCCTGTTGTGAGAAGAAGCAAATGTTAAAAGGATCAGATCTATTGAACCTCCACTGAAATAAAGACTGGAGCTGTCATGGTGGGAAATTGATTTCATTTTTATCTTCTTCGAGTCATATAGCTGGATAAATTAACATCCCAAAAAATTGTATAGCTCAGATATGCTTTTTCATAGCTTACGAGTCAAAATTAAGTTTTATTAAAGTAATTTAAGTAATTACATAATTTATTTATTTTTGCATTTTAGTAGAAACATCTGAGTCAAGAAACTGAGAACTCGATTACTGTAAGCTTCCTGAGATATGAAAGAATATGTGAAATGGGAATGTGAACAAAGTAAAATTAACTTTTTGTGCAGACAGTCTATACTGACACTGAAAATATGGCCTTCAAAATATTGAATTTAATCATATGCTTTGTCCTTGTCCGTGGCCACGGTGACAGAAATATTCAGCTGGCTCAGTGGACATTTGATCCCTTAGTGTCTTTTTCAGCTTACACTGTGGGACAAAGAGGTGACAGTGACTTCTTTTGTTTATTCAAATTACATACATCAAATTTTCTCGTAATTCAAGCTTTCAGAGAAGTCCTCTAAGAGTTCTTTGTGGATGACCCAAATATATTTCACTTTGCTTTAGATATAGGCAGTGGGCTGCCTACATATTTTTAGGCATTTTTAGGCATATTTTTAGGTTTAAGGCATCACAGACACACTCCAAACTAGCAGACAACCAAATTATGCTGCCATATTACCTTGCTCAATCACAAATTAAGTCTGCAGTCTTTAATTTTTCTATGATGATACAAGACTATTTCAAAAGTTAGCATTCTCAGGCCACCAAAACGCTGTAAATGAACGGCCAGAATGCATTAAAATTGTTCTGTTTTCAGTTGAGAAAACGTTTTGAAAGCGTCCCCTAATTCTAATTACAAATGATTTTTACAATGGAAATTAATCAATCAAAAACTTACTTAACCTGGAAAATGGCTTTCTTCTAGAGCTGCTGTACAGCCAAAACAATCTTTGTTGCGTTAATTTCCTATTATCGTAAAGCTGCTTTGAAACAATCTGTATTGTAAAAAGCTCTATATAAATGAAGGTGACTTGACTTGACTGCATAACTGACAATTGTCCTAGGCAACAATATTCTTATAAAGCTAAGTTTTATTTCTTTTGTAATATTCTGTGGTCTCCTTCCCACCTAATAAAACAATTCAAATCAATATTTCAAGCCCATTTATTTATTTGATAAGTAGGCATATTATAAGCAGGATATTGTACAGTCAATCAGTCATTATCGTAAACAAATAAAACAGAAAGAAAGATTGTATGCATCACAGTACAAGGGATAGGGCTACTAACTAAAGGTAAGACAAAAAGTTTTATGTTCGCAACTTGTTTATTGACTTGTTAATAGTAATTTTCTGTGGAAAATGTGCCGATCGGGTCTAGTCGGGTCTGTGTCTTGCCGGGTCTGGTAATCACCAAATTAGTTGCTGCCCTTGAAGAACATTTAAATTGACTTATGAGGTACCAAAGTGATGTCTTAGACTCCTAGTACCTATGTAGACAGTGAGGAGGTTCACTAGGGTTTGGAATTGAGCCATGCAGTCAACAAAGATGTCATGAAGCGTAATTACATAAAAAATCTAGGAATAATACACCTGCATCCAGCTTACGTTACGCATTTTGAGATTTGTGATCCAATTATCGTGGTGTAGCACAGATAGCATTGTGGATTGACTTAAGGAGCAGCAAAGCGGCATTAAAGTGTGATCTTAAAGCAACACATTGAGCTGATAGTGCACCCACTCTCCATTTCTCTAGTGAATACGCATGTGTGTGGGTGTGCAGCAGAGGGAGGATGTCAGAAGAACTAAGCCTCACCTTAAAATAGCCTGTTTTTGCAAATAGTTGATATTTTCCATGAGCTGTTATCAAGGAGCCATAGCTGGAACCTCTCTGGAAAGTAAACAGAAAACACAACACTAACAATCATTCAAGACAAAGCAGTTTCTTTATGAACATTAGAAAAGAAAATATGCATTTCGTGGGATCCAAAAGTCTGAATAATTTGTTATAAATTATATAATCAGCATTGCAATTTGAGTGAAGTTTCATTTAATTTTACCTTTGCAGCTCACATGATCAGTGTCACAATTTGCTATACCATAAAGTTGATTAATCTAAAAATAGTGTAGAAATATTTTCTGTCATTATCAGAGATGTATAGTAACGAAGTAGAACTACTTCACTACTGTACTTAAGTACTAAAAGGCAGTATCTGTACTTTACTAGAGTATTCTTTTTTTCTCCTACTTCCACTTTTACTTCAGTACATATTTTCGATGAGTTTAATACTTTTACTCCGATATTTTTTTTATGTGCTGCATCGTTACTCGTTACAATTATACAAATATTACGAATCATTCCATTCCAAACCCACATTACCACTGCCAGAACGGTAGATGGCAGGTTTGATGAAGCTGGCACATCATTGAGCGAATCAAGCTATTAAGAAGACTGCGCGTGCTTCCGTTCTGCCTTTTGATCAGCTTAAAAGATGGACAAACCAAAAACACCACCTCCACCCCTTCAACTTCAAGTGATCGTGGCTGTGAGAGAGAGAGAGCGCGCGCGATAGAGAGAGAGAGAGAGAGAGAGAGAGAGAGAGAGAGAGAGAGAGAGAGAGAGAGAGAAGAGAGAGAGAGAGAGAGAGAGAGAGAGAGAGAGAGAGAGAGAGAGAGCGCGCTCAAGAGCGAGCCCCGCGCGCGCGGGCATTCAATGTCTTTAAAACAGCGTCTTGCGCTCAAATTGCTCTCTATTTGTTTACATAGTTAATGTGCACTGTGAAGTAACATATACAAACAATGAACAGCTGTATTTTTATTAACTAAGATTAATAAATACAGTAACAAATGTATTGATCATGGTTAGTTCATGTTAGTTATTAGTCTAATACATTAATGTAATGTTAACAAATCAAACCATATTGTAAAGTGTTACAGACAAATAATTTACTCAGAACACCTCTTGAAATGAGAATATAAGTGTGCTTACCCATTATTTTTTTTTAGTAAGAGTGTTTAGTAAGATTTAATCTTAATGAACTACAGTATTTTCAGGTTATTTATATGACAATGTGTAGAAATATTACAAACAATATGATGTTCAAACTTTTGACTACTTTCTTTAAAAACTACATAACACAATACTTGTACTTTTACTTTCAGTACTTGAGTAGTACATTTTAAAATAAACTACTTGCAATACTTAAATACAAAATTTTTTGAATACTTTAGTACTTCTACTTAAGTGTGGTGCTTAAAGAGCGCTTCAACTTCTACTCAAGTCACTTTTTTGATAAGGAACTTGTACTTTTACTCAAGTATGTGTCTCTAGTACTTTATACATCTCTGGTCATTATACATCAAAACTTAACTTAAATAAAAAAAAAACTTATTTTTTTTAAATTACAAGACTTCAATGTGACACTTTTGGACCCCACTATATTTTAATTGACTAAAAGATACAAGAAAGATCTGATATCTGATTTGCTTCACACAAAAGTGTTTTCCAAAGGCTAATGAAACTGACCTTAGCTTGATCGAGCCAAAGTGGCAAACCAATTATGAATAATCAGAATAAAAAAGAAACATGTCTTGAACGTTTAAGAATTAGAAATAACTGTATGAGAAAAAAAATCATTAAAAGCTTCATTTAAATAACATCAGGGAAGTAGAATGAATCATACATTAAGTCCAATGATGTGGAACATATTGGAAAGGGATTCCAAAATGTGTAATACTGTATACGGCAGCCTGGAAAATGCATTGGCCTTCAAAACGCATGTTCCAAGTATGAGGCCAAAAAACCCCTAGTAAAATCCACTGTATGTGTGTGTGTGTGTGTGTGTGTGTGTGTGTGTGTGTGTGTGTGTGTGTGTGTGTGTGTGTGTGTGTGTGTGTGTGTGTGTGTGTGTGTGTGTGTGTGTGTGTGTGTGTGTGTGTGTGTGTGTGTGTGTGTGTGTGTGTGTGTGTGTGTGTGTGTGTGTGTGTGTGTGTGTGTGTGTGTGTGTGTGTGTGTGTGTGTGTGTGTGTTCAAGTTTTTCTATCCCGGTGGGGACTTCAACCTGAATGCACACTGACTCATGGGGACTCGTATCACCATGGGGACTCGTATCACCTAAATTGAGGTCCCCATGAGGAAACCAACTTATAAATTATACAGAATTTGTTTTTTTGAACATTTTCTGTGAGGAGTAGGGTTAGTGCAAGGGGATAGAATATACAGTTTGTACAGTATAAAAACCATTTTTCTATGGAGAGTCCCCACAAAGATAGTGAACCAGACGTGTGTGTGTGTGTGTGTGTGTGTGTGGTTCAGGTATTCCCTACAATGTGGGGAAGATGGCAATATCTAAAATCCTTATCCTTTTGAGGAATTTTTTTGTCCCCATGAGGAAAACAGTTTATAAATCATACATGATGTTTTGTTGAAAATTTTAAAATGCAGAAAGGTTTAGGGGTAGGGGTAGGGGTAAGGAATAGAAAATACAGTTTGAAAATTATAAAAATCATTATGTCTATGGAATGTCCCCATCATGATACAGGGTAAGGTTTGATTAGGAGACCAGGTGGCCAGATTGGAGCTAATTTGAACAATTGGTTAATATGAGTCTGCTACTGTAAAACTGAGCTACCCTTTAACAAACTGGACAACTAGGCATTAGTCAAGAATGTGTGAACTATAATGATACTGGTGTTTTCTGTGATAGTTTCTTCCAATTATCTTATAACTTCGAATCTTACAGGGTACACATTTTGAACTATTTTCTCATTTGAACAGACCCAGATTTGTAAATAGGAGCAAACCTCTGAGTTTGTTATGAATTTATATTTTCTCTAATTTAAAGAGAAAGAGAATTCAGTTTAATAAAATCAAGCTACCTTTTGTGACTAGCTTACTGAGTAAGCCATCATTGTAATTCCCAAGGAATGCAGTTTTAAATGGACATTGAAAAACTGTGCCAGGAATTACAGCCAAGTCCAAAAAGGCATTTTTATGAGATAAATTAAAACCATATGGACTGAAACAGAAGGAAACCTCTTTTATTCGATGTTGTTTATACAAAAACAGAAACACAAAGACATTTTATCTTTAAAATATAGATTTGATCCCTTCTTTTAAATGAATTTTAGATCTGGCTTAGAGGTGGCCAACTGGAAAACACATACGTTTTTTTGCAGCTTTATCCAAGATATGAAAATATCAGTGAGTGCTTGTACCTGGGAAAGAGTGAGACGGCTGCCCGCGCGTTTGTGATATTTGTTGGGACTTTCAAACTGCAGTTCGTCCCATCGTATCCTCCAAAGCATCCCAGCTAACTCCTTCTCCAACTTCAGTTTCCTAGAAAAGAACAGATCGTATTTAAGAAGGGCAAACAGAAAAAAACCCCTGTGCTTTAGCACAAGTAGATGCTGAACTAGATTTTTACATTTTCCAGTGTGTTATTATGTGGGTGCAAAGGTGTTTTCAGTGTTGTTATGTGGTTGCTAAAATGTTCCAAGCGGTTGTTAGGGCAGTGCTTCTTGATGGTTGCTTATTGTCATCTCCAAACGGTCCCACTCTCAAGTCTCTATGATACTATGGTCTCTAAATGTGGTTCAAGTCATTCCCTTAATATCTATGGGATTTGTTTGTGTGTTTTATTGTAAACTGCTGGATTTGAGGTATTAATCTTGTCTGTATATCATAAACAGTGCAGGACGTGTGATGGGCTAAAGTTTAATACTTTGGGGTAAGGATTTTGAAACAGTATAGTAAGAGTGACTTGACTAGTCAATGTTTGGAAATACCATTTAATTTCACACAATTAGTTTAAATAACCCTTAGACTAAAGGTTCATCGCAATGTAAGATTAAACTAAGGTGGAAACAATTTTTGCAGGAGGCTGAGTTGAAGTTTGATTGGCCGATAAAATGTGAGCCAATCTTAGGGTCACTGATGTTGTGCCCTTTCCAGCATATTATTTTTAAACGCAAGTAAACCAAGCAGTCCAGCCAGCCATGTGGATACATACATGGGCAACTTCCAAGTGAATCAACACATCTGGAGGAACTCTCTGAGGACCTGCTATTTCTCAACAGCTTCTATTCACAGCAAAGATTGCCTTTTTTATTACAAATCAATCTCTGAATGTTTCACTGATGTGGTCTGAGAGTTGCGAAAGGAGGATATCAATGAAGAGAAGCGTAATTATGTTTCAGAGCACTCAAAACAAAGTACGAGAAAATAAAGCAACCCCCACACATTCCACTACAATCTAAAAGGTGTAAAACACTTCCAGATGGCAGAATGTAAGTACTGCAGCGTCTGCATTTCAACAGGGTTTTACTCGATTTTAGAGCCACCCTGGTAAGCCCCAAAACAAGCACCTTTATTTGTTTTTGTAGACCAGATTTTGGAGGCAGAGAGGTGGAAAAAACCTTGGCTCAATAATTTATGCTCAGCTGTTTGCCAAAGGGAAAATCCTTGTTCTAAAATATCGAAATTCTATGAAGCGTTGACTGAAGGGAACATCGTAGATTGGAAACTGTTTGATTGAGTGGTAAGGAGTTTACAGCACAGCAGTAGAAATATCCTGAATAAACCATACAAATAAAGTATAGGAAAATTAATCCAAACTGCATACTTCTATTTTGAAAGCTTGCTGGTGTTGCTCCATATTTGATGTGGTCAGTGTGCTAGCTCTTATTAATATTACATTTTCACATTTAAGTTGTTTTCCGACCAATGTCACTCACTGCAAGTGTATATGTGGAAGTTTTAAACTTAAAAGAATAGTTCATCCATAAAAATTCATGGTGTTTAAAATCTGTAGGACTTTCTTATTTCTGTGGAACACAAAAGGAGACGTTTAGCACAATGTGCATGCAGTTGTTTTTTTTTGTTTTTTTTACAGTTATGAGAACCAAGCGCTATTAAGCTCCAAAAATTACAAAAAGCACCACAAAAGTAGTCCATCTCATCTTAACTCGTCTGAAATCATACAATTTCATACAATATCAGCAATACAAACCCTGTTACTCGTCAAACATTCATACAATGAAAGCCATTGATCATCTCCTTTGCCACTACTTTCAAATAATTTTTTACATATATATTTCAGTGAATAATGAAGGGTGCGGATTCTGAAATCCTCTGCCGCTTCAATATACCTATATATCCTATAATTTATAATCAAAGCATTAATAAATATTAACCCTCCTATCGTTATAATGATTTTTCATGATTCTTTCCAGTTATGATATAACTTAATCAATAGAACCACTGATTGTTTATTGTTTCTTCATATATGTTTTCTAAAGTTTGCATTTGGTCCCTAAGCAGTGACTGAGGGTCTGGCCCATGCCATGAGTGCAGTAACAGTGCTTACTCACTTAGCCTACACTGTAAAAAAAATCCCGTTGTTTCTACGGAAAAATACCGGCAGCTGTGGTTACCAGAACATTACTGTAAAAATGACATCAAACCGTAAACATACTTACGGAGTTGCATGTGAATTTTACATTTTAAACATGTATATTTAACATTGGATTTCAGTAATATTAACATCATTGTTACACTGAAGTGATCAAGTTTGTTGAGTAAATTTAACATTTTAAACATGTGAATTCAACATTGGGATTCCGTGATATCTATGTCACTGCTATGCTAAACTGACGAGTTTGCTCAGTTAAATTTACATCCGGCTGTTTATTTAACATTAGATCAGGGCTTACACTGTAAAAAAAATCCCCGTAAAATTTACGGTAAAAAAACCCCCCACATATTTCATTAACTGAAATAATGTTAAATTACCAACCTACTGAAATACTAATATCTGTTATGTATCTTTGATATATACAGACAACCACCAATCACAGTGGTGATGAGAATCATGTGATGAATCAAAGCTAATCAAAAGCAGCTTTTAAGAGAACAATAGTAATATATAGAAGGTGCTTAGTGTCATTCACACAAACACTAAACACCATCATGGTAAAACTTAAATTTAAAAAATGCAATAAACATTAATTTAACAACATCAGATATAACATAAAACCCTAATGTACATAGCTGATTAGAAAAAACAAAGAAGAAACATAGTTATTGTAATGAAAATACATCAAATGCGAAGTGTCACGCTGGGAATTCTGGGAATGTCAATTTACGGGTTTTTCACTGTAAATTACACAATGACTTGTTCTTTTTCACTTCCAAAAACTGTAAATTTAACGGTATTTTACTGTAAAATTAAATGAAATGTAAGGTTAGATCTATTACAGTTATTCACCGTATATAGTACGGATACTTTCTGTTAACCAATTAACTGTTTTTCACCGTAGCATTTTTACAGTAAAATACCGTTAAAATCACAATCATTTTTTACAGTGTAGCTCAGTGTTTCTCAAACTTTTTCTGCCATTCCCCACTTTGGAGGTAGAGAAGGGTTCCGAGCCCCACCTGTCCCCAATCGCCCCAACAAAGTTTTTCCAAACTATCAGTATCGGCATTTATGATGGCCGATAAATTAATATTTAACAAAATTATAAAAACTGAAGAAACACCGCTCAACCACATTATGAGTATTGGCGTTTCATAGTTTTTATACATTTTATTTATCAGAACTTTAATATATATTTATGTTCCTCTGTTCTGTTGTGACCATAAAACAAACAAGTTTATTTTTAAACTGCATTATCACATTATTTTAGAGAGGCTGAGGGATCATGAATAACTACAAATAACTAATGTACGGGAAATCTATTTACGCCTTTCTGTGTTTATATATATATCGGCCGATATATCGGACAAACTTGCTTACCATGTCATCAAATCTAATAATCCAATTCTCAAATATGTGTAAGTGAGTGTGTTTTGCCATTTAAAAACCTTCATAAGTTATCTTGATTTTGATCTATAACGTGAGATGGGCGCTCATGTTTGTTTGCGTCCCAGTTCAGAGAGTCCTGTCAGTTGGATTCACGTGAATTTATCAGTTTCTCCCGAAATACATGCAAGTAAGTGACCGGTGAACTGGGAGAAGAATAGAGTAAACTTTATAGTTACTTACACTATGTGTATCTGATATGAACAAAACGTCGGCAAATTATTTTTGAATGGATTTTTATTGCTGCTTCCAGTGACACAAGTGTGTATTTTACAAACTCTAAATGTATTGTTTTACTAGTACTTATGTGTATTTAAATGTTTGAAACCTAAAATAAACATTATGTGGTTGAAAACAATGCATATGTCAAGTCGCCTTCATTTATACAGCGCTTTTTACAACATGGATTGCTTCAAAGCTTTATAGTGATAATCGGAAATAGGCTACATTTTGCTTTAGAAGAAAAGCTAAAGTAGGTTTTTTTATTATTATTATCAAGCACTAAGGCCCTAGCCCGGCCCGTGTCCGACAGCTTATCAACATTTTCGGCCTGAGTCCGACTGAAGCCTGTGTTTTTTATCTATTTTTTATCCTCCCTATTAGGCCTACACATTGTTACAGCCATTAAAATAGTTCAGTTAAGTTTTTAATACAAAAGTAGTTATATTTCGTTTAGTTTCTTTATTAAGTTAATTTAGAAAAATGTTTGAAGCATTTTTTTGTTTGTTAAATTAAAGTTTTTGTTTTTTAAAGTAAAGACCAAGCGGCCAGCGGCCAACAGTGAGTTAACCACATGTTTGATCAATTTAGCCTCTCAAATAAACACTGGACTTGTATCTTGCTTATAATAAAATCCATAGATTTAAAACAGAAAAAAAAACACACACAAAAAAAAACATGCTGTTTGTCTTACCTTACACCTCTCTACAAAATGAATATAAATCCGATCTTCAATTCCCGGCCTGAGCTATATGCACATTTAACGGAGTTCACGTCAACGAAAGCAACAGATATGAGCTGCATTATATCAGCTCATTTCAAGATCAAAGACCGCAATATGAGAGAGAGACCTAAGCACTGGTAAGAGCATTTAGTCTCATTTGTTTTAATGAAGATGATTGTGTTTTTGAGCATCTAAGACGTAGCCTATTTTCAGTTTCACTTGCGGCAGTTTGCGTGTTGGCTTGCTTTACTCATTTGTACCAGCCCTGCGCCACTCTAAACACTGTGCGAGCCGTCTTGAAAGTCGCGGTGTCATGGTCTCATGTTGTTTCCACCAGCGCAGCACATCTCATCTCAGGTGCACGAAATAAAAATCCCACATTTGGGACCGCTCAAAAGGGTAATAAAAATGGGCTCAAAAATGACCACATTTCCTCCCGTTTGTCGCGCCCCACCTGTCATGTCTCTATTCCCCACCAGTGGGGCGCGCTCCACACTTTGAGTAACGCTGGCCTAGCTTCCAGATATGAAATATGGATTTGTCTTTAATTTTATATTATTTCCTTTTACTGAAACTCTAAATAATTATGGGGAATATTGTCTGTACCTCATACTGAGAGAAAGCACATGTTATCAGTATGTTTTGGGAAACTTTCTGGTCAGAGCTGGGGCTTCTCCAACCTTGGAGAAGCCTGTGTACCTGTATGTGCGCTGGGGTTCTGTATTGCAGATCAGTATTAGAGGTGCACAACGGGCATGTTGTTCTGTACAAGCTGGTGCCTGCTCCAGACCTGGAAGGTCACGTGCCTATAATTCCGGGGTGAAAGCCAACAAGTGATCTATGGAGACGTGCATCTGATTAATTGATAATGTGTGGAAATTTACCATGACTATCTATTTTCTCTTAGACAATCAGAATCATTCAAACTGCAGTAATGACATAGCTAAACCTTGAAAAGAGTATAACTGTTGAGAAATTGTATGTACGGAAAGGTAGAGGGAGAGCGCGGCTTGCAAACTCCTTGTGAGACTTGACGCTGGCTTCTGCTGATGAAACTGCAAACTATTCTTCAGTATTTTTTTCTGTAATTTCACGAGTTCGTTTACCCATATACTCTTTAGAGGATAAGGTTTTTAGCATATTTGGCTTGCTGTCCGCGGTGGAGGGGCTCGAGGAAGCCGCTTCCACTCAAGCTTAGATTTACCCCCCAGGGACTACTAGTGCTAGGAAGAAGAGAAAGGTAAACATGAATGTAAGTAGGTGGAGTTGGGGAGGTGGAGGGATGCAAACGACTGATGCCTGAAGGAGGTAGGAGGCTGCTTATATGCTTAGCAGTTGATTGAAAGATTAGATGGGTTCACTCCTCCCGAATTTGCGTTTGTGTACGTTGCTAATTGAAAGATTACATGGGTTCACTCCTCCCGAAATTATGTTTTGAACTTCACTAATTGCACTCCTGACTCTTGGTCTTCATTCTTCACAACTGGTCTTGGGTCCTAAACTGTTGTCCCCTAACAATAAGGATAAAAATTTCGATCTGTTCCTTGCATAAAGTTGTTGTATTTTTGTAAATGTATTTCTTGAAGGGTCATGAAACCCCAAAACACATTTTCTGAGAAGTGAACATATGTACAGTCTACACATCCCTGAAAACACTAAAAGGACTCATACATTTCAGCCAACAAGTGGAAATTTCATTCAGTTTCATTCTCCCGGGTTGAAAAGCAAAGTCGATGCAACGTCACGGAATCTGATAACATCGTGCTTTTGCAGTGTGAAAATTATCAAATGTCAGCAAGCACGTGAAGGCAGCATTATGCTGCCATCAAGTGCTATCGGAAATGTCCTACGTCCCACTTCTGAAGTCGTGATTACGATCTCATCGCAGTCAAATTTTGATGTTTCTAATGTCCAATTTTTTTTTACCTAGGAAACTATAGCTCGTGAAGGCAGCATTATTACCTGTAAAGTCAAAACTAAACATGTGTTCTGAGTTCCTCACACCCCAGATAAATGTGTTATTAACCACCCAACCAAATTTGAATCATAAAAAAATCTGCCAAGTAACGTTAGATAAAATAACTTATCAAACACTTTCTCTGCTCTCAAACGCAGGGGGTGTGTCCGCTGTCGGCGCAGAAACCACGCCTACTCGCGGAAAAGCTGCCGTAGCACACAAGACAACACTCACGTACTGATCATGGCTGTTTATGATCATGACGCACCAGATGTCGGCGGGACGGGAGGATGAAGGCCTATGGCACGCCGTTTTAGCATTAAATACTCCTTCCCGTACAAGTCATAAATCAGTTTTGACTAGTCATAATTCCAGTGTTCCAGATATCTCTTCTGCAATTTTGACTCGTTGTAATTGCAATTAAGATATCTACAATGTGATTGTGACTAGTCATAATATGCATTGAAGATATCTACAATGTTAATTTGACTAGTCGTAAT
Organism: Gobio gobio; assembly: GCF_949357685.1. NCBI lineage: Eukaryota > Metazoa > Chordata > Actinopteri > Cypriniformes > Gobionidae > Gobio > Gobio gobio. Next base: position 17,560,562 of record NC_137100.1, read on the forward strand.
ATACATTACAGATATCTACAATGCTTTTATGACTAGTCATATTCTTCCATTGACTTCAGTTGGAAAATATTTTCAGATATCTACAAATGAGTTTTGACTAGTAGAAATTGTAATTAAACATATCTGTAAAAAACACATTTCTACTGGGATTTCTAACTAGAGATATCTCAAATTTAATCGCCACTGGTGCAAATTATAATTTGAGATATCTCTAACTGGGTTTTGTCTAGTCATAATCAAATTGGAGATATATTTAATTTTAGATTAAAAAATCTCAAAATGGCCTGACCTGGTTTTCAGGTGATACAATAGACCCTTTTCACATTTTCATTTCTCAGAGCGGAAGTCGTAATAGTTGGGTTAAATATTATAGCTGTGAATGAGAGAATACATTAAATATTTTGTTGTGCCCATTTGCTCAAATAGCAAAAGAAAAACTCCACAATAGTGATTTCACAACTTTCAAAAAGAGGGAAAAAATAGAGTGAGATTGATAACGGCATTGAAAAGAGAGAAATATGTAATTTTTTACCATCACTCCCATAGATGCTGCTGTATTATAAACACCCTCACAGCAGTGGTAACTTGTTTTTTGTAATTTGATGCAAAAGTAATATAATACAAAGTATTAGCGTTATAAATGTACATATATATATATATATATATATATATATATATATATATATATATATATATATATATATATATATATATATATATATATATATATATATATATATATATATATATATATATATATATATATATATATATATATATATATATATATATATATATATATAAAGTATTTGAACACCCTGCTATTTTGCAAGTTCTCCCACTTAGAAATCATGGAGGGGTCTGAAATTGTCATCGTAGGTGCATGTCCACTGTGAGAGACATAATCTAAAAAAAAAAATCCAGAAATCACAATGTATGGTTTTTTAACTATTTATTTGTAGGATACAACTGCAAATAAGTATTTGAACACCTGTCTATCAGCTAGAATTCTGACCCTCAAACACCTGTTAGTCTGCCTTTAAAATGTCCACCTCCACTCCATTTATTATCCTAAATTAGATGCACCTGTTTGAGGTGGTTGGCTGCATAAAGACACCTGTCCACCCCACACAATCAGTAAGAATCCAACTACTAACATGGCCAAGACCAAAGAGCTCTCCAAAGACACTAGAGAAAAAATTGTACACCTCCACAAGGCTGGAAAGGGCTACGGGTGAAAAAAGGTCCACTGTTGGAGCAATCATTAGAAAATGGAAGAAGCTAAACTCCATGCAATATCTCATCTCGTGGGGTCTCAATGATCCTAAGGAAGGTGAGAAATCAGCCCAGAACTACACGGGAGGAGCTGGTCAATGACCTGAAAAGAGCTGGGACCACCGTTTCCAAGGTTACTGTTGGTAATACACTAAGACGTTATGGTTTGAAATCATGCATGGCATGGAAGTTTCCCCTGCTTAAACCAGCACATGTCCAGGCCCGTCTTAAGTTTGCCAATGACCATTTGGATGATCCAGAGGAGTCATAGGAGAAAGTCATGTGGTCAGATGAGACCAAAATAGAACTTTTTGGTCATAATTCCACTAAACGTGTTTGGAGGAAGAAGAATGATGAGTACCATCCCAAGAACACCATCCCTACTGTGAAGCATGGGGGTGGTAGCATCATGCTTTGGGGTGTTTTTCTGCACATGGGACAGGGCGACTGCACTGTATTAAGGAGAGGATGATCGGGGCCATGTATTGCGAGATTTTGGGGAACAACCTCCTTCCCTCAGTTAGAGCATTGAAGATGGGTCGAGGCTGGGTCTTCCAACATGACAATGACCTGAACCACACAGCCAGGATAACCAAGGAGTGGCTCTGTAAGAAGCATATCAAGGTTCTGGCGTGGCCTAGCCAGTCTCCAGACCTAAACCCAATAGAGAATCTTTGGAGGGAGCTCAAACTCCGTGTTTCTCAGCGACAGGCCAGAAACCTGACTGATCTAGAGAAGATCTGTGTGGAGGAGAGGGCCAAAATCCCTCCTGCAGTGTGTGCAAACCTGACAGTAACTTGAGATCGAGCTGGCAAACTGATGCGAATGTGCTCTAGTTATGATCGTGTTAGGGGAGGAGCCAGGCTCGGTGGCTCCAGTGCGTCATCAACAGTTATGATAGTGTAGGGGGAGGGGCCATATGCTCAGTGGCTCCAGTGCATCATCGAGCCACCGTTTAAGCCCCGCCCAGAAAATCCTGAACACAGCAAAGGTGAAAAAACGGTCTAACTTCGGAATTCACTACTACATAGTTCACAGTCTTTGTAAAGTGTTTCAGCAATTTGTCTAGAAACAAATCTCAGAATTGCCTTTACAGGGACTTTAAGCATGAGATCGCATTACTGCGCAGAATTCAAATGACATGCGGATGAGGGCGAAAAGCAGCAGTTTAACAATGCTCACCACGTGGATCATATAGCTCAGATACAGACCGGAGTGAGCGTGTTTAAAGTTTTTATGGATATATTTCATATACTCTAGTGCCCTAAACATGGACCAGCATCGTGTATGCACACATATTTAATGATGCAAATAAGGACACTGATCCAGCCATACGCCTGATCATGAAAGCGATGACACAATTAATTATTCTGATGCACAGAACACAATAATATAGACAGAAAATTAAAAGAAGAATGGAATTAGGCTAACCTTTATTCTTTCTGTGTTAAACTTACACGTGTCATTTGTTTAGAGATTGTAGTGCTCTTAAATGTATTGAAAATATTATTAGACCTTTTAAATGTTCTTCCGCGTTTCTCTCTTTTTTTGGCACTTTGTTGTTAAAGGGTTAGATTTTTAAAATGCATCAAGGCGCCCTCAACTCTGTTTTTGTTCCCTCCGTGTGTCACAGGGTGTTTGGTGTTGGTTCATGTTCATTGTTCTTGGTTCTGTTTTTAGTTTATCATGTTCATGGTTATGTTTGAGTTTGTCATGTTCACAGTCTTGTCATGCACTTCCTGGTCTTGTCATGTGATTCCCATGACCTCATGTGTTGTGTCATGTCATTGGTTAATTGTCTCATCACTGTTCACAGGTGTCACTTGTCTTGTCATTAGTCTGTTTGTATTTAAGCCCTCATGTTTGCCATGTGTCTTTGTCAAGTATTGAATGTTGTAACCCGCTGTCGGTGAGTTAGTTAAAGCTCTTTATAGTTTGTTTTTGCCAAGTCCTTGTTTTATGTTTTGTTGTGAATAAAGTAATGCACATGGGTCCTTCAACTTGCCTCCAGTGGAATCTCTGTTACAACGTGGTCATATTTTAATATTCATTTGCCTGTATAATGAGTGTTGCAGGTCTGTTTTATTGGATTTAATTGTATGGAAAAGAGCAGCATGAACATCCTATATTTTTATATATATAAAATTGTTTTTATTTTATTTTTTGTGGTCAAGACCCTCAGTGATAATGAGATTTATATTAGCCAAATATATAAAAATGTATAGCATATAAGCTATACTGCAGCACTTACCTATTTTCTCATATACTCTGTGTCTGTCCTTGGACTTTTACGTTGAAATGTTTCCTGTGCTTTGACCTTTTGCCAGTTTAATGGATTACGACTTTGGATTGTGCTACAAATAAACTGCATTTGGATCTTCTTTCGTTGTCACTCAGTGCTTGCAACAACTAACACCAGCAATACGTAAAAGTCCAAGGACAGACACAGAGCATGTGAGACACCAATAATAATCATAATAATTACAGAACAAGTTACATCAACATATATTTTCAGGCTAAGGCAATAAATAATTAATTGCAAGACTCCACATAATTCTTATTTGGTCATGATTTCCATGTAAAAAAAAAAATAATTCAATGGTTCCTCTTATTTGCACAGCGTTACGGTGCTCCTTTTAAATGTTACATTCTCAGTTATAGCCTTGTCAACAGTAACACCTGTAGCACCAATATTAGTCAATGTTTAATTAATAATACAATCTTGTAGCTTAAATTTGATTCCTAGAAAACACTCAAAAAATATAATTTGTATGTTTCTCAACAAACAATCTGTCAAATTTGGTAATGTAAGGTTAACATCTATGATGTTTCCTTTTAAAGAATCAAAGTGGAAAATTTAAAAGAGCAGCAGCATAACAGTTCAGTTGCTCTAATTGAAAAGGTTAATCATAGCATAATTATGGGGATCGGCTTATTCTTGTTACTTGATACTTTTCTGTTGTGTGAAATAAATGTGGGTACTGTATATCTGAGTGGGTATTCTTAAACATAATTTCCATTTTAGAGTAATTTCTTTTTTCTAAAACCGAGTTAAGATGAATGAATGACAAGTCCAAGAATAAGTCTACCTCTGCTGCAACTGCAATATTTATTCTAGTATGAGGAGCTAACATCAATATTTGTCTCAAAGTGTTGACTATACTGGAATTGAGCCCATTTATATAACCCATGAGTCAACTTCTACAATTCTCTTTTCCACAAGATGTTGTTCCAGACTATTCAGTAGTATACTAGATTTTATTCAAAAAAGGAAACTAAATTTGTAGACTCAGAGTCAAGTAAACTGAAAAAAAAATGGAAAAGTATAATCTGTTGTCTCATGTGCTTCATTGCTTATTAATTCCTGAAAATATGTATAAGACTTTAAAAAAATCTGCCTGATTTCAGTGCAGACATGCATAGAAACATCATATGGAGCAATCAGACCTGAGGAGCATTACTTAAAGGGTACAAAAAAACACACAGTTTCTGCCAATCTCCTGTTAATCTTGAGTACCTATATAGTATTGCAACCTTCATATCTCTGAAGAGTCTTTAGCTTTATCATATTTATAAAAGATAGAAACGCTGTACCGATTCCTTCGAAAACAGCCAAGCTTGTGGAGGCGTGCAGTGGGCGGGGCTAAAGAGTCACAAGCACACACAATACATCATGGCATTATCCCTGGATAACTTTCAATTCACTATAAGTCCGTGTTGTTTACATTATTTGCACACTTCTTTAGTGACATTGTTGATTTCGTGGTCTGAACACAAAATGACAGCGCTGCCGACGGGTCTCTTAACCCGAGCGAAGCACGTTGATGGGCCACACTTGCTGTCATTCTGATTGATATGTTGATATGCACGCACTCATCCAGAGAAGTGCCCATACAAGGAATTCCGCCCTTTATGAAGTCATACAAGGCCATACTCAAAAAAAACTTTTCGAAACTAAAATTAAAACGAAGCTAATTAAAATCCTGGAGGAGTGTATTTGGCACAGAAATACTCCATCATACGTCCAACTCATTTTTTGAAATGTTGGCCATTTTTAGCATGACAATCCAACTCTTTTAACAGTGTAAATAAGTCAGAATGCATGCAATAGCATTAGACCCCCCTTAAACAACAACAAACCTTCTGTCTGAAATGTTTGCATTGGTTTAAATTCAAATTTGTAGACCTGTAACAATATTGATAATGCACAAACCATAGTACACTTCTTTCTATTTATTGTGTTCTATTTATTTGCCCCTGTCTGTATATTATTCAACCCTTAACATTATACTTACATCACATTTACATTTAATCATTTAGCAGACACTTATCCAAACCCACTTACAAATGAGGACAGCAATAGAAGCAATCAAACCAACAACAGGGCAACAATATGCAAATGCTGTTACCAGTCCCGGTTAGTCCATCACTGTACATGTAGAAAAGCTGTTGTTTTTTATATAGAATAGTAAGTGTTAGTATTAATGGGTCAAGTGTTGTCGAAAAAGTTGCGCCTTCAGCAGTTTTTTGAAAATGGCTAAAGGCTCAGCAGCTCGGGTTAAGTTAGGCAGGTCATTCCACCAGCTTGGAACAGTCCGTGAGGGTAAAGGTCAGTGAAAGTGATTTTGTGCCTCTTTGGGATGGCACCACAAGGCGCTGTTTACTTGCAGAACGTAAGCTCCTTCAGGGCACATAGGTCTGAAGTAGAGAGTTTAGGTATAGTGGTGCAGAGCCAGTGGTTGTTCTGTAGGCAAACATCAGTGCTTTGAATTTGATGTGCGTGGCAATTGGCAAATATAGTGCAATTTTATGAGGAGAGGTGTGACATTATATACTGAAGATCTTAAAGGAGTCAAATTAAATAAAGCCTGTACAATTAATTCTTTACATTTCAACATTTTTCACATTTCAGTCAAAATTGTATCACACAAATGTGTATTGTAAAACGTTTTCTGTTCTAGTTCATTACTATTATTATTATCAAATTAAATCAAATTTTATTTATAAAGCACATTTAAAATCAACCTGAGTTAGCCAAAGTGCTGTACATAGAGAACCTATAACACATACAAATTACAAACAGTTAGAAAATTATTTAGGTAAACACTGAAATTACAGTTATGGCTCATACATTTCTACTTCACTAAAATACTAAAATCAGTTTTTATAAATGCTGAATGTTGGCATCACAACTTTATTCTGTACTTCATTTATTTTTAGATTGGCTAAAGATTATAAATTGTGTGTTAGGTTGAATTATTGGTATTTTTAAAAATGAGCTTTAATCAAGTGTTAAATTATGGTAAATAGGGGAAATTCTCATTAATTATATATTCAACAGTAGCTGATATAGTAGTGATATAACATGCATCCCTATTATTATTATTTATTTATTATTTTCATAGTTATCTTATCTAATTATAATATGCGTTAAGATACTGAAAAGATTATGGAACTCTCTGAACAATTTCACACATTTTTCAATTCCACGGATTTGCTCCCAAAATCATCTTTGAAAACGCAACGTCCACAGATTCCATCTGGGTCCAGTCATAATTGAGGCAATGAGGTCAACAGCACAGCCTGAAATTCGTTGAAAATATCAGCTGACCAAGTGTAACAAACAATGAAATATTTAGACTATCTGCAATTGTCTCAGAAACAGACATACTTTCCAGATTTCACTCAAACAACTGCTGAGCGGTTGCTCTGGCAACAATCATGTAAATTCCACTCTGGCACCTATAGAAGCTTTTCCCGTAAATCCTCTGAAAAAAGAAACTGCAAGTTCTAGCATGTCTTCTTCCTGCAAACCCTTAAATAACACCTCTCTAGGGTATTACACGTGTTGTCATTAATCTGAAAACGAAAACAATTACTGTAAAGCTTGTAGTAAAAAAAGAATGTACCTGTAGATAAGAAAACTGGAGATTCCAAAAATGATGAGGGCCAGTCCAGACCCAACTGCCACTATTCCAAGGACAGGAAGTTGATCTGGGAAATTAAAATACAATTATATAAAACGAAACTCAGTAACTGACTTTTTGGGTACACTGAGGAAGACTTCACAAACAATGAATCGGGCCCGCTAATATCATTTATTTATGTAAACTGCCTGCATTTAAGCGCTTGATTCACTAAATAAATTTTGCGAATCATTAAATAGTGTACAAAATCTGCGTTGAACGCAGCTTGCACAGCGCAATTCCTGATCTTGCAGGTCTGTGGGTGCCAGGTTGTGAAGGGTGCAGCAGATTAAATCTATCGATAAATCTAGACACCTTAATCAGCCTTTTAAAAATACTGAAAGTGAGCTCATCGACATCTGGATATATGCCAAGTTTCACCACTCTTCTCCATCATTTGATGAATCACTACAGCTAATAGAGAAAGTAGACAAAAATCTTTTTCAACACTCTAAAAAGTAATTCAGGGGACCTGTTACCACAACTTAAATAAATTCATGGTTGCAAGTAAAAAAATCTAATAATTGTTTTGATAACTTTGGAAATTGGGCAGTGGATATCTAGTTCCCTTTTGTTCAGTCACTACGAAGTAACGTTAGTGACTAACGAATGGGGGTTTCGCTTAGAAGCCAATTACCTTCGAGGAGTCTAACAACGCCCAATGGCAGTGCCAATGCCATGGGCATGCAGAATTTGCATGCGTAACTCCGCCCCACAGTGTGGGTATATAAGGAAGTACGCTGGCAATATCGCATTTTGTTTCTGCTTTGGAGCCAAGAGCATCTCTTCACTCCTTCAAGCCTGCTAACTGAGTCTTTGTCAGCCTTCGAGACGAGCAGCTTTCGAGCCTTCGAGACGAGCAGCGTTGGTGTTTACGGCGCGTTCCAGCGATCACATACTTCCTGCCTGCTGATCTGCGCAGTGGTCTGCTAGACAGCTGGTGTGTGTTTCCCTGGGCGCTTCGGCGTCACTGCGAAGCTTCCTCTCACAAAAGAGCTTGCACGTGGCACGTCCTTTTCAGGATGTCTCGTCCGTGCACTTCTGGTTGCGGCCGGTTGTTATCGTCTTCTGATGGGCACAATCACTGTCTGGTATGCTTGGGCTTTCAGCATACCCAGGCAGCGTTTGTGGATGCGTCATGTTCCCACTGTGGGAACATGACCATCGCGGTGCTGCGGTCGAGACTTGAGGATCTTCGTAAAGAAGTGAGAGTCCCCTCTGCCACACCCCAATCTACCGTCTCCACGAGAGGCGGTATTTTGGCTGGTGGCCAGGGTGACCTGAGGGTGACGGTGTGGAACAAAGCCCCAACGCTCATGCCTCGGGACACACCCCCTCTCTAGCGCACCGCAACCCGTGAGTGTTCAGGTGGAGATCGCTTGCCCGGCTCCGGCCCCCCCGCGCATCTCGTTTTGGCGCTCCAGAGGATGATGCAGTGTCGTTCGCTGCATCCCAAGGTGGGCTCAAGTCCTCCGAGGATGATGACTCGGCTGTGCTGCCGCCTTTGGGCACTCCAGCATTGCCCGAGTCAGACCCGGAGCTGACAGCCATGCTGTCTCGGGCAGCCGCGAGCCTCAGGCTAGAGTGGAACCCTCCGCCCTGTCCTGAGCGCTCGCGGCTTGATGATTGGTTTTTGGGGGCGCTGTGCGTTGACACCCGTCAGTCCCCGCCCCCAATACCTTTCTTCCCCGAGCTGCATGAGGAGGTTGCGCGGTCCTGGAAGTCCCCGTTGTCTTCCCGCGACCGTTCGGCGGCCTCCTCCGCCTTCTCCACTCTCGATGGGGCCCCCCAGTCGAGCATTCTGTTGCGATGCAACTGTGTCATCAGAGCGCTTCGACCTGGCGTGGTGATCCTAAGCACCCCTCCAAAGCCTGTCGATTGTCATCAACCTTGGTGGCGAAATCGTACAGAGCTGCGGGGCAGGCTGCCGCCTCGTTGCATGCCATGGCAATTCTGCAGGTCTACCAGGCCCGGTTGCTCAGGGACATGCACGAGGGTGGAGCTGATCCAGGGCTCGTGGACGAGCTGCGTGCCGCCACCGCCCTCGCCCTCCAGGCGACGAAGGTGAACACACACTCCCTGGGTCAGGTGATGTCCACAGCTGTGGTCCAGGAGCAACACCTGTGGCTAAACCTGGCTGATATGCGGGACAGCGAGCGAACACGTTTCCTCGATGCCCCCATATCCCAGGCTGGCCTCTTCCGTGGCGCGGTTGAAAGCTTCGCTCAACAGTTTTCAGCCGCCCAGAAGCAGACTGAGGCTATAAAACATATACTGACCCGGCGGCCAGCTGCTGCCTCCACCAAGCCACCGGCACAGTAGCCGCCGAGGGCGCCCTCCTAAAGCTCCAGCAGCAGCCTTCACCCGGGCCGGGTCACGGAGGACACCGTAGGAAGGCGCCCCAGTCCGCCCAGGCCGCCCCGCTAAACGCCAGGCCAAGCAACGCTCCTGATGCGGACAGCTCAGGGATGGGAAATTCTTTCAGGGAGATGGCAGCAGGGCCACTCCTTCCCCCGGTGGAGAATCTACTGTGGTTAAAGAAAGAATTAACATTCCCATCCCTGAGCCCCCAGAGACTGGTGACGGCAGTGTGCGCCGCCCCCGGGCCACGCCGCTCTCGTCCCTCTCTGTCACCAGCCTCCTCTCAGAGCAGACCCCAGTGGAAAGTGCGTCCTTCCCTGGTCTCCTCTGTCAGGACGCAGCCGTTAACCGTGCCCCCACACCGGGACATTCCGCCTCCCACGTCCGGGCCGGTAACGCTGCCTCGCTGCCCCAGCCTGGGTACGTCTGTGGACCCGAATGACCCCGCTGGTGCAGTTCCTGGGAGCCTGGCTTCAGCTTCTGGGATTGTCCCGCTGGGTCGCGAAGACCGTCAGGCGTGGCTACGCGATTCAGTTCGCACAGGCTCCTCCCCGCTTCCGGGGAGTCCGCTGCACTATGGTCGGGGCCAATGCCCCTGTCATGCGTGCGGAGATTGCCACCCTACTGGCGAAGGGTGCGATCGAGCCTGTCCCTCCAGCCGAGATGAAATCCGGCTTCTACAGCCCCTACTTTATTGTACCCAAGAAAACCGGTGGGTTACGGCCAATCCTGGACCTGCGCGTCCTGAACGGCCCATCCTGGACCTGCGCGTCCTGAACCGATACCTTCACAGGCTTCCATTCAGGATGTTGACAGCGAAGCGCCTTTTCGAATGCGTTCGTCCAGCCGATTGGTTTGCAGAGATCGACCTGAAGGACGCCTACTTCCATGTCTCCATCCTCCCTCGACACAGACCGTTCCTACGGTTTGCTTTCGAGGGGCGGGCATATCAGTACGCAGTCCTCCCATTCGGGCTAGCTCTGTCCCCTCGCGTCTTCACAAAGCTTTTCGAGGCAGCCCTTGCGCCACTCAGGCAGCACGGGGTTCGCATCCTGAACTACCTCGACGACTGGCTCATAATGAGTCACTCTCGAGCGCAGGTTTGCAAACACAGAGACCTAGTGCTCCAGCACTTAGCCCGTCTGGGCCTTCGGGTCAACTGGGAGAAGAACAAACTTTGCCCCGTGCAGAGGATCTCTTTTCTCGGTATGGATATCGACTCGGTCGCCATGTGTGCGCAGCTTACGAGCGAGCGCGCGCAGTCTCTGCTGACTTGCCTCCGTCAAATCGGCACATGGCATCTGCAGCCGCGGTGACGCCGCTCGGATTGCTTCATATGAGACCGCTTCAGCATTGGCTTCGCGATCGAGTCCCGAGATGGGCATGGCGGTCTGGCACGCTCCGGGTCCTAGTTACTCGAACCTGCCTTCAGACGCTCACCCTGTGGTCAAACCTCAGTTTTCTACGGGCTGGTGTGCCCTTAGAACGAGTTTTCAGGCATGTTGTTGTGTCAACAGCTGCCTCCGCCACGGGTTGGGGTGCCATGTGCAATGGACATGCTGCAGCGGTCTCCTGGACAGGACCCCAGCGTCGCCTGCATGTCAATTGCCTCGAGTTGCTGGCAGTACGGTTCGCCCTGCACCGCTTCCGAGCGTTGCTGAGGGGTCAACACCTACTAGTCAGACAACACAGCCACAGTAGCGTACATCAACCACCAGGGCGGTCTACTCTCCCGCCATATGTCTCAACTCGCCAGCCATCTCGTTCTATGGAGTCAGAAGCACCTGAGGTCCCTACGTGCTGTCCATATCCCGGGAGAACTGAACCATGCAGCCGACGAGCTCTCACGGTCTCAGCCACTTCCTGGAGAATGGAGACTCCATCCCCAAATGGTCCAGCTGATTTGGGAACAGTTCGGCGACGCACAGGTAGATCTGTTTGCCTCCCACGACTCTTCCCATTGCAGCCTGTTCTATTCCCTAACCGAGGGCATGCTCGGCACGGATGCACTGGCGCACAGCTGGCCGCGGGGCCTGCGCAAATATGCGTTCCCCCCAGTGAGCCTTCTTGCATGAGTCCTGTGCAAGATCAGGGAGGACAAGGAGCAGGTAATGTTGGTCGCCCCTTATTGGCACGGCCAGACCTGGTTCTCGGAACTCTTACTCCTTGCGACAGCCCCACCCTGGCCCATCCCTCTGAGGAAGGACCTCCTCACTCAGAGACGGGGCACCCTCTGGCACCCGCGTCCCGAACTCTGAAACCTCCACGTGTGGCTCCTGGACGGGACGCAGCAGGTTTGAGTACCCTACCACCTCTGGTGGTGGCTACCATCACTTCCGCTAGGGCAGAGTCCACTCGGCATACTTATGCGTTGAAGTGGAACCTCTTCGTCACCTGGTGTTCTTCCCGCCAAGAACACCCCTGGAAATGCCCGATTGGGTCCGTGCTCTCGTTCCTCCAAGAAGGGTTGGAGCGAAGGCTGTCTCCCTCCACCCTTAAAGTTTATGTGGCCGCAATATCTGCCAACCACGACCTCTTGGAGAAGAAAAAGGTAAGTCAGCATGACCTGGTCATCAGGTTCCTGAGGGGAGCCAGGAGACTAAATCCTCCTCACTCTCCACTCGTACCCTCTTGGGACCTCTCAGTAGTCTTAGATGCTCTGCAGAGGCCTCCCCAGTCGATCTTGAGTTCTTGTCTATGAAGACAGCGCTCCTGACCGCATTGGCCTCCATCAAGAGGGTAGGGGACCTGCAGGCATTTTCGGTTGACGAAGCGTGATCCTGAGACCCCGGCCCGGATATGTGCCCAAGGTTCCCACCACTCCGTTCAGAGACCAGGTGGTGAACCTGCAAGCGCTGCCCGTGGAGGGGGCAAACCCAGCCTTGGCATTGCTCTGTCCAGTACGCGCTCTTCGCGCTTACGTAGACAGGACGCAGTGTTTCAGGACCTTAGACCAGCTCTTTGTCTGTTATGGTGGAGAGCGGAAGGGAAGAGCTCTCTCAAAGCAAAGGCCGTCTCCCTGGATAGTGGACACCATTGTTTTGGCTTACCAGCAGCAAGGTCGACCATATCCCCTTGGGGTTAGGGCCCACTCTACCCGGAGTGTGGCCTCCTCTTGGGCTCTAGCGCATGGCGCCTCGCTTACAGACATCTGCAGAGCTGCAGGCTGGGTGACACCTAACACATTCGCCAGATTCTACATCTCCGAGTGGAGCCTGTGTCCGACTATGTACTCGCCTCTACTAGTGGCCGGTAATGGACTAGGCTCAGGTGTCTTCACTTACTCGCCATTCCACTCCGCGGACTGGATACGTGCGATATATTCCTCAGGTGAGCTTCCCGAAAGCCCTGAGTTCCTCCAGCACTGTCGACGCCGACACCAGTAAATCTGCCCTCTCGAGCCTAGACCCTCGTGTTCGGCCAGGTGCCCCGTGTGCATGGTTCCCCTCCGGCAACCCCCACACGTGTATTTCCACCGTAAGCCTCCTCAGTGAGCAGGTGTCTTTCCCTTGGCAAGTCCCTGCCACCCCCGGGGTTAAAAATCCACCTTCGGCTGGTACCCCAGAGTTTCCATATGCAGCCCTTAGCGGGTCATATGTGTACTCTCTAAGTCCTCCCTACGGGTAGGCATTTTGGCATATCTCCACTGGAATATGCTTCCCAGTGTACCTTGGTATTAATGTGATAAGTGGGAGTCCTTCGTCCGTACTAGTCTTACGACAGGGTACTCACACTTACGCAGGGCACTGGAAGACAGCCGAGTGGCGTCACTGTATTGGGACCCCCATTCGTTAGTCATTAACGTTAAGTCGTAGTGACTGAACGAAAGGGAACGTCTTGGTTACGTATGTAATCCTCGTTCCCTGAGGAGGGAACAGAGACGTAACGTCCCTTTGCCACTTCTGCTGTACTGCTGGAACGGACGAGAGTTCAGTCTTGGCTCCGCAGCAGATAACATTCTTCCTTAGAACAACTTCCTTATATACCCACGCTGTGGGGCGGAGTTACGCATGCAAATTCCGCATACCCATGGCATTGGCACTGCCATTTGGCGTTGTTAGACTCCTCAAAGGTAATTGGCTTCTAAGCGAAACCCCCATTCGTTAGTCACTAACGTTACATCTCCGTTCCCTCCTCAGCATTCTTTGTATAGGACTGGCAGTGCTGAGTAGTAACGAGTAGTAACTGATTACATGTAATCTGGATTACGTAACCTGATTCCAAAAATTAAGTACTTGTAATTAGATTATATTACATTTTCAAATACTTGTAATTAGACAGTTACTTTTCTATTGATTACATGATTACATGTTATTCTCACAATGGCAGTAAACTATTCATTATTCATTGAATCTACTTTATTTTATTTTACATTTTCCTTTATTTATACTGATTATATACATTCAGAAGCTCTTCCAAGTTTGTTGAATTGCACACACTTTTCATGAGCTGATCACTGAAAACTGAGACCCACAGCATTTGTTCACTAGATCTACAGAAATCATTTCACTTTTAAAGCTACACTGTGTAACTTTTTTAGTTTATTCTTAGCTAAAAACACTTAGTTCTTTCAAAAATATATGTGCTCATTAATGTACATTTACTTCTTTCAAGTAATAAAGTATTCTCGTAAGTTTATAATATGCCATTGAAAATACATACGGGTGAGGGGTTCAAATGCGGGTCGCCATGTTGCCCCTCCATCTTGAAAGTACATTAGCCAAAGAGGGACATACCCGTAAATTCAAGCTTCGCCTTTCGCGTTTTAACACTCGATGGCACCGTGTCGAATGTGGACGAGGTCGAACTGGAAGCCATGTTAATCTTGGACTAAATCGGCCACCGTAGGAGTTAAAACGAAATCGGAATTGAGAGGAACAGAAACTAATATTCACTGGAGGGTCATATACCTTTTCACCGCTAGATGGGAGAAAATTTCACACAGTGTAGCTTTAAAAAGTGTTTTTCTCAACATTGCAACAATGCATATCTAATCAGCTCCTGATGAACACATTCGTTATTATTTGAATTATCACTCAGTGAGTCATTTAACAATGTATTACTGTCTCTGGAAGGCTTTTGTCTTTCAAATTCACGTCATTTCATATTTACATGCAATTCAGAGACTAACCAACTTATTTTTCAGGTGAACCTCTTTGCCCTAATAAATTTAATTGAAGTAAGCCCTTAGATTTTAAGTTAATAAGTTAGGTTACTAATAAATAAAGTCAATAATAATAATAATAATAATAATAGAAATGAAGTTCAGGGTTCTCTGATGTTGGTTAATGGTCACATGACATGCAGGTAAACAAATATGTTTTAAATCTTTTCTAGTAAATGTTTTATTTTGATTTTATTTATTTAAATTATTTATAATTTAATTACTTAATATATTTTCATTAAACTCACAAGT
Source organism: Gobio gobio (assembly GCF_949357685.1). NCBI lineage: Eukaryota > Metazoa > Chordata > Actinopteri > Cypriniformes > Gobionidae > Gobio > Gobio gobio. Next base: position 17,575,580 of record NC_137100.1, read on the forward strand.
TTGATTTGAGTTTACACTAAAATGGTCCCTACCTTCCTTGCATGGTGAGAATCCACACGGTGGGTAGTCCAGAGGTGGGGAATTCTTTGGCCACTGAATCCTCTCTGTTGGGGACCACAATATTTCTTTACTGGTCCCATTGTAGTGACCAACAATCTGTGTAACAAGAAATACTCGTAAACATATTTGATTTACAGTAAGCGGAAAAAGATTTCCTATTTTTATTAAATTTTATAAAAATCTATTTTATTAAAATATGAGATTGTTTTTCTGCACATGATTCACAGTATGTATACATGCAAGACTGTCTACTCATTAACCAGATGAAAAGTAAGTTTTAACATATTGGTGGCATAAGAGGTCACTATGGCAACAATGCACGGTATAACTCATTCACTTTGTTACCAGCTAAATAGTCTTTAATTCATTTTATTTTTTGTTGCGATAGGCCTCTCTAAATCAAACAAGACTCCTGGTACATTTATGAATGAACAAGTCAAACTGAAAAATGAACACAACACTTACAAGCGCATGAACACATGCTTTCGATTAGGACAGAAGGGCTAGTAAAGGATTTGATTTTTAAGCAACACATTATTTGGTATGTTGAGCCGTCCAACCATGGCCGCATTTACTGTAATTATGGAGAATGTGGCATGTGGGCTAAATTAGACTGTTGTTCTACATATGCTCGACTCTTTAACCATTGTTATTTTTTGTCACCATGTCTATCAAAAAGATTTTCACTATGGAAACATTTAGCAGGAAAGCTACAGTACATCACTCATTATGTTATTTCTGTGTTTGCTAAGGCACTCATACGAAGGGGTTCTGAAACTCTTATGTGGCAACAGCCTTTGGATTCTATTGGTAAACTATATTGCTAAGGCAAAATAAGTAAATAAATAAAACATTGCTTAGGACATTTTAAAACTTGGTGATGCCAACAACTTTACTTGTATTTCTCAAAATTTCGTCATTCTTATTTATTTCTGAATAAGAGTCCATGTTTTGTATTTATGAGTTGGCTGAATTTGTGGATATTCTACTTACTGCGTATTGCCCAGTTTTCAGGTTAGTCATTCCCCAAAGGCTAAAGTCTGTGTTTCTGGCATTGTTCCGATCTGTGCTTACAAGGCCAGTCACCCCTGTGATGAACAAACACAAGCCCAGGGATCAAATAAACATTTTTATTTGAGTGTTGCTTTCAAAGCTATAAAGTAAAAATATGTTTTTTCTTCGTTAGCCAACAATAATTTTTTAGACAAATAGAAAAATATATATATTATTAAGAGAGGGAGCGCTTTCATAGCTCAGGTTATTTATTGGAACTGAGCAACTGAGATATAAATTATTATTTTTCCTATATCACTACATTACAGACATATGAAACATATGAATGCTGGATGTAAAACCTAATTTTATTTATGAAACTCTACCAGTTAATGTTATTAATATGTTTTGTTTTTTTCAGTAAAAATATATAAACAGCCTAAAACAAGATAAAAATACTTGAGAGAAAAAAACTTGTAAATATTTAAAACATGACATTCCGAAGAAGAAAAAAAGATACCGTGGCCACGTTTTATTAATTTGTTCCTTCTGTTTAGTTACATCATGTTGTACTAATTAATTCCTTCATTTTAGTTACATCATGTGCAGGGTTCTCTCTAAATTTATCTTGTATTCAGTATGTTTAAATAATTTGTTTTGCAGTTTTTTGCATTCAATATTCTGCCTGCTTCCTATATGTGTTTGGCACATTGTGTGTAGTTTCCTTCTGGGAGAAGGCTCAGCAGATGGGTTGTGTATTAGAAACAGATTTTCCATCCACAAGCTAGTTGGGACATGCTTTAAATCAAGGACTCTGACCTCTACACTCCCTCCAAGAGAGGCTGAGAGTTTACCAACATCGACCTCAGAAGAGCTCTTACAAGCCCTCCGCTCACTTTAAAAAGAATCCGAGCGAAGTTGCCAAAACACTCCAGCTTGACACTGCCGCTAAAACCAGGTACATGTCATCACATCCTCAAACTGTGAAGGGTTTAAATGTTGTAATCTGTAACCATCCTATTGAAATAAATGTCAAAGCATCATAGGATCATATTGTGAATGCTTTCATCAAACATATATCTTTGCATTTGTAAACTGAGACCACTCAACACACCCCAGATTCTGCGGTTTTGCATTCTCATCGTTATGTTGATTCCATCGTTCTGAGACACGCCGTCTGCTAACGCTTCACTGAGGGCTTTAGCATATAGCATAAAACCATCATGGAAACAGCCGGCAATAAAATCCATCTGAGGAAAGGCAAAACAGGGCTTTAATACAGGGAAACATCAAGAAATCTAAAACTACATGTCATTCTGTACAGACATGGGGAGAGTAGGGTAAGATCTGCCAGATGTCCTCTAGAGAAGGAGAAATGAGGTGAGGAAAAACTAACAGGGCTATCCATTGATGAAAAATGTAATTTAATTAATTATTAATCTGGCAGACCTAATTTCAAGATGGCTCATATCAGCTGACTTTAAAAGAAAGCATTTAAAACATAGAAATATGATTTGTCTAAAGCATGTGTTAAATGACAATTTTCCCCGCATTAGGGAATAATTTACTTTTACCAAGTAAAAATGTAACCATCATTCCAAATAAGCTAGCTCTTAAGTTGTCTCCAGATTACACTTGCTTTCATATTTGGTTTCTTATACAATGACATTCCAATAGTTTTAAGTGTAGCATAAGTGTTCAAATACATTTTGGAGCCACAGTAAACATCTTAACAATGCATGATAGACTGGATAGTAATTATATAAACAGTAATATAATTATTGTAAGCAATAATTTGATCCATAACTTTCTCATAATTGCAATCCATTTTAGTATGTACTCAAAGGCATTAAGAATTAATTTCCTGAATGTTTTCATTTGGCAGCTACATGTGGATCTAGGGTTTCGGGGAGTTGTTTCCTACTTTTGTCAAAGGGTACAGCTGATTCAGGAAAATGGGACTGACATGAGGAAGCCAAACTTATGATTCAAGCGCTTTTAAGTGTCATATCTGATCTTGTGGTAAAAGGAAACACAGTTTAGCTCCTGAAAGCCTATAGAGCTGAACAGAATGTTCAATATTTTCAAGACAGTGATAGAAGGCCAAAAAAGAACTATGTAGTCTATGTAGATTAAATCTGATGTGACAGATGGCTCCGCATATATGCCAAAATCTGATCTTGTTTATGAGCAACTCACCATTGAGGGTTCCAATTTTATATTAAAGTCCTGCATTGCTCTCTTGTGGAGTTCTTTGCGAAAAGAGGTATACTCAGGGCTGTCTGGCTCCCGGTACGTTACAATGAACACAGACTAGAGAGATGGGGGGAAAAACAGTCAAATAGCTAAGAGTCATAAAAAGAACAATATGTGATCTGACCTGTAGGCAAATATTCAATTCCTGACTAACATCGCTGAGAATTGCCAAATGTTTTTACTGACGCCAGACACGTGATAAAAACTCAGTCATACAATTTACAAAAAGGGATGGTTCACCCAATGGGATGGTTTCTGTCATCATTTACTCACCTTCATGTTGTTCCTAACCCATTTGACCTTCTTTCTTTTCTTGACTTGTATGTTATTCAAGGAATTCAACTGCTTAATATGAAGAACAGATTGAAATTTATGTAATTATTCACTGATAATTTTCACTTCCAGAAGTTGGTTAAACCGGATCATTGAGTCAGTGAACTAATCAGTCAGACTGGTTTTGTGAACCTAATCAACTGGTTCAAAATATGAACTACACATTTAGCAACTTAAAGGAACACGCCTACTTTTTGGGACTTTAGCTTATTCACCGTATCCCCCAGAGTTAGATAAGTCCATACATACCATTCTCATCTCTGTGCGTGCCATAACTCTGTCTGACGCATCCACTGCTAGCCTAGCTTAGCACGAAGACTGGAGGTAAATGGCTCCAGCAAGCCTACTGCTCAATAAGTGACAAAATAACGCCAACATTTTCCTATTTACATGTTGTGATGTGTACATTGTGTACTAAGGCCGACAGAAAATGAAAAGTTGCGATTTTCTAGACCGATAGGAACTATACTCTCATTCCTGCGTAATAATCATGGAAATTTGAGATGTACCATGCCAAGAGTGCCATCCTCAAAACATAGCTGTACATTCGCGTATCTACATCTATGTGCAGAGCTACCTCACAGCTTGAGCTATAACGCAGCTTTTCTTACTATTGATACATGATATGAGGAATAACTTAAACATGATAAGATGACATTTTAAACAGATATACAGCTTATATATATTTCATCATATATACACACAGACACAATATTGCCAAAAGTATTGGGACACCCTTCAAAATTATTGAATTCGGGTGTTCCAATCACTTCCATGGCCACAGGCGTATAAAATCAAGCACCTAGGCATGCAGACTGCTTCTACAAACATTTGTGAAAGAATGGGTCGTTCTCAATGAATTCAAGTATGGTACCGTGATAGGTTGCCACCTGAGAAATAAGTCCATTCGTGAAATTTCCTCACTATTAAATATTCCAGTCAACTGTTAGTGGTATTATAACAAATTGGAAGCAATTGGGAACAACAGCAACTCAGCCACGAAGTGGTAGGCCACATAAAACCAAAGAGCAGGGTCAGTACATGCTGAGGCGCACAGTGAGCAGTAGTCGCCAACTTTCTCCAAACTTCATGTGGCCTTCAGATTAGCTCAAGAACAGTGCGTAGAGAGCTTCATGGAATGGGTTTCCATGGCCGAGCAGCTGCATCCAAGCCTTACATCACAAAGTGCAATACAAAGCGTCGGATGCAGTGGTGTAAAGCACGCTGCCGCTGGACTCTAGAGCATTGGAGCCATGTTCTCTGGAGTGACAAATCACGCTTCTCTGTCTGGCAATCTGATTGACTGAGTCTGGGTTTGGCGGTTGCCAGAAGAACGATACTTGAACTCGAAAGGAACTCTTAATGCTTCAGCATACCAAGACATTTTGGACAATTTCAACTTTGTGGGAACAGTTTGGGGATGGCCCCTTCCTGTTTCAACATAACTGCGTCCCAGTGCACAAAGCAAGGTCCATAAAGACATGGATGAGCGAGTTTGGTGTGGAGGAACTTGACTGGCCTGCACAGAGTCCTGACCTCAACCTGATAGAACACCTTTGGGATGAATTAGAGCGGAGACTGTGAGTAAGGATCCAACATCAGTGCCTGACCTCACAAATGCACTTCTAGAAGAATGGTCAAAAATTCCCATTAACACACTCCTTAACCTTGAGTAAAGCCTCATTAAAGTTCATGTGCATGTAAAGGCAGGCATCCCAAAACATTTGACAATACAGTATTGTATGATGAAGTATAATAATATTTAATATATTTATCTATTTCTGTTTAAAATGTCATCTTATGTTTAAGGCCACCAAGAGTATTTTAGATTTTTGCGTACAAGTGGTTTCAGTTTTCTAAAAAAATGTTTGTAAATTTAAAATACATTTTAGAGCGAAAGTTATTGATGAATCATGATTTGTTTGTGAACACATTTGCAGTAGGCAGATTTCACGCACAAATTTGTGTGTATGCATGCTTAGTGAATGAGACCCACTGTCTTTTCATACCTAACTTTAAGTAGTCAGTGCCAACAGTGAAATATTTGAAAATGTAAGGCACTTTAAAATTGTCAGGTTTATGTTCTGGTTTATGGACTTTTAGTTTGTATTTCCTTGTATCCCTGTGTTCTGTTCCTGCTTCCTTTGTTTCCTATGGATGGTATGCACGTGACATCACTGTAGGCAGGAGTGACTGTGGTTACGCCCACTGAGTGGCAAAAAGAATGAGTGGCAGCATTGGTTTCAGCGTGAATGCCACGCAAAAAAAAAAAAAAAAACACATCTAAAACAAGAAAGAGCTTTGAGATTGACTGTACAAATAGATTTGACAAGAAATCTGATGTATATTTTTACAGACTGCCGAAAGCTTCAGAGAAGCAAATGGATCACTGCAATTCACAGAAACAACTGGACTCCAGGCACCGAAACATGGATTTACAGTCATCAGTTATCAATATGTATGTTTGGGGTAAAACCATACCCTATATATTGTATTGTCAAATATTGTATTGACAACTCATCAATTAAATATTTACCATCTTATATTCTGCATAATTGGATGTTTTTAAATAAGCACTGACAAAAACTGTAAGTTTTTGGGCTGGACAATATGAAACTATATATAACATTGATATAAGTGATCTAAGAGGATATAAGAGGCACATATAAATGTTAGGAAACACAATAATTGGCTGCATGTTAACATCCATGGATCACTGGATCTTTGGTAAGTTGTAAGTAAACTTTATCAAGACCAATTTTTTGTTTAATAATCGGTTGTTTTACTCGCGTCTTCGCAGTTTCCCCAATTAAATCCAGTCATGCAGCAGCTCTTCTGCCACTCAGTCCGGCTGAGGGGGCGTGTTCCGGTGGGAAAGCGATGTCAATGTGTACCCTCTATTTTTTACAGCTTCTTTTATGTTTCCTAGGTTACTGTTTATGGCCTTGGTTCTTTTTTCCTGTGTATTTATGCCTTCAGTTTAGTTCTTTAGATATCTTATTTTCCTTACTGAAGCCGTTACATTGTTTCCTGCCTTCTGGATTGCCATCTTAGTCTCTGTTTTTGTAAATAAACTAAAGCTGCAGCATTTAAGATCCTTACTCCTCTTCCCTGCCTGCACCGTGACAAAAAATTAGTAATTCCATGACATAAGGTTCATACACTGAATGCTCCATTGATGACAACTTGGTTGAAAAATCAATTAACAGAATAGTTCACCCAAAAATGAAATCTCATATAGACATATCATAAAATATCATAAGACTTTCATTCATCTTCAGATATTGTTTATATTCTCTCATCAAATAACTGTGCCAAACCTGTACCTGTTCATTTACTAAAACTGTGAAATGCTGTTTAATACATGTCTAGCCGTATTCTATCAAAACATAACCTTTTATAACTTTTCACATTAGAATGCTGGGTCACACTTTATTTATTAACACACTTTTTTATTTATCACACTTTAAAAATATAATTGTTAGGTACAATATATTTTGTTCATGTTGTTTGTTTGTTCATGTTGCAAAACACTTGCAGGTATTTAGGTGGGGTACAGGTATGATTAGGAACACCGTTTCGTTACATGATTAGGTTAAGGATGGGTTAAGGTGTAAGGAAAGGGTCAACAGTGCAATTATTCGGTTGTTAAGCCTGACGTCACGCGGCAGCGCTTCCGGGTCCAAACGCTCTATCTCATACCACAAGAAAAACAACAAACGGGGCTAATATACACACACAATGTGATGTAATATTACAAAAAATATATATAATCATAACCTTTATCTCCATACCAAAATTCCAGATGGCCAGACAGTGATTCATCTTTTATAAATCGATAAAATATTAATATATGTGACACTGTGAGCACAGAGATTGTTGTGTAGACTGTAAGTATTTAAAATGTTTAACTTTTTTAAATGTTTGATGTTTAATATGAATAAATAGCGCTCATTCACAGCCGTCGATGGCATTCTCAAGTGAAATGAGTTGAGGCTTGGACCCAGAAACAGCGTTCCTTAGGTCACGCCTTTACAAGCCAATAGATGTAATTACAGAAATGAATTACAGCTGTAATTACATGCAGGTATTTTTAAATATAAGTTCAACGGAAAAACATGTATGTACACAATAAGTGCATGGTATGAAATTATTAATTTAAATGTTAGTATATAGTAGTTAAAGACACTTAATATAAAGTGGGACTGGATGTTTTATAATGCACATCAAACTGTCAAAAGGAACAACAAATCAAGCTTCTCTAAAATACTCTCTAAATGGTTTCTAAGCTGTTTGACTCAATTATCTGTCAATAAAAATATTTTAAAGACTGAATTTAAAAAGAAAGACAAGAAAGCGTACATTTAATGGCACAAAGGGATTTGGACCCTCTTTATATTAGGCCTTAACTACTATGTACTAACATTTAAATGAATAGTTTGATACAATGCACTTATTGTGTACATACATGTTTTTACATTGTACTTACATTTTAAAAACTACCTGCATGTAATTACATCTGTAATTAATTTCTGTATTTACAGTTATAATTACACTGTTGAAACTTCGCTTACACCCAACCCTACCCTTAAACTTATCCATACCACCACACCTGTCACTAACTTTACCCGTATCCCACCTCAATATCAGCAAAAGTGTTTTGCAATTCAATATGAACACAATTAGTACATTGTACTTATTTTTTAATGTAAGTACATAGCAGTTAAGGCCACCTAATATAAAGCGGGACCAGGGATTTTGATGGAAACTTTGAAGATGATTTAAGAAAAAAAGGCAAAAATACCTTTTAACAATTAAAAAAATAATCAATAAATGTGGTGCTGATGTTTACATTTACACCTAACAACACATATAGATATACATTCTTTGTCGATTATGATACTTATGTGCAATTTAATAATTTACATTATTACATAAATTGTGATAAAATTAACTATAATGTTATATCTTCCGTTGTCAATTCAAGTAAGATGAGCTAGGGGTGATGAGGGGTGGGGAGGCGCCCCCATTAGACCACCCTAGCTTTCTGTCCTTACTTATTACAAAGAGTAACTCCATTGTATTGTGTACACACTTTAATTGCTACTTCCAAATGTAATATTTTTATGTAACACGTGTTTCTTCTTTTTTCAGTGTAGCTGCATAGAAAAAAATCAGCCTTAAAAGAAATTACTGCAAAAACACTAATTTAAGTAATTGGAAGCCTAATGTATTATTCACAATCAAAGCAACCAGGAAAGCTTTCCAACTAAGTGAATATTAGTCACATTAATAAAACCTTTCTAAACTAAATTTAATTCTGCATGCAAGAAGCACATTAACATGGAAAAAAAGTCACTAAAATCATACAAAACCTTGAATTACAATGTAAGGTAGAAGACAATTCAAAGTGTTAAGCAACTTATTGATCGATCTCAAAAGCAAAAACAGATAAATGCAACTGCTGATGCTATAGAAAAGCTCGGTAGTTATTATGGGTATTATTAATGATACCTGAAATAGCTTGATGGGGTCATTCAACTGTATTGCTGAACCCTGCCAGGGTATTGGAACATCGCCACTTAAACTCTCTGCAAACACGTCAAGGTAGAAGATGGCATAGTCCTCTGGATTCTTCACATCATTTTCAAAGAGTGTGATTATTTGGAAGAAAGTCTGTAGAGGCCCACAGATATACACGACTATGGTAGGAAAAAAGAGAAGACAAAAAACACATTCAGTCTCTCCTTCAGTGTGTCTGCAATGGTTGAAATAAAAATTTAAAACGGCACGATCTAATCGCAGCAGTAATAATTTTAATAAACTCAAACTCACAAACTAGAAATACTCATAACTAAAAAACCATGAACAGCAACGCAACGTGACCAGACAATGAACTTTAATAAACGCAGAGCTTGAATGCCAAAGCAAACTAATCAACAAAATGAACAACAGGTGCAACTGATAATCAAATCAATGAAAAAACATAACAACACACTGAAAACTAATAAAACTAAACTAAACTAAAACCCACCCAACAGAAACATACACACATATTACCCGTAACACAGTGTAAATCCATGATATTTTTGCAAGCTAAAGGGAAAATTTTAATTCTGATGATGTGTCTTAGAAAGGTAATAGCACGGGATGAGTTGCGCCAAAGTTTAAAGCCACCTTTTGGCTCGAAACGTTGTCTTTTTTAATAAATATTTGGGAGCAGCAACAGCAGTGTGCAGATTCTTGTTGACTTTGAGTTGAATGCTTTATCTAATCTAGCACCTGCAAAAAGTTTATTGGATGTGCGCACAATTCTTCTTTGAAACAATAGCTACTCAGCCACGAAGTGGTAGGCCATGTAAAATCACAGAGCGGGGTCAGCGCATGCTGAGGCGCACAGTGCACAGAAGTCACCAACTTTCTGCAGTCAGTAGCTACAGACCTCCAAACTTTGTGTAGCCTTCAGATTAGCTCAAGAACAGTGTGTAGAGAGCTTCATGGAATGGGTTTCCATGGTCGAGCAGCTGCATCCAAGCCTTACATCACCAAGTGCAATGTAAAGCGTTGGATGCAGTGGTGTAAAGCACGCCGCCACTGGACTCTAGAGCAGTGGAGACGTGTTCTCTATAGTGAAAACTTACGCTTCTCTGTCTGGCAATCCAATGGATGAGTCTGGGTTTAGCGGTTGCCAGGAGAACGGTAGGCCTACTTGCCTGACTGCATTGTCAAGTCAAGTCACCTTTATTTCTATAGCGCTTTTCACAACACAGATTGCTTCAAATCAGCTTTACAGTGATAATAGGAAATACATTTTGTTTTAGATGAAAAGCTAAAATAAGTTATGGATTGATTAATTTCTGTTATAAAAACTGATTTCAAAATGTAAAAACGCATGTAAAAAAATATATTGCTCAAAATTAAAACAATAATGTAAATATTATTATTATTATAAATGTGAATCAAAAAATTAAAAGTGCATTTAAAAATAACAAGCATGATTTCATCTCTTAAATGTCTTCGTGTTTTGGTCATAATTTAGACTTTTTTCAATCTAATTTCAGCTTTTTTATCTCATAATTAGGATTTTTAATCATAATTTAGATTTTTAAGTCATAATTTTGACTTTAATTCCAAAATTGTGAATTTTTATCTCAGAATTTAAGTCCCCTCCTTGAACTGTCACCTAATCGTGGTGGAGGGGTCTGAGTACCCGAATGATCCTAGGAGCTATGTTGTCCGGTGCTATATGCCCCTGGTAGGGTCTCCCAAGGCAAACAGGTCCTTGGTGACGGGTCAGACTAAGAGCGGTTCAGAAGCCCAGTATGATTAAAGAAAAATCAAGGGCAGAGACGTCGCCTGGCATGGCGCAGCGAAGCCCCACCCTGGAGCCAGGCCCAGGGTTGGGGCTTGTATGCGAGCACCTGGTGGCCGGGCCTCCCCCCATGGGCTCACCATCTACAGGAGGGATCATAAGGGGCCAGTGCATAGAGGATCTGGCGACAGTCGAAGGCGAGGCCCTCGACGACCCGATCTCTGGACACGGAAACTGGCTTTAGGGACGTGGAATGTCACCTCGCTGGCGGGGAAGGAGCCTGAGCCTGTGTGGGAGGTCGAGAGATACCGACTAGAGATAGTCGGGCTCACCTCACGCACATCTCGGGCTCGGGAACCACACTTCTTGAGAGAGGCTGGACTCTCTACCACTCTGGAGTTGCCCATGGTAAGAGGCGGCGGGCTGGAGTGGGTTTGCTTATAGCCCCCCAGCTCAGCCGCCATGTGTTGGAGTTAACCCCAGTGAACGAGAGGGTCGCTTTCCTGCGCCTTCGAGTCGGGATAGACAGTGCGGAGTACCCGGCCCTCTTGGAGTCTCTGGGAGGGGTGCTGGAAAGTGCTCCGACTGGAGACTCCATCGTTCTACTGGGAGACTTCAACACCCACGTGGGCAGTGACAGTGACACCTGGAGGGGCGTGACTGGGAGCAATGGCCCCCCTGATCTGAACCCGAGTGGTGTTCTGTTATTGGACTTCTGTGCTAGTCATGGCTTGTCCATAACAAACACCATGTTCAAGCATAAGGGTGTCCATCAGTGCACGTGGCACCAGGACACCCTAGACCGGAGGTCGATGATCGACTTTGTGGTCGTCTTATCTGACCTCCGGCCGTATGTCTTGGACACTCGGGTGAAGAGAGGGGCAGAGTTGTCAACTGATCACCACCTGGTGGTGTGTTGGATCCGATGGCAGGGGAGGAAGCTGGACAGACTCGGTAGACCCAAATGTACTGTGAGGGTCTGTTGGGAACGCTTGGCCGAACCCCCTGTCAGAGAGATCTTTAACTCCCACCTCCGGCAGAGCTTTGACCGCATCCCGAGGGAGTCTGGAGATATTGAGTCCGAGTGGACCATGTTCTCCACCTCCATTGTCGACGCGGCCGCTCAGAGCTGTGGCCGTAAGGTCTCCGGTGCCTGTCGAGGCGGCAATCCCCGAACCCGGTAGTGGACACCGGAAGCAAGGAATGCCGTCAAGCTGAAGAAGGAGTCATATCGGGCCTGGCTGGCTTGTGGGGCTCCTGAGGCAGCTGACAGTTACCGGCAGGCCAAGTGAACTGCAGCCCGGGTAGTTGTGGAGGCAAAAAATCGGGCCTGGGAGGAGTTCGGTAAGGCCATGGAGAAAGACTATCGGTTGGACTCGAAGAGATTCTGGTAAACCGTTCAACGCCTCAGGAGGGGGGAGCAGTGCCCTACCAACATTGTTTACAGTAGAGATGGGCAGCTGTTGACCCTTAACTGGGGATATCGTTGGACGGTGGAAGGAATACTTTGAGGATCTCCTTAATCCCACCGACATGTCTTCCATTGAGGAAGCAGTGGCTAAGGGCTCGGAGGTGGACTCGTCCATCACCCAGGCTGAAGTCATTGAGGTAGTTAATAAGCTCCTCAGTGGCAAAGCACTGGGGGTGGATGAGATCCGCCCTGAGTACCTTAAGTCTCTGGATGTCCTGGGGCTGTCTTGGCTGACACGTCTCTGCAGCATCGCGTGGCGGTTGGGGACAGTACCTCTGGACTGGCAGACCGGGGTGGTAGTCTCTCTTTTCAAGAAGGGGACCTGGAGAGTGTGTTCCAACTACAGGGTAGGGCAGGGCAATATGGCCTAAAAAAAAACCCAGATTTTTTCACAAAAAATCCGATTTACGATTTCCCCCTTTTTCTCCCCAGAGGAGAGCGTTGGAGGATGTTAAAGAGAAAACCGATTTTCATTCAAACAAATTGACGTAAACTACACATTCGAGTTAATCGATAAAATTGATTTATCGCTCAGCCCTACTACAGGGGGATCACACTTCTCATGCCAGGTTACTGGAGAGGAGAATTCGGCCGATAGTGGAACCTCGGATTCACAAAGAACAGTGTGGTTTTCGTCCCGGTCGTGGAACACTGGACCAGCTCTATACCCTTTCCAGGGTGCTGGAGGGTTCATGGGAGTTTGCCAAACCAATCCACATGTGTTTTGTGGATTTGGAGAAGGAATTCGACTGTGTTCCTCGTGGCAACCTATGGAGGGTGCTCTGGGAGTATGGGCTGTTCGGTCCCTGTACGACCGGAGCAGGAGCTTGGTCCGCATTGCCGGCAGTAAGTGAGACTTGTTCCCAGTGCATGTTGGACTCCGGCAGGGCTGCCCTTTGTCACCGGTTCTGTTCATAATTTTTATGGACAGAATTTCTAGGCGCAGCCAAGGGCCGGAGAGTGTCCGGTTTGGGGACCATGTGATTTCGTCACTGCTTTTTGCAGATGATGTTGTCGTGTTGGCAACCTCAGTCCAGGACCTTCAGCGTGCACTGGGACGGTTTGCAGCCGAGTGTGAAGCGGCTGGGATGAGAATCAGCACCTCCAAGTCCGAGGCCATGGTTCTCAGTCGGAAAAGGGTGGCTTGCCCACTTCAGGTTGGTGGAGAATTCTTGCCTCAACAGGAGGAGCTCAGGTATCTTGGGATCTTGTTCACGAGTGAGGGAAGGATGGAACGGAGATTGACAGACGGATCGGTGCAGCTTCTGCAGTAATGCGGTCGCTGTACCAGTCTGTCTTGGTGAAGAAGGAACTGAGCTGTAAGGCAAAGCTCTCGATTTACTGATCAATCTCCATTCCTACTCTCACCTATGGTCATGAGCTGTGGGTCATGACCGAAAGGACAAGATCCCGGATACAGGCGGCTGAAATGAGCTTTCTCCGCAGGGTGGCTGGGCGCTCCCTTAGAGATAGGGTGAGAAGCTTGGTCACTCGGGAGGAGCTCAGAGCAGAGCCATTGCTCCTCCACATCGAGAGGGACCAGCTGAGGTGGCTCGGGCATCTATTTCGGATGCCTCCTGGACACCTTCCCAGGAAGGTGTTCCAGGCACTTCCCACTGGGAGGAGACACATTGTGAAAGGAGACATTTCACAATGACAAGTCGTATTTTCGACTTTTTCTCACTATTTTGACTTTTAAAATCATATTTTTGACTTTTTGAATAATAATGAGGACTTTTAAAATCATATTTTCAACATTTGATCTTATAATTATGACTTTATGATAATTGAAATGAGCTGATCAGTAATATAGTTGAATATTTAGTGTCCCCAACTGAGCAAGCTAAAAGCCAAAGGCAACAGAGGAGACGGTGGCAAGTAACCAAAACTCCATCAGGTGACATAATTAGTCATATTAGATTTTTGAAGGAATTTTTGAAGGATCGGAGTCATCGCGCAGATGACAGGTTTATTGAGGATGTCGTGTTGATGAGGCATTTATTAGATCGGAATATTCAAAAGATCGGAGTCATCACGCCGGAGACGGGTTTATTGAGGATGTCATGTCGATGAGGCAATTACAGGGGGGAGTCTAATTGACACGGTCTCTGCAGAAATTTCAGGGATGCGTTCGTCATGTCAAGGCACAGGTCCGCCATCTGATCTGGATATAGCCTGGATCCGGCTGACTGCAGTAAACATCGGGATAAACAGAGAGACTAACATTAGTCGATGCCATTCTTTTTATGATGTAACGAGTACATCAGGTGTTATGGGAAGTGTTCCCGGTTCCGGCTGACCTAGTTAATGCAGCCTAAAACAATAATTTACCTGATTTGAATAATAAATTGATAATGTTCTATGTGTATGCCATAGTAAAGAGATGTGTTTTTAGTCTAGCTTTAAACTGACAGAGTGTACCTGCTTCCCAAACAATGCTAGGAAACCTGTTCCAGAAATTAGGTGCTAAATAGGAAAAGGATCGACCGCCTGCGGTTGATTTTGATATTCGAGGCATTATCAACTGCACAGAGTTTTCAAACCGCAATAGACGTGATATATAGTATAATGCTTTATATTTTAAAATATCAAGAGCTCACCGTAATTTAGATATATTTTTAAGATGGTAGAATGCAGTTTTACAGATGCTAGAAACGTGGCTTTCAAATGAAAGATTGGTATCAAAGAGCACACCCAGGTTCCTAACTGACAACGAGGACTTGACAGAGCAGCCATCAAGTGTTAGACAGTATTCTAGGTTACTACTTGTGGAGTTTTTTTGTCCAATAATTAAAAATTAAGTTTTTTCTTAATTAAGTTGCAGGAAATTACTTGTCATCCAATTTTTTATATCAGCTATGCATTCCGTTAATCTTGTGAATTGGTAAGTTTCGTCAGTACTGACAAAGTACTTTATACTTGTGCAAAGTATAAAATTTGTTGGAGGGGGGATTATGGTGTGGGGTTGTTTTTCAGTGGTTGGGCTTGGCCCCTTAGTTCCAGTGAAAGGAAATCTTAATGCTTCAGTATACCAAGACATTTTGGAAAATTTCATGCTCCCAACTTTGTGGGAACAATTTGGGGATGCCCCCTCCCTGTTTCAACATGACTGCGCACCAGTGCCCAAAGCAAGGTCCATAAAGACATGGATGAGCAAGTTTGGTGTGGAGGAACCTGACTGGCCTGCACAGAGTTCTGACCTCAACCCGAAAGAACACCTTTGGAATGAATTAGAGTGGAAACAGCGAGCCAGGCCTTCTTGTCCAACATCAGTTTCTGACCTCACAAATGCGCTTTAGAAGAATGGTCAAAAATCTCCATAAACACACACCTAAACCTTGTGGAATACCTTCCCAGAAGAGTTGAAGCTGTTATAGCTGCAAAGGGTGGGCCAACCCCATGTTAAACTCTATGGATTAAGAATGGGATGTCATTCAAATTCATGTGCATGTAAAGGCAGGCATCCCAAAACTTTTGGCAATACAGTGTACCTCTTTGAATCAGTCATTTTAATTCACTTGAATTACTTGAAAAATGTCATTAAGAACATTAATGATGTCGCAATACATTTATGTTGGTTCTGTTTTGTTTACCCTAAGGAGGGTTATCGCTGCTCTCCCTGCTTTTATACATGCTAGGCTGCATGGATGCGCAGGGAGTTTTCACCCAGAACATAACCATATACCGCCAATCCAAACTATGCAGATTGCCAATCATCTTTGATGATAGTGGTCCTGACAGAAATGAATACATGATGTTTAGTATTAGTATTATCTTAGAACTGTAAATTTCTGACATGGACATTATTCTGATATTGAATTGAATTGAATTGAATTGAATTGAATTGAATTGAATTGAATTGAATTGAATTGAATTGAATTGAATTGAATTGAATTGAATTGAATTGAATTGAATTGAATTGAATTGAATTGAATTGAAATCCAACAGCCTTTTTAGTTGAATTAGCAAGGCCGCACTGCTATCACAAACAAATGTAAAACACCATCACGGTAACACACAACCCAAATATAATGCAATAAACATTAATTAATCAACACAAGTTGTAAAATAATATTCTAATATACATAACTGATAACAAAAACTATTAAGAAACAATTATTTAAAGGTCCTGTTCTTCGTGATCCCATTTTTCAAACTTTAGATAGTGTGTAATGTTGCTGTTAGAGCATTTATAATACCTGTAAAATTATAAAGCTCAAAGTTCAATGCCAAGCGAGATATTTTATTTAACAGAAGTTCCCTTTCAAAGCCTACAGCGAACGGCTGGTTAGGACTACATCCTGGTATTTCCTGCTTTAATTACGTCAGTAGAGCAGTATGTCGACTAACCTCCGCCCACAAGAACACGCGAAAAAGGGGGCGTGGTCTTGCTGCTCCCGCGTGGAGAATAGGAAGTGTTGCGTTCGGTTGCGTTCGTATAGTTTGTTTGTCGCCATGTCGTCGAGACGCTGTTATTTTCATCCCGGAGTCAAGTCACCTTTGTTTGGCTTTCCCAGGGACGCTGTACTTAGAGATCATTGAGCGCATGCATCCCCGTTATGGTAAGAGGCGTGACCTTTCCGGTAACGTGCGCTCTGCGTGCCCTAAGCTGCTGTCGAATCACAACACGGGAACCGCTGGCACAATCAGAACTCGTTACGTATTTCTGAAGGAGGGACTTCATAGAACAGGGAAATCTTTCAAGCCGTTTTGAGGACATTGAAAACAGCAGTATACAGATAAGTAAATTGTGTGAAAAATACTGTGTTTTTTTACACGCGAAACATGAACACATGTTATATTGCACACTGTAAACACAATCAAAGCTTCAAAAAAACACGAAAAACGGGACCTTTATTTAAACAAAATACCATCAGGTATGTTAAGAGTTACACAGGGAATTCTAGGGGTGTCAGTTTACGGGTTTTGACTGTAAATTATAAGATTACTTTTTCTTTTTTACTTCTAAAAATGGTTAAAACGGCAAACAGCATTTAGCAGTATTTTACTGTATAGTACTGTGAAAAATAAGGTTAGACAGTTTTTCCCTGTATAGGAAACTTACCATTCACCAACTAACAGGTTTTACTGTAGCATTGTTAAAATGACAATAGATTTTTAGTGGCAAATAACACTAAAAACAGCTGGATGCACAAAATTATTTGGGGTTTCTCCTGGCTCTTAAGAAATAATGCCTGGCACCATATTGATGCACACGTGAAATCTTTTGCATATATGTGTGGGTTTGTTTTCATTGGCGTCTACACTATGGGCATTATTTCCATTAGCAGTATCTTTCAGTATTGCTTCTGCCAGCTCAGGAGCCAGACTCCCAGTTAGCAGACATTTCCTTAAGTGTTAGACCAAAGCCAGCCCCTGTCTGCCTCTCAGCCCCCAAATTTTAAGCTCTTCCAGCATAGCGTATACAAACGCATGCCAAGTAGTCCTGCTGTCTCCTGGATGTGCTCCAAGACAAATGTACAAAAAGGCAAGGAAAATGTTCACCGGTGTTATAGAATTTATAAGGATCTGCCTGAGCCTGGCTAATACAATGCCCATGAAAATTGTTTGAGAACATTTCGTTTCAAAAGAGTCTACAATGACATTCTCAAATGTGCTTGTGTTTTTTGCGATTTGTTGCACATTTGCACTATGTCATATTTGTCAATCAGGCCAAAGTCATTTGTTTGTTTTGTGAACTGCACAAAAGATGCTCTGCTGTGCTTTGTTTATTCAGAATGGCCACAACTGGTCTTTGAAAATATATTGAATAACTGAAAAAATGTTTTATTGATTTACTCTATCATCTCAGAAATGTCTTAATTTGATATGCCGCAAGTATTTTGAATTATTTTTTAAGGATTATATAGTTCCCTTAATTGCTGTCTTTTCAGGAGTGAAATACACACTCTGGACCATTATTGGTGTGATTGGTGTGTGTTCGGAGTGTGTGTAGTGCCCCGCATCTGCAATAGATCATTCAAGCATTTGAGCGAGCTAATGCTTGCTCTTTCATATACACGCACATAAACATAGCTTGGTCTCCTACTAAGCTATGAAATTTGGTTTTAATCTGCTTCCATTCATTTGAGAGGCAAAAATTATGTAGGATTTAAAAAATAAAAATCCTTTAGAAAATCGGAAATCTGAAATCCTCCTTGAAAAATTTTCTGGTCCCACTTCCCCATCATTTCCTGTATCATTTCTGTGTTTCTAACCAATAAAGAGACAAAAAAGCCTAAACAAACAAAAAGGAAGGTGAAAAGGTTTCTGATGATATTTCAAAGCCTCGGGCCGATCATTATCTCAACACTGCATGGAATGTGAGTTCACAAACTGAACAAGCCCAAACAACAACCAAAAACATGAATTAATCTGACCTCAGGGTCATAGCAACTAAACTCATTGAGGAAACAGAGAGAGAGACATTCTGACGTCTCTGGACGTAAACCACTGTGTTATTTTGAGATGCCTTTCCATTTCATTTCACAGGGCTTTTTACAATATGCTTTAAGATTGTCAGCACATCAAACAGGATTAGACTGTGAAATGCTGTATTATTGAAAGAATAAATTGCCATCCCCCTACTGAAGGTTATACACATCTAAAATGGTTTATGCATCTATACAGTCCAGTCACCTTTATTTATACAGCGCTTTATACAATGCAGATGGCAATATATAAACACTTTTCAATTATGTTCAATAAATAGTAAATGTATTAATAATAATCAGAATAAAGAAACCACTAAGTAAAATAGTTATCGTTCTTTTTAACTTTTTAACATCAATATCCAATTTGTTTAATGTTTTTGTAAATGTCTACTGCGTTGTTGTTTTTTTTGTTTACATGTTTGTGATGGGCTCTTATTGGATAATACATAGTTGCAATGTAATTAATGCATGTGTTTGGTTGATAATCTTTTTTTTATACCTTCTGTTTAAATTGAGAGATGGGATAGAGGGGGCAGGGTAGAATTAGGACATTAGCATTGTGTCACAAATACATCCACAACCGACCCTGAACCGATTATTAAAGATTACTTTTTATCACAACAATTTTTTTTAAAAGCTTGTTAGATTCATTACTGATGTTAAAGAATTAGTTCACTTTAAAGGGATAGTTCACCCAAAAATGAAAATTAGCCCATGATTTACTCACCCTCAAGTCATCCAGGTGTATATGACATTCTTCTTTCAGAAGAATAAAAGCGGAGTTATATTTTAAAAGTCTTGGCTAATCCAAGCTGTATAATAGCAGTAGTTGTTGCTGTTTTTGGAGTCCATAAAAAAATGCATCTGTCCGTCAAATAATGTGCTCCACGCAGCTCTGGTGGGTTAATAAATGCCTTCTGAAGCGAATCGATGCATTTGTGTAAGAAAAAAATCAAATTTTAAAACTTTATAAAGTAAAGTTTCGGCCGATGTAGATATTTTACTTATAACGTGTTAAATATGGATACTTTTCTTACACAAACACATCGCTTTGCTGCAGAAGGCCTTTATTAACCGCCACGGAGCCATATGGAGTATGTTTATGAGGGATTGATGCACTTTTTTGAGCTTCAAACTCGTGATATTTATTCATATAACTCTGATTGTGTTCATTAGAAAGAAGAAAGTCATAGGCTATATGCCTATGGTTGTCTTGAGGGTTAGTAAATCACGGGGTAATTTTCATTTTAAAGTGAACTAATCCTTTAAATCCAGCTCAAAAGGTTGTACATGGCACCGCCTCACTCATTTCTTACAATATGTTAATAAATGCATCTTACGAGTGAGTGGCTAATCAGGACCTGTAAGCAGCCAATCAAGCTAACAGTAAAACGGCAACTGCAAGCAATTAGCCATAAAAGTACTCTAAATGTTCACACACTGTAACAGGGTAGTTAAATGTCAGAACAATCTAGACATGTTGAACTGCTCCCAAAAGCTACTAAACGATAAGGTAAATATTATCAGATAAATGTCATGTGCTGATGCTATCACATATTTTGGTGACGTGCTTCAGTAAACACAGGCTACGCCTCTGATAAAACCGAACACGACAGAGCGAAGGTTATAATAAGAGCAGAAATGTGGGGAAGTATAAAATTAAACTGATCATACATCACTGCAACATGGGGCTTTCCTTTGCATTGCATGTTCAAAGGAAACACTGGGAGACATGGATTTGTGTTGCCATGGCAGTGTGGATTCAGCAATGAAAACCATTGAACTGACTTGTTTAGACTGAGGGATGAATACTTACCCAAAATCACATAAATACTACACTTCTGATGAGGACACATTGGCATAAAACGTGTAACTGACAAATGTTCTTTTTATGATTGGATTTGTATTATTATAAATGACTAAACTTAGACAATCATGTATGCTGTTGAAACCTTGTTCATAAACTATGAAGAATTCCACATTTTAAAACAACTAAGCTTCGAGTTCATGAGTAGACTGCGGTTTTGTTTAGTTCAGTGCAATCAGGTGGCATGACACAATTCCTACATCTGATATTTCATTAAGAATGACTTAACTGTGGCAAATATTACAATATAATCAGTCAATTTTACAAAATTTCATATGGGCACCAGAAATACAAAACTGGGAAACAGTGGGACCATCTAACCAATAAATGCGGTCAGAACATCTTGTCTGCCAGCTGCAGATGTTTACAGCCCCTAACCAGACAAAATCCTCTATTGATTTTGTGTCACTGAAATATAAAAGAGCTGTACTGCAGGGATAGTAAACTCAACAACATAAAATATATATATTGTGCTTATGTCAAAGCCTAAATATGTCTTCAGTTCAACAATTAATTGGTTTTATCACATGCTACACTTGTGCCCTTCAAAAAATGCTATGCATTCAGCTCAAACTAACCAGTCATAATAGTCTTAAAAAATGTAATACTAACATAATAATGAAATATTACTTTAAATTGAAAACTAGAGCAATATCTAACAAAACATAATAATGTGGTACAGCTCTATGGTCAAAGAAACATCGTGCCTCAATTCCCATTTATAATGGCAATTGTAATACCCTGATGCTTGGGTAAAAATCTCTGAAAATAATTTTTTCAACGCCTGTTTTATATTTTTGGAAGACCATGCAACTTTTTTGTGTGTAAAGAGAAAACAATAAAGCGATATAAAACTATAAATATGAAAATCTGTTTGTGTTGCAACACTCTTTTATTATCGAGCGTTTCTTCTTCTGTCCAAGAGCACGCTAATATAAAATATTTTGAGAAAGAAAAAACTGGTGAGAGAAAAACAAACAAACATTGTTCTCTTCAGTATGTAACTCTGCTATCATCATTTTGGAGTAATAACATTTGGCCTTTCTCCACATCCTGATATAAACAACCAAATCTATAAATCTGGACTGCATCATATACTTTAGTATCATTATGCAATTAGTGTTGATGCATTGAAACTCAGTGACCAGCTCTCTTATTTACTATAAACTATTTTAATTAATGGAATTAAAATACATTAAATTGTGCTATGTGAATCTTCAGGGAAGTAAATAAAAAATAAGTCACTCACATGCTGAGTGAAGACACAAAGACCTCAGTGATATTATGAGTTCTCCTCATTCCATGTATTATTTCAGTCATGCCACAATAATTGTGTTTGACAGCTCAGGGGGTTATGAGAATGTCAAGCACTGTAACAAAGCAAGGAATCAAGCTGAAAATAATGAATTTGAAGGCTTTTCTGCAGCCCCTTAAGTTCAACAAAGAACCATGTTTTTTATAAAGAATCGTTTACTTGAATTAACATAAAGGAACATAAAAGCTCAGTGTATTTTATCTGGGTCTTTGAAACACCAGGTCATTTGTAGTTTTGTAAGGAACTAAAACATAAAAAGTTCTGTTGCTCAAGGATTCTAAATGTTTTCTGTTTAATTATGTCTTTTAAATTCTGCCTACAACTTTTAAAGAACTGTAACAGTGTTTGGTGGATAACTGAACACAAGTCCATAGTTGTTGACTACATTGCTTTATTAACAGTGAATAGGGTGCATGCCCTCCTGTTTTGGTGGTGCTGTAAATAACTTGCACAGGGCACCACAGGTCCAAAAATACAACCTGGGGGAACACAGGTGGTGTCAGTCCTAACCAAAGCTATCAATGCATCATTGTAGTCTTTAGATTTTAGATGTAATGGACCAAGAATGTCAGTGTTGATTAAAAAAGGTAAACTGGCTGTGTGTGGGAGGGGTGACAGTGACCAAACCAGATAAGAACGTGGTATTTTGATATATGATATTTTCCAAGGTAAATGGTACTATTATTTCTTTGAAATATATTGGGATGTATGAACCATAAATGGATACATAAATTAACTTATTCTCCCCACTGTCCTTTATGTGATGATTGCTTTCTAACAGACAGTTTAGAGATTTCTATAGCCTACTATATATGGAAGGAATGTGTCATTGTAGAATTCTGAATGTTACACTCTACAAAACATATTGTAATGTAACATGAAAATGTGATAACTTTTAAATTAACTGGTTATGTAATTTATTCAGAAATATTACTAACTAAATTAACCTGAATGTTACACTAGCTTACAATAATTAAAGTCATTTCCTGAAGGTCAATTCAGAAATAAGTTAAACCTGTAGCCTATATTTTGTAGATGTAGTGTAGGCTACTATATATGTTTTATGTAGATGCACTGAACATTTCAGTAACAGTGGGTAGGCCTACATGGGACAGTGATGCATCAGATGGTAATGTTTACTGTATTTATGTAGCCTACCATAGTATTTCAAAGAACATCATGGATTTTTTTTTCCTCTGAACATGACCATTGTTTTCTTTAAAATACATAGTGTGATGTAAACACGAGTTAGATTAATTGCTGCTTGTAAGGCTATTTAAAAAAAAAGAAAAGAAAAAAAAGAACAATGGTAATGCAATGTTTTAGGACATGCCTAATTCGTTTGGGTACCTTGGAATAACGTAAATATCATGGTATATGAATTTAGTAATCATTACTATCAAAGGACCATGCCACTTTCTTTTTAGTGGCTGAATATATCAACGAACCTTTGCTGAACTGAATCTAAACTTACTTCTCCCGTTGTCCTTTATAAATGTGATGATGTCTTCATAATTTAAAGTTTGTGGATCTTCGTAAGGGAAAGCCTCCACTGTGATGTTTTCCTTTTGCAGAATCATGAAAATGCCCTCGGAGAGGAAGTAATGCGGCCGGTCGTCTTGTTTGAGGTCGTGGAAGATCATCAGCGCGCGAGTGCTCCAGTTAAAATGCGCGTGCAGATAATTGACAAAGTCTCCGAGTTTCGTGGTGGTCGGGCCCGTCCTGACAATAGTTTTAAACTCTTCCCAATTTTCAAAACCGTACGCTGGTCCTCCCGCGGTTATCAGGGGGAGTTTCCAGTGGGACGCGAACCGTCCGACGGACGCGACCGAATACGTGCAGCCGGGTCCGATGAACGCATCTGGTTTGTTGTAAAGTTTTGTGTCCACTGCGATAATCTGTGCCTCGTTTTCCGAGCAAGAACCAGAGGAGTCCTCTGTGCTAAAATTAAGGAGGTTGATGGTGTGTCCCCTTAAAAGTCCGCTCTTGTGAATTTTCTCTTGCGCCATACGGATCGCGGGGAGGACGCGCGGCGATGCCCACGAATACTTCAGATTGTCGGGCAGCAACACCGCTACGGTAATATTCCCCTTTTCTGTTCTGCATTCCGGTATGAGTACGTGTATAAGTAGCACAATGAAAAAACTATATCCCATCCTAAATCCCGATCCTGTCCTAAATGGTCAAACAAATCCTAGTTTGAGCGCGCCAGGTGGGTTTATTCTTCTCAAATCAAACTTCAATCAGAAAAATCATCTTTTAAATGAAGAGAACAATCCATTAGAAACGTCTTTCTTCCTTGTAGGCCAACTAAATTGCTTGACAGAGTCTCCTGGTGCTTTATATGATGGATTTCTCGAGTCCAACTCCTCAGTGAGATTCAGTGTGCGTGCGTGCGTGCGTGCGTGTGTGTATGTGTGTGTGTTTGTGTGAATATCCAGATGAGCGCAACTTCACCGCGCGCGGCCTTTGCACAGCCCCTACACGTCATGACAGCTACTAACCGATACACTAGTTAACGGCTCCCTCTATCTGCAGGTCAATTAACCGCACTGCATTTCAGCAGGATGTATCACTATTAAACATTTAAAATAGTAGCCTTTTAATTCTAAATTCCCCAACTATCGTAGCCCATTCTTTTGAAAGCCAACTGCATGTTGATATTGGTTATAATATAATATCAATTGTTATTTTATTGTTGTCATTTCTTTCGACTCATCAATTTGCCAAAGAGGAAAATATTAAATCAAATGTTTCCTGTGTTTACCTTTTTTTAATAAAATACTTCAAATCTAATCAAGGTGAGTTGGAATGGTAATGGGCAGCATATAAGAATTATTTGGAACAAGTAAATTTGATTACCACTTATGATTACAACTTTTGTTCATGTTTTCTACTTAGTGTTACCCCGCTACCTATGTTGGTTCTAGGAACATTCTGTTGTTACAATAAACATTACAGGGAGACAATGGGACAATCTAACAAGAGCCTACCGACATAGAATTATTTTGTTTGGTATAAATACGTGAATATTATTTCAAAGTTTGAGACACACAGCACAAAAGAAGTAGATGTTGAAGCAAAATGTGTTACAGTGTGAATCACTATCCTTCCCATCTTCCCTATTTTATTCTATATAATATTATGTATACTGTCACTAAGATTTATAATCTGCATTTTGTGCAGTACTTATGGATTTTTGTGTATTATGTGTCAAATAATATACATTATTTATATATGTGATGCTATACATGATAAATTATGAAAAATTACATCCCTTATACAGTATAAGGTGTTGGAGAGCATATTATATCAATTGCATTATGCTGGTCTGATTTACAGTTTAGTTTAAAGTATGATTCAGTTGATCAAGTTGTTTTTAATTAAATGGTGGCAGTGAGGAAGTTACTTTTATGAAACAGTGAGAGTAACAATTTGCAACAAAACCAGAGAAAATCCCTGTTGAACAGTCAACACTAGAATTGCCATTTTATAAGTTGCCATTAGAGGTCAGACAAGTTCATGTGTTCACGACAGAAGGAGGACAACTGCCACCAACAGTAAATAAATTGAAACAAATAATCTCAAAAATAACAAACCACTCTGAAAAATAGATCACTATTCCAAAGTCAATGTTCATGGAAGGTTAGACACTTCACATAATTTTCATGTGTTTTAAAGAATTAAAACAGCATCTCTGTGATCCAGAATCAACAAAAACTTCACTGTGCTTTACAGAGCTGGAAACTACAGTGTGGTTGCCATGAATCCACTTTCATCCAAGGCCAACACAGATGCATAACCTGGTGTCAAGAGCTCAGTCTTGGACCCTGAGCAATGGAAAAAAGCAGTGTGATCTGATGAGTCAGCTCTTATCCTATTTCATACTGTATGTTCTGGGAAAGTCAGAAGAGGCCTTTAGTTGACCATCTTCTATGCTGCCCCTACAACAATTGAACCTTTAGGGCAGAACAGATGTCCACCTTTCTTTCCTCAAAGAACTCAGGGTCCAGGTTTCACTCTGAACATCAAGTAGTGACACAATCCAACACCACAATTATTGTCATGCCACTCAAATGCTGCTGTCATTAAACTTAGAGGTTAGTAGAATAAGTTGACATGTAGTTGCAAAGTGACTTATACTTAGTGTAATGTCTAAAGTGGACAATATAAATAAAGTGTAACCCTTTTATGTACAAAAAATAAATAAATAAAAATCTTGCATTAAAGGGATAATTCACCAAAAATATTACTCACCCTAATGTCATTCCAAACCCGTAAGACTTCCGTTCATCTTCTGAACACAAATTCAGACCTTTTAAATGAAATCTAAGAGATTTCTGTCCCTCAATAGACAGCTAGGACCACTTTGATTAGTGAACATAAACAGAAGCTCAACCGAACTTGCTTGACATGGGAGAACAAACCTCATTGGTTCAAACGTGCTGCGTAACACGAGAATGAACCTCATTGGTTCTCGAACATGCTTGAGCTTCCATTTACCACACCTGATGTATGAGTTGATGAATGTTTATATATGAATGAAAGCCTAAATTGAATCGTTTCATCATATAAAGTGACTGTCTCTTCAGAAAATGTGGACTAAACCGCTCAAATCATATGGATTCGTTTTATGATCTCTTTATGGACTTTTTGAAACATCAAAGTGGTAGTTGCGTACCTGTCTATGTAGAGTACAGAAAGCTCACAGATTTCATCAAAAAGATCGTAATTTGTGTTCCGAAGATGAACAAAAGTCTTTCGGGTTTGGAATGACATGAGGGTGAGTAATTAATGAAAGAATTTTCATTTTTGGTGAACAATCCCTTTAAGCAAAAGAGGGACCACCCCAGTATAAATGTTTATTTACTTTTTCTCTTAACTTTCCACTCAAATTGTTAGGCTGATAATTTGTATTCAAAAATTATGTATTGAATTTGAATTTGTATTTGAATTAAAAAAAAACAATCTCAAAAGCATTTTCACTAGTGCCCCAGATCATATATTTTACAAACCAAAAAGATTTGATCAACAAGAGATTACAAATATGTCATAATTTTATTATTTTGCACAATGAACAATTTGTGTCTTTGACATCATCGTTTTTCTGATCTCTGCTTACTCATTTTTGCCTATTGAGTGGTCTTAGGTAGCCTGTAGACACCAGTGGACACAATAAGCTGGTGTGCTCTGACTTTCTTCTGCAGGAATGCCTGCAGCTCATTCACATCCATCTCCGTGACTCCAGGCCCGGCGGCCACGAACATTCGAAGCATGGAGTGGATCCTCTCCAAAGTCATGCTCTCCAGGTTAGTCAGCATGGCCTGAATGTAGGCCCAGAACAACTGAGAAACAAAAAGGAAAAACAGTTTATCCTTAACTTAGCATTATATGGCAAGTAGTGTCCTGAGCAGTTTTACATTATTGTGTTATGACAAGTGTTGGAAGTGTATAAATAACCTGTAGTTTCTCCTCTCTCTGTTCAGATTGTGTTGCGGTGTTGGAGTCTCCCTCCTCATCACTTTCTATGAGCATGACACTTCTGTCAGATCTCTCTCTGAAAGAGCTTGTCTCCTGCACAGTATATCGACCTCCGGCTTCCTCCCGCAGCACACCCTGCTGCTGCCACAGCGCCAACTTCCTGCGCACCATCTCTTGCGGCACGCCCAGGACCCCACTCAGCTCTTCCAAGGTCCATGTGGCTAATAAAGGAAAACATTGAGTAATGGGATTTCAGGCCTACAAATAATCAAGACATTTATTGGCTCACTAGGTAATGCGTATGCTCAGCATTTCAGCACTTCTGGTTCCATCGTTCCAAAGTCAGTGGGAAGTTAAATGCCTGAAATAAGGTCTGTGCTTAACACAAGCTCAAGATATTTTCACATTTTATTCTACAACATAAAATAACAGCAGTAATACCCACTTGTGATTTTTATAAAACCTTTTATTTGTCTTGAAAAAGGCTGTTGCTAACACCGAATCACACCGAACAGGAAAACCGCTAAGTATGCTCACTAGTCCACTTTCACAGCCTCGTTGTATTTATAAAAATGCTCTTGCAAGCTATTGTAACTCAAACTTTAGGGAATTTTTGTAAATAAAGACTGAAAGAGTTCTCGAAAGCTTAGGGATGGTTACTCTGAAGTCATATGACCGTGGTTTAGTGTGTTTATAGCCTAAGTTTAGCTTTTTACTGTTCCATTTACACTTGGCTACACAAGTGTGTCCCTGCGAAATTTACCTCCGATCTTCAGTTCCCACGCTTATGGTTGCAGTAGCGCTGTCATATATTTCATGATATAATAGCTATCCAATCATAGAAAACTCATGAACTGAAAAGGTTGAAAGAGGCCCTGTATTATTGTTCACCCAAAATCAAAAAAATTTAAGATTGCAGTGATTATACACTTTCAGTCTGTTCCTCACAGAAAATGTCATATGATTATAGAAAGCTTGGAATATTTTGCATAAGTCATACTACTTTAAAAGTGCATTTTTGGAGCTTAACAGCCAAAGTTCATTTTTACGTTATGTAGAAAACTGCAGCCATTTTGCTAAATAAGTTATTTTGTGTTCCACAGAAAAAAAGCTATACGGGTTTGGAATGACACAAGGGTGAAAAAAATATTTTTGGGTGAACTAATTATCCACACCTTTGTCCTGGAAGTGTAAAATAATGGCAGCGTGGATAGGAGACACTGTGAGGTTTGCGATGGTTCTGTCCTCCAGCTCCACGTCCAGCGTAACAGAACCCAGGTGAGGCTTCCACCTCAGAGTCCTCATGGCCTGCACAAAAAAAGAGAATAAACTAAATATATGGCTTAAGATATTTTCAACATAACACTGAAATCAGGTGAGAATCACCTGTATAATCATGAAGAAATAAAGAATCTAATCAAACTCTTGGTACTGTGTTGGTTCAACACTTGATGTCCAATGTAAAAGCTGGGTCCTAAAACAAAACCAGTTGAGAACTACGAGGAGCACCTTGAGTTTCTCAAAGCGGTGTGTGTAGTCCTCCATGGCTTTAGAAGCAACTGCAGGCAGTTCCATCTTCTCCTCCTTTAGCTGGGGCCAGAACTCAGATGAAATGATCATGGCAGACAGCAGAAATGTAGACTGCTCCTCTACAGGAAGACGACTCTCCTCTTCTCGGATATTAGTGTTGATGCGCCGAGAGTCTGCTACATCCTGCAGAGAAATACAGACAAGTTCAATATAAATAGCACACGTAATGGAAGTAAATCTCTTTGAGGTCACATATCATGATAACAAGATGACCGATAACCAGGAGAAGTGAATTTGTGGACTAGAGCTGAGAAGCGAGCGGAGTGGAAAAAGCATACCTTTAGCATCACCTCGCAGAAATGCATGTGGGACTCGCCAAACCTCAGTTTCAGCAGCTCAACGTTGCGAATCTCTCTATAAAAACACGAACACAGAGAGAATTTAAAGTCGGCGTGCAAAGAAAATTACGTTAGTCTTTTCTTTCCTATTGTGACGTACTTTACCAGGGTTCCCACTCTTTTTCAGCGATCATTTTCCAGGACTTTTCCAGGATATTTAAAATTTTACTACAGTGAGAATAAAAGACAAGGATCACTCCTAAAGTAATATATTGCTCTCTAAGTCTTTAAAAGGCGCACAGTTTATTGCCATGACTTAACTATAAAATCAGTTTTTAATATGAGCTCTTAATCATACATTATGACTAAGGAAGCTTGTTTCCGCCACAGAATTAAAAAAAAGGGTAATTGCGACATATCTTGCTATTCTGATTTTTTTTTTTTTTTTTGCAATTGTGATTTTCTCGCAAAAAAAATCTGTCTCAAACTTTTGGACTTTATGTCAATTCTGAGAAAAGTAATACTTGCAAGATATAAACTCGATATTGCGAGAAAAAAAGTCGAAATTATCTCACAATAATTCTGAGTGAGATCCCACCCCTATGGGCGTTGGTTATGGGGTTGAAAACATGCGGAACTGGCTCCTTTAGTCTATAGCCTCTGGCCAAAAATACTCAGATGACACAAAATTACGATATTTTCGTCATCGGAGGATTTTTTCCAGAAATAAAATGCATAATTCTCTCGTCTCAGGGGGATTTGAGGGGGGAAAGTACCATAATTCCAATATACTACCGGGTTTCTACTGATACAAAGCCTAATGCTAAATCGCTGAAGTTACCCTTTAACTTTTTTTAAAATAATTTTCCAGGACAACAACAAGTTTTTCCAGGACATTTAACATTTTCTCTAACTTTCCATGTGTTTTCCAGGACTGGAAAATGTATCATACATTTTCCAGGTTTTTAAGGTTTTCCAGGACAAGTGGGAACCCTGTGTACACTCACCTAAAGGATTATTAGGAACACCATACCAATACTGTGTTTGACCCCCTTTCGCCTTCAGAACTGCCTTAATTCTACATGGCATTGATTCAACAAGGTGCTGAAAGCATTCTTTAGAAATGTTGGCCCATATTGATAGGATAGCATCTTGCAGTTGATGGAGATTTGTGGGATGCACATCCAGGGCACGAAGCTCCCGTTCCACCACATCCCAAAGATGCTCTATTGGGTTGAGAAAGGTGACTGTGGGGGCCATTTTAGTACAGTGAACTCATTGTCATGTTCAAGAAACCAATTTGAAATGATTCGATCTTTGTGACATGGTGTATTATCCTGCTGGAAGTAGCCATCAGAGGATGGGTACATGGTGGTCATAAAGGGATGGACATGGTCAGAAACAATGCTCAGGTAGGCCGTGGCATTTAAACGATGCCCAATTGGCGCTAAGGGGCCTAAAGTGTGCCAAGAAAACATCCCCCACACCATTACACCACCACCACCAGCCTGCACAGTGGTAACAAGGCATGATGGATCCATGTTCTCATTCTGTTTACGCCAAATTCTGACTCTACCATCTGAATGTCTCAACATAAATCGAGACTCATCAGACCAGGCAACATTTTTCCAGTCTTCAACTGTCCAATTTTGGTGAGCTCGTGCAAATTGTAGCCTCTTTTTCCTATTTGTAGTGGAGATGAGTGGTACCCGGTGGGGTCTTCTGCTGTTGTAGCCCATCCGCCTCAAGGTTGTGGTGTTGTGGCTTCACAAATGCTTTGCTGCATACCTCAGTTGTAACAAGTGGTTATTTCAGTCAAAGTTGCTCTTCTATTAGCTTGAATCAGTCGGCCCATTCTCCTCTGACCTCTAGAATCAACAAGGCATTTTCGCCCACAGGACTGCCGCATACTGGATGTTTTTCCCTTTTCACACCATTCTTTGTAAACCCTAGAAATGGTTGTGCGTGAAAATCCCAGTAACTGAGCAGATTGTGAAATACTCAGACCGGCCCGTCTGGCACCAACAACCATGCCACGCTCAAAATTGCTTAAATCACCTTTCTTTCCCATTTTGACATTCAGTTTGGAGTTCAGGAGATTGTCTTGACCAGGACCACACCCCTAAATGCATTGAAGCAACTGCCATGTGTTTGGTTGATTAGATAATTGCATTAATGAGAAATTGAACAGGTGTTCCTAATAATCCTTTAGGTGAGTGTATATCTGAGTGAAACGGCTTCTTAAAGGATTAGTTCACTTTCAAATAATCTTTTGCTTATAATTTACTCACCCCCTTGTCATCCAAGATATCCATGTCTTTCTGTCTTCAGTCGAAAAGAAATTAAGATTTTTGATGAAAAGATTTCAGGATCTTTCTCCATATAATGGAAGTCAATAGCCTCCAAACGGTTCAAGGTCCAAATGAGAGGTTCAGTACAGCTTCAAAAGGGCTTTAAACCACATCAAACGGTACCAGACGATCAATAAGGGTCTTATCTAGCGAAACGATCGGTCATTTTTTTAAAAATAAATAAAGTTTAAGTTTTATAAGCACAAATGCTCGCCTTGCTCTGTTCAGTGATGCGCGCTCGAGACGTCACGTAAAACGAAATTACTTGAAAAAGTCGCGCTAGACACTAGCATAATTCTTTTCGACTGAAGACAGAAAGACATGGATATCTTGGATGACAAGGGGGTGAGTAAATTATAAGCAAAAGTTTATTTGAAAGTGAACTAATCCTTTAACAAATAATGACATGTAAAGATAAATCATGTATAATAAATACTGCAATACTCCAAACAATTAAGAATTGTCCATTTTGATTTAAGTACACAAGTACTGGTAAATAAACAGCACTTTCCGTTCTCTTTTGCATTAAAGGTTCAGTGTGTAGTATTTATGAGGATCTATTGACATACATGCAATATAATAATACCTTACATAATGAGCCGTTATGTTTTTATTACCATAGAATGAGCCATTTCTATCTACATACACTGCAGGTCCCCTTACAGTGAAGTTACCATTTTGCGACGCCATGTTTCTACAGTAGCCCTGAACAGACAAACTGTTCTAGAGTACTAGCTACTCTCTGCTGTCTCAGATGACGAAATCTAAATCCTGTGTTGACTAGTGGTGCAACGGATCACAAAACTCACGGTTCGGATCGACTACGGATCATGAGTCACGGATCGGATCATTTTTCGGATCAGAATAAAAGGGGGAGGAGACTATTTTTATTTGCTTTCCATTTATTACATGAAAACTTTTGGTGTTAACATAACCTATATGGTTTATAGGTTAACAAGGAACTTTTGGTGTTAACAAAAATAAAATAATTAAATAACCATTTGAATAAATCAAATTTGACTAAAAACAACCTGAGACGTGAAAATGGGCCTGAGCTATTTTTTTTTTTTTTTTAAAGATTAGGATGGGGAGAG
The DNA here is from genome assembly GCF_949357685.1 of Gobio gobio. NCBI lineage: Eukaryota > Metazoa > Chordata > Actinopteri > Cypriniformes > Gobionidae > Gobio > Gobio gobio. The sequence goes on from NC_137100.1 coordinate 17,608,415, forward strand.
AGTAGACCTCTCACACTTGTCAGCATTGCAATTCTCTTTGTAGGCCTATACACTATTTTATAGATATCATGTTTAAACGCACTACACTTAAACAACGTTTTATTGAATTCATTACTTTGTTTTTATATAGCCTAATACCTACTTTAGATGTATATATTACGTTGCTCATGCAAATTGCAAAACAGACAATAGACTATATGTTAAAATAACAAACATTTTAAATTAAAATGTACGCTTTTCTTTCGTTTTTAAATCTTTTTACAAGAAATCCTGCAGGTCATAAAGAACTTTGTTTTTCCACCTCCAAGAAAGGACAGGTGCTTGTTTACTTAAAGGCCGTTTTCCTTGGTTTACTCGAGGCAAAAAGCCATGTGTTGACTTTAAAACAGAGTAGACTTACATTATATGCATCTGTGGTGGAATTAATAGATTTTCGCATCGATACATGTTTGTTTTAATGCGGATGCGCTGTCACTTTAATTCAGCGCCAGCACATCAAAAAATAGACTCAGCACAGCTGTATACGCGCTCCTGGAACGCACTGACGGACCGAAGCCGTGTGCAGTATCCGTTAACATGGGTACGGAAAAAATACGCAAACGGTGTATGTGTGAAACGGGCGTCAGCAGGTGCCATGCTCGATGTATGCGCCACTTTCATACGGCTTTCTCGTGCCACAGTGCCTACATAATGTTACGGTTTTGTCCACCACCCTTCTTCCGTCATTATATTTCACGAGGAAGCCAAAATGCTCCCATACACGTGATTTGAATGATACGGGAGGCTTTTCAAGTCCTTCTACTTCTCCGCTAGCCACTGTGTTGACTGATTAACATGCCCTATTCACGTGAACACATGTTTCTCTGAAAATCTTCATCGAGTTTAAAGGAGCGAGATCACTTAAAAAGCAACATCTTTTAGTCTGCGATCGCTAAACAATTCAGATTAATCCACAAGTTAAAAAAAAAAAAAAGCACAATAAATCCGCGGGTCACGTGCGTGCCGAACCGTGGGTCGTGATCCGTACGGATCACGGATCAACTGCGATCCGTTACACCCCTAGTGTTGACCACCCGTAGATTTTCTGTGCTTCGAAAGGGAGGGCTGAGCGGTTGCAACCTCACCACTAGATGCCACTAAAATTTACACAGTCCACCTTTAAAACATTGTCATGAAAATTTGTAATTTTCCTTGATCCTTTTTAGTAGTTCAATATACTATGAAAACATAAAATAACTTTCAGAACTCAAAATGTCCTCCCCTTCAGAAAAATATTTTTTTTTTACTAGGTTGAAATTAGGGTTGTAAAAATGAACCTGTGCCCTAATTATGCAGTTCTCACAGTTGAATACATTTACATTTGTTCTTTTATCCAAAGTGACTTACAGTGCATTTAAGTCAATGTATACATTTTGAACAGACAATGACCTTTGCACTCACATGTCTACAACACCTACTTTTCTTCTCATTTAATTTAAATTAAATTTCCAACCTTTTAAATGTGGAAAAAAAAAACTGTCTTTCTAAAAGAGAGCCTTTCAAAGGTCTAGACAGCCTATCAAAAGTCAATAAATTGTCAAAAAAGGAAGCTCTTTACTCAAAGATTTCAAAATAATATTTGAAATATATTTTTGAAATTTTATTTTGTATTTTTATTATTTACGTATTGTATTTAATCCATTTATGTGGATTAGATTGTTTGTAATGTTGTGAATTCCTCTAAAAAAAAAAAAAATTGTAAAGCACATTTTAAATCTTTGCAAAGAGGTTGTTATTGAAGGATGGTGCAGTGCAAACTATTTTGAACCCAGGAACAAACCAGAAGTCTATTATTTCCCAAGCATAGATGTCAGCCAATGGTGTTAAAGCTACATGTCTTAAAGCTTACAGTAGCAAAAACTATTTGTTAGAGAGAAGGTGATAAATGCGAAAAATGAAAATGATCAAGTGAATCAAGTATAAATGACTGCTTTAATTAAACCAAACCAAAGTTAAAAAGCTGGTTCAGAAGCAATAAATAAAGGATTATAATGAAAGTTGAAATGGAGCATAATATTGGTGGGTTACCTGACTGTATTGTAGTTGAGCTGATGAAGAAGTCGGTCGGCCAGTACAGTCTTGTACTCATTAATGAAGATCTCTTTACTGCCGTAAATGCTGACCAGCAGACTGATAATGTCAGAAGAACGCCGTTTAGAGCCAGTTTTATCTACAGAAGGAAAGACAAGTGAGACAGCTGAAATGTTGACTATCTAACGTAGGACCCATATTTGTGTGACTGAAGTTTGTTTGACTTTACACACCTACACATGAATGAATTCGAGAAAAATATACTGTGCACCATCAATATATTATCCTGGCTATGAAACTGCATTTAGCATTACATACTTTAGATATTGATATTGTTAATACAATTTATATTAATTATACATTAATTCATACTTTTATTCAGAAAACAATCCTGAAAAAATTTGCAGTTTCACAAAAATATTAAGCAGCAACACCATTTTAACACATTGATAATAAGAAATGTTTCTTGAGAACCAAATCAGCATATTAGAATGCTTTCTGAAGGATCATGTAAAGTCTGCTTTGCCAATCACAGGAACAAATTACATTTCAAAATATATTAAAATAGAAAACTGTAAACTGTTAATTGTAATAATTATATGGTGTACAGTACAGGGCTCCAGACTAACTTTTTTCACTAGGAGCACAGTGGCCCCCAACTGAAAATCAACATGCTAACCAAATCTACTAATTTCCACTGTATTACTAATAGGGATCGGTATCGTTAAGGTTTTAATGGTATTATTACTCTTACCCATACTGCTTATCGATCCGGTACTTTAACAGTATTCTTACCGGTTCTTTTTATTATACTTTATTTTATTTTTTTTTATAAAAAAAAAAAACATAATTAAGAACATAATTAACATGGCTTTATAATCTGAAAAATAAAATATCTATAGCAAAAGAAACCGCAAAGTTTGAACAAAAATATAAAACATCTATTTGTAAATGGACCAGTGTGCAGGCATTTGGAAGGTCTGCTAACATTAATATTACAGTAAAGAACAAACCTACAAAGAAATCTAATAAAGTAATGAAATGTAAAATAACACTGCATAGTTTTCACTGTATAAATTGATAGATTAATGCTTATAAAAGCTAAAGTTATTAACTCAAGAGATGCGAATATTTTCTCTTTGCCTCTTGTTTGATTCGAATGAATGGCTCAATCGTCAGCAGGTTTATTAGACGCTGCCCCTTTAAGACCGATCGAATGTAGAACTAATAATATCATATTCTCCTATTTCTCCAAACTATTTATGCCCATTTAAGATATAAACTGTTAAAATAACTACTCTCCAATCCGGTCATTTTGACACCGGCTATTTGTTGTTTATTTGATGGTTTAGACGCACACACGAAGCCTAAAATATAAAGTGCAAGTCGGTCCATTTCGCAGCACACACACATAAGCCGCCTTGAAGTTGGAAACAGCGTCTCTTGCGCGGATTATTGTGCATTTAATAGCTCTTTATTATCAAACACATCCCGCAGTTTAGCAACAGTAGAGACTGCAGTTTACAACAATCACTGAATCTGACGTTTAGTTTAGGTTTAAGGAGAAATGACAGCGCAAGGCTGTGAAGGGAAGAATGAGCTCAACGGAACACGGCTATAGGAATAGTTTTTACCTCATACCATCTTTTTATAATTCTTGGAAGCCAAAATCGAAAATAAAATTAGATTAATATCACAGCACAACCCTAAAGTTTAAGCAGACTAAACTTTTGTTTAGTTCTCGTCACTCATTAAAGCTGACTGTGGTGTTGTGTTCGCTGTAGCTCCACGTGAGAGAGCTCGCCCGCTTTCTCTCTTCTGCATTGCGAATGGCAAAAATGCATCACGGATAAATGGTTTAATATTATCTCATATAGAAACGGCTGGCAAAGATAGAATTTGCCAGACATAACGTCTATCAATTATAATTAGTAAGTGTATTTTCTTAATTTCTCCAGTACCGACAGCTGGCAAATTTACTGTTCGCACATGTGCGACTGGATGTAAAATTCAGTCGCACACTCTCAAATTTTAGTCGCAAAATGCGACCATTTAGTCGCACTCTGGAGCCCTGCAGTATATATGCCCATTGTTACTTTCATTTTGGGCCTGAAGTATTCATGTTGGTGCAGGGCCGGCCCTGACCAATTTGCTGCCCTAGGCAAGATTTTACTTGGTGCCCCTTGTATCAAGGTTTAGCACTACATGTTTTCAGTCTAAATTGCGGAAACACTGGTACTGTTTTATTTTTTTAATGCATTGATGTTTTTTAATTTTTATTGTTGTTGTTTTATATGATGTCCAGTCCATTCTACCCCGTCATTATGTTCATGATATTATTATTTTTATTTTATTTTTTAAAGGCTGATGATAGTTAAACTATACAAAAATAGCACCTATGCCACATTACAGCCTAAACACAATTAACAAGTAATTGCATCTAGCATTCATGCACAAACTATTGAGAACTAGCAAAAGTGTTTGTTTTCCAGTAGATGGCAGCAATCTTCCACTAATATGCACATTCATGTTTTCACCATGAATTAAACTTTGGAGAAATTTAGATATTTAATGTGAAATTTACATAAAATGTAGCTATTTTAAATAAACCTGTATATAAATATCATTACTAATTTCGGCAAATACATTTTAAAATGTCCATATGTCCCCTTAAAACTGCACAACTGTAGAGTAAAAACATTAGGCTATTAAAAAAGTGATAACATGCGTTTAAAAAAAACAGATATGATTTTTTTTTTTTTTTTTTTACAAAATACACTGTCTGTGGCCACTGGAGAACCCAGAACTGCTGCCTGCATATGATTTAAGTTAAAACTGGAATTAATTAGCGTACATTAGTATTTTACTATGCAATTAAATAAACTGTTCATTCATTACATCACTTTACCTCTGTCTTTACACTGCAAAAAATGCTCTTCTTATTTAATAATTTTTCTTGTGTCCAGTCCAAACATCAAACAATTCTTAAAGCAAGATGTATTTACTAGTAAAATTACATTAGATAATTTTTCCTTGTTTTCTGGGGGAAAAAATCAAAATGAAGTGAGTTTTAGCTTAAAACTAGCACAATTATCTGCCAAATGGGGTGAGAAAAATTATATTATTTCTGTTTGGGACAGAAACAAGAAACAAGATTTCAATCAGAAACAAGATTATTTTTCTCACCCCATTGGCAGATAATTTAGCTTGTTTTAAGCATAAACTCACTTAAGAAAACATATTATTTTACTTATCTAGTAAATGCATCTTGGTTTAAGAATTTTTAGATATTTAGACTAGAAACAAGACAAAAATACTAAATAAGAAGAGCATTTTTGCAGTGTTTCCCTTATCTTGCCTGCATCAGAGGGCTTCTGTTTTTTAAGACACTACAATTCGGCAATCCGTCATAAATTATCAGGCAACTTTCACCGGGTCTACACCTGGAGCGAGCGGCCAAGCACCCTAAAAAATGAAAGCAATCCTGTCTACATTAGATGCGGCGAGAGGCGACGCGACACAACACATTCCCAACATTAAACTGATCACGCGTTATATTGCTGACGCACTTCAAGTAGCTCGGCGGGGGGAGATTGAGGCGGACCGGGAAGATGCGGGGGACTTAGTTAAGTTTTTTTGCGCTTTATTTGGTAATATTTCAAATTAATATTAATAAAATAGTATCAGTAATAAGTTTTGGCGCCCCTATGGATGAGTGGCGCCCCTAGCATTTGCCTATTCCGCCTATGCCACGGGCCGGCCCTGTGTTGGTGTGTGTTGGTTGTTAACACAAACCTGTGAGAGCATCTGTAGGATCTGGAGTCCAGTCCTCTGGATCACTTCCTTCATCTTCACTATCCTGTGTCTCCAAAGTAACAGGGTCAGCTCGAGAAAGCTCATTGGCAAGATCAGAACAACCCTCTGTATCACCTGTCAGACTACCCACTATCTGGCGCACAGTGTCGTCACGGGTTCTGTAATTTCCAACATTACAAAAAAAGATGAACAACTTCAGGTGTACAAAAAAGCAAAACTTCCTTCAGACAGACAACACCAGTACAGTAGACAAACCTGAGATACTTGCGAATGGGTTGGCAGGCCACTTGCAAGATGACCATGGAGGGGTCAAGCTCTCTCAAAGCTTTGATGGCTGAGATGTAAACAGTTATAATGTCAGATGTATGGACTCCTGAAGTGGGAAAAGCAATGTAAAAGCAAGGTAAATATCAGAATATTTTACACATAAGTTTAGTATTTTGCAAGTGTGAAAACGGTCTGAATCACTGACCTGGATGCAGCAGTCGAGTTTCAAAGGCTGATTTGAGAGAGGCCAGAAGTTGCTGCCTCTGATTGGTCCTTTCCAGACAGAACTTAAGATCCTCAATGGCAGGAATAGACTCTGGAAAATCTGCAACAATTAAGCAGAAAAAAACCCCCCATGAAAACAACCAAGATAAGATTACAAGCAATACTCCACATATTCAGCCTTTTTGGGTAAGGATGGGACAATTAATGTCCAGGATATTAGGCTTTAACATAGATGTGTCTTTTCCCACTATGTCCCCCGGGTTACTCCGGAGGGTTTGGGTGATAATTTACCTCATGAAGATCTTTCTGGTTGCCTGCAAAAAAGCTGTCACTAAATGTTGGCTCAAGAGAAATATATATTTATTGCTTGTAATCTTTTTATTTATATATATATATATAAACACACACACCGATCAGGCATAACATTCACTGACAGGTGAAGTGAATAACACTGATTAACTCTTCATCACGGCACCTGTTAGTGGGTGGGATATATTAGGCAGCAAGTGAACATTTTGTCCTCAAAGTTGATCTGTTAGAAGCAGGAAAAATGGGCAAGCGTAAGGATTTGAGCAAGTTTGACAAGGGCCAAATTGTAATGGCTAGACGACTGGGTCAGAGCATCTCCAAAACTGCAGCTCTTGTGGGGTGTTCCCGGTCTGCAGTGGTCAGTAACTATCAAAAGTGGTCCGAGGAAGGAACAGTGGTGAACCGGCGACAGGATCCGGCTCATTGATACACGTGGGGAGCGTACGGTGGCCCGTGTGGTCTGATCAAACTAAAAAAAGAAATTGCTCAAAAAGTTAATGCTGGTTCTGATAGAAAGGTGTCAGAATACACCGCGCATCGCAGTTAGTTGCTTATGGGGCTGCATAGCCGCAGAACTGTCAGGGTGCCCATGCTGACTCCTGTCCACCTCCGAAAGCGCCAACAGTGGGCACGTGAGCATCAGAACTGGACCACGAAGTAATGGAAGAAGGTGGCCTGGTCTGATGAATCACATTTTCTTCACGTGGATGGCCGGGTGCGTGTGCGTGGCTTACCTGGGGAACACATGGCACCAGGATGCTCTATGGGAAGAAGGGAAGCCGGTGGAGGCAGTGTGATGCTTTAGGCAATGTTCTGCTGGGAAACCTTGGGTCCTGCCATCCATGTGGATGTTACTTTGACACATACCACCTACCTAAGCATTGTTGCAGACCATGTACACCCTTTCATGGAAACGGTATTCCCTGGTGTTTGAGGTGTTGACTCGGCCTCCAAATTCCCAAGATCTCAATCCAATCGAGCATCTGTGGGATGTGCTGAACAAACAAGTCTGATCTATGGAGGCCCCACCTCGCAACTTACAGGACTTAAAAGGATCTGCTGCTAACATCTTGGTGCAAGATTCCACAGCACACCTTCAGGGGTCTAGTGGAGTCCATGTCTGGCTGTTTTGGCAGCAAAAGGGGGACCAACACAATATTAGGAATGTTATGCCTGATCTGTGTATGTTTCATAGCGTTAGTCCTGCTCATTTGCAGGATCTGCTTCATTGGAATTATCCGCACACACACATTGGATTTGGCACAGGCCAATGTGGCATGTCTAATCCACCTAACCTGCATGTCTTTGGACTGTGTGGGGGAAAACGGAACACCTGGAGGAAACCCATGCTGACACGGGGAGAACATGCAAACTCCACACAGAAAGGACTCCTTGCTCAGCCGGGGCTCAAACCAGGGACCTTCTTGCTGTGAGGCGACAGTACCACCCTTGACAAGCAATATGCTACACAAATGTAGTTTCTTTCTCACCTCGTATGATGCTGAAGAGTTCCTCAATCCTCATGTTTACATAGATACGGCAGAAGAACTGGTGCATGTGACAGTGCCAGCGCTGGAGGAGAGCACTGGTTGTCTGACCGGTCTTGCTATCTGTGATTGTGGCATCGCTGCCCACCTCTTCCACTTTACTGGCAAACACCCTGCTCAGCCATCCTAAAACCTGCCCCAACCACTGGAAACAAAGTTATTAATTAGACACTTTTAACCTTGAATATTAAAATATAAAAAAGAGAGCTTCTGTTCACAAATAAAACAAAAAACACACATTAAAAAGAAAATTGAATCAATCTCTGTTATGATTTTGGTAACACTTTACTTTAGTCAGGTTCTGCAGATACATACAATGTAACTTCAATTGTTATTACAATAATTGGGTAATTAGGTAATAACCTTGAACCCGACTTTAACCCATGTACTAGTTACCTTATATTATTCAGTACTTTCTTGGTGAAGTACACATACAGTTGTGGTCAAAGTTTACATACACCTTGCAGAATCTGCAAAATGTTAATTATTTTGACATAATAAGAGGGAGCATAAAAATGCCTGTTTTTTTATTTTATTTAGAACGGTCCTAAATAAGACATTTTATATAAAAGATGTTTTTATATAGTCCACAAGACAAAATAATAGCTGAGTTTATAAAAAATTACCCTATTCAAAAGTTAACATACGCTTGATTCTTAAAGAGATAGTTCACCCAAAAATGAAAATTAGCCCATGATTCACTCACCCTCAAGCCATCCTAGTTGTTTATGACATTCTTCTTTCAGACGATCACAATCAGAGTTATATTAAAAAATGTCCTGGCTCTAGTTATTTTAGCTTATAAAGTTTTAAAAATAGATATTTTTCCTACACAAATGCATGGCTTCGCTTCAGAAGGCCTTTATTAACCCCCGGAGCCGTGTGGAGCTCTTTTATGGACTGCCTAATGTTCTTCAGAAAAATCCTCCAGGTCCTGCAAATTCTTTGGTTTTCCAGCATCTTTTGCATATTTGAACCCTATTCAAGATAGTCTGATTTTGAGATCCAACTTTTCACACTGCGCACTGGAGACAATTAAGGGACACGCAACAATTACAAAAGGTGGAGAAAAAAAACAAACATGTACTGATGCTCAAGAAAGAAACACAAAGCATTAAGAGGGGAGGGGGGGTTAAATTTTTTTTAAAAAAAGTTAAAAAAAGTTAAAAAGTTTTTAAAAAACTTTAAAAAACATTTACTTTAAAACTTACTTTAAAACATTTACTTAAAAAACTTTAAAAAACATTAAAAAAGTTAAAAAATTAACTTTTTTAATTTGAAGATCAGGGTAAATGTAACTTATTTTGTCTTCCGGGAAGTATCTTCTGTAGCTTCTGAAGGGCAGTACTAAATTAAAATATGATCTTTAGACAAAAAACTAAATAAAAAAAATGTACACATCTTCATCCTGTTCAAAAGTTTCCACCCCCTGGTTCATAATGTATCTAATTTTCTTCTGGAGCATCAGTGAATGTTTGCACCTTTAGCAATAGTTGCGTATGAGTCCCTCAATTGTCCCCAGTGTGAAAAGATCGATCTCAAAATCATACAATCATTGCTGGAGAGGGTTCAAATATGTAACAGATGCTGGAAAACCAAAGAATTTGCAGGACATGGAGGATTTTTCTGAAGAACATTGGGCAGTTTAAATGTTCAGGACAAACAAGGGACTCATAAACAACCAAACAAACAAAAACAACTTATGGACAATCTAGGTAAAGACACACAATATTAAGAATCAAGCGTATGTAAACTTGGGAATAGGGTCATTATAAATTCAGCTATTATTTTTATCTTGTGGACCATATGTAAAAAACAATTATGTAAAATATCTTATTTAGCATTTTTAATGATCCCTCTTATTATGTTAAAATAATTAACATTTTACAGATTCCGCAAGGTGTAATCTTTTGACCACAACTGTACTTTAAAATTAAATGCAACTATGATTTTTATGATGTATTGTTTTTTTTAACCAATTGACCATTTTGAATAGAAAATGTCTCACTAATTTGAGTTATGGAATAATGAGACTGAATATTATTAACTTATTAAATCTAGTATTTGTTATAGCAAGCATGACTACTACTCATGTACTAAGGTCATGTACCTGCTGAACTTCCCCAAACCCTCAATATTAAACTTCACTTTATAATCCGCATCGTGATTGAAGCGATTGGCTTTGTGGCAGTGGGTTTTGCACAGGAGAAAACCACTAACATTTTCTCTAAAAAAAATAATGTAGTGGTTTTTATTCATATTTCCTTTTCATAACTTTAAAAGTTACAATTTTTGAGTACTGATATAAATAATCAGAAGAAATGTTGGCCTAGGTTTTGAGTTGACAAATGCACCTCATTTTAAAACTACATGCATCAAGTGACACATTTTGGATTCTTAATGGAATGTCGATAAAAGTTTGAGTATCAACATGGTTAATGTTTCTGTAGATCATATAAAATAAAAGGAAGCACTTTATTTTACAGTGTCATTGTTACATATATTACATGTACTTGTACATAGTAATAACAGTAAATTATGCATAATTACATGCAACTAACCCTCAACCAATTCCTAATCCTACCCTAACCTTATAGTATGTACATGTAGTTAATTAATATTACTGGGTACTTAAATATATAATTACACTGTAACAATGACACCTTAAAATAAAGTGTAACCATAAAATTATGTTTTCTGCTGTGTAACCGAATGAAAGTTGTGTACATCATTGAAGTCTGTTAGAAAAGAGCTCTCGTATTCTCCCCTGCAGCGCTGCTCCATCCTCTGCTCTATCAGCTGGTGCAGAATGCTGGTCACAGCCTCAGAGCTCACTCGTTCTAACAGCTGTAGTCTGGAGCTGAAATCACCAAACACATTTATAAAGGCATTATACATCCAAGTACTCTATCTCTGCAACAAAATTCACACTTGTATATTTGGAATTGAAGACAACCATACTACTGAGATACACATCACAGAATATGTGAATAGTGTGAAATCATGTAACAATGCAAAGATATCAAGAGACGTGACCTTCCATGACTAGTGTGATGAATAAGCCAGAAGTAATAAATCAACCATGACTTTCTTCATCTCCTTTTGTGACCCTGAACCACAAAACCAGTCATAAGTCACACAGGTTATTATTTTTGGCAATAGCCAACAATACATTGTATGGGTCAAACTGATTGATTTTTCTTTTATGTCAAAAATCATTAGGATATTAAGAAACGGTCATGTTCCATGAAGATATTTTGTGAATTCCCCACCGTAAATATATCAAACAAATATTATTAGTAGTAATATGCGCCACTAATGACTAAAGACAACTTTAAAGGCGATTTTCTCAATATTTAGATTCTTTGCACCCTCAGATTCCAGATGTATCTCGGCCAAATATTTTCCTATCCTAATAAACCATACATCAATTGAAAACTTATTTATTCAGCTTTCAGATAACGTTTAATTTGTGGTCCAGGGTCAAATTTGATCAGCCCCCCCCCCAAAAAAAAAAGCCTGGATTAAAAGTAATACATATCGTCGGCAATACTGTAATTGTTGTTGTAACAATGTGTGAACTGGCATTATTGAATGTGTCACTCATTTTACAAAAAAACTAATAAAAACAGAGACCGCACGGTTTAACTGCGTGATGTAACCTATACGGATGAAGTTGAAATGCCATCAATACTAAAGATATGACTCTGTATGAATTGTTGTTATATTTATATCATATATGAAATAGTTAAGCAATATCGCACAAGCAAGAGTGCTGTTTTCCCTGAATATGTTTATGTTTTAAATGTGATATTGATTTACACAACAGTTCAATAAATAATTTACTATTGCAAGCTATATTTTAGACAGAATATTGCTTATAACAAAGGTTTTTGCAGAAACGAATTTCAGAAACGAAAATTGTTTTGAACCAAGCCACAACAGAACCGTTGTGCAACTTCGAGCAACACACAACAGTGTTTTGTTAAATTATTCTGCATTTTTTTTTAAAGTTAGTCTGTCAAAGATTCAATGACCCATTCTTAGAGACAGTCACTTGCTTCATTCCTGAATAAATCAGCAATTTAAACAAATTGGTTGAATGAAATCCCAGAAAATATTGAGATATCATTTTCGTCAATATTGCACACTCCTAATTAAAGGTTCAAAATAATCATATTTATTTCCAGAACATCCCTTCAAACATGATGCCACATAGTAATGTGCCAAATGCAACATGCTATGTAACATACTGCAGTGAATACTGCATACTGTTACAGTGTTTAAATAAATACTAGGACGTAGTAAGCGTCTGTAGTTTAATCAGAACAGTACTACTCTTCAACTCACAGTATGTGGCTGAGCTCTTGAAGCTGCTCTAGAGCTTCCTGACACCAACACAGGTGAAGGAGGGCTGCACAGCCTGGACACAACCCGCCTTCATCATGCTCCGTTGTGCCCTCCTCAGCCTCCACAGTTTCCCCCGCCTGACTCATGTGCACAGAGAATGTGCGGCTGTAAAACTCCAACACACGCTCCTGCAGCACAGGTGGAGGGGAGAACAGGAGAATGGCACGAACGACAGAGAAAGCTCTCTCAGTCAGACCACGGGCCCCTGGACCACACAGACCCCCACGGCTCTCATCCTGCCATGAGCCCAGTCTCTCAAGACCACCTTGAAAAAGAAAGAAGTGGTTAACACAGTATACTCAGGAAAAACTGAACAAGTTAAATCTCACAAAGAAACATCAGGGGCCGGTTGCATAAACCGTTAAGACTAGTCTTACAAGTTAGACATACATTTTTTTTCTTTAAGACTGTTCATCATTTTTTTTAATCAGTTACATAAAAACATAGACTGGCCTAATTTGATACGAAAAGTAAGACTGAAGGCCACTTGCCTAACTGCTAGTGGCTCATACTAGATCTTAAGACACTGTCTTAACATAATGGCTTAGTTTATGCAACTGGCCCCTGGGTCTAATGTCTTTTTAGATCGATACGATTTTTTTATGTTTTTAAAAGAAGTCTGTTCTGCTCACCAAGGCTACATTTATTTGGTCCAAAATAAATCAAAAACAGTAATATTGTGAAATATTTTTACAATTTAAAATAACTATTTTCTATTTTAATATATTTTTAAAATATAATTATTCCTGTTATTATACCAGTCTTCAGTATTGCACGATCCTTCAGAAATCATTCTAATACGCTGAAACATTTATTATTATTACAAGAAATTTTGTAACATTATTATAAATGTCTTTACTGTCACTTTTGATTAATTCAATGCATCCTTGCTGAATAAAATTATTACTTTCTTTAGTTTATTTCCAACACACACACACACACACACACACACACACACACACACACACACACACACACACACACACACACACACAAACATCTGGTTCGCTAACTTTGTGGGGACTATCCATAGATGTAATGTTTGTTTTTTTTTTGGTTTGTTTTTTTTTGGGGGGGGGGGGGGGGGGGGTATACTGTACAAACTGTATATTTTTCCCCTTACACTAACCCTACCTCTAAACCTACCCATCACAGAAAACTTTCTGCATTTTTACATTAAAAAAAAAAATAATAATAATAATTCTGTGTGATTTATAAACTTGTTTCCTCATTGGAACCTCAATTTAGGTCCCCATGGTGACAAGTCTCGATAAGTCACTGTGCATTCAGGTTGAAGTCCCTACCGGGATAGAAAAACATGAACACACACACTAGGGGGTTCACCAAACTTCCAAAGGGGCCACAGAATGAATCACAATTATTGTTATTAATTAATATTTATAGGGGTGCTCCGATCGATCGGCAACCGATCTCGATCGGTCGATAATCGCTTTGGGATGATTGATCGGCGGTCTCCAAAAAGGCCGATCTCATGAACCGATCGCATGCTGACGACACATAACCCCGCACCTGCCGTGAGAGCTAGGGCATGATATGCAGCGACACCGTCTCATTCTCTTTCCAGCGCGGGTAAAATAATTATAATGCTGAAGGTGAGGTACAATTCATATTTCTATATTAAATAACTTACGCAGTCATTTGAAAACGTTCTGTGGGACGTAAATTCACAAACAGCGCGTGTGAATCACCGCGTGCGCGCGCTCTCTCTCTCCCTTTCAATATGCTCAAATGGCTTCACACCAGCGCATCGCATGTGCACTAAAATCGAGCTGCACAGTTGACACAGGATTTGCCACTTTGCACAATCGAGGCAGTGTCGCATCGTCACTAAAGTTTATCATTTGCATTTATTTTTAAGTCTTACCAGTGTTCAAACCGCTCAGCACTCGCGCGCACGGTATGGAGACACACACACACACACACACACACACACACACACACACACACACACACACACACACACACACACAGGCCATCTCACAAAAAGCTTGCGAGTACAAATTGCGCTGAAATGGTCAGATACACACAAATGCATGCACGTAAACCCCGTCGTGACTCGCGAGTGAACGTTTGTGCAGCTGAATGAAACCGTATCCGTGTTCGCTCTTAAAGTGACAGTTGTCGAATAAACTGCTGCTGTCTCTGAGTTTCTCTCTGTCTTGTGTTGTTTGATGAACCTTTATGACACTCACTGCTCTTGAATGACTAACTTTTGCAACCTTAAGTGTAAGGATTAATCTAATTTAATTTATTCAGGGAAGACCAATATTAATTTACATTTGATTTCTTATTAAATGTCTTTAGTATTTCTTACCTCAATACTAATGTTAGATCTACCTGAAAAATTGTTTTTAAAAACAAAAATGCACTGCATGATCAAATATTTAGGTGAGATAATTATATACATTTATTATATACATTTATTTGGGAAAGATGGCCTACAGTAGCCTTAAGTTATCTAATTTTCTAAAATAAACACTTGGTGGTTCTTCAAGATCTTGACTCAGTTAATTTAGAGTTCGTTTCATTTCTACAAATGGTGCAAACTCTGCAAGATTATAGATAAAAGATTCCCATTCCCCTGCCATTCTGTGATCGGCAGTGATCGGCAATCGGCAGATCATGATCTTGGTGATCGGTAATCGGTGATCGGCCCCAAAAATGCTGATCGGAGCATCTCTAAATATTTATATTATTTTTAATAACATAACTAACTTATCTAACTTAATTTAAAACCAGCATATAATCAGGATATGTAAACTGAAATCATATTTCCCAATAATAACTACTGTTTTTAATTGAAACTTAAACTGAATTGTGGCTAATTTTCCTTTATCAACACTTCTGAATACCACTTCAGACACCATAGTAATATAAAGTAATCTCAATTGTGGGGCGTAATACTGTATAACTCACCTTCCTGACATATTTTATACGTTGCAACCAGCAACAAACAAGTAGAATTTATATAGTTCAATGTTTCCTAATATAAATTGTCAATGGGTCAGCAACAATATGCAAAACCTATAGCCGTCGAATGCCAGAAACACAGAGTAGGGTGTGACATACCGAGGAAAGGTTCCAGCTGTTGCAGAAGGTTTCTGAAGGCTTTAAGTAAAGCACTTGCCCTGTCCCTTTCCTGAGACTCCCCCTCTGGCTGCTTGAGCCCCGTCCAGAACCCTGGAGCAACAGATGTAGTCAAACGCACCTGCAGAGTCTCCAGCAGCCAACCCTCCACATACTGACCCAGTCCATGCTCACCCAGCACGGCCAAGGCATCAGAGAGAACCTCATCTATCGAAGCATTGGGTGGCAGAGGAGACACCTAAAGAGTCATGGTTGGGTTACAGCTTTAGGCACTCAAAGGTACTTCCATGGTCATGTCCAAAAACACGGTAGTACATGGGATTTTTTGTTGTTGATGTAGCTACCATCAGAAGCTGGTCTTAGCTGGAATTTCCTTAAGCATTCGCTTAGTTTAGTTACACTTCAGTATATTTAACACTCACCAGTGCAGATGTCACTGTGTCCCAGGCTCCTGACAGTCCTTGCGGCATTGTCTGCACCTCGTTCATTCCAACTCAGACCGTAAACAATAGTCATATATCCTGGGTATATGGTTCGGTGGCGCTACCATACACACATATACATTTTACTACGTGACTGTTTAGTCCGAAAAATTATATGATCAAAGCCATTCGAAAGATCGTCAACATTTATTACACGGAGAAATTGTAGCCCTCTACTTCAAACTCATGTCGCGCGACGATGACGACAATGACATTTCCGGATGTTGATAATTGTCTAAAATGACACGTGATTATTGTGTCTGCCTTTTGAAACGTATTTGTTTTTTGTTAATATTGTTCATTTGATGCCTTTTTTGCTTTCAAATTTTATTTCAATTTTAAAAAATGGTCTAAAAAGGCAATGTTGTTAAATAATAATAAAGAATGTGATGATGATGATGATGATGATAATAATAATAATAATAATAATAATAATAATAATAATAATAATAATAATAATAATAATAATAAATTATGGGTACGGGTAACTACCTACACACTAACCGTACCTATAATTTATTAATTTATTTATTATGGCACTGACTGAAGAAGTGTGTGAGAGATGCCTGCATTTCCCTTGTCATTTTTATGTTCTGACTTTATTGTTTTTTGTTTTTGTATTTGTTTTGTTTTTTCGTAATCAGGAAAATATTTTTAATGCAACACTATTTTAAATTCTAAAATAAAAGTCTACGGAAACTGTTGTACTGACGCTTCTTGAGCGTTCCCATGGAAACAGGAGGGAGACTTGACTTTACCGCTTCTGGAATGTTTTCTTTAAAGTTACTCCCCTCTCAGATTTGCACCATTTAACGCGCGGTAAAGTGTGTGGCTTGCGGATTCCAGAAACAGTTTAAAACAAAAGGTACAACTAACTGACTGACTTCACTGCATGAAACGCTTTTAGTGATAAAACGAGTGCAGGCAGGCCTTTTCTTGTAGTTAGCGAGCTAACCTGCTAATCAGAATGACCCAGCAAGGAGCTGCGCTGCAAACCTACAACAATGAGCTTGTCAAATGTAAGTAACCATCGACCCAGATGTATCATTTTGCTGTCAGGGGAACATACATGTTTCATATGGTTTTCTTTACTTGTATAACTTATACTCGTGATGGGTAGAAGGAACTTGAATGCTATTTGCAGTCATTAAACTAGCTTAGAAGTGATTAGAAGACTAGCGTGACACCAATAAGTTACCTGCATTTCCAACCTGTGCTTTTGTCATTTCCCAGACAGAACAACTGTTTGCTTTTAGCAAAGGAGACATCTCTAAGCGTTTGTGAGAGAAATCACTATGATCTCATTTGAAGCTTCCTGGAGAAACAGAATCTATTATATTACATTCAGCCTTAAAAAGTATTTGGACACCTGTATGTCAGTGTCATTGCATTAAATATTAAAACATCAAACCACTGATATGAAGTCAGTTTTCCTCAATTTACACAGGTGTCCAGCAGAGCAACCACAGGTGTAGTTCATCAAAGAACATGATTCACATTTGACAAGCAGAAAGTGCCACAAAATGTTTATTCTTTATTTTGAACCGTTTACCTGTTGTAGTATTGTTATTTAAAATGACTATATAACTAAATTAGCAAAATGTTCCTCTTGGGGATAATTTATTTCTTTTACTTCATGTCCAAATACTTTTTGGGGCAAATTGATCAAAAGTTTAGTTATGTATCAAAAGGGTTTCTATGTTCACCTTAACATTTCGTTTCAGATTGGTGTTGTAGTTTTAAACTTTTTGGTTGTATACAGTGGTGGCCAAAATTACTGGAACACCTGACCGAACTGAAAATATTGACCTTTTTTGCCTCCAAAACATGATTTCTTTTCATAATGTTCATGAAACATGCAGATGGTTGCTCTGACCATCAAATATCAGATTTAGTTGTACTATTTCTATCCACTTTTAACTTGTGTCCACCTTTTGCAGCAGTTACAGCAACAGCACATCTCTCTGGGATAATGTCAAAATATTTTCTATGAGAACTTTAACACTAATGGTATCCCATGCCTCCTGCAACTAAAGCCAAAGGCTTTCCTTTGAATGTACAATAATGTGCTGATGGGGTTGAGGTCCGGACTTTGAGGGGGCCAGTTAAAATGGCATACTAAAACACCTGTAGGTCAATGCCACTGTAATTTCCCAGAATCTTAAAGCCCAAATGTAAGATGTTTAATTAATTTGGGGTGTTTCAAATATTAATCATTACAACAAAACAGTAACTAGCTATATATAATATTTATTACTAATAGTACCATGAATATGAACGAGTACTCGTGAAGTGACACAGATCGATCTTTTACACGTATGATGCGTTCACTCAGCACAACACACACAGATACCGTAGAGAGCGCAAGAAAGACTGAGCGCAAATGAATGGGAAAGACTGCTGCATCCTGAGACAGGCTCTTTTTTTAAAAACGATTTTAATGACACAGCGCATTAAAAACTCGACACCGAGTGATTAACTCCAGTCAAGACGAAAATAGTCTGCACACTTATGATATCTACGGGAAAATATTTCATAACAACTTAAGAATTGCACTTAGGAATATTCTTATGAACTTCTTAGAATTTTCTTACCTTCTTTCTTAAGAAGATTTCGTGAATCTGGCCCCTGTTCTTTATTGCACAAATCAGCAGGAAGAACTGCTGAGCAAGCCCTCATCAGCAACTTACACTCCCTCTCAGTTATCACAACATGAATGTAAAGAAACACAAATAAAACACTGATGAAACATATTTTAGATGTGCCTAGCACTGCCTTTTTTAAAAAAAAAAGAACTGGCCCTTTTCATCCTCCTTATCTATTGCAGGTATAGAGGAACTGTGCTCTAAAAGAGAAGATCTGAACCGGTTGATCCAGCAGGAGGAATCAGAGAAAACTCGTCTCCAGCATGACATCCGTGTGCTGACAGAGAAGCTGAGTCGAGTGAACGAGAGCCTAGCACGCCGCCTCAGTGCCCGCGCTGACTTTGACCGAACCATCGCAGAGACAGAGGCTGCGTACATGAAGGTAAGGACACAATCAACCTGTTTTTAATATTTCATGTTGTCTTCATGAAGAGTGACCAGAAAAATCAACAACTAGCTTAAATAAACCATAATAAAGTAAGTTACCTGGTTGCCTTAAAATTGAGTTCATTGATTCGTTAATACAATGAACATTTGAGAATCGACATCACCCTTTATTCAAATATTATTAAAAGATTTTGTAAGCATATTGCGTAGTTGTGTGTTTCATTTCAAATTGTTCTATTTTCATGATTTAATGCAACATTTTGTTTATTTATTTATGTGGTTCTGAGTTTCTCATTGTATCAACTCAATTTTTATTTCAATGAACTCAAAATGAAGGCAACCAGGTTTCTTACTTTTTTAAGTTAAACCAGCAATATTTTTTTTACAGTGTGCCAAGTGGCAGTATCTTAAATGAAACTTGCAAAACATTTATAAAATTAAGTGAATTATTTAAATTTATAACAAGGCTGTTATGTTGGCCAAGCATAATTATTAGCTGATATGGTCTCAACATGGCCAAATGTTGGCTGATAAATATTGTATTGTGTTTTCATCATGAAAACATTTGTTTATTATTCAACCACTGTAAGGGTTCTTTCCCTCCAATGTGCAGTGCTAATGTCAATATCGGATATCTAGCAGGATGGCTGATAAAATTTGTCTTGTACTTTAGTTTAATATATTTACACACTATATATGTACACCACTGATCAAAAGTTTGGGGTCAGTAAGATTTTTTTACCAAGTAAAGTGTTTCCAAATCGGTTTCAAACTTTATATTCATCTGGGAATTCTAAAAACAATTGTATCATGAAAATATGGCTAATAAGAATATGCAATTTCAACATTGATAATACTGAAAGGTTTTTTGTTATTTATTTTTTGTTTACTTCAAATCAGCTAATTTTGAGCATAGTATATAATGCTAATATATTTTCTTTATACATATATTATTTTGGCTGATTTTTTTCCCCAGGGTTTCTGCAGATCTTAAAGTCTTAATTCCCCTTACACAAATTAAAGAGATAGTTCACCCAAAAATTAAAATTAGCCCATGATTTACTCATCCTGAAGCCATCCTATGTGTTTATATCTTCTTTCAGACGTCACGAAAACAATCTGAGTTATATAAAAAAATATCCTGGATTTTCCAAGCATTATAATGGAAGTGGCCTAAAAAAAATTTGCGCGAACTATCCTTTTTAAGGTGTTAAATCAAAGCCTTAAATTCATGAAGTTATGGCATTAAATGTTGCATGCATTGCAGAAAATTAATATCTTCCTCATTATGGTTCCTGTTTTCCAATACAAATCTCTAAACATATTTGATGCATTTACTTGAGATACAAATGTAAAATAAAGCCTAGGGAAAAAAAGCAAGTTTAATCTTAAAACAAGAACACACAACTGTCAATGAGTTATGAAAACGTCCCTTTGAATTATGTAAATTTTTCTGAGATCTATGGCAGATATTTGTTCTTGTTTTAAGCATATACTCCATTTTCATTAATTTAATAGAAAACAAGACTTCATATTCCATGTCATTTTTTTACCTACAGTAAATTGCATCTTGATTTTAAGAATCTTAGTATAATTGTTCTGGAAAACAAGACAAAAATACTGAAAAAAAATCACATTGAAATTTTTTTTTCAATGTGATCAGAAGATACAGTAAAATCTATGGCCATATGCTAGTGGTTGAGAGCAGAGGTATTCAAGATAGTTTTTTCCCCCTAAAATATATGAAAAAAATAATGGATATCTGTTGGAAGTTGTATTTTTAAACTCTGTAGTGTTGCTAATACAACATTTACATTAAAGGAACATATTGACGTATTCAATTTTCTTTACCTGATCTAAAAAAGGTTGTGAAAACGTCTTAATTTGACCTTGATAAAACCAGTATAAACCCTTTTAGCAGTAATTTTAAAGTAATAATGCCTGTGTGTGAATAGCCACCATATTTCAGACGAATTAATCTGAATGATAAAGCGGAGCCAACCAAAGAAGTAGGTCAACATGCAGAGGTTAGATGCACTATATTGCTAAACATTTTGGGAAGCCTGCCTTTACGTGCACATGAACCAGATATCCCCAAACTGTTCCCACAAAGTTGGGAACATGAAATTAAACAAAATGTCTTGGCATGCTGAAGCATTAAGGGCCAAGCCAAACCCCTTAAAAACAACCCCACACCAGAATCCCCCCTCCACCAAACTTTACACTTGGCACAATGCAGTCAGGCAAGTACCGTTCTCCTGGCAACCGCCAAACCCAAACTTGTCCATCAGATTGGCAGACAGAGAAGCGTGATTCGTCACTCCAGAGAACACGTCTCCAGTGCTCTAGAGTCCAGTGGCGACGCTTTGTATTGCACTCAGTGATGTAAGGCTTGGATGCAGCTGCTCGGCCATGGAAACCCATTCCATGAAGCTCTCTGCGCACTGTTCTTGAGCTAATCTTAAGGCCACACGAAGTTTGGAGGTCTGTGGCTATTGACTCTGCAGAAAGTTTGCGACTTCTGCACACTGTGCGCCTCAGCATGCGACACTGACCTGTGATTTTACGTGGCCTACCACTTCGTGGCTGAGTTGCTGTTGTTACCAATTGCTTCCACTTTGTTATAATACCACAAACAGTTGTCTGTGGAATATTTAGTAGTGAGGAAATTTCACGAATGGACTCATTGCACAGGTGGCAACCTATCACGGTACCACACTTGAATTCACTGAGAGCGACACATTCTTTCACAAATGATTGTAGAAGCAGTCTGCATGCCTAGGTGCTTGATTTTATACACCTGTGGCCATGGAAGTAATTGGAACACCTGAATTCAATGATTTGGAGGGCTGTCCCTCTTTTGGCAATATAGTGTAGTTACACAAAGAAAATGTGTGTTTTTATGGTTTGAATAAATCCCTTCTCTGTCTTTCTCAGATTCTTGAAAGCTCTCAGACACTGTTGAGCGTTTTGAAGAAGGAAACTGGGAATCTGACCAAAGCCACTGAACCAAGAAGCAGCAAAGATCATTGATAAATACTGAATTTTCCCATTCACTCAGTCCTTTCATTTGTCTATATTCAGTTCATCTCCTCTCTTTATTCTTCCTCTTCTTCTTCTTTCATCTTTACCAACATTCCCTCTTTTAATCACCACACAACATCAGAATGTAACGTCTCATTCCTATCAAGAAGCTGTGTATGTAAAGTGTATAGATTTGTCATGTTTTGATATGATTAGTGTTTAATGCAATTATTTTATTTAAATGTAATGTTTTAATAAAGGAATACGAAAGATTTGTAAAGGGCTATAAAGGAAATTTCTATATGTAAATAAATGTTAGTAAATTATATCCCAAGATAGTGTGAAAACTCCTTAGCCTTCATCTGTTTATTGAACATTTCCTTGTGTTTGACATTTTTTTCCCCTTCCGAGTTCATCAAAACCAAAATGTACATTTAATATTCTCTTGATGCAGAAAACAGAAAGAATGAGAAAAATGTTTGACAAACTAGTACATTTGACAAAAAGTACATTAACCACCAGAGCAATGAGCAGCTTGATTGGAGTTACAGGAACTAATGAAACACTTGAAGTTGCATTACATTTTGTAAGACACAAAAGCAATAGTTCCCAACCCTCTAAATGCCTAATATACATCCCTCAATAATATTTAATGTTTGCTAAGAACATCTGGAGGATCTACTGTAGACTGGGATGGCAAGCGAGTGCTAAAGTGACATACTGCAGAACTAGAATGTAAGATTTGGTTGAATTCTAACACTTGGTGAAATAGCCTTATTTCCAAGTTTTCTCCTAAATAAAATTTGCCTTGATGTGATATATGAAAAATCATGGGTTCAAAGGTTTTGTTCAGATGGGCAGCAAAAGTTTTTTTTTTAAGTATCTGACTCAAATATACTACTATTCAAAAGTCTGGGGTCAGTAAAAAAAATTTTTTTGAAGGAAGTCTCATGCTCAGCAAGGCTACATTTATTGGATTAAAAAAATAAATAAAAAATAAAAAATTTCAGCAACCATTATCAGTGTCACCTGATCCCTTCAGAAATAATTCTAATATGCTGATTTGGTGCTCAAGTAACATCTACTTTTCAAAACAGTTAATATTTTTGAGGGAAAAGTGATTCTTTTTCCGGATTCTTTGATGAATAGAAAGTTCAAAAGAGCAGCATTTATTTGAAATAGGTTTTTTTTTAACAACGTAAAAGTCTTTACTGTCACTTCTGATCAATTTAATGCATCCTTGTTGAATAAAAGTTTTACATTCTTTCAAAAATTTTATTGACCGCACAACATTTAAAAGGTAGTATATGTTTAGTTATTTGTAGTCAATGTTATGCTCCCAGTGAACACAGATGATACATTTCATAAAATAAATTACAAAATGAAAGTGATTTTAGATTCCTAAAAGGCATTATTCCAACCAAGAGAGAAGCTTCTGGCTCTCAAAACTTGACTGCATCAGGTGCAAAATAAAGCAAAAACGAGGACAGTGCAAATGAATGAATACAAAAGCATAGGACTAAGATGTAAGCTGTCTTATCAACACTCATGTAATTTTGTACATGATGTCAAATCATCAAAAAATAATTATCTTGAAGCATCTCAGTACTACTGTTTGCCCATTTTACTAAAAATATGAAAAAGTGGTCCAAGTAATTAAATAAATTATGAAAACTTAATCCTGGAGTGTACAAACTATACACCAATACTGGTCGGAAAGGCTGAGGAGACACATGAACAGATATGCCAAAGCCATTTAACAGACATGACACACTCAAGTCAGTTGGCATTGTGTGTATGTAGTCTTCATGTTTCGCACACACACATGGCCCATGCTTACAGCGTAGATGTCCAGTTCAGAATGCAAGAATGTCCAGTTCAGAACACATAAGGATATAAACTTGAGCATGATTATTGATAAACTGATGCACCAGTTGGTAACACTGTGCTTAAAATGGCATACTAAAACACCTGTAGGTCAATGCCACAGTAATAATTTCTCAGATCATAAATCTCCCGAAACCTGTCAACAACATTTCCAGGTTATATTTCATCCCAAAAGAAAAAAAAAATAAATAAACAGATACATTATATTTTGCTTAAACAGTATTAAAAAGGATTATTAGGAGGCAAATAATTAGGAATCCGTCAAGTCCCAGCGAAATTGTCATTACTGTAATAATAATACAATAAAAATGTATTTCAATAATATATTGCCATGTTTTTTACTGAAATGCAGTAAAAGTACTAGATTATGATCACTATTGAGAATAATGGGGGGTGGGGAAACTCACATGTATAACGGTAAAGAGAATTTAGGAGGAAAACATGCGTACATGTCATGGAAATAATGATGGTACTAAAAACAGGCATCATTTTAAATATTTTTTTCTTTTAAAATATATATATTTTTATTTTGGGGTCAAATGTAACCTGGGCATGTCTTCACAGGATTGATTTATGATTGCATTTGTAATCCAAATCATGACCAATTGTTTTTGTGTATATTTGTGTAATCAGTAAATTCTTTTACCATGAAAAAGCAAAATAAAATGTGCTTACCAGGGGCCCGTTTCAGAAAGGAGGTTAAGTGAAAACTCTGAGTATGTTAACCCTGAAATAAGGGAAACTCTGAGTTTTCAGTTTCAGAATGGGAGGTATGTCAAACCCGAGAAAGCAGGGTAAGTCAAGCCCGTTTCTAAAAGAGAGGTAACTTCTACTCAGAGTCAGTTACCAGGGTAACTTACTCTGTGAACCTAACCTGGTCAGGAGCAGGTTTTCTTCGGTAA
Organism: Gobio gobio; assembly: GCF_949357685.1. Lineage (NCBI taxonomy): Eukaryota > Metazoa > Chordata > Actinopteri > Cypriniformes > Gobionidae > Gobio > Gobio gobio. The sequence continues at coordinate 17,633,494 of NC_137100.1, forward strand.
ACCCAGAGTTTCTTTCAGTCTCCTCCCCGTTTTAAAGTGCCAACAGTGTTTAAATACTTAATTCATTCATTCAAATGCCACAAATGCTTTTCTTACTGAGTATTTTGGTCATATTTCAAGTACAAATATAAAGAAATATAAATTTAATCTAAATCTAAACTAAGCGAAGTTCACTTAAAACAAATTAAATGATCTGCCACTTGACAAAAATACATAGTAAGAAAAGCATTCTTTGCAGTGGAGGAACATTCATTCATTGCTTATATTTTCATTATGAGGACACTGTCAAAGTGACAAAAATGGCATGTCCTTTTATACAGGATCCTGACGTTCACTTGATAAACCTCTAGAAGTAACCTAATAATTTGAATTTCCTTTAGGATTTCCAGTAGTTGGACGCATTGATGACACTCATATTCCCATCATCACACTTTCTGAAAACGGATTACTGTATGGAATGGAAGGATGCTGCCAGATGGTAGTACGAGATATATGCCGTAACTACCACCACAGCTGACCAATTTTTTGGGTCACATTTATTTCCTACAAAAACTCCATTCTTTTTCCTGTTGGATGTTAATATTCTTCCTCCATCTCCTCTTCATCTGTCAGTGGTGCTGGTGTTTGGCTGGCCTGAGTAGAAGTAAAATATTAATGTCATTACCCTCATTAATAAATGTAACAGGTGGGATTAGAGAACATTTCATTCTGTGAAAAGAGCATAGACCCTTTTCACATTTCTGGGTTTCTGAAGCTGAAGTCGTCATAGTTGGGTTAACTCGTATAGCTGTGAATGAGAGAATACATTAAATATATTTTTTTGTGTCCCCATTTGCTCAAATAGCAAAAGAAAAACTCCAAAATAGTGATTTCACAACTTTCAAAAAGAGGGAAAAAATGGAATGAGATTGATGATGGAAGTGAAAAGAGAGAAATATATTATTTTTCACCATCACTTCCATAGACGCGTTATTAGAAACACCCTCACAACAGCGGTCACTTGTTTTTTTGTAATTTGATGCAAAAGTAATATAATACAAAGTATTAGTATTATAAATGTACATACATAAAAAATAAAAATGAAAATACAAAAAACGTTGCAGGATTTACGATATTGATGACCATTAAGACGCGTCATCACAGTCTGGGTCTATGTGGGAAAAGCTGCTGCACATTGGACACTGAAAAATATTTAATTAATATGTCAAATGTTTGTAAAGTCATTAAACCTACACCCATGAACATTTCATGCTTAAAGCTTTACCTGATTGAATGATGTTTTTATTTTTCATGTTTAGCTGCTGCCACATACTTTTTTTGCCTTTTGGATACCATGGAAATTAAACTTAATTAAACTTACATATTGACCCGGAAGTATGCAAACATCTTTTTGTTGGGTGCTGTTGCCATGGTGAATCATAATTTCTGAGCTCCATTGATCGTGGCTTTTCATAGTTGGAGTGCATGTGCTTAACTCAGAGTCAGTCTACTCAGAGTTGATTGAACTACCTCAATTCAGCTGTTCTGAAACCCAAAACTCAGAGTTTCCAATCTCAGAGTTAGTCAACTCAGAGTTCAGGTTTAAACTCAGAGTTGGTTGAACCTCCTTATTGAAACGGGCCCCAGCTCACTCAATTCACCAATTAAGAGATGCTCTTTAAAAACAATATAACCGGTCTAGAATGTTGTTAGTATTTCAGCTGTATAGTATATCGGTCTGCGCATCAGAAATGTCTACCTTGAAACACAGACATACAAAAGGAAACATGAAACTAAAGTGGACGAATTCTATAGTTTGGGAGTCAATACAGACCTACACATGCACATACAAAAACATCACAAAGAACAAGGATTGTGGCACCCTTTCACCAGTCATACATAAACAAGTCACTTATTTACTTTTTTGTTGCTTCACCCCTTATTGTCTTCTTTCTGGAGTCCTGTTACACACACCCAGGTTTCCTTCTCTATTTAAAGGACAGTCTTTCATCTTTCCCTCTTTTAGAAATTTGGTCACTTTCATGAGGTGAGTATTACATACATAGAGCATGTATGTGATGGAAGAGTGAAATTCAAGCCATTTTCCAAGTTAACAGAGTCCATCACAATCGCAATCGGTGGCAACAATAGGTCAGATATGTGTGACACATCCGCTACGTGGATCAGCGATGAGGAAAGTCCTGCTGTTGACGCTGATGGGTACGACCACGGAATACGAAATGTATGTTTACGTGCTGGTTGCTACTGGTCCCCATTGTTCTGGAAGTTTTTTCTTTGCATCCAGGCTGGTGCTGGCAGGCAGTGGTTGGTCCCGTATCTTCCCGACGTCTGGAAGGTTTAGAAGTAGAGGGCTGGTTCACTGCTGAAGTCTGACAGAGAGGAGCTATCAGCAGGTGTCAGCTGGTGAAAAGAAGAAAAAAAACAAGACATTAAAGTTAATCAATAGGTTTATTTCAATGGGTGTCTTGTGTGTATTATAGGTGTAAATATTTGCTTTGATTACAGTTGTTAACAAAATGAAGCAATGCATGATAATTTTGACATTTGTTTCTTTACAGGGCAATTTACACTTTGTCAGGGGCATATTGTTGTTTCATATTAAACATATTTCAGGATTCTTTGATTAATAATTGCAAAAGAACAGTATTTATGTGAAACAGAAATCTATTGTAACATTATAAATGTCTTTACAGTCACCTTTGATGAATGTAATGCATCACTGCTAAATAAACATCTTAAACTGTTGCTCAGGGGTATGTTACCTATAAACCTAAGTATTAAACTTTGGTGTGTAACTCGTCTCACACTCGTTTGTGCTACGAACAAGCAGTAAAAGAAAAATACCTCAGTAGTAATACATCTCTGATCACTAATATTAGTTCATATTAGTCCCATAAACGCTAAAAAATATTGGTAGGATGTCAAAATTATTTTCCATTTTGCATACTACATTCACTTGTAGCATTTAATACAGTTTTTTTTTTTTCAGGTTTTTTTATTTAATAAACCTTAAAAAGTTTGAATAATTAATATATGCATGTATGTATGTATGCATATATATATATATATATATATATATATATATATATATATATATATATATATATATATATATATATATATATATATATATGCATACATACATATATATATATATATATATATATATATATATATATATATATATATATATATATATATATATATATATATATATATATATATATATATATATATATATATATATATATATATATATATATATATATATATATGCATACATACATACATATATTAATATATATATATATATATATATATATATGTATATTTATTTATTTATTAGGGATGCAACAATACAGTTAGTCCAAGGTTCAATACATACCTCGGTTTTTAACCACGGTTTTCGGTTCGGTTCGGTTCTGATGGCTTGTCACATACATTTTTTGTTATTCTATTCTTAGGCGACAGGAACAGCAAGAGGTTAAATAGAAAAAATACTATTTTTTTATTGCAATACTCTTTCTTTATTTTACTTAAAAGAATTGAAAAACCTTACTTAAACCTAAAACGTTACTTAAAAAAAACCCTTGTACACATTCCTAGTGTATTGGATAATATACAATAAATATATATAAAGATTTACACTGGCAGCTCAGAACTGTACAGCAGTATTTAAGTATGAAATTGAATGAATGAATGTAAAAATAAAACACTGCATAGACTTCACTATAAAATATACACTGATTCTTAGCTACTTTATTAGTTTTTCAGTCAAGAGTGATTTTCTCTTTGTCTTTTGTTGTTGTATTAACATTAAAGGGATATTTCACTCAAAAATGAAAATTCTGTCATCGAGAAATGAATACAGGTTTGGAACAATATTAGAGTGAGTAAATAATGACATAATTTTTAGGGCTGTAATCAACCAAAGAAAATCTTGGTCGACTGAAGTCCTGAAATTTTCGACTAAAAATCGACTAAAATGACGTTAGGAAAAAAAAACGTTAAATGAATTAGCTGCGCACTGTGCGAAGTACTTGGTAGCCTTGTTGTCTGCCTAAATGAATTATAAATAAACATAAAAAACTAGTAGGCTATTTGCAGTATATTAAATAGTTTTTGACCTGATTATTTTGCACTGAAATGAGTCTGACACGAGTCTGTCGGCTCTGACAGCGCTGCATCACGTGCACAATATCATAGCCTATGATTTCCGAAAATATAGTACTATATGTTGTCAACTAGATATCATCACAAGAACTTTTGAGGAATATGCAACATAATTTAGACAATTGTTTTTGTCATATGTATTATAATAACTGACAGACAGTATAATTTCAGCCGCTCTGTGCAGCTCAAACAGGATCAGCTGAGATCAGCGTTCCTCAAGTTTACCGCTATGGGCGTGCGTTTGAGCCAGCGGGGAATGAAACACAAAGGACCAGCGAGAGACTTCTCTTCGCCAGTGGGTTGGGCTAATCCAAAAGAAGTGAAAACAATGGGGGTGTTCTGAAGGCAGACTGATACATGTGAAACAGGGGTGCTCTGAAAACACCCCCATTAGCAATTAGTGCTTTCCACCTGATGAAATGAACGCGGCGCGGCAAAACTGATGAAATGAACGCGGCAAAACTACTGAAATGAACGCGGCAAAAAATCGACCAATCAGAATTTTGGTCGAGCCAGAACGTATCGACTAATAATCGACTAATCGACTGGGAGATTACAGCCCTAATAATTTTAGAGGTGAACTGTCCCTTTAAGGACAGCGTGTTCACTATAGGCTGCGCTGCTGTCGATTTAAGACCTGCGAGCATCTAATATACGCGATTTTACTTTCACTTTAGACATAACCGACTGTGTTTATGTTAACCTTGTGTGTATTTGACAGTATTAGCGCAGTAAGACGACTACTTAGTCCAATAATCACGTGTTTGACAGGCTTTTAGTGCGCGCGCTCTGAAAAGCGCATGTTAAAACCGCGCACGCGAATGAAACCGGCAAGGCTTTAAAACGCACCCAAATAATGAACTTCCGTGATTGTGAATATCTATAGTGTTCCGTGAGTATAACTCTACCACTAACGTGTGATGTGAATGTATGTCGCGTTGTTCAGTATATTGGGATGGAGGAAAATGATAGAATTTGTAGAAAAATAATTAATTAAATGCGAAACCGAAAAAAACGCAATTCACAAGCATGTATTGAACCGTGAATAGAACCATAGAAGCCACAGAAAATTGAGGGAGGGCTATTTTCACTTGGGCCAGTGACAGGCACTGGTCAATTTTCTATTCATTTTACACTTCAACTCTGTATGTTTTCTTTTTTCTTTTTACCATGACCTCCTCTGTACTCTGTGAAGTGTCTTCCCCCCGGTGAGCAGACTCATCGAGCTTGTGTTCTTGCCAGGCGTTAAACTCCATGGAGTGTTTGGGTGTGTAATTGGACAGATCTGAGGACACGAGAAGAAAGATATGAATCAATGTCAATCCAGACTGAAGAATAATCACAGAAAATATACTTCATCGAAAAATATTAGACATTATTATAAAATTATATTTATGTAATTGTTATTATACACTTTCCCTTGTACCTTGACATATATGTTCTTTTAAAATGTTCAAATTTGTCATTTTTTTCTGAAAAATGTCCATGTTATTTTTCAACTACCCAAATGCAATAAATGTAACAGCTCATGACTGACCAGCAGGTGTCAACACTGTTCAAATTTAAAGCTTTATTGTAACAATGAAGCTGGTCTGTTCTAACCGCTGAGAGATCAGCTCATTCATTTTAACAAGCAACCAAAATACTGACCATGAATCATTTTTCTGTATTTCTACTATGGATTCATCAAACTGACCCCATTTCCTGTAAGACCGCAAGAAACAGGTCCCAATTTGCATCCTATTTATCATTCCAAGAGTTGCATCCCAAAAGAAATATAGAACAAAAATAGTATGTGAAGTTGTGAACTGATCCATTTCCTGTTCACCTCATCCATGGTTTCTGTGCCTTCCTCTCATTCTATTCATTTCCTGTCATTCTTCTCATCTTACTAACCCGTGGTGTTGTTTGAGTGAGTGGGTGAGCTGGTGTAGCTGGCACGAGGAATGCTTATCCTCCCTGCAATGATCCCTCCATCATCTTCTCCTCTTTTTTCCTCACCTTCCTCCTCTTCCTCTCCGCTGTCCCACACGCTGTTCTCAGAGGGGTATTCAAATGTGCTCTGTAGGCTGGACTCGTTGAAGGATATTTTTAACTGTGGTGGAGTCAGAGGACAGTTTGTTAGGTTTCAGTTCTGCACGGAATCTGCGAATTCAGAATTCCAAAAAAAGTGATTATGAAGATTTCCACAGAGTGGAGGAAGGAAGTGTCCAGCATATCTGTGAACTGAACTATTTCGATACTATTTAAATACATCATAGTTTTCACCTCATGAAGTTACTTGAGAGAAGTCCGGAATGCTCAGAGCTGTGATCTAGACAAAGTGTGATGACTTTGAAAGAGGTAAAATATAGGACAGTTTTGATTTGTATAAGGAGAGACACCACAAGCAAACACACTGTTTTCATGCATCTGTCAATTTTGAGTTCTTGCATATTTCTGTTTTTTTATTTTTTTTTCTCAGACTAGTGGAAAGAAAACATCCTAAAATACACTTTTTACACTTATAGCACTTTATCTATTTGCATCTGTAAATTTCAATTACATTACATATCCGTTTTCTCAAAATGAGTTTTTTTTCCCGCAGTCACAAATCTCCACTTCAGTAGCACTAACATACACCAAACTTTACAGTTTTATTATATTTTATCTATATTCTGAAGTTTACAGAGGGATTTGTTCATATTTAATTTGCCTGATTTTATAAAAATAATAATAATCAGACTATTTTCTTATTTATGGAGTGATAAAAAGAGATTTACAAAATCCCCTCTGTAAAAACATTTGACTCTAATATGTAAAAAAAAAAAAAAAAAGAACAAAAAAAAAAAGATTTTTGAACCTGGCTTTATCCAATGTTCAAATGTTTGAACCTGGCTTTATCCAATGTTCAAATGTTTGTTATAGAAAGGCATGCAAATGAGTGCATATGTAATTAGATAATGCCTCATTTGCATATTTAAAAAAACATTTCAGAAAACTTGTAACTTGTAAACTTGCAATTCTTAATAAAAGTAAATAATAAAGTAAATAATCAACTGGGGAAGCATGGTAATGTCTATTAGTTATTTTTTTACCCTATTCACCTGTGTCTTGCCTTAACATTTTTAATCACTACATAATTATCAGAATTCCAATTTGTTATTTTGCAGTTTTGAGGACTTTAAAATGATTCTAAAATGCAATAATGAAACCTAAAATTACTGTATTAGAAATAATGCAGTATGAGGTGTGTCCAAACACATATGGTTGAATGCAGGTCCTGACCAAAACAAATATTTGTTTAGCAAAACTTTACCAGGCCTGTGCACCTGATATTTATCTACACTAAGGATCTATGGTAACAAATGGAGGCATTTTTGACTATGCACAAAATGCAAACGAAAGGGAAATGGTGTGTCAAAAAATTTAAAGACAACATTGTTTCCTTATTGCTTTATTTCTTACTCCTTATTATGATTTATTTAGGCTTGTCTGATAATCAAAGTCTGTCATGGTCATAAATGTTGACACACAAATCGATTGAGAAACTCAAATGAACCAAGAGAACCCTTTTGGAAGTGGTGTGACGGTACTGTAGGTTCATAGTTCTTTGAAATATAACGTGGCATTGAATGATTACCAAATCATACATTTATGATCATACCATTATGATGACTCCGATCTTTCAAACATTTCGATCTAATATGACTTCTGACCTGTAATGTTGCCAGAATCCTAATCATATACTGTTTGTTCGTTGGCCAGAGGAGAACTGGCGCCCCGACTGAGTCTGGTTTCTCCAAAGGTTTCGTTTTCTCCATTATGCCACCTGATGGAGTTATGGTTCCTTGCCACTGTCGCCTTTGGCTTGGCTTGCTCAGTTGGTTGCTCACTCAATATATTCAACTAAATATTCAAATAAATTTTCAACTAAATTACTGATCTGTCCGCATTGTCACTATATGATAATTGAAATGAGCTGGATAACATCACCGTTTTCTCCAGAGTGGCTGTACTGCCGAATCAAATTCCTGTTTAACACTGTGAAGCTGCTTTGAAACAATCGGCATTGTAAAAAGCGCTATATAAATAAAGGTGACTTGACTTATTATTATTACATTAACATTTAAATGAATCATTTAATACAATTGCACTTATTGTGTATATACATTGTACTGATGTTTAAAAAAATACCTGTTTGCAATTACAGTTGTAATTAATTTCTGTAGTCACATCAGTAATTGCACTGTTGACCCTACCCCTTAAAACTAACCATAAGAAACTTGTCCCTTTACCCATATCCTACCTCGATAGCAGCAAAAGTAGTCTGCAATACAACATGAACAATAATGTCATACAGATTTGAGGGTTAGCTCCTTTAAAAAACAATCACCTTGAAGCCACCTAGCACTCACATACCAATGCATTCAGAACTCTGTAGCAACGCTCTGGTAACCACTCACAACACCTTAGCATTACGTTGTTACTTATTAAGAACTCATCAGGGAAATAAATACGGTTTCCTGATTCAAACTCAATATGAAGGGCCACTAGAAGATATATTTTAACAGTTTATAGTGTCCAAAGCACCCTAGTGACAGTCACCGTCTGTGCCCTGGCCCTTGTGTATCAGCGCTGTCCTAAATCTACTCTAATCTCAATCACATGTCCTTACTCGACTACATATAAGCAACCTTAATTTACAGAGGATGTGAACATGGCCTTACATGGCACACCCATCAAAACGACCGGACAAAGGCCACACATAATTGGGTGATTTTTATATGGTGTAATAAACTTTACCTTATATACCCTCTAATATACCTGGTTAACCATCACAACCTGGTGCCAATGAGATTACTTTCCCTTTGTTATATACACATTTTTAATATATATATATATATATATATATATATATATATATATATATATATATTTAAATGCTGTTCTTTTGAACTTTATATTCATCAAAGAATCCTAAAAAAAAATTTGATCACAGTCTCCACAAAAATATTAAGCAGTGCAACGTTTTCAAATCACCATCCTGGAATGATTTCTGAAAGATCACGTGAAGACTGGGGCAATGGATGCTGAAAATTCAGCTTTGCCATCACAGGAATAAATTACATGTAATATATATTAAAATAAAAAAACTATTATAATAGATAATAACATTTCACAATACTGCTGTTTTTACTGTATTTTTGTGCTTTTGGTGTGTTTAGCCTTGTTAAGATTAAAGATTTAAGATTCTTCATATGGTATCAGGAAATTACTTAAAGTGTAGCAAAGTTTTATATACTCTTTCAGAGGTGTTGTACAAGCTTTGCTCTCTTTTAGTAAACTTAGTGTTGCCAAATCTATTGTGGTTACAAGCACAATGGACATAGACTGGGTGTGTAGTCAAATCTGTCACTCTTTTTAGATGATACAAACATGATACCTAAAGGATTAACAGGCGGCATTATGCTGTGCTTCCTGAAATAAAAGACATTCTGCACCTTCATAAAGTATCCACCCTCCTTTCATCTTTTGTTTCTGTTAAATCTATATTAATTTATAAAATTATTTATAAATCTATACTCACTTATCTGTTCAACTGCTCGTCAACACATGGTCAAGATGATCTGCTGAAGTTCAAACTGAGTATCGCAATAGGGAAGAAAGGTGATTTAAGTGACTTTGAACGTGGCATGGTCATTGGTGCCAGTCGGGGTGGTCTGAGTACTTCAGAAAGCTGATCTATTGGGGTTTTCATGCACAACTATCTCTAGGGTTTATAGGGAATGCTCCGAAAAATAAAAATATCCAGTGAGCAGCAGTTCTGCGGATACCCCTTGCTGATGCCAGAGGTCAGAGGAGAATGGCTAGACTGGTTCGACCTATAGAAAGGCAACAGTAACTCAAATAACTCGTAACAACCAAGATATGGAAGAGCATCTCTGAACCCAAAACATGTCAAACCTTGAAACAGATGGGCTACAACCGGAAACTATAGAAACTATTTATGATATATATAAGGCTATAACACACAGGCTCAACGAAATTGGACCATATTAGTAAACGTTGCCTGGTCTGATGAGTCTTGATTTCTGCTGCGACATTCAGATGGTAAGGTCAAAATTTTCAAAAATAGGTTTAAACAGCATGAAAGCATGGATCCATCCTGCCTTGTATCAACGGTTAAGGCCAGTGGTGTAATGGTGTGGGGGATATTTTATTGGCACACTTTGGGCCCCTTAGTACCAATTGAGCATCATTTAAACGCCACAGCCCATCTGAGTATTGTTGCTGCTGACCATGTCCATCTCTTTATGACCACAGTGTACCATCTTCTGATGGCTACTTCCAGCAGGATAACATGCCATGTCACAAAAATTCACCTTGTTGAATCTATGCCATGAAGAATTAAGGCAGTTCTGAAGGCAAAAGGAGCTCCGACTCAATGCTAAAAAAGTGGCCTTTGTGTGTGTACGAAAAATATATACAAAAATGATAAATTTAAGGAAAAATAAATGACAAAATAAGTGATAAATTAAAGACTTATAAATTAATGAGACAAACATTTTTTTATTATTATTAGTATTATTATATAGTATTTAATAATGGTGTTCATTGTCCTTTAGCAGCAATTACAGCCTAGAATTTTCTTGGGTTTGAGTTTTGCACATTTAAAGTTTTGCCTAATCTTAAATGCAAATTTGTTCCAACCCCAAAGTAGACGCTGAGTATCTGTGGACTGCAATTTTCAGATCATACTGCTGATTCTGAATTAGAATTGAGTCTAGGCCTTTTCATAATGCTAACTTTTTTCTTTCACAGCCATTGCTGTGTGTTCTGGGTCATTGCCCTGCTGAAAAAATGAATCTCCACCCAAAGTTAATATCTCTGGCTGACTGAATCTAGTTTTCTTCACAGATTTGCCTGTGTCCAAGTTGCCCATGATAACAACAGCCTTTACGATTTCCTCTACTAGAAAACAACTCCAAAAGCATGATGCTGTCACTACCATAGTTGACGGTGTTATTTGGGTGTTGGGATATATTTGTTTTGCACCAAACATATGCAGTAGTCTTTCAGGTCAAATTTTTGTGGTTTTGGTTTGCCACATAGTGTGTCACATTCTCACATTTCAGGCATGAAATGTTGGCATTTATTAAAAAAATGTCTTACATTGTAGCTACGCCCAAAAAGGCTGAATCTGAAGTGTATTTAACTTTGCAGGACATTAAATTGTTAACACCTTGGATTTATTTCTTCGCTGAGCTTGTCTAAAGAAATTCTGTGATTATCTTCCTCAAAAAAGGATTTTGTGCTGCCTCAGATTTGGTCAAGACAAGGTATCTTAAAGAAGACAGACTTAAGATGACTAGCTTTTGAAACTTTTTGTGTCTGGAGCATCTATGTGTTCTTAAAATGCAATGGGCATTGGGCAGCTCACTAGGTTTTGAAAGAGCAATTACATCAGATTTACATAAATATGTAAAAATTCAGCACCAGCCTTAGCATTAAGCAATGCTTGCATCCATTGCCATTTTCTTACTGAACTAGTTTCTTTAACATACTGCATTCTGAGGCACGATGTACCCAAACTCTGAATAAGTCACTGGCTGTAACAAGCAAAGTTTCCAGTGTGGAGTTATTTGGTCATTCTTGGCTCATGCTGACATATTTCCTGACTATTCAGCCAGTGTTAGAAATTTGAGCACAGCGTGATATGCTGGCATCTGCAACCATTCCCATCGCAATTCACCAGCACAATTTTAACAAATATAAAAAAACTTTTTTTTAACTTTGGCTTGAGAAAAAAAGTAAAATTCCATTCAAGCAGATCAATCATAATATAGAAAAATTTTCAAAGCGCTCATCTAACATTCTGGATGAAGAGATTGGAAGAATAAGCACCGTTGGAAAGAATTCTTCATATCCACTCCATATTTTGCTCTCTATGCCTATTAAAGCTTGAATTATTGAGAAAGAGTTTAACAGTGGTGTTTGTCAGACCTTAAACTCTCTTATTTTAAACCACATTTACACTCTCTTTCTTTCTTTCTTTCTTTCTGTTATACAAAAGCATGCAGTTGTAGACAGTGTTGGGGAAAATTACTTTTTAAAAGTAATGCTTTACAATATTGTGTTACGGAAAGTAATGCGTTATGTTGCTTTTTTTCTCACCTGGACTGGGCTTGCTTGTTTGCTTTGTAATAACAAAAATAAATGCTATATTTAACACCAAATGTTAAATGAATAATCCTCAGTCTGAAGAAAATGCTAATTGTACACCTGTACAATAGAGGGTGCAGCTCAAAAAACCTTTCTGCCATGGTGCCATTCTGGATTGCAGAAGAACAGGACACTGGAGAAGAAAGTTTAATACTCTTACTTAAGCAATAAACTCTTTTTTTTAAACAACTGATGTTTAATTAAATTCATTTTTGCTCATTGGTGTGATTGTATTGGATCATCGAAGGTCGGCAGCAAAGACATTGTTTAATAAAATTATATTAAATACATAAAGTATATTTGTTTTATTTAACAATTAATTATCGCAGGTTTGCATAATATTCTGAGTTTGCATTTCTCTATTTTTAATTATTTTGAGGAATACTGAATCATTTTTGTGCATGTTAGATGAGTAAATGCATGTTCACATTTAGTCTAGAACTACAATAACCGCTCCTAAATAAATACTCCTGTCCTCAACATGGGGACAGGAGAGCTGTCAGTCAATAAATGGGAAAACAAAGTAACCTAAATACTCATTTAAAAATGTAAATGAGATATTTTGTTGTAAATTTAAAAGTAATGCGTTAATTTACTTGCTACTTGAAAAAGTAATCTGATTACGTAACTCAAATTACTTGTAATGCATTACCCCCAACACTGGTTGTAGATATACATAAGTCACATGCAAGCGACAACCTCCCGCAATCTCTCTTGAAAACAACACGGAAATTATTTAAACTGCAATTCATCAACTGGCCGCTAGAGACAGGCTCCAAAAGGTAGTCAAATCTGTATCTCCCCCATGTTAAAACAAGTAGGGCTCGCTGCAGCCTGCGGTGGATATCCAACTCCGCCCACATCCAAGTGTGACGTCAGAACTCCCGCCCTGCAGCTAATTTCATTGGTTACAGTTACGGGTAGGTTTAGAGATCAGTGTTTGGTGTAGGTAATCAGTACTTAATTCGTTACAGTGACGGGTAGGTTAAGGGAAAAGAGTTTGGTGTAGGCAATCTTAATTCGTTACAGTGACGGTTAGGTTTAGGGGAAAGAGTTTGGTGTAGGCAATCAGTACTTAATTCGTTACAGTGACGGTTAGGTTTAGGGATCAGTGTTTGGTGTAGAGGCAGTCTCTACTGTGATTGATATGACCAATAAAATCTTAAAAATCGGCTGCAGGGCGGCATTGGCCTGGCCTCTGACGTCACACTTGGAAGTGGGCCGGGTTGGACATCCACCGCAGGCTGCAGCGAGCCCCTTCTCTGTTAAAATGGCCAACTTTACAGCAGAATTTTTTTTTTTACAGCCTGGTACTAAAAGTGGTTTTGGTCTATATAGCTATTTTTGCCCTTCATGACAACTGTGATTTTTTGAATAATTTTTGTTGAACTCATCCGTTTAAATTATATTAAGCCTTAAAGAGCTGCATAATTAAGGGCGTGGCCACTTGAGTGATAGGTGAATTGCCACTATGGTCGAGCTAGGCAGGCGTGGTTTCAGCTACCAGGCACCTCGTCTTTGCCCATTTTCAGTTATCCGGGAGTGACGTGCTGTAAAGATGGCGACGGCCAGTGCTAGGTTTCAAAACTGCTCTTCAGAAACCTACGGGTGACGTCACGGACACTACATCCATATTTTTGTTACAGTGATGGTCAATATTGCAGCTCATCTCGTCCTGAATGTCCAGATCATTAGAGAGCTTTGTACATATTAAAGTGGATGAGCAGTCAAATATGCTTTTCCACAAATAGAGATATTACAGTTTTTCTCGCTTGCTAACACACATTTCATGAAACAAGTAACCAATTTCTCACAACTATAAACCCAATCTCATGACTACATACCAATTTGTACAAACATCAAACTTCCACCGTCGAACTCAAATGTTTTAGTTAAAAACATATTCTCTTTTGTCAGAATCAAACTTTGGCCTCAGATGACACACAAAACAAATACACAGACTACTTTCCTGCCCAGTGAACACTAGTAAGATTGATTCATAATGCTGTAACAAAAACCTTTTATTACGAATCAGTAATGATTTTGCAGCTCAATGCCTATTACAGTATACAACATAAATGGAAGAGTGCAGATACAGTAAAACACAGCAATGAGCTTTAGGGAAAAATTATTTTCATTGCACTACTGTAAAGTGATCTTACAGTAGATGAAAAGCACTAGAAAAGAAAAGGTCAAAAATCATTTTCTAAAGCACATAATCACCTGTGGCCCAATTTATATTATCCTGAGATTCAGATTGGTGTGTCATCAGTTTTGCTACTTAATGTTTACTCATAGATAAATATGTGATATGCTATTTGTGTTCACATTGTGATGATATTTTATGCTTACTGTATATAATAGCTGTTTTATGATCTTGTGAATTTAAACACTTTATAACAAAGGTTGTAAACATTATCATCTGCACAGTTAACATATATTGCATTCTTAATGTTGTATCATACATTAATGCATATCTTTCACACATTTGTTCATCTTGGTTAAATGTTCAGTTTTAAAAATATTTTTGCCCATTGTTATCTCATGTTAGTTCTTTCTAAATTGTTACTTTATTTTAATATTAAAATGTAGAAATATAGAGGTATATGTAGAAATATTTAAAACGTTTTTTGTACATTTTACTTTTTTGTTGTATCAGCCCAAGTTGGTTCTGAAAGGAAATGTTGCGAGTCTATTGATATGCTGTAGCTGATTCAACTTTCAGGCTCATCTGATAGATAAACTGCACCATCATGTTGTGATTATTTCAGCAAACGGTTTGTTTTGTATAATCAGTTTCATAGCAATAAGTTAAAGAGGGCAAACTTTATCATTTAACTGTTACTGTGCACTTGCATTTTAGACACTTTATGTTCTTGCTCCATCCAATAAATGCACGTCCTTGAATGAGTGGGGAGTTCTAGCAAACAGGTCAGGTAATGTCAATAGTATGACCCATGTTTGGGGTGGCCAAAATTACAATTTAAAATAAGAATATGACAATACCTCACTTATATTCTCTGAAAATATTGAAATGCTAGCAATACCGATTCAACACAATTACTAAAATGTAACTTTGCAGATGTTTAACCCACTTGTATTGTCACAATGCACATTTTAAAAAATGCAATAAAATATATTTAAAATATTGGTCCTCTTTGTAAATGTATTATTATTAATTTAGTATATATAATAATAATAATAGTTTCATATTTTTTAAATACAGATAAAACTTTAAAATATGTTTAGAAGAACTTTCAGAGCGGAATTTACTAGAGGCGCTGTCCTTATTTGAACCAGGTTGAGACTTCATGTAAATACACACACACATATGTCTTGGGGGTTTCTCTCTGAATTACAACCTTTGGTTGGCAGCACACTGTGAAGCATAAGCTGTCCAGCAAATGCTGAAGCTCTTTGTCTGTATGATTGTGTGTGAGGGGAAAGATTGTTACGGCCTCTCGTTGAAGTGTTTGGCAGACTGAGCAGATGCCTGATTAGAGCTAATCTGCTGCCAGGGTGTTTAATATTAGAAATCCCTCAGCACAGTACAGCTGGTAAGACCTACGAAACATAAACACGCACACACGTATTGGTTTCATAAGCGTGTGATGTGGGCGAACCAGCGCAATAGACGTGTATTTTTGCACGATCTTTGGGGATTATAATATTTCAGTCACACTTGAATCATTTCACTTGCAAAAAATACATTACTGTAATATTGAAGGTTATTATTAAAAACTGATTTGAATACAAACATTTAAATAGCACATTTTTGATTAAAATAATAACATAATATAACATTTGTAATGACATAATTATGTTTCCACTCCAATTAGTTTTTGAATTATAAACATTTAAAAAGGTGGCTGTCATAAACACTTGTTTTCAAAACATTATTTTATTTAAACATGCATTAAATATTCAAGAACAGATGAAAGTCGGTATGAAACAGGAGTTTCTCAGTCCTTTCTTCCCTATTATGATATATATACCTATGAAACAACAGGATTACAGGACTTGATTTTGTCCATCGGGAATTGATAGGATTGTTGTTATTTGCTATTGCAGAAATCTCATGTGAGAGGCAGGTTGTCCCGCCAGTAAACATCAGAGAAGAGAAGTTGCTACAAGAGGGAGAGGAAGTTATTTTGATAAAGATTACAAGCAGGGATGGTCCGATCGATAGGCATCAGTCAATAATCACATTCTATGACTCAATTAGTAGTCACTAACAGAGGGCCCAATCATACACCCTGCGTAATGCGGTGCTAGCCGCAACGCAAGTGTTTTTTGCTAGTTTCAGCCGAACACAGTTATCCTTTTCATGTCTTGCGCCATGTTTTTTAAATAGCAAATGCATTTGCACCCATTTGTGCGCCCATGGGCGTACAACATTTCCTTTTAGAACCAACTTGCGTTGATACAACGAAAATGTAAAATTTACCAAAAAATATGGTTTTACGTTTTAAATATTTCTACATATACCTCTATATTTCTACATTTTAATATTAAAATAAAGTAACAATTTAGAAAGAACTAACATGAGATAACAATGGGCAAAAATATTTTTAAAACTGAACATTTAACCAAGATGAACAAATGTGTGAAAGATATGCATTAATGTATGATACATCATTAAGAATGCAATATATGTTAACTATGCAGATGATAATGCTGGTCTGAAAGCGAGGTGTGTTCAGGTGGATTGTTGGCACGTTGCTATTTTGAGGCAACTGAAATAGACTGCCCGATTGACCAACTGAAGCCTGGTCTAAAGTCAATGGCACAATATTTTTTGTGTTATTTAAAGGGCATGTTAGTAATATGTGCCTTTTATAGAAAATAAAAGGATTCCTCTCTGGAGAAGCGTTCAATCTTTCCACTCGCAAATTCCGCTCGGGAATCCGCCAATCCGCCAATCCGCCACTTGCTTTTAAAGGGAATGGGAGATAAGACTCTGATTGGTTTATTGTATGTTACGCCCAAAATACACCCATTACTCATTAAGAGACTAGGTACAACCCTTTTAGACCATGCGCCGGGTGCCGACCATTTTTCCCGACGTTAAACTAGCAAGAGTGGATTCGGACACGTCCTAAGTGCACTTGTGGCATGTGCTTTAGACCATGAGCTTAGATCATTAAAACAGGGCCCAGAGAGTCTTTGCAATTCCGAGGCTTGTTTCAAAGAAACATTTGGAAAATGACCGGGCATTGGGACCGAAGAAATAAAAGATAGAGAACTTGTATTAGATAAGGGGTTTGATAGGAATAAGAAATACAAGTGCGGACAGTCTTTCTTGCAGCCCACAGGTATGATTTTATCAGCCGCAGGCAAGAGATATAAATATAGAAAAATGAAATTATACTTCTTAATGAAACTAAAAACCGTCAGTAGGTGTTGGCGGCAAACCTTTGTCTTTACGAGTGAGACATTGAATCATTCATTAAGATAATTCATTCAAAATGGCTGATTCATTCAGGGTCAAAGCAAATTACTAGGTGTGTTCGACTTCATGTGGCGCTGCGCATACCAATTGGTGACCACAAGAGCGATTTGAAAGCATTCGGAACAGTCATACACCAAATGGTCTGCGCTGCTACTGTCTTAATGAGTGAGTTGTTGAGTCAATCATTAGACCGAATCGTTCAAAAATGCGGATTCAAATAACGAAACATCACTGTGTTGCTCTGAGACATACAATGGATCTACTGTGGATTTGTTTTCATTGGCGGAAAAAACTAAAACAAATTTTGTTTACAAAAATAGTCTAAAATGTAAGCCACCTAATATTAAAAGTCCCAGTGAACCGGAAGTTGCAACTGATTTTATTTCAGTGCTGTGACGTATTTCCAAGTGAAACGGAATATTGAATAGAGGGCAGGGTTTTACTTCAGCGCTCCTCTCCATCTCTCGCTCATAGCAGACTAACGGTTGGAGGGGAGTGGTTAAGGATATTCAAACCCAGAGCCGTCAAACTGTCGTCATCGGAAAGGGAAAGCCATTCCAGACCGGAAGTTACTTTTCAGATTTTGATTAAAGATTACCAGGTAAACAATTTTTTTCTGTGTATTAACTTGCACAGATTAATTGTTCACCCTAAGACCTGTAATGTGTGCTAACAAAGTAAATAAGATCGTTCATGAGGACTTTAACTTATTGTTTATTAAAACTGCTGTATAAAATCAATATCACATTTTCAATTGTGCTGATATCTGGGAAAACAGCACTCTTGCTCGTATGGTATTTCCTAAATATTAAAAACAATAACTCATAAAGGGAAATTTTTTGCCCCATATCATTTGCCCCATATTGTCATTTGCTCATGTGAGTGTCAGGTCGTCTCGCCGTCACAACGAAAAAACATGTCATCAGAGAAAAGAACAGATTGAGTCGTTGAGAGAGGGGAAGCTATTTTGATGAAAGATTACAGGGCACTTGAATAAAAAATAATAATAATGATAAGCACAAACAAACACCACAACATTCCATATTGTCCATTGGACAGAATTGTCCATTTTGATTTCATGGTGACACTAACAGTTAAAATTAACAACTGATTTGTATACAAACATTTAAATCGCACATAAGGCAGTTTCTTATAATAATAATAAAGATTTAATAATAACTTTTTTAATGAAATTATTGTTTCTACTATAATTTGTTTTCATGATGGATTTATTGAATCATACATTAAATATTGAAGAACAGGTTAAGTAAAAATATAATGAATGTGTAGTGCATATTTAGCAAAATGCTCCTCTCTATACTTTTTTCGACATAACTATCGAGCTATGGTAATTGAATGGCTTTTCTGCGGAAAATTTAATTATGTGCATTTTGCGATGGGAGGTGAGCTGCGAATAGCATTTAGTGAAGTTTTCTTCAAACAACAACCGAAAACAGCATCAACTTAAAGATTGATTCATTAAATTTAAGAATCCATATCAGTTCATTCAAAATGAGACACAATTAAGATTGAGAAAACAATATTTTCAACACAGCCTTATTGGGAAATTATAGTAAGACATATATAATAGGAACATACTAAGGTTATATTCTTTATGTTCATCTTCTATTGCACAAGGGGTAGTGGGTAATATTAGCTGAAAATGTATGTAAGTGCACACATTTCTAAACAACAGCATCCGTGTACCTTTAGTCACAGTCAATAAAATATGATTTGGGACACACTAAATACAATTTCACATATTTAGAACAGATAATATGCAAATACACAGAGACAGCCAATGTGTTTTTGAGGTCACAGCTAGTTAAAACAAAAAGATGGAAATGGAAGAGATTTTATCACTATCTTGTCATGCTTGGTTTGGATACATGCCTGGCTTGGGTGTTCATACAAAATGAATGACAAAGCATTGCTTTGTTTGTGTAGAAGGAGAATGTTTCTACATATTAGTCACAATATAAATGAATGGGATCTGAGTAGATCTAATGGAATCAAAAGTCAAATGCACAAACTATTTTGACTTTTGCTTTAAATTGAAAATTCTGTCATCATATAATCATAAAGTGTGATTAAACGTTCGTAAAGAGCTGCAGAGATGAGGGCCATGGGTAAGGAAACAGCCTAAATGGATGGCCAGTCCTAAATGTATGCAGGTTTGGAACAACTTGAGGGTGAGTAAATTATGAAAGAATTAAAATTTTTGGGTGAACTATCCCTTTAAATACTATATTTTTTATTTTACAGCGGAATATTACAAGAGTGATAATGTTTTAAAATTTTGTTTTCAAGTCATGTGGCACTTGTAAATGCATACATTTGATTATTTGATTAATGACCTAGAAATATTGCAGAATTTAGAACTTCCATTTAATTTCTGTCGTAATATTTGTGTACATTTTTTTATTTTTTATTTACAATATATTTATTTATTTCCAGGTAATGAAATAGGTAAGTATTTTGTACATCACTGCACATGATAAATTAAAACTTAAAACTAATAGAAAATGTGAAAACTTGTGCAGATTCCATGTGGGCCTAGATTTGATGCTCTCATTTATGGAATGGCTTAAAATATTAATCAGGCCTATAAGCACTCATGAACAACACTGTCTAAAGGTGGCCTGTGGTTTGATAAATCATTGGCAAGTATAGGGCAGGAGGAGGGAAGGAAGTGTTTTGGAAACAAAAAGGCACAGATACCTAATTTAGGATTTCTAATGACAGGATAGAAAAGCTGTGGTCTCTGTTGCTCAGCGACAGGAACCTTGGCTATTTTTAGAGGAAAGAGTAGAGGAGGAACTACAGCAAGAGCAAGAGAGCATGCACACAGTGAAAAGACAAGTACACTATATTATCAGAGGAAAACAGGCAGGAGAGACAGAGAAGGAAGATTCCTATCAACAGGCTTATCACAGAAAAGCAGGGCAGGAAAACACGTGGCTGCCTGTATCATGACATACATAAACACACACAATCATATCATTCTTGCTGTGATGACCTACAGTGGTCAGCTGGAATTTTTGAGCAGCGTGAGCTTATGATCAAGGTTTATTTGAATAAGATTTGCATTGACTATTTAAAGGCTGACTCTCAAGCAACCAATTACCATATGTGCAAACATTCATGTTTGTCAGCACGAGAACAAATATTTCACACAAATGTTTGTCATTCAGTTTGTGTCATTTAAAAGAATACTCAAGATTAAAATTAATTTAAAATAATCCATCAAATTAAATTGTCATCATTTACTCATTCATTTACTTTTAAGGAGCGACAGAAACGTATATTGTTAATAACATAATTGTTCGGTTTGTCGAAATCTCATTCCTGTTCTAATTCAAATATGGCAGTTTTCAGCAGTTCTCTGACAAATGAGACAAGCAGCATTCTCGCATGAGTTACAAATGCTGTGCTGTCTGCATGTGAGGGAAAATGTATGACTTGAGACTAAACAATCATTTGACTTTCTAAATAGATTCTTTATTTTATCTAAAAATCTACTTAAATACTAAGTTAAGTAATATTATAAATGTACAGAATGGATATTTATTTTAAGATTTTTGAAAAATTATACTTAACCATGTTATTAAAATGATCTTTTTTTGAAGAAATTAGTAATGGTTTTAAAGATTGTGAGTGTTAGATGACAGAAAATGTAATCTAAATGTAAAAACAGGGGAAATAAATAATAAACATGCACAATAAAACTCTGAATATGACCCAATTTAAGGTAGACTACATTTAACACCATGTAATTACGAGATTCCGACTTGTAAAATGCGTTCACATTTTTGTAGAACTCGTAATTACAACTTGTAAACTCAGAACCACGTGTTGGTACACCTGACTGCGGCAGGTTAATTTTGCCATTGACAGTGTTGCCATTGAAACTCATGATTCCGAGTCTGACGACGTGTCACATGATCTTTCATTCTAATATGCTGATTAAGAAATATTTCTTACTATTATCAGTGTTGAAAACATTTGCTTAAAGGGTTAGTGCACCCAAAAATGAAAATTATGTCATTAATTACTCACCCTCATGTCGTTCCAAACCTGTAAGACCTTCGTTCATCTTCAGAACACAAATGAAGATATTTTAGATGAAATCCGAGAGCTCTCTGACCCCTCCATAGACAGCAATTTAATTAAAACTTTCAAGGCCCAGAAAGGTAGTAAAGACATTGTTAAAATCGTCCATGTGACTCCAGTGGTTCAATCTTAAATTTATAAAGCGACGAGAATACTTTTTGTGTGCAATAAACAAACAAAATAACTTTATTCAACAATTTCTTCTAGCCTGTGTCAGTCTTTTACGCTGTTGACGTAGTGTAAACAGTGCAGAGCTTTCTAGTTCTACGGCAGAACGACTTCTGCGCATGCGTCGTGGTGCTCACGTGAACAGCGTCGGTCAATGCTAAGCCGGCGTTCTGGAAGTGCTGCACTGCTTTACACTGTGTCAACAGTGTAAGAGTCTGACACAGGCTAGAAGAGATTGTTGAATAAAGTGGGTATTTTGTTTGTTTCACATTGGCCATTTTAACGATGTCTTTACTAGCTTTCTGGGTCTTGAAAGTGTTCATTAAATTGCTGTCTATGGAGGGGTCAGAGTGCTCGGATTTCATCAAAAATATCTTCAATTGTGTTCCAAAGGTGTTACGGGCTACATTTTTCTGCATGATTCTTTGAAGAATAGAAACAGCATTTATATGAAATAGAAATCTTAGTAATATTATAAATGTATTTACTGTCACCAATTTCACTCTTTGCTACTGCAAGGAAAAGAGAACACAATACATTATTCAAAATGTGCTCCATAGAAAAACTAATAGCATATGGGTTTGGAATGACAGGAGGGTGAGTAAATAATGACAGAGTTTTAGTTTTTGGGTGAACTGTTTTTAAATTGTTTCTAAATAATGAGACTGCTGAAACACTCTCACATTCACATCAACTATAACTTTCTTTCTCTCTCTCTCTCTCTCTCTCTCTCTCTCTCTCTCTCTCTCTCTCTCTCTTCAGCTCTCCGTGATCCAGTCTCTCACACACATGCTGGAGTGACTCTTGAATTAAACATGACAGTGACAGTGGCACTTTGCAGTCTGAATTCTAATTACATCGACTCTATTGTAGACACAGCGGCCATGTGACGGTTGCACACACACACTCCCTCACACACAGAAGGGGTCCATATGGGATTACACAATGGCGTCAAGACTGCAGGACACATCACTAAATTATCTGAACTTCAAAGTCCAAACACAACAACGCATACCAAAGGCAACGTAAACACACAAATACACAACTGCTGAAGAGCCAGTGTCTGTCTGTAAGGAGAACTTCCTGGAGGACACCAGTAAGGTTAAGAGAGGGGAGGCCAGGGGGAGGGGGAGAAACAGAGGAAGTGAGGATTAGGACAGACACAGAGGTGTGGTGCATGATGGAGGAGACGGCATTCTGACTGGTCAATAATTAAACATGGTGGACTTTCACACTCATAGCAGGACATCCAGGAGAAGAGGAGGGTTTCCATCCGCCTCCTTGTGTGTTTGTAAGGCACACATCATAAAATTAGACAATTTTACAGACAGAAATACATTTTGCAAGCTAAAAGAATCTGCAGAGGTGTATCCTCTCATATGGAAGGGAAATTATGGATTACAAAGTTAACAGTAGAGGAGAATAAAAGTTGACCAAACAAAAATATAAAACTAAAAACTACAAAAACTATAGGTCCATTATAAATAAGATATAATATACAGTATATTTTTTCCTTTAAATATTCAATTTCAAAGTATACACACTAAAATCGCTGGGTTATTTTTTTCTATCCAAATGCTGGGTTGAGCCTGTTGTTATTTTTTCCATGGTTAGGTAGTTTTTGAGTTACCCAGCCATTGGGTTCATGGCTGGTCAATAACACTGGCAGCTGAAACAATATAATATATATTATGACAGGGATATATGTGGAAAATAGAAGAAAAGTTATCGAAGTGGAGAGGAGAGAGAGGAACGTGATTTTGATGGCTTTCTGTTCTCTAACATCCAAATCACACACGCATGCTTTCAGTCTGTGTTTTTTTATGTTTTTGGCCATAGTGCTATTAGTGTTTTCGACGACGGGAGAAAAATAAGCGAAATACAGTCAATTTTGTTTTTAAACACAAGTCATTAAATATTACACCTTTAAAAAGCCATTTAATTTAACTGTATAACTGCACGTTTTACTATTGCCTATTTTTTTGTTATTTTGTTTTTGCTTACTAATAAATGTTAACCTTTCGATTATGTTGCCTGTGTTGTTACTCTAGTAATTCTGTGTGTGATTTTAATTTTTAATTTTGGGTTCATTTTAATATAATAATTTTAAAACAATAGTTGAATAAAAAAAAAAACAGCCCAGCTCTTGGTTGCCAACATTTTAACCCTACTTTTTGTTTTTTTTCAAAAGAGTGTAGACATTTTAATTCTCGTTATTTCAACAAATTTTTTTTTTTTAAATTATATAATGAATTATACATTTATAAATGTTATTACGTTTTGGGGGAGTTGTGCCATATGACATTTAACAACCTGAACTAACCTTGCCTTGTAAAAAGGTCAACTTATATGACATTTTAAAAGACATAATGTCCTTCCTTCATATCTGGTCTGCAGAGTTCCTCTCTTTATCTTCTATTTTTCATATTTTTATTTTTATAGAACATTATAGTGCTGATTTTACAATATCAATTTGAACACGAGTCCGATGATGAAACATTGCAAGAGCTAATTATTCAATCCGAATCTCCCTTGCAAGGACGACTTGAGCAGGACGTTTCTTAGTGATAAGTCTTTACTCAGTTTGTAGTCCATTATGAGATGTTGCAACTGTAATTCCTCACCATCAGCATTAACAAGTGTATGTCCATCAATAAACCCATGTGTATATTTCTAGTTTATTGTAGGGCACATGTGGGAATTGCATCCGTAACTGTATCAATAACTATATTAGCCGAGCACTAACTTGAATTAAATTTACAAACAGTAAAGTTTGTAAAACAAATTTTGCTCCATCCTTTATCATTACTCAATTTACTGACAATCTGCATTGACACAATTTTAGGTAATAGTGGCCCACAGCTGATTAGCAGAACTATTTCAGTAAGACAGTAATAATGTGAGTTAGCCGGTTAGCCAGAGATCTACACAATATAAAACACAAAACTACAAACTATTTTGAACACCCCATAGAAAATATATACGCCAATTATTTATTCGTACTTACAGGTTGAGATTCAGACAAGAAAGTTGGTCCAAATAAAGTGTACTGTCCCATCTTTAATGAATAAGCGCTTTGTAAATCCCACTTAGACCTCACAGAGATTTGAGAAGCATCATCAGAAGGTTGCGGTTATCACTCTGGCCATTTTAACCACTGACTCTTCACATACTCATCCTTTGGAAGTGTATAAAAAGAGAATTTGCTTTTGCAATGCAGAAAACAGCATCTTCTCAACACGAACCGGCTACAGTGTTTGATGGCGGGTCAAAGTAGACGTTGTTCACAGGCAGCCAATGCAGACCATAGGTTGGCATTATGCAAATTTGTTACATTGTTATGTATAAATGTTACAGAAGTAAGACTCGAATTACTGATGACTCGTCGCGGCAGTTCAGAATTGATTATTTCAATAGACAATAACTTTATTTATTGTGCACTTTGAGCTTTAAAACTTTGCAGACCTTTTGCATTCACAGACAACTATATTACACACTGTATGAAAGATAATATACACTGAAAAAGCATAATGGGGCACTTTCATTTGAAGAAGGAGCCATTTTTTCTTCATTGTAATATCTGGACATTTGCATGCTGAAACGTTTGTCTCTTAAAGGGTTAGTTCACCCAAAAATGAAAATTCTGTCATTAATTACTTACCCTCATGTCGTTGGACACCCGTAAGACCTCCGTTCATCTTCGGAACACAAATGAAGATATTTTAGTTGAAATCCGATGGCTCAGAAAGGCCTCCATTGGCACAATGCACTTTACACTCTCAAGACCCATAAAAGGTACAAAAGACGTCGTTACAAAGTCCATCTCACTACAGTGGTTCTACAATAACTTTATGAAGGGACGAGAATAGTTTTTGTGCGCAAAAAAAACCTAAATAATGACTTATATAGTGATGACCGATTTCAAAACACTGCATCATGAAGCTTCGAAGCGTTATGAATCAGCGAGTCGAATCATGATTCAGATCACATGTCTAACCGCCAAACTGCTGAAATCACGTGACTTTGGCTATCCAAACCGCTGAATCGACTCATTGATTCATAACACTTCGAAGCTTCATGATGCAGTGTTTTGAAATTGGTCAAATATCTTCAACTAAAATATCTTAATTTGTGTTCCGAAGATGAACGGGGGTCTTACGGGTGTCGAACGACATGAGGGTAAGTAATTAATGACAGAATTTTCATTTTTGGGTGAACGAACCCTTTGAAAACAAATAATCTTGTTTGACGCCCAAGAACAAACCTCACTAGTGGATAAAACTGCTCAGTTCATATGGATTACATATACAATGTCTTAATTATCTTTTTTAAGCTTGACAGTTTTGGTGGAATGGACTTATGATATTAAAATGAACTTAATTTGTCTTTCGAAAATAAAATGAATAATTGTCTTATGGGCTTAAAATGATGAGGGTGAGTAAATTATGACAACATTTACATTTTTGCCTTAAATCCCTTAAATCTGATTGATTAGAAACGTGAACTCAAACCTCTCCTGAATCAGCCTCACAATTTGAAAAGTAACATTCTTGCTTTATGCTAAATTTTGTGGGAAGTGTGGCAAAGACTAACACTTAGGAATGTTAAAATCTCTCACCCTAATCATGTATGACAACTTAAGTGATAACAGTACATGCATAACTACTATTAAACGGATGGGATTTTCACTCTTGTTCTGATATAAGAACTCCCAGTAAATAATACACTAATAAAACCACTCTCAACAGCCTCAAAGAAAAACAGAGATAGTAAGCCTAGAGTCTACTGACAGACGTGAGGACCTGCGTAAAGCCCCTGCACACTTTCTTAAGCTGGGCAATGTCAAATTAAACCTTCAGTGGTTCATTAAAACACTCGCTCTTCAAGCGCTTCAGAATGAGCAGCAGAGACATAAAAGCTAATATTAAACCATGACGAAAGTCCTCTGAACTATTCTGACTCACTTTCTAGAAACACACTATAAATATGAGCATTTTCATGTTCAGATCAATGATGTAGTTATCAGGGTTCTGCATTTAATCAAATTTTAGTTTCGTTTTGGCTTCCAACGATTATAAAAACACGATTATTGTACCCCGTTCTATTCCGTTTCTTTCCTTTACAGTGGTGCGGCTTTCGCTCCTCCTTAAAAGCCCAAACGTAACGTACAAATTACTAAACGTGACTTTCATAAAATGTAGTCTACTGTAGGAGGTGCTTGATCATAAAAAGAGCGAAAGATAACTCATGCTGTTCCCCAGGTAAAAGTGTACTTTGAGCTTTGTGTGCAAGGTATAAAATGTGTGCTAAATGGTATAAAAGTGGTTCTCAAACTTTTGATACCAAGTACCACCTCAGAAAATATTTGGCTCTCCAAGTACCACTATAATGACCAACATTAAAATAGAGTAGCTATTCAACTACATCTCTGCACAGTTAAAATAAGAATATTTATTGTTGTCAACCACTTTAACATTGTAAATACATGCAGTTTGTACATTAACACAGCACTGTGCTTACATACAGGTAAATAAAAAAAAAATTATTAAATGTGTTTGTGGCGAGCAGCGAGGCTGAGGGACCGTGAGAGCGGGACGAGGCCACGGTCACTAGTGATGATGATCGCCAGCTGCGTGCCGTCGGCCTCATGTCTCACGGAGGAGTGACGGGAGTATAAAGGAGGAGCGACGACAGTGAAGGACGAGAGAGGACCAGGCCTGGATTTTAAGTTGTGTTTTATTTATGTTTTGTATGTGTGTGCGTGGCAGTCGTCCGTGAGGGGCTTCCGCTTTTACTTTCACTTTGTTTGTAACGGGGTTCAGACGTTCAGGGAAGAAGGAGGCGGGAACCGGCGAACAGTAAACAACAAACTTTAATCAAATATAAACAAAGTGAAAGTAAAAGCGGAAGCCCCTCGCGGACGACTGCCGCGCACACACATAACAAAACATAAATAAAACACAACTTAAAGTCCAGGGCCTGGTCCTCTCTCGTCCCTCACTGTCGTCGCTCCTCCTTTATACTCCCGTCACTCCTCCATGAGACACGAGGCCGACGGCACGCAGCTGGCGATCATCATCACTAATGACTGCTGCCTCGTCCCGCTCTCACGGCCCCTCAGCCTCGCTGCTCGCCACAGTGTTGTACCTACAAGTTAAATTAAAACTACTGTACTTAAATGTAAAAAAAAATGTTTTATTGTGTTTCAACATTACTTTATTTAGTGATTGCTCTGCGTACCACTAGAGGCAGCTTGAGTACCACTAGTGGTACTCGTACCACACTTTGAGAACCACTAGTATAATACATGCAAAAATATGTCAAAATGCTGGGCTTGGCGAGTAGTCACGTAAACAGTTGGTTATGTTTTAAGGGAACGTAAACAGTTTGGAGAAAATTAAGATGTGTATCACTGGATCCGTGCATTAGGTCTTAAAGGCTTTTTATTATTTTATAATGTTTCCTGAGGTGTACTTATATTGTTAGTATGGTTTTTACACCAAAAATTGTCATAATTTAGAAATAAAAAGTATTTTTTCTATACTGAAATTAGCCCTCTGGCTTGAATGCTCAGTTTGAAGGGGCGTGTCTGCTGTGAGACTTCAGTGAAAACGCCTACTGTTGTGATTGGCTGACATCTTTGCATTTGAAATGAGTATTAGATTATGTGGCGGAGGGGGCGTGGTTTAGAGAGGTCTGCGAGCCTGCCAGAGAGAGAGAGAGACGGACCAGAGAGACCTTAGAGCTGGAGAAAGATAGCTGAGAACGTTATATTGTACCGAGTTGTTGAAAGCGCAAGTTTATTTTGTTTGTATCTGAGAGTTCTGAATAAACACGAGTCCTAGTCACACGACCCTGTCGTCTTCCTCCTTATTCTACAAACTTTGTAACACGAAGAACCCTCTCGGATACTTTTAGTACGTTTTTTTTACCATCACAGCTGTCGAGATGAACGAATCGTCAAAGTGTTGATTATAGCATTATTTTTAGATCTATTCCCATCACATGAAAGGCTTGAGCATTGAGTAAAGACAGTCTGTTGATCGCGTGAATGCAGTGATCTCGTCATTGCAGCGCGTTTTCTCTCACAAAATGCTTTCACCACAACTAACAGCAAACACGACATCGACATAAATATAGTAAGACTTGGGCATCAAGACAGCCAGCGGCAGGACTGACAGTATTAAACGATTTAGAAAGAAAGTCTGCGTGAACTTGAATGATTAGCTACACATCAGAAATCACTGATCATAGATCAGGCATTAATGAACACTGTTACTCACTGTTTGTGGCGGTGCTGTCGAATCCATATGGTAACAGTCTGTTTGTAAAGCCTGTGCTGACATCGCGACTGATAAACGGAATCCATTTTCTCCAAATTCTCTGGGCGGGCAAAGCAGAGGAAGGGGAGGTAACCGTAGAGGTGACCGAAGATTTCCAGATCGGCTCGTCTGAGCTCTCATTTTCTCAAAGGCAGAGAAAGACACCCAGAACTCGGTTTACACCTATCAAAATTTCTAGCCACTTGGGGACCATATACAGGCTAGGGGAACTCATATTAATGTTAAAAAAACCTCACAAAATGAAAATGTCATGCCATGGGACATTTAAAGTGACAGCAGCCTAATATACCTGCTGCTGTCTGCATCTTTAAATTCCACTGTGATTGGACAGCTGGGTAAAAAGTAGTCTCAGCCTAGACGTCACACCCGTGGACCGTTGGCTGAATGTCTGATGCATATGGCACACTTCTCTGGAAACACTTCAGGAGTTTCGAAGTCGTTATCTTGGTTGAATTCTACAGTCTGTTCGCGAGACGTGTGTGTTGCGTTCTTTAACGGTCCGCCTGAAAACAAATGTTGCGACTCCAAACTCCCTCGTGGAAGAAGAACACTGTCGTGTTAACAACTGTGACAATGAGTGCTTACCAGGATCAACTAAACACTGGACGTTCAAAAGTATGTGAAGTTCGCGGCTCCATTGTTGCAGTAAATTTGCACAACGTTTTTGAATGACTCATTTATAGATGCACGCCGGTCTGTTATAGTAGGGACTTTACATTTTCATGCCCTTAAACATGAACAAAACAAACCATTCTGATTGGTTGAATTTGATTCATTGGATTCTGCCGTCAGTCTGAAGGTCAGGCTACATGAGACTAGGTCAAAAGTGACAGTGTTACCCAAAGTTTACCCAAACATTCTTCAACTCTCGGTGACCGGTAAAAAACGCTGAGCGCTCAGTGGGAAATAGAAGCTCAGCGCCTCATCATGCTGCTGCCGATTTAAAAACGCAGCGCTCCTATTGAAAACAATTGGAAAAATACACTAGCCTGTGAAATTGTGTTGGTATATCATACCGAAATTATTTCCAGTAAATACTTAAATATAGCTATCATTAAATAAATTACTCATAAGATTTTGGTCATATGGCCCACTCATAATAAAGTTAAAAATGTGTGATTAAAATATTGACCAAAATAATTTTCATAATCAAGCAGCCCTACTAGTTATAAATGTTCACTGTACACTGACTGGAACGCTGTAGACAGTCAGACAAATTGGTATTTTATTATTTCTCTGATTTTGTTACATTCTGCTATACCATAATTATAGAGTAAATTATTTAGTCTGCATCTAAAACCACTCATATTACTTATATTATTACATGTTTACAATGGTTGGGCACAGACTTGGTTCTGTAGATCACTCAAGGGGCTCAAAACACACATTGTTTTATTCTCAATGGGGGTGTAACCTCAAGGGGCAAGGCACAAGCAAAACTAAAGGTCATAACATAATCACGATTATCCAACACAACAACAGGATTCAGTCAAGCCCCGGAGCATAATGGGCCGACCCTGGGCAGACAATATGCTAAGAGCATTGGTGAGATTTTAGCCCAACCCCCTCAACCACAGCTCATACAAGACCCCAAGAGAAAAGGCAAGAAGAATCAATCAATCATTCTAGGTTGATTTTGTTGGGGAGTACCTCTGCATAAGAGAGAAAAAAAGCTGATAAATTATTTTTTTATTATGAAAATGTTTTTTAGTGCAATCCATACTTTTAAAGCTGAACAATTTGTGAAATACGTGAAAATTGTGGGTGTTCGGTTCACCCTTGGATACACTTTACAAGAACCAACTCATACCTCTTTAGTAACCAAAAATGTAAGAGTTTTTTTTTATTTTATTTTTTTATGTCTTTCCACTTGTGGTCTTATACGTCACATTACCACTGTTTTTGACCCATTCAATATGACTATAAAACAATTATTGTTATGGTTTTTATTGTGATTATTATTGAATATAAATATTAAACAAGATATTGCAATACTATTGTACTGTGAAATAAAATAGTATTAGTATTTAATAAAAAATAAATACTAGCAACGCCCTAGATACCAGGCATAAGTCCTTTGCAACTGCAAAGCAACAATCTAGTCACCACTTTATAATTGCGTTGCATCACCCTAGCAACCACCCAAAAACATCCTAGCAACCAATACCAACGGTAACGCCCTGAAAACCACAACATCCTAGCATTGTGGCATTGCGTTTTGCATGGGAAACCAATTACAGTTTGTTTAGTAATGTAATGTATTTGAAAAAAATTTGTGGTAAAAAAAAAAATGCTCAAAAGTCTAACACAGCCCTGGCCTCAAGAACTTGAAGAGGTTTTGGAGTAAGTAGGCCATAAAGACTCCCTCACAGTGCTACAGAAATAAAGACCCACAGAGACCGACCACAGAGAGAGAAAGAGAGCAAGATGGACATTGACACAGTAAATTCCAAACAAATGACATGACCTTGATGATGTCATAACTGCTGCTACCCCGTCTAAGCATAACCAGGAAGAGCTTCAATGAAAGCTCTAAAACCAAACAAAACAAAGGTGTGGCGTGAGCCAATCGTCAGTCACTAACATCACCTACAAACACAACAGAGAGAGAACAAAAGCAGCATATAACCTAACCTAACCTAACCTCACCTGGGCCTGGGCCTGGCCGACTGGATGGTTCACTAAGGTGAGGCAACAGCACTGTTAGTTACATGAGATCAAACATTTCTGTCAATGATCAACTTGGCATAATTCCATTATGAATTGAAATCTACACCAAAAACTGAAGCATTGAAGTGTACAAAAGTGCCCACAAATGCATTTCACGTTCACAAAATGTGAGTGATGCGTATGCTTAACTTATGTCTGAGCCCTGTATAGTTAGGATGATTTTACACCTGTTCACAACAAACTCAAAAACGATGAAGATAACTATAACGATTACTATATTAGTGTCAAGCTGACTATAACGTTCTGTTTCTTCACTCTTAAATTCAACAGAATAATGCCAGAGAATGAAACAGAAACGTTGAACTACATTTATCATTGCAACTGATCCAGAATGTAGCGGCGAGGGTGGTCTTTAACGAGCCGAAGAGAGCGCACGTCACGCCTCTCTTCATCAGTCTGCACTGGCTACCAATAGCCGCTCGCATCAAATTCAAGGCACTGGTGCTCGCCTACAAAGCAACCACTGGCTCTGCACCATTATACCTAGACTCGCTTGTTCAGACTTACACACCCTCCAGGAACTTACGTTCTGTAAATGAACGACGCCTTGTGGTGCCATCCCAAAGAGGCATGAAATCACTCTCACGGACCTTTTCCTGGACCATTCCCACCTGGTGGAATGACCTGCCTATCTCAATTCGAGCAGCCGAGTCTGTAGCCATTTTCAAGAAACATCTAAAAACACATCTTTTCCAGCAGCACCTGACCAATCAAGAATAGCACTTATCACTCTATTCATTTTCTGTTTGTCTATTTAATAATTATAAATAAAAATAAATAAATAAATAAATAAATAAAAGTCCTATGTGTTCTGTTCTAGATTAATTGAGACTTGTTACAGCTCTTGACTGTCCTAGTTGCTTCTATTGCACTCATTTGTAAGTCGCTTTGGATAAAAGCGTCTGCTAAATGACTAAATGTAAATGTAACATTACAATGTGTCTTAAAACAGTGCTCAGGGTGCAAGACTTCAGCATCACAAAACTAGTCATCATAGTACACAAACAAATATCTATGCTTAATGACTGAAAACATTAACAGGAATGTCAGACAACCATTTTTTTTTACAAAAGTGCTGCTTTGGCAGTAGTAGTGATGATTATCAGACAGAGTTCACTGTGCAGACAATCCAATGCAACTACTGTAGCTGTCAGCATGCTAAAATCCTTGCAAAGAAATAGTGTCTCTAAATTCATCTCCATTAGCATTACCGCTAAAATATTCAGCTAAAACAAGAATTTAAAGAGAAAAAAAATAGTAAAACTCTAATTGACTAAATCAAACCCTACTTTGAATACATTCTGTGGATCTAAACCTAGTTTGCTAAACCTAGTTGACAGCACCACTGCGTAGAGGAAGTGAAACAGATCATTGGTGCTTGTTTGGTTTCCTGTTTTGAGATCGATTTAGACTGTGAATGGCAGCATGTTATGTAACAAGTCAAACAAATCTCAAGTATGGCTTTGGGAAGTTTCAAAAATGGATAGATATCAGTTTTATCAATACAAATCCTAACTATGTAGATATATTTCTTGACAGCAATGAGATGGCAAAAAACTAATAAAAGAAAATGATCAACACATATCCAACCAACCACAGCATGACAATGCCCTAGCAGCCAGTTATAACACCTTAACCACTACATAGCAACGCCTTAGCAAGCAGGCATAAGTCCTTGGCAACTGCAAAGCAACAATCTAGGGACCACTTATAACACTTTATAACTGCGTAGCATCACCCTAGCAACCACCCAAAAACATCCTACTAGCAACCACTACCAACAGTAACGCCCTGAAAACCACAACATCCTAGCATTACGACACTGAGTTTTGTTAAACAACTGCATTTTGTTTAGTAATGTAACAATGTATTTGAATCAAATAAAATCATGGTTAAAAATGCAACAACAACAAAAAAAGTCTAACACAGACCTGGCCTCAAGAACTTGAAGAGCTTTTGGAGTAAGTAGGCTAAGGCTATATAGATTCATAACCCTCTAAGAAGCAGAAAAATAAAATACATCCAAAAAATACATCAAATGTCATATTTTAGCAAAATGCACATGTGCTAACATAGTTTTTGACAGGGAGAATAAACAGGTTCCCTAAAGTTTGCAGTTTCACATTCTAAGAGACCTTTATAGATCTCACTAAATCCTAGACTTGACTCCAAACAGGACACATGACTCTTTTTCCACCATAAATCCCCTGAACTCCCCCGGCAAGTTCTGTACGGCTGTTTACATTTGGTTATAAATTAAAGTCACAATGTGAGCACATACTACAGGCTGTTTTTGACATGGCATATTTTCTGTATTATTTATTTGCATATTTAATTTTTTATATTGTTTTCTATAGTTTTGTACTCTAAGTTTGAATTGTTTGGTGTGGCTTAAGTGTCCAAATTACTGTGTTTCACTGTATAGCACAAAATCTCCATTAGACAGTTAACCTGTTTGGACTGATCTAGCAGTAATTATCTCATTGTAACTGTTTGTGGCATGAACACCTCAAAATCCACAAGTTTACAAAATGTGTGTGGAACAACTTAACAGCATTCCAAAGGACAGATCCAAATTCTCAGTTTAAAGTTTCCATTTGATCAGGCTGACAGGTTAGTGACCTTCTAGTACAAGGAAACCCAATAAAGTACAGCAATATGATAACACATCTTGAATGATGCAGTGGTAAAGAATAATGAACCTTTGAGCAGGTCATAAACACCCAACAACTACGTCTGAAAAAACATCCTTAAAGCCTTTTTTTTTTGCACAAATACATTTTTTTACACATATTTGTCATTTTCAAGTGATGAAGAACATAAAAACTGATTTAATAAACACTTTCTTAAATTGTATAAATTACTCTCAAATGATTAATTCACTCAAAATGGAAAGTTCTGTCATTATTTACTCACCCGCAAATGGTGCCAAGCCCCATGTTACTTTTTTTCTTTAGTGGAACACAAAAGAGGATATTAGGCAGAATAAAAATAAATGTTGACTGAGGGTGCCTAATATTTCCTTGTGTGCCCCACAGAATAAAGAAAGTGATGCAGGTTTAGAATGAATGAAATGAGGGTGAGTAAATTTGTTTTTGGATGAACTATCATTTTAAGCCTCTTCTTAGAGACATAGAATTTCTTTAATACATGTCTAGTGAGTGAAACCTCATCAGATATTATGCTAAATATGATAAAACATTTACCTTTTTTCCTGCTGAGCCAGTCTTCGAGAGGCAGGATCGCCCAAGGGAAAGGTAGCCCCCAATGACCTCTATCTCTTCTGCAGCAGGGTAACGCTTTTTAATCAGGGTGCCCAGATGAGCATAAGGGGCTTGTGGCGTGCTCGGAGATTCAGTCACAACCTCCGGGGGCTCAGAAGGCTCAGACTGGGCCTCGGGCCTCCGTTTTGGAACAACTGTAAATGTATTCCCTTTGCGCCTCTGCACTGCAGGGCTCTGGACGGGCGGCATGGGCTCCACGACTACGTCGTCGATGTTCGTGATGGGCAACTTATCAACTGGAGGTTCCTCCGGAGGTGAGGCTGATTTGACAGGTGAGCCAATTGAGGGTAGAGAAGCTGGGGCTGGGGAGGTGGGTGTGGCAGGTGGGGTATGTTGCGGAGACCCTGTTTTGGCTTCTACGGTCACCTTTACTGTAAGCTTTGGTCCAAGGGGTGTGAAAGAATTAGGCAAGGGGGTTGGCACAGCGGGCTCTGAAGCTGCCACACCCACCAGGGGTCGTGGGGATGGGGGGGAAAGCACAGGGCTGGATGGGGCAGTACTGCCAGGTGATGAGATGGCTGCACGACTCTTGGGAATGACGGTGAAGGAGTTGCGAGACTGGAGACGCAAGTTGGCGAGTGCACGGGCCTGTAGATCACCGGCCGGAAGGAGAGAAAGATCCGGGCGAGGGGACGGACGGATCTCAAAGCTGGGCGATAAGGGGGGTGAGGTGGGGCTAGGAGTACAGTCGGCACGGGCACGGTGGCTCTCTGGAGAGCATGGCACCTTGGCTTTGGAGGCCCCTTCTGTGCTGTCCCAGTCCCGTTCTCTAACAGGCTTGGACGGGGACATCTCAGCGTCCTCCTTGGGATGCACAGTGACACTTCGTCCCCCACTCCCATCATAACGTCTACGTGCAGAAGACACTAACTGAGGGGATCCGGAAACAGGCGTACTGCTCCCTGAGTCACATGGAGAGATAGACTGAGCGTTTTGGAAGACTTTGCTGCGTGGAGAGCCGGCTTGCGGAGACACTGGACATTTTGGCACCACATCTGGCTTGGGTCTGGAGCTTGGCCTGACAGGAGTAGGGTCCAAGTCCAGGAGGTTTTCTGTGCTGCGCGACTTGGGCTGCAACTTGCCATAATTCCTGTCAAATTTCTGTAGCATGCGACTCACCCTCCCTTGCCCCTCCAGCTGAGCGGAAGCCGGTCGTCCCAGGGTGCTGAGGTTTTCCTCGCTTTTACTAAGCGCAGTATCGTAAATGACCACTTCCTTCGCGTGTATCTCCGTAACCGGGCTACCTCTTTGATCTAAAAGGTCATTGAGAGAGCTATACCCGCTCACCGTGCCGTTCTGCTGCAGTTTCGATGCATGCTTCAAACTACATCCTTCCGGAAAGTACTCAGGGTCGGATTCAATGATGATGATATTCTCAGCGCGTATAGTCCGTATCCCGGGAACGCTGCCATATAACTCGAGGATGTGCTGAACAGGTCGCGCGGCGTTCTCTTGGCTCTGACGCTTTTTGCGTTCTTTCTCTAGTTTAATGAATGGGTTTTCCTGCAGCGGACCCAAACTCTCTTGCAGCACCAAGCTCTCTTGCGCTCCGTTGTCTCTAGCTGTTCTCTCCTCCGAGTCGTACGGGTCCGCGGATGGCCAGTGCTCTTTTGTTTTCACCGGTGACAGATCCGGGCTTTTGGTCGCGCGATTGGCTGTAGTAATGGTATAGTTCCTGCTAGAATGTGCGCTGGTAGTATCATCCTTGCTTTTGCTGGCCGTTACCTCACCGTTAAGTCGAGATGCGACGGACTCGGCACCTGCTCCGGACCCGCCGCCCTTCGCCTTCCTCCGCTCAAGGATCTCGCGTTTCCAGGCCGGCATCCTCGGGCTCTCCTGTCCTGGCTCTTGGCGAAGAACGCGAAGATCCCCGCCCGACATTATGGGAGAAGCAGGGTTTATGGGGTAATGTGTGAAACAGAATAATCTCTCGCTGTACCTGCAGCTCCTCTTCTTATTCGTCCTCGTGCATCATTGCAGCCGCAACAATGTATCCTGCATGATGATGATGTGCCCGTCTACCGACACGACCCCGCCCTCGGAAAGTGACGTCACCCTTTCGTCTCAGGGTGGACACCTCATTTGGTCATTTTGACTTGAGGCACACCTTTTGTTTTAACATATGCCCCACCCACCTACCGTCTACTATTGTGAAGAAAGCCGTCAGTCAAACATTGCGAGACCCGCCCATTTCATAGCTTTAACCCTTTAAGCATTATTTCAGAATTTATGTTATGAATGGACAAAACTGCAAGCTCTTTGGAGCAATACAATAGGCTGCGAAATATAAGTGAAAAATAAAATAGGCTATGTATTTCTTGTGTGTTTGTGCACACTTGGTCAATAAAACTAATTTTGATTCTACAAAATTATCTATTTTCTATGTATTATAAATAATATCTAAACTGAAAAGAATATTAGGACTATTTGCTACTGTTTTCGAAAGAAATATAATAAGCAATGACATTTTTAAATATTATAAAGCAGAACTTATTGAAAAATATTTCTAAATTAACAAAATCTAGGCTATTTTTAGGATTTAAAACAGTATGTTTGGTTAAATAAATCTAATAAAAAGTACAACAATGTCCTGTGGTTACGTGGTAGCCTACAACTACTGTACTTTTCATAATCCAGTTTTAAGATTAAATGGAACGTAAATAAAGATTATAGCAAGACATCATAACTACACAAGTTATTTATAGACTACTTTATCCAAATATATAGCTGTAGCCTGTTATGCACCTAGACTGTGAATGACCTCAAAATCATTCTGAAGACTGGACAGGAAAACATGTTCATTTAAGATTATGGGTGTGCGACTTTTAATACAATTGTTGCCATTTACAGCCACAATGGGTTGCAATAAGTACTGCATGTCCAGTGTGGCAATTCATTATTTAAAAATGCCTAAAATATGTTCAAGGAAATTATTTTATGCCATCACAAAACGAGTGCAAAGTCCAAAAACAGTTACTTTTATAGGAAATACATATAAGTGCTTTGTGTCTATTTTATATAACTCAAATTGTAAAGAACATCTAATGCAAACAACACTACTGTTACTTCTACAGTTTAATTTGTGAGTGTTAATTAAAGCTACAGTGCCATCTAGTGATTATTATATGACTTATAATTTAACACATTATCTCTGTTTTTTTTTTTACTTTCCCAACATTAACATCAAGCAACAAAAAACATAATAAGCTATCCAAAAATTAAAAAAAATGTAGGTCACTTCAAGGCATGGTCATAAACCAAGGAAGAAGATCAAGAGAACAGTGAGTGTTTGAATGTTGATGGTTTATTTACAATTGTACAAACAACAATAGAAGGTAATAACACAGATAATGCAACATTGACAGTATTCAGAGAAAATCCAGACCAAATCTCTCATAGCACTTAAGGACGATAATAATTATCAAAAAAGAAATTGCACATTACTTTAAGCATTGTTTAAAATGCCATGTTTACATGCTTGAGCCAAAAATTCAGTTGAATACATAAAAAAAAGGTCACAACACAGGATTTTGCAGTTCACAACGAGTCATTCCTCCTGGTTTGAATGACACCTGCAGGAGTCCATTTCATTCACATAAGTCCATTGGCATGTGTTCAGACTGTTTCTCCTTTAATTGACACGACAAGCACGAATCATGAGCAGCTGCAGAAGGATGAAAAGCGGGGAAACAATAAGCCCGAACCACAAATCATGTGTCTGCTCCTGTTCAGCCAGTTTCTGGCATAGCAGCACCTCACACACCAGCTTGAGGCTGAGCACGGTCAGCACCCACAGCAAGCGCAGCACTGCCAGTCGCTTCTCTCCTTCTTGATAGAGACGAATGGATACAATGGCTGTGAAGTAGGTGCTGAGGCCATCAGCAGCGAACAAGGGTGAGAAGACAAGCCACCAGCTCATCTCAAGAGTCTGCTTGTCCACATCCATGTGCAGGGCCACCAGTACGCTGAAGACCAGCAGCGCGCCCAAGTGGAGGAACAGCTCGAATGTGGCAAAGCCCAGCCATTGCACCAGCTCTCGCAAAGAGAACAGCATTATTAATGGGGCACCACTGAGCGTTGTTTACTTGGGAGACTAAGGTCAAACACTAACCAAACCGGAAGTGAAGAGAAGCATTCAAATAAGTTAATGGATATTCAAGTCTATGAAAAATCCTTTCACTATTTTGGCAGCATCATGCTCCTTTTGGGATGGATCAGGTCCACCTTCTGACTTCTGACTCATTTGAAGGCTTTATCAAAACCTGGAAAGAAAAAATAAGGGGGAAAAATACTTCATCATCAAGATGCAACTATAAACAACAACAACAACAAAAAACTAAAACTCAAGTTTATTGTATGGAAAACACTGGTACCATGATACACAGATGGAGTCAAATAGCAATTATAATGTATAAAATGGAAGTGTATTATGATTATATTAGCCTACCTTGGTATTTGCATGATATGCTACCATGTCCAAAAACATGGTTGACTATTCTGTGACTATTACGTTAACGTTATATGAATAACATTTAAATCAATACAGCCTTCAATAAGGATTATTTAACTATCCTTAGCATCACAGCTTCTGTATTCTAAATATACATTATGATCCAGGTTAAAACTGTGCAGATAAACATGTTATTAGTAAATTGACGTCCATCATTTTGCGGAACATGATTTGTAAGTATAAACAAGCGAGCTGTCAGTTAGCATATGATGACGAGTACTAAATGCGCCAATGATATACTGAAAAAAACCTTTTACCTTAACTTACATAAATTGCTCGCAGTGATGGTGGAAGGCAAACAAATAATGATAACCTACATTTTTAAATGGTCGTTAATAAACGGATGAGATGACAGCGGTGGACAAGCAGCTGTAATGAACACAAGCTAGCTGAGATTAGCTATTTACCTTCCAATAGGAGCCCAGGGAAATATCGCAAGATTACACATGCGAACCACAAGAAATATCGCGAGACCCTTGAAACTGGATATTTTCTACGGAGGCCGAGAGGCAGCAAGACTAATGAAATCGCAGAAAAATGGGATAAGAGCCAGAATAACAACTGAGGATGACACAGCGGGCGGGGCTTATAGACCCCAGTCTCTTTAGCACTCACTATAAGCATACATTTAGCTATTTTAAGTCTGTATTTTCTATTGTATGACTGAATGGATTCTAAGAAGAATTATTCAAGTTACCGCTAAAATAAAAACATAGCCAGCGCTAACAAGTGGTACCTGTTACTTTTCTCCGCGCTGGTTAGGATGGATCAATCGTAGTTGTTTGTGATTCAATGATAAGGTCCAGAAATGTTAGAAAGCTTAGAGGGACATATTGTCATTTATATCTCAGGTACAAGAGCTTGGTATTTATATATTTACAAGATTATACTTTTTATAGTACTGATGTCCCCAATAAGTCAAAACGTACTGAAATTTGATTGTAGCTAAATGGAGAATTTGCCATTCTGAGCCACCAAGCGCCACCTAGAGGAAGACATGTTTCGTCTAACAGGAAACAGTTGACATTGAACATTTCCCTCAGAAAGAGACGCACACAAATGCCGTTTGAGGTTCAAGGAGCAACACTTTCAGTTAGCAAGATCTGGGCTATTTACTGTTTCCCAAACAAAAGTAAGTTAATCTCAATTGTATATGCACATGCTTTCTTATGCTTATGAAATGCTTGAATTAGTATGCCTCTTAAAAGCTTCAAGTCTCCGTAACATTTACATTGTACAGTATTATGTAGTATTAAGGATATTCACTATTAGCTTAGAAAAACCTGTCAAAAATGTTACCAGCATCAGCTGTGCACATCTGCCTCTCTGTTGTGTACGAGAAATATGACCAAGTGTACAATGTAAGGGCTGCTTTTAAAAGTTTTTCTTCACATTAAGTACTTTTTGTTTAATAATTATTGACATTTCAACATTTATAGAGAAATTAGTAATGATTTGACATGATGCAACGTGTAGCCTACGCTTGAATTATAATTCAATATGCATGCATGCATTATAATGAATGATTTCTGCTTAACAGCTTAAAAAATAGAAATGAGTCAATTTATTAGTGTACTTTTACAAGAAATATATGTGATGGCAACATGGTACAATAATGCTATCAGATGGTTTACATGTTACTCCAAGACACCTCAGTGTTCCATGTATATGTCATGTTTGTTTTGGGTAGATAATGGATGAACCCTATATCGTATGATCTTTTCATTGTTTCAAATATGGTTGATTTAGGGGAATAAATGTCTGCCAGTATTTCTGCATGCCTGCTTCAGTTGTATGGCGGGAATGTGTCAGAATCGCTCATTGCTCATTCATTTAGAAGATTTATTTTCATCAAATCAGTGAACAGAATAACATAATTAGTTAAAGTTCCTAACCACTCAGGATGTGTTCATTCAATTGAGAATTTTTTTATAATGGTATTTTCTTTTGTACCTTATATTATAATACATTAATATAAATTATTAATTAACTAAATTAAACATTTTTAAAACAATATATTATCTGAGATCAAGCCTTAATATGTCCTCTAATGCAGTCTCACTTTTCAGGTGAATTTTATTTTATTTATTCATTTGTTTTTAGTTTTAAGGACTTATAATTAGATTATAAGAAAAAAAATTATGCAGTGTATTTAACTATTGATTAATAATTTTGCGATTACGTCACATGTGGTGCAGATATTTGTGTCAGTAAGTGTTTGTCTTCCATTTAAATCTACAGGACGATGACACAGCCGGCAGACTCCATTCTACACAGCGGTTACTTCCACCCCACTCTCCGATACTGGCAGACCTGTGCTTCAGACCTTAGACCGGATAACCTCATATATCCTATCTTCATTACGTAATGTCTTCCCCTCATTATATCTATTTGTTGATGGTATATAGGAGTTAAAGGTTTGTTTAAAGTTGTTTAAAGTTTTGTTTAAAGTTGCTTGT
The DNA here is from genome assembly GCF_949357685.1 of Gobio gobio. Lineage (NCBI taxonomy): Eukaryota > Metazoa > Chordata > Actinopteri > Cypriniformes > Gobionidae > Gobio > Gobio gobio. The sequence goes on from NC_137100.1 coordinate 17,675,931, forward strand.
TTAAAGAAACTATTGTCAATTTGTTTGATTAGAGACAAATGTCTCTCTCCAACTGATTTTAACAGCGACAGTCCTGATGCAGTGGAACCAATTGCAAGTCTACCAGGTCAAGCAAGGTATCATTCTTCACTGTCAAACACTATTTTTTTTTTCTCATCCACTACCAAAGTAACAAGTATCGTTTAATTGTCATTGGATTAAGGAATGTAATGGAGTTGAACATGAATCTAGACTATTATTATCAATTGTAAACAACTAAAGGAATACTGGCACTTTACATTAATAATGTACATAATAGTTTTGTTGTTGTTGTTTTTTAAACTAAGTTTAAAGTTTTAACCTTCAGAAAGTGTTGTTTGTCTGGCCCAGGACCTCAACCCTGTTAAATAGCAGATCTAGTCCAGCTTAAACTAGTTTAGGATTGATTCATTTCAGTTGTAAAAATCATTAGTTATTAACTTAGGGGCCACTTTCACAACACCATTTTCAACTGAAAACAGAAAAGCTTTAATGCGTCTTTCTGGTCTTTCATTTACATGACAACAGCGTTTTGGTGGCCTGAGAACACAAACTTTGAAATAGGTTTCAAAGTGCAAGTTTTTAAAAACAAGTTTTGAAAACCATACAGTTATCATCTCTGCGAAGGAAGACTTGAAGGAAGGCAAAAAAATGTAAATATAAAATATATGTATGTTTGATATTACAAAGATGGAGTTGTCATGTAAAGTTTGGGCTGGTGGTCTGAGATAAGATTCAGGGTGGAGCTGGGGGTAGCCAACAAAGCACAAAGATAAGCCAAGGATCCGTTAAGTCTGGGAGGTTGTAGTCAAAGTGAGGTCTGGTTACAAAGTAATGTAATATAAACTGCATTCAGAAAGGAAACCTATCATGCTAGTTACTACTTTGAAAAAACAAAAAGTGTGTGAAAAAACCTCATTAGACAGCAGTGAACATTTAGTACTGGACAGTATTATTTATTGTTGTCACATGACCTCATGGAAAATTATCCCCTGGTTTTACAGACAAGGCTTAAGCCTAGTCCTGGACTAAAATTCATGTTTGAGCTAAAAGCAACTTGCACTGAAATATCTTAAACTATGTCAGTGTCATTGTTTTGTCTCAAGATGCACACCTGTAATGCCCTTTTCTAAGGTACGTTAATAAAAGCTACTTAAATGGCCTCATTGAACTAAGGCCTAATCCTGGCTTAATCTAAACCCTGTCTGTGAAACCGGGTCTGTGTAGCATGTTTCATTCAGTGTGAGATGTCTAGTTATCTCAGACATAGAAACGTTTAATTTTGTTTAAAAAACGTCTTAACTTAAAGTCTGATCAAATAATTTGCTAAATTGCAACAGACCGTTCACTTACTATAAATGGGAGAAATACGCAGCATAAAGGAAGCTCTAGTAAAGTAAGTTCCATCTTCTAAATAAAATAGCCAATTGCAGCTGCTGTTAGAAGAAACAGCTTGTGTCCTGAAACTCAATGCTTAGGACTGCACTCACTGCAGATAGCGTTAATGTGTCATAAACAAAAAAATGAATGCCGGCCAGTGTATTGTTAAGAAATCTTTATGATATGTAATGTTTATTCTGGTAATTTCAGATATGGCGTTAATAAGATAGAGGGTTTCCTCCGTCCCCTTGTGGATAAAGGCCTGAAGTGTGTGCTGATTTTTGGAGTTCCTGCAAATGTTGCGAAGGTCACTGAGAAATTAAATGGTTTCAGTAATATTGCTGTCAAGTTAAGTCATAGAATTTTATGTGGGAGTTGATTAAATATTGTTTCCTTGTCTTATCATTTCCTGTCCCAGGATGAGAGGGGCTCTGGTGCAGACACAGATGACACTCCTGCAGTGCTGGCTGTAAAGAAACTGAGGAGCACATTCCCTGAACTTGTGTTGGCCTGTGATGTGTGCCTTTGCCCCTACACCTCTCATGGCCACTGTGGTTAGTTTCAGTATAGGATCTGTTTATATACTTTTTTGATCGTTTTAATTGTTTTCATCATTTAAAGATTGGTAAATCATTACCAATTTCCAAGCCAGTAATTATTTTCATGTTCAGTGTTGGGGCTAACACATTACAAGTAATGTGAGTTACTCAATCATATTACTTTTATGTGTAAGTAACTTGTAAAGTAATACATTACTTTTAAATTAGTTAATTTTTAAAATTAGGAACGCAAGTTACTTTGTTTTCCCATTTATTGACTGACAGCTCTCCTGTCCCCATGTTGAGAGAAATCGTGAGTAAGCGCAGAGGCGTTGTGTGTGCTGTATAAAAATGATGGTTATTGTAGTTCTAGACTAAATGTAAGCATGCCATTCATTTAATCACCTCACTTGCACAAAAGCACATTCAGTATTCCTCAAAATTAATAAAAACCGTGAAACGCAAACTCTGAATCCTATGCAAGCATGCAATAATGAAATCTATTAAATCACACAAATATACTTTGGCCTGGTTTCACAGGGCTTAGATTAAGCCAGGATTAGGCCTTTGTTCAACTGGGAATTAAGTAGCTTTTATAAACGAGCCTTAGAAAAAAGCATTTCAGGTGTGCTTCTTGAGACATAACAATGGCACCTACAGTACATATTTTAAAGGCCCACTGAAGTGCCTTAAAACGCGCAGCGTTGTTCAATGTTGAGACGTAATTTCCACTGAAACAGGAAGACAGGGTGGTATATAGGGTTTGGTACAGAACTCGGTACTTTTAAGGGCACCGACCGAATTACGTAGACTACCGAGTACAGATTCACATTAAATCAATAGGTCCAAATTTCGGTACCTGACAACGCATCTGGTGATATAGACTACTGTCTGTGAATATTAAACCGCAAAAAGACTATTTAAATACGAATCCTGCGTGTCTCTGTGCGAATGAATGCCGTAGAAGCGCGGTTTACCACACACACACACACACACACACTCACACACTATCGCGCTCACTATCACTATGACGGTCGTAGTGAGTGACTGACCATCTCTGGCGTCTCATATGAGGACATGAACGCACGAACATCATCTCCAGAGCCACTGAGAGTCACTTTATGAGCCTTTTACCGTTTTATTTGAGAAAAACTACCGTCATATCATAAACACAGAAACTCAAAGGAACGGCAACCCGTCAAAATAAAGGTCCAGTTTAACCTGACAAATACATCACAGTTGTACAGTAGAATTTAGATATGTCTCAATTAATAATACTAACACAAATGTTGCTAAAAGCAACTTGCACTGAAATATCTTAAAATATGTCAGTGCCATTGTTTTGTCTCAAGATTACTACTATCTAACTTATGCTGCGTTCCAGGCAGGTTTTTGAGCCCGTAAATTACAACTTCAAACCACGACTCACGACTTTGTAGTGTTCCAGGCAAAGTCACGCCAAACTGCCTGAGCGCAAGGAATTGTGTGGAAGTTAGATGTAAACAAAGCATGGCGGACCGTACGGGGTGTATGCTTATTTACAATCATTTCTATCGCCAAAGGTGCTTACTCCTTGCTTATTTGAGAGAAACAGAGGAGAAAAACTTTTATTTTACATTATTTGTATATTTGTTTCATACACACTGCATCTGTAGGAGGCTGCCATTGTTGCTTCATGGGCTATGTGACGTCAAAACTCGTAACTGGGAGTACATCTATCTAGTACGAGTTCACAGGTGGGAAGTCACGGGTTTGGCTGCCGTTCCAGTGCACTTTCACGGTAGAAGGTTGGAAAAACACGGGTTACGGGTTGCCTGGAACGCGGCATTAGACGACTAGGCTGCGTCCCAATTCGCCTACTTATACTACGTCCTAAAAGTACGTACTCTTTTTGTGAAGAAAAAGTACATACTTTTGAGTGTGTAGCAGAAGAGTATGCAAGCTTTGGGACATACTACTTCGTCATCTTTAACGGACTCTGTTACATGCGTCCCGTCACCGTTTAAACTGCCCTGTCAATCATCGTCACAGTTCAAATCCCCCACTTACAATTTAATTTCCTACCGTATCGGAGAGAAATTTAGTCGCTCGTTGATCTGCCTTTCGTGGGTCTTTAATGCAGAGACTCCTCTCATGTGTTTGCAAAGTTAATGGCCAAACGTATCATTACAAAAGTTCTCAATGCTGCTGAAGGAGAAATATAATGTGGATAATATTGAATAAAAACTTTTCTTCAGGTTAAATACTGATAATTGCTCACTCTCCACTTAACCGTCAGACTCGCGTAACCGTCATGTTTGTAGTTTTTTAAACACTTTTTATCCGCGTTTGTAGTTCTAATCGAATCCTCGTCCATCTAGCAATGGGTTGTGGGCAATATCAGCCGTTGGAGTGCGCATCGATCTGCACTTCGGATTCTGACCGGAAATAGTAAACCATCCGGGAATCTTTGGAATACTTTTTTCAACATAGTAAGATTTGGGACATACTAATTATTTTTTCGAATACTATTTAGTACGGATAGTATGCGAATTGGGACGCAGCACTACTCTCATAAGCCGCGTTTCCACTGCAGGAACTTTCCCCAGGAGCTAGGAACTTTGGGGTGGTACTCGGTGTGTTTCGACCGCAGGAACCAGGGTCTAAATGAAGTTCCGGGTAAATATTTCCCCCTCCAAACGGCCCGCTCTCGGGGTAGTACTTTTTCAAAGTTCGGGAACTTTCGGGGGTGGGATTTGGGCGCTGAACATGCTGATTGGTTGAACTCACGCCGCATTTTATTTCAACCGGCAGCTTTAAAAGTCTTTTGCGAGGTTCGTTCGTTCTGCGTTCAGTAGATATCAGTCTTGCTCTTTCTGTCTGATGGCGCGCGTTCGTCTCAGCAATCGCACGGTCAATGTCCGTAATAGCTGATAATAACATACGTTGTCTTATTTTAGATCTAGCTTTACGAGCTTTCAGAATATGCTTTAGTATCAGTGCTCATCTCTTTACCGCCGTTTTGTTAATTACCTCTTTATTAAACCAATACATAACTACCAAAAGCAGCGCTGCTTGCATCTCCTCGTTATTGTTGCAGACAGTATCGCGCAAAAATTATTACTGTCCGTCGGTGACAGGGAGGAGCAGCCGCGCGCAGTCCTACATCACCGGACTAATTTGCCTAATCTTCCCAGTACTTTAGACCGCAGACAGTAGCAGATCTGGGGGGGAAAAAGTTCCTGGTACAAATTGTTCCGGGTAATCTCGGTGGAAACGCAGCTCTAGACACCTTTAGTCTTGTCTTCTATCAATCCTGTGCATTGTTTTTACCTGGTATTTTTAAATGAACCCTTTACACAGTGATACTACCATAGTTTGTGATTTTTGATTTTGTGGCATCTTTAAGGAATCCTGCGTGAAGATGGCAGCTTGGATAACGCCGCAAGCTGTTTGAGATTGGCTGAAGTAGCTCTGGCTTATGCTCGAGCAGGTTAGTCCTAAATTATATTAATTTATAGTCAATTACACATAATATTTGCATTTTTGAATAATATGTCTATAGAAGTCGTCATCAACATCATCACACTAGTTCACTCTTTTTCTCCCCTTAGGCTGCCACATCATCGCCCCTTCTGATATGATGGATGGACGAATTGCAGCCATTAAGCAAGCACTAATCGCTAATGATCTTGGCAACAAGGTAGAGAAATCTTGCTCCTGGGTCACACAATAGAGTTAAATAGAATATAGCAGATGCTGACTCGAGCTCTTCCCCCTTTCTTAGGTGTCAGTGCTGAGCTACAGTGCTAAATTTGCCTCTTGCTACTATGGACCATTTAGGTGGTGTACAAAATTCCCTTTATTAACTTTCTTCTTAGTTCTTATATTCTTATCAGATGAGAACACCCAGATTTGCATTATTTGTAAATTGTGCATTCTTTGGGTTTGTTCTTTACAAACCAAAATTGCAAAATGTCTCTGAAATGTTCCTTGCTTAACATTTGAAGGGATGCTGCCCAGTCTAAACCTGCTTTTGGAGACAGACGATGCTATCAGCTGCCCCCTGGTGCCAGAGGACTAGCACTGCGGGCCTGTGTAAGAGAACGTCACTTTTAAAGCTACACTGTGCGATATTTTCCCCCATCTAGCGGTGAAAAGGTATATGACCATCCAGTGAATATTAGTTTCTGTTCCTCTCAATTCCGATTTCGTTTTAACTCCTACGGTGGCCGATTTAGTCCAAGATTAACATGGCTTTCAGTTCGACCTCGTCCACATTCGACACGGTGCCATCGAGTGTTAAAACGCGAAAGGCGAAGCTTGAATTTACGGGTATGTCCCTCTTTGGCTGATGTACTTTCAAGATGGAGGGGCAACATGGCGACCGGCATTCGAACCCCTCACCCGTATGTATTTTCAATGGCATATTATAAACTTAGGAGAATACTTTATTACTTGAAAGAAGTAAATATACATTAATGAGCACATATATTTTTGAAAGAACTAAGTGTTTTTAGCTAAGAATAAACTAAAAAAGTTACTCAGTGTAGCTTTAAAGACTCAATGAAATCACATGATGAGCACAATTTTTGTTTCCTGTGTTTACATACACTGATCTCTTCATCACAACACCTGTTAGTGGGTGGGATATATTAGGCAGCACGTGAACATTTTGTCCCCAAAGTTGATGTGTTAGAAGCAGGAAAAATGGGCAAGCATAAGGATTTGAGCGAGTTTGACAAGGGCCAAATTATGATGGCTAGACGACTGGGTCAGAGGCAGAGCATCTCCAAAACTGCAGCTCTTGTGGGGTGTTCTCGGTCTGCAGTGTTCCGTATCGATCAAAAGTGGTCCAAGGAAGGAACCGGCGACTGGGTCATGGGCGGCCAATGAAGGGAACGAAGCACCTGGGGAACGAAGGCTGGCCCGTGTGGTCTGATCAAACAGATGAGCTACTGCAGCTCAAATTGCTCAAGAAGTTAATGCTGGTTCTGATAGAAAGGTGTCAGAATACACAATGCATCGCAGTTTGTTGCGTATGGGGCTGCATAGCTGCAGACCAGTCAGGGTGCCCATGCTGACCCCTGTCTACCGCCAAAAGTGCCAACAGTGGACATGTGAGCATAAGAATTGGACCGCGGAGCAATGGAAGAAGGTGGCCTGGTCTGATGAATCATGTTTTCTTTTACATCACGTGGATGGCCGTGTGTGTGCATCGCTTACCTGGGGAACACATGGCACTAGGATGCACTATGGGAAGAAGGCAAGCCGGGGGAGGCAGAGTGATGCTTTGGGCAATGTTCTGCTGGGAAACCTTGGGTTTCCTCCTGCCATCCATGTGGATGTTACTTTGACACGTACCACTACATAAGCATTGTTGCAGTACGTACACCCTTTTATGGAAACGGTATTCCCTGGTGGCTGTGGCCTCTTTCAGCAGGATAATGCTCCCTGCCATAAAGCAAAAATTATTCAGGAATGGTTTGAGGAGGATAACAACGACCAGGGGGACCAACACAATATTAGATCATAATGTTATGCCTGATCCGTATATTTTGTAACAGGAATTTATTGAAAGGCCACTTTATCTGAACTATAAATAAATTATTACAGAAATGGGCACATTGACTAGACCTGTGGGGATTGTTCCTATTGTATGGGTCGCTGCAAGTGAAGTAAAAGTATAAGGAAACTACTTTTTGTTTTGCTGGTAGGATCGGGATGTGAAAGAAGGTGCTGACATGCTGATGGTGAAACCTGGATTACCATATCTTGATATTGTGAGAGAGGTCAAGAATAAGGTAATAACTGTAGAATCAGTGTATGATTATATTTATGAATTTTGAGTCCTTTTCTGACACCTCGTTACATTTAAGCTTGAAAATCTTATCTTACATTGTAGAAATGTACAGTAGTCCCAAAAATGTATTTGGACACTTAAAGGAATAGTTTACCCTAAAAGGAAAATTATCCCATAATTTACTCACCCTCAAGCTATCCTAGGTGTATATGACTTTCTTTTTTCAGCCGAACACTCTCAGAGTTATACTAAATAATATACTGTCTCTTTTATACTCCTAGCTTTTAATGGCATTGAATAATTTTTGAAACTCCAAAAAGCACATCCATCCATCATAAAAGTAATCTATACGATTCCAGTGGGTTAATAAATGTCTTCTGAAGCAAAGTGATGAGTTTTTGAAAGAATGGACCAATGGACCCTTTTCACATTTCTGGGGTTCTTGGAAGTGGAAGTCATCATAGTTGGGTAAACTTCTATAGTGGTGAATAGGAGACGACATATATAATTAGCAAATATATTTTTTGTGTTTTCTCCAATATCAAAAAAAAAAAAAAAACGATGGCATTTCCACGACTTCCCAAAAGAGGGAAAAAATACAGAGAGATTGATTACATCAGTCAGGAGAGAGAATTATGTGACATTTGCTGTCACTTTCTCAGTCGTTGCATTAGAAACACTCTCACAGCGGTGCTTAATCTTTTTATTTTACTGCAGAAAATATCGTATTAAAATCATGAAAAACTTTTCTAGATTTGCGTTGTTGATAACTGGCTGGCAATGCATCATCACAGTGTGTGAAGAAGGTCAATATTTTACATTTGGACTGTTGCACATATTTCATCCGTTGGCTGTCAATATTACATACTGCACCTTTAAGCAAAAACTAAACAATGTAAATTATAAACAGAGTCCAATGTTTCTTTTAGTCTTAATACCTTCCCGTTCTCTGTCTCCCATCAGCACCCTACTTATCCGCTGGCAGTGTACAACGTATCAGGCGAATTTGCCATGTTGTGGCATGGAGCTGAAGCTGGAGCTTTTGAGCTGCGCACTGCAGTTATGGAGGCTATGACTGCCTTCCGTCGAGCAGGTGAGAAGGGGGATACGGAAGATGATTTGAATCTGTTGAGGCCATGATTGCATGATTAATGATTGCAGTGCTTTTGGGCAGGACCATGGTGTCAAAGTAATTAGTTAGTTCACCCAAAAATGAAAATGATCCCATAATTTACTCACCCTCAAGCCATCCTAGGAGTATATGACTTTCTTCTTTCAGCCAAACACAATTGGAGTTATATTTAACAAAATACCCCTCTGTCTTCCAAGCTTTATAATGGGAGTGAATGGTACCTTAGATTTTGAAGCCCAAAAAAGCGCATCCATCCATCCATCATCATAAAAGTAATCCATATGGTTAATAAATAAACTATAATCACTGGCGTCCGGTAACGGCCGTACGCAAGTCAAGTTCTGGCCGAAAAGGAACCTCTGACGTAGGAGTAGCGTAAGCTTAGGTGAGAGTAGACACCGCTCACGGTTCAAACAAATAGGGCTGGCAACTCAAGCTCCTCTTCTCTTATATCGAAATCCATCCTCTGTAATCTTCCGCCAGAACTAGACTTGTGTACAGCCGTTACTGGAAGCCAGTGGTTATATTTTATAAAGTTATAATAAATATGGATATTTTTCTTACAAAAACATATCACTTCACTTCAGAAGGCCTTTATTAACACCCTGGAGCGGTATTGATTACTTTTATGATGGATGGATGCGCTTTTTTGGGCTTCAAAATCTAAGGTAACATTCACTCCCATTATAAAGCTTGGAAGAGCATGGATTTTTTTTAAATTTCGCTCCGATTGTGTTTGGCTAAAAGAAGAAAGTCATATACACCTAGGATGGCTTGAGGGTGAGTAAATTATGGGATAACTTAAAACCCTTTAAGTAATTTTTCACTGTATTCTTTTTCTCAGGAGCTGACATCATTATCACCTACTACGCTCCTCAGTTGCTCACATGGTTAACAGAGTAATTTGTTGGTTCTCCTATGTGAATAAACTTGGATCAAAGCAAATCTACTGTCTCTTTCTGAGAGTGACACTTAGGATTAGAAGTAAAACTGACAAGCAAATATTAGTACACAAATCATCCTTTTCACAAGATCTTTTACATGATTTATATATTTAGTTAAAATACATTCAACCAGCTTAGATTTTCCTTAGATTTTTAGTGTATTACTTGAAAAGTGTTTTCATTAATATATGTTTCACAAACTCAGGCCTTAGAGAAGGCCTCAATTCATAGAGTGCACTTCTGTCTCTTCAGCAGCTCTAATCAAAACACTAAACCAGCTGTACCAGTCACTTTGGAACATCATGTTTTATAAAGATCAGAATATCAAGAGCAATGATGCAAATGACACAATAAACTAGACATGCATTAAATAGAGTTTTCATGTTACTTTGAAGGAGTTTTGGTTCCTTGCCCCTATTGCCTTTGGCTTTTGGCTTGCTTAGTTGGGGAAACTAAATATTCAACAATATTACTGATCAGCCTGCATTGACACCATTGTGAGACACCACTGAGCTGGACGATGACATCATGTTTTTGCTTCGAAACAAGTATTTTTTGTATTGAAAAAGCTCTATATAAATAAAGGTGACTTGACTTAACTTGATGATAAACCAGGTGATGATGGCTCGCCACCAATGAAGCCAAGAAAAGAGATCAAGAGGGGGTGACTTAACAAAAATGGAAGATGACCTAATGAACACCCATTGGTTGAGCAAAGTTGAGGGGTAATGTGACTGTAAAAAGGAGAGTTTTGACTGAGATTGTTAGATGTTCTGCAGGCATCTCCGTTTTGTTGTCTCCACCAATATAATCTAAGTTTTGGCATCTGGAACTCTGAGACTCGAGTGATTTCTTACAAAGAGGAGAAGACTTTTTCCATGACACAACCTTTTGCATTTTTGAGGCATTCAAGTGTTAAATTGGTTTAGGCCTATGGGCATTTATTTGTGAGTACATCTCATTTTAATGTACATCTATATAATTGAAAATAGACATCAGGTTTGTAATCCCAGCTGTTTAGTTCTCAAATTAATGTGCTGATAATCACAAAAACATTGGAAGTTCCATCAGCTTTACATTGTTTCATGTAGTTCATATGCAAAATGTTTATTTGTATATAAGCAAAAAGATAAGAATAAAGCTAGAGCCATGTTAAACATTGTTTGTTTATTATAGGGTCATAGAACATTGTTTGTATTTGTATATATTGAACACTCAGTATTGTACAGGGAGTGCAGAATTATTAGGCACGTTGATTTTCTGATCATATTTTTTTTCCAGGCACATTTGACCAATTCCAAACCACAGTAATCCTAATAACTACTATTGATTTAGTATTTAATAATGTATAAGTGATATATAATTGTTCATGAAGGCTGGAAATGAAAATCACCTTATATTCAGGTGTGCAGAATTATTAGGCATGTTTTCTTTTACAGATAAATTGAGCCAAAAAAGAGATTTAACTCCGACTGAAAAGTCAAAAAGTATTAAATGCCCATGAGAAGGATGCAATACTAATGCAATACTAGACATTGCAGTTAAGGCATGACCATTGGACAGTGAAATGCTCGTTGGGTCAGCAGGGTCAGACAAAAACAGGTGGTGAAGAAAAGACACCTGTTAACTGCAAAAGAATTAAGATTTAAGGTGAAGAATTAAGGGTGAAACCATCAGGAACCCTTTAGTCTCCAGCGCCACCATTTTCCAGAGCTGCAACCTACCTGGAGTCTCCAGAAGTGCAAGGTGTCAGGATCTCAGAGACTTCAGTTAGGTAAAGAATCCTAAAAAATGACCCCCACTAGATAAGAATCACAAGCTGAAGTGTTGTAAAATACATGAAGAAGGTTTTTTTATAGGCTTTATAGACAGATAGGTTGAGAGTGACTCTTGAAGGACCAGCACCACATCCTCTAGTACCACTGTTTGAAGAATTCATCTTCCAGAATCTGGCAGTACGTTTTGGGAGTTCATTTTAGTCCATCTCTGCAAAACGGACTTCAGGATGGACTAAAATGAACTCCCAAAACGTACTGCCAGATTTCAGAAGGGTTCCTGATGGTTTCATCCTTAATTCTTCACCTTAATTCTTAATTCTTTTGCAGTTAACAGGTGTCTTTTCTTCACCACCTGTTTTTGTCAGATCCTGCAGACCCAACGAGCATTTCACTGTCCAATGGTCACGCCTTAACTGCAATGTCTAGTATTGCATTAGTATTGCATCCTTCTCATGGGCATTTAATACTTTTTGACTTTTCAGTCTGAGTTAAATCTCTTTTTTGGCTCAATTTATTTGTAAAAGAAAACATGCCTAATAATTCTGCACACCTGAATATAAGGTGATTTTCATTTCCAGCCTTCATGAACAATTATATATCACTTATACATTATTAAATACTAAATCAATAGTAGTTATTAGGATTACTGTGGTTTGGAATTGGTCAAATGTGCCTGGAAAAAAAATATGATCAGAAAATCAACGTGCCTAATAATTCTGCACACCCTGTATTATGCTTTAGGCACTGAACAGGTTATCAGAAATGCCCATCCCCTTAACAGAGTTTACAGGCAGTTCATCATTGCTGTCAGTATAGGAAAAATATTGTCTGTCTTAATGGATTTATAATTAGTGCTTTCATTCCTAACTGACTATTAAAAATGCTGGTTTATATAGGAACCACACTGAATGAAGAGCGGCCACTTGAAAGAGGTGCCCTTGAGACTGACCAAACTTGCTGTCCTGCAGGAGAAAAAATAAGAACTTCAAAATTAGTGCCTAAACTCTAAGCTGAATCCTTATTAACTTGTTGTTGTAATATATATTACGTACTATTAGCATGACACCCAGTGTTTGTGATTCTTTTTGAAGATGTAAGACATGAAGCCAACCTCTCAGCCAAGTAAGAAAGTCCTTAAAGCAAAAATAACATTTTACTAAACACGTGTACAGCATCTGCTGTCTGCTCACAATAGCACTACTTCACCTACATTGGATGGAGAGTGAAAAACATGGTTTGGTAGGTAGGTACATATTTAACTTGCAATAATAACCCCGACTTCTTACAAAATAAACGAACTACTGAACTACCATCAAAATGAATAAGTAGCCTACATAAATATTTTATCATTTGGAAGAACTTAATGGACATTATACAGTTTAAAGGACAAAATACAATAAGTATAGTGGGGTTATGATAAATATGACACAATATATTTTAGGAAAATTATAAATTGCAATAGGAATACACATTCTCTAAAGGCTTTTTTTCTTTGAGCTTCTTTACAGAACGTGCTCATGTAAAGTGATATGGCCAGAGTCAGCTTTCTTATCCACACAGCCATTAACTTTTTATTAATGGCCATTACAAGTTTGCATCAAAAATCAATTAAGTTTTTAATAGATTGTTTACATATTCAAAACATGTACATCCTTTTTATAAGGATTATTATAATTGCGTGCACAATTTAATTCAAAATAGCAAAATTCTGTTTTTAATAATGAAACGGAGAAAAAATTACACTCTTAAAAGAGCAAATTTTAGAGTTAAACTTACCTCTCATAATCAATCATAGTAACATGGCTGCCTTTGCCTCATCCAAAGAGGTGCTCTAATAATCAACCTGAGACATCCTACGACACACCAGATGTAAACATTTTCTGCGATCGACTGTTTTGACCTGAGCTATTCCGGCACGTATTGCATCGGAGTTTGATTTTTATAGACTGGGGATTGTGCTAACGTAGTCGTTTAGCCGGAGCTGAAACAAATTGAGGATGATAATTTGTCTTTGCCTGTAAACCAGCTATTTATTCCACAGGTTGTGACCTTTGGCAGGTAATGTAAAATTAAATTAAATATTTATGTGAAATATAATTTCACAAAGTGTCCGGTGGATTTTTGTTTGTCTTGGGCTTTGGTAATGATTTTAGCTTGTGTTATTAGCTGCTTTAGCTGCTAACGAAAAATAACAGCTATATATCGTTATTATATCAGGCTTATTGTGTGCATTCAAGCAGTTCATTCTTGTTCTATACCAGGTTGCAAACGAAAATAAAATGTTTTGCTACATTTGTTTTGTTTTTAAACGCTTGTATAAATAAAATTAAAGACTAGAGCTTAAATTGAGTTTAGTTTAAAACAGACAGGACAGTATAGATGTTCAATATCTGGCATAACATAAAAACGTCAAAACTTGTTACCAAATTAGTATGTCAGAACACTGCTTGAAAATAACATTTAATATACTTTATTTTATCAATCTGACCTGATTTGGACGTTTTGGGTTAAAATAATTATATTGGTTGGAAACACAGAATGTCTATCCCTACATGCCAACTAAAATAACATGGTTATTGATTTTTATCTTATTTATGTTTCAAGCTTTCCTGTTTGTTATCTAGTTTGTCTAAATTGACTAAATTATAGTTTGGATCTTTAGTGTGAATGCTGTTTTTTTCTCTCTCTCCATAAATCAACAATATAGACAATATAGATTTAAGCCATCATATATCTTATATCAATCATAACTAAAATAATGATCAGAATTTCTATATTTCTACATCCTTTGAATACAGTATATTTTAGCTATCCTAATCATTTAGTAGTTAATAATTTATTCACAGAAACTTGTCTTAGTGTAAATAAAGTATTATTTATGTAACTAAATGCTCTTAGATCGATTGATTATCAGTAAAAACGTGCAACAAAAAATAACAACAAACTACAGATTCCAAAGTGGAATCTTGTGTGTGTGTGTGTGTGTGTGTGTGTGTGTGTGTGTGTGTGTGTGTGTGTGTGTGTGTGTGTGTGTGTGTGTGTGTGTGTGTGTGTGTGTGTGTGTGTGTGTGTGTGTGTGGAGAAAAGTAATTTCTACATAGTTTCCTTTTACTCTTTACCTCTAAAAATAAACATATGGGTGGAGACGGTGAGACTGTGTTACTAATAATTCACAGCTGTCAGATCTTAAATTAGAATAGAAAAATGAGAGGGGTGAGCCACAATTTTTTTTTTTTACCCTTCATAGTGAATGGATGTGCAGGTAAAGGGTGTCAAAAGATATTCTTTGAAAGATAAGCTTCCAAACTTGCTGGAGATGGACATTGTCTGTCATGTATGCAATATCACTATATATATATATATATATATATATATATATATATATATATATATATATATATATATATATATATATATATATATATATATATAATTTTTTTTTTAATTACATTAACATTATCTAGCTAATTGGTTATTTAAATATATCAAGTCAACTGATAAATGGGCACCATTTGGTGGATTTACTTAAATAATTAGTAGATAATAAAAAGGGCCAATCCGTCTCAAGTGGAGGTTGTTTGACCATTATTTAACTTTTTTGAGTGATTATCTCTATTTTTTTGGTGGTGTTATGTTACTTGGTTTAACCACTGCGGACGACTTTGTGTCATGGCGCACAATACATTTGGGATATACATGGGATATCTTATTCCAGCTGGTTGATCTCTAGATCACATGGTTGGATCACATTCGTGTTCCTTACACAGAAGTCCAAATGTAATGATTGTTCAAAATGTCACTTTTCGGTTCAGTTCATAAAGGTGTAAATTCTATTTTTTCCATACCTAAAATGGATAGTGGATAGTGTGTCATCAGAACATTTTAGATTTCGGCTTCTGAGTTTATTCTTACGTGTTTGGATTGATAGTCATTGTTAATGTTTTTCTCTTAGGATGTCAGGATGGCAAGTGGCCCTGGCTTGCCGGACAGCCTGGTGCTGGAAATCTTCTTGCATCTCCCTCACGAGGCGGTTCTGAGTGCTGGGTTTACCTGCCGTCAGTGGTTTGCCGTGTCGCGGGATGAGTTCCTCTGGAGGGAGCTCTTCTACAGCTACTACCGCATCCCGCGCTCTGTGCCTCGCCACCCAGGTACTGCAGCTGCACCTAGAGATGCTCCGATCAGCATTTTTGGGGCCGATCACCGATTACCGATAACCAAGATCATGATCTGCCGATTGCCGATCACAGAATGGCAGGGGAATGGCAATCTTTTATCTATAATCTTGCAGAGTTTGCACCATTTGTAGAAATGAAACTAACTCTAAATTAACTGAGTCAAGATCTTGAAGAACCACCAAGTGTTTATTTTAGAAAATGAGATAACTTAAGGCTACTGTAGGCCATCTTTCCCAAATAAATGTACATAATTATATCACCTAAATATTTGATCATGCAGTGCATTTTTGTTTTTAAAAACAATTTTTCAGGTAGGTCTAACATTAGTATTGAGGTAAGAAATACTAAAGATATTTAATAAGAAATCAAATGTAAATTAATATTGGTCTTCCCTGAATAAATTAAATTAGATTAATCCTTACACTTAAGGTTGCAAAAGTTAGTCATTCAAGAGCAGTGAGTTTCATAAAGGTTCATCAAACAACACAAGACAAAGAGAAACTCAGAGACAGCAGCAGTTTATTCGACAGCTGTCACTTTAAGAGCGAACACGGTTACAGTTACATGCAGTTGCACAAACATTCACTCACGAGTCACAACGGGGTTTACATGCACACTCGTCAAGACGGTAATTTAGTACATACATTTGTGTGCAGTGTTGGGCATGTTACTTTAAAAAAGTAATTAGTTATAGTTACTAGTTAGTTCTTACAAATAGTAACTGAGTTAGTAACTGAGTTACATCATTATAAAAGTAACTAATTACCAGGGAAAGTAATTACTGCGTTACTTTTTTTCTTTCTTTCCAAATGTTCAAATATGTCAAATAACTTGGATGCCCCCAATATTAGATATGTTAAATGAATGAATTGGACACTAAATAGAATAAAGTATTATTATAAAACATTGTACATTAATGTGTACTATTGTAATGTTGCTGTGGGACAATGTGAGAGACAAATATTGTGTAAATATTATCAGTACTATACTTTCCTTTGGTAGTGGAGCTCACGTTATCACCTGGGTTTTTATTTTTTGCGATTTGCGAAAAGCTACCTTTGAAGTCGTTGGACCATCGCTGAATGTGCATATGCGTGTGCGTCATAGGTGTGTGTGTGTGTGTGTGTGTGTGTGTGTCTGTGAACCATAGACCGTGAAAAAAATAGGTGTGAACTCAACCTATCAACTTCAACGTTGTCTTCCACCCACCAATCATCATCAGTTATGTGTACCACCGCACCCACCCCCAACACGCATGGCTGGTGCGCGCGCACACGCACACACGTTGCAGGTCCGACTGACAGAGAGCCTGTTCGGATGAAAATCGCTTCTGTGAGCTCAATTATAGTAACGCGACTAACGCCGCATTTTTTTCCTCAGTAACGCTAACGGCGTTGTAACGTGAGAAACAGTAATTCGTTTGATTACTCGTTACTGAAAAAAATAATTCCGTTAGTAACGCCGTTTATCTGTAACGCCGTTATTTCCATCACTGTTTGTGTGTATCTGACCATTTCAGCGCAATTTGTACTCGCAAGCTTTTTTTGTGTGTGTGTGTGTGTGTGTGTGTGTGTGTGTGTGTGTGTGTGTGTGTGTGTGTGTGTGTGTGTGTGTGTGTGTGTGTGTGTGTGTGTGTGTGTGTGTGTGTGTGTGTGTGTGTGTGTGTGTGTGTGTGTGTGTGTGTGTGTGTGTGTGTGTGTGTGTGTGTGTGTGTGTGTGTGTGTGTGTGTGTGTGTGTGTGTGTGTGTGTGTGTGTGTGTGTGTGTGTGTGTGTGTGTGTGTGTGTGTGTGTGTGTGTGTGTGTGTGTGTGTGTGTGTGTGTCCAGACCGTGCGCGCGAGTGCTGAGCGGTTTGAACACTGGCAAGACTTAAAAATAAATGCAAATGATAAACTTTAGTGACGATGCGACACTGCCTCGATTGTGCAAAGTGGCAAATCCTGTGTCAACTGTGCAGCTCGATTTTAGTGCACATGCGATGCGCTGATGTGAAGCCATTTGAGCATTTTGAAAGGGAGAGAGAGAGCGCGCGCACGCGGTGATTCACGCGCGCTGTTTGTGAACTTACGTCCCACAGAAAGTTTTCAAATGACTGCGTAAGTTATTTAATATAGAAATATGAATTGTTCCTCACCTTCTTCAGCATTATAATAATTTTACCCGCGCTGGAAAGAGAATGAGACTGTGTCGCTGCATATCATGCCCTAGCTCTCACGGCAGGCACGGGTTTTATGTGTCGTCAGCATGCGATCGGTTCATGAGATCGGCCTTTTTGGAGACCGCCGATAAATCATCCCAAAGCGATTATCGACCGATCGAGATCGGTTGCCGATCAATCGGAGCACCCCTAGCTGCACCACAGTCAATGCATTCATATGTAAATTATAGTAGCACACACTTTCACATCTGTGAAGAACAGCTAAAGTGGAATTTATACGTATGGCATTTAATAATAGGGTTGTGCCGATATACATGCGGCATAAATAGGGTATAACTGTAAAGAACCTGTAAGTCATTTATAAAAGTGTTATTGACATTATGCCAGAGCTGTCCTGGTCGCTGTCTGCCATTGTCTGTGATGTTTGATTACTGTAGTATTTACTAGTAAATAGTAGGGATGGGCATTTTTGTCAATTTCTCATTTCGATCATCGATAGGTCTCAAAAACGAGTACTCGGGGGCGGGGCATGTCCGTCATTGAGATAATGAAAACTATTATGAAAATGGTTGTTGACAAATACAAACGTGACATGAAAACAGGTATATGAAAACATGAACATATAAAACAAAAAATAACTGCTAGATTATGATGCATAAATGTCTTTGAAAAAGAAACATCTTTATAAAATGACCGTCTCAAATAACCAAGTCAGTAATATCGAGCATTGCCTTTGAGCTGAAACTGAAATAACACCACCCTGCAGAGCTTGCTAGCTGGTTAATAAACTCAACCAAACGCACCCTATATCAATATTAATATGAAGATTATTATGAACCTATTACGACATAAATCAACACAAAAGGACGTGAATGCGCACGTGAACTTCAGCGTACTAGATTTTACAGGCGAAGGGTTTGAAATATGGAACATTTTGAATGCGCTCTTCCCTTAAAGGTCCCATGGCATGGCATTTTTCTATTATTTTATAATGTTTCCTGAGGTGTACTTATATTGTTAGTATGACTTTTACATCATAAAATGTCATAATTTAGAAATAAAAGGCATTTTTTCTATACTGCTGTTTGCCCTGTGGCTGAATGCCCTGCTTCAAGAGGCGTGTCTGCTGTGAGACTTCAGTAAAACGCCCACTGTTGTGATTGGCTGACATCTTTGCATTTTAAATGAGCGGAGGGGGCGTGGTTTAACTTGGTCTACGAGGCACGAGCAGGCACGAGCTGCTGCCAGAGAGACGGATGGACCTGAGTTCACTTCACATCAGTTCTCAGCATGTCTGAACTGTAGTAGTTACTGCATATACTTCAGGTTATTAGTCTATTTCTAGTCGGAGGGATTGTCACTCATGTCAGAAAGTTAGTAACTTTAGTAAATTATGGATCAGCGCTGACTGGAGACGCGAACCGTTTAGAACGATTCAGTCCGATTTGGTGAAGTGATTCGGTTCACTAAAAAGAACCGGTTCAAAAGAAAGATCGTTCGCGAACCGGACATCACTAATGTACCAGAGACTGAGCTCAGCGATTGCTAACAAAGTTATTTATAGTAACTACTGAGTTATGAGAGCGCTGTCAGTCAGCGTGAGTTTATTGTGTTTGTATCTGAGAGTTCTGAATAAACACGAGTCCCAGTCACGTCTTCATCATTATTACCAACTTTGTAACACATGCAAAGTACCATTACAGCTGTCGAGATGAACGAGTTATGAGTAAGTGTTGATAATAACATTATTTTTAAAATAAAATAAAAGCGTCAGTGACGCGCGTTGAGTACACAGCGCAAACAAAGACACAACAGCAGTAATCGAATGTAATCCAGTTTATTGTGGGGCTAGGCTGGCTAGCCCGGATATGCTCACGCTTAACGTTACCCCACTTCTGCTTAATCTCACGCCGCGTTTGGTGCCTCCGCTGTGGGCCAGATGCAGTACTGGGGGTCGGGGATGTTGGAGGCCACCGGCCAGTGCAGAGCTTCGGCGTGTGTGAGGCCGATGTTGAGCAGAAACTCATGACTGTATGCACATTGTAGAACCGATAGACGCGACGAGGACGTACAAAAACACTGACTCACAAGATAGAAAACACTGTTCTGTCAGGAGAGAGAGAAGCCGCAGCGTGTGCACGAATAATAAATAATTAGCTACACATCAGAAATCACTGATCACAGATCAGAAGGAACTGAAGAAAGACTTCTGTTTTCATTTGTACATCCAAACACTGAGAAACTGCCAGCATTCACTCGTTCACAACCCATGATCTCTCGAGCGTTTGCATGGGCATGGCAGATTCTCTGGGCGGAGGAAAGGGAGGAAACCGTTCCTGCTTGGACGTCAAACCAGGAGACTTCAGGATTGGCTCGTCTGGCCTGTCATTTTCTCAAAGGCAGAGAGAGACAGCCAGAACTCGGTTTTACACCGATCAACATTTCTATCCACTTGGGGACAATATTCAGGCTAGGGGAACTCATATTAATGTTGAAATACCTCATAAAATGAAAATTTCATGCCATGGGACCTTTAACAACGCTGATACACGGACAACGAAAGCACACAGAAACAACATTTTATTAAAATCGTGTTCTTATTATAATGCTTTGACAGATTGACTCTTCACATCATGCACTTAATTTTATTATTCATGATCGAAGCGTTTACAGACATCACTGCGCGTTTTCGAACTCATAACGAAAAACAACTTTAAATAAACTAGGTCTACTGTTAAAAAATACGAGAACAGTAGCCTTTAGCACTACTGCATTTCTAATATCAAAGATTCTGAGAAAGAAATAGCCTATCTAAAAAGATTATGACTGTCTCTAAACCATCATGTCGAGCATGAAATATGCGTTTGAGCTGAAACTGAAGAGAATGAAAAACAGACGGTATAACGGCAGCGCTTTGATAGCTTATTAAGCTCAACCAAACGCTTCTTATATTAGATTAATCAGATAGACAACATAAAAGTAATCTTACAACGTGCATCTGCAGAAAAGGACGCGAATGCGCACATGAACTTCACGCGCTAGTCTGAGTGTTCTCGCTAGTTTCTCTGTGGATCAGCTGATACACGGGGAACTAAGCACAGATCATTTACAGCATTCTATTTCCATCGTGTTCTTATTATAATGCTATGTAGGCTATCAGTATGACAGATTGGCGCTGCACATCTTGCACTAAACATTCAATGATCACAGTGATTCCAGACATCACTGCAGTGCACGCCTCAGTTTCACTTTATTTCGCCGCGGTCAGGAGGCGTGCTGTATAACGCTAACCAATAAGACCTCCGGTACCACGCAAAACGACGCAATAACCAATAAAAAAGAGACAAATATATTTTTTTCAGGGCGATCATTGTTCTCATGATCGATGATCGCGGTCACGTTCGAGTACTCGATTACTCAACCACTGTTGCCCATCCCTATTTCATGCTCGACATGATGGTTTAGAGACAGTCATATTCTTTTTAGATAGGCTATTTCTTTCTCAGAATCATTGACATTAGTAATGCAGCAGTGCTATACTGTTCTCGTATTTTTTAACAGTAGACCTAGTTTTTTTAAAGTTGTTTTTCGTTATGAGTTCGAAAACGTGCAGTGATGTCTGTAAACGCTTCGATCATGAATAATAAAATTAAGTGCATGATGTGCAGAGTCAATCTGTCAAAGCATTATAATGAGAACACGATTTTAATAAAATGTTGTTTCTGTGTGCTTTCGTTGTCCGTGTATCAGCGTTGTTAAGGGAAGAGCGCATTCAAAATGTTCAGTTTCAAACCCTTCGCCTGTAAAATCTAGCACGCTGAAGTTCACGTGCGCATTCACTTCCTTTTGTGTTGATTTATGTCGTAATAGGTTCATAATAATCTTCATATTAATATTGATATAGGGTGCGTTTGGTTGAGTTTATTAACCAGATAGCAAGCTCTGCAGGGTGGTGTTATTTCAGTTTCAGCTCAAAGGCAATGCTCGATATTACTGACTTGGTTATTTGAGACGGTCATTTTATAAAGATGTTTCTTTTTCAAAGACATTTATGCATCATAATCTAGCAGTTATATTTTGTTTTATATGTTCATGTTTTCATATACCTGTTTTCATGTCACGTTTGTATTTGTCAACAACCATTTTCATAAGTTTTCATTATCTCAATGACGGACATGCCCCACCCCCTGCACATGCCCCGCCCCCCAGTACTCGAGTACCCGTTTTTGAGACCTATCGATGATCGAAATGAGAAATTGACAAAAATGCCCATCCCTAAAATATGTGTTTGAGCTGAAACTGAAGAGAATGAAAAACAGACGGTATAACGGCAGCGCTTTGATAGCTTATTAAGCTCAACTAAACGCTTCTTATATTAGATTAATCAGATAGACAACATAAAAGTAATCTTACAACGTGCATCTGCAGAAAAAGACGCAAATGCGCACATGAACTTCACGCGCTAGTCTGAGTGTTCTCGCTAGTTTCTCTGTGGATCAGCTGATACACGGGGAACTAAGCACAGATCATTTACAGCATTCAATTTCCATCGTGTTCTCATTATAATGCTATGTAGGCTATGACAGATTGGCGCTGCACATCTTGCACTAAACATTTAATGATCACAGTGATTCCAGACATCACTGCCGTGCACGCCTCAGTTTCACTTTATTTGTTCTTTATGTTCTCATGATCGATGATCGCTGTCACGTTCGAGTACTCGATTACTTGACCACTGTTGCCCATCCCTAGTAAATAGTAGGCTTCCAGCTACTTAATTTAATTAATAAAAACAACCATATTATTATTTTTTCTTTTTCATTTCATTTCTATGAAAAGATTTCCCACAAATTATGTGTTATGTATTTTCTGGTAATCAAATGAAGACATAAGACATTAATTTAATTTATCTTTTAATTTAATTAAACTTTTTTTGTCAAACAAAGTGCTGCACAGCTGAGCTTTAAATGGTTCAAATTAAAACATGAAGAAAAATTGTAATTTATAAAAAAAAAATCTTGAAAAAATAAAGTTTTGCTAATTTATTATTATTACAATAAGTGTTAGTATTATTTTTAAGTTGAGACGTATCTAAATTCTACTGTACAACAGTAATTTATTTGTCAAGTTAGCCGGACTTTTATTTTGACGGGTTGCCATGAGTTTGAGTTTCTGTGTGTTTATGATATGACGGTAGTTTTTCTCAAATGAAACGGTAAAATGCTCATGAAGTGAGTCAGTGGCTCTGGATATGATGTTCGTGCGTTCATGTCCTCATATGAGAGGCAGAGATGGAAACATGCGACCGTCGTGTGTGTGTGTGTGTGTGTGTGTGTGTGTGTGTGTGTGTGTGTGTGTGTGTGTGTGTGTGTGTGTGTGTGTGTGTGTGTGTGTGTGTGTGTGTGTGTGTGTGTGTGTGTGTGTGTGTGTGTGTGTGTGTGTGAGGTAAACCCATAGACTGTAAACCGCGCGTCTACGCATTCATTCGCACAGAGACACGCATGATTCATATTTAAATGGTCTTTTCGCGGTTTAATATTCACAGACACTAGTCTATATCACTATGCGTTCTCAGGTACCGAAATTTGGTACCGATTGATTTAATGTGAATCGGTACTCGGTAGTACCGACGTAATTCGGTCGGTGCCCTTAAAAATACCAAGTTCGGTACCCAACCCTAATCGTGACCGACATCATGATGGAGCGCCACCATCGTGATGCCATGCTCCCCGTTGCGAGTCTTGCAAGTGTGACTCAGACTAATCCTAGTCTCTTCTATAGTTAACCTAAAAACTTTGCAGGGATTGCTCTGTAAATTAAATTGAGAATATAACTAATGCATATATGCTATTTTAAATAGGGATGCACCGAATCCAGATTTTTGGGGTTCGGCCGAATACCGAATCTACTGGTTAAGATTCGGCCGAATCCGAAACCGAATACCGAATCCTACTCCCATCCGCAGTCCATTATCAGAGTAAACACATTAATGAAGTTAACAACGTCAACAGCAGTGTAGGGATGCTATTGACCATTATCTGTTTTGGTCAAGTTTACTAAAGTAAACATTGTCGTGTATGTTCTTCTCGACGCTATTTCATGATGGTTTATAGAAAAATTACCCCGAGTCGTCCTCTGTCGTTTCAAAGAACAACCCAACGGAGAGCGCAGGAGGCGCGCGCTAGGGTTGTGCCGACATCAAGATGGAGCGCCACCATCGTGATGCCACACCCCCGTTGCGAGTCTGTTGTGTGCGACACACACTAATCCTCTTCTATAGTATTAGTTAAACTAAAAACTTAGCAGGGATTGCTCTGTAAATTAAATTGAGAATATAACTAATGCATATATATGCTATTTTAAATACTGTAGTCTATGCCAGATATATAGCCTACATTTTGAAATCATTTGAGGCTGAAACATCCATAAGCATGCGTGTTTATTTTAGCACTTCCGTCAGTGAAACAACACAGCCTATAAAACAAAAAAGATTTTCAGTAAATAATGGTAACCTCAAGAATATATGAAAATTAAATATTAGTTAGAAAAATATTTGATTCATACTATTTCCCCGCAAAGATGCGTCATATAGGCCTACCGCTCTGCGCTTTGAGAGGAATAGGACACTGAATAGACACCTTCTTGAATATCTTCGTCTTCATATGTTCTACTGATGTTGCAAAGCAACACTTGTTGTAAAAGGTCTGAAGAGCGGATTTTATTTTCCACAGGGTCAAGACATTTAGGCAATGTTTGATTATTCACTGCCAGAGAAAACGAAACTAAAATAACCGGCGTGTGTGAAATGCGCTGTTCAAATAAACCAAACTTGACGCGCCTTACCAAGTTTAATAACAAGAACAAACTGTGTTAAATAAAATTTGAAGTAAAAAGGTATTCGTCTTACAGTGTTTTTATACTTTCTCACAGTAAAGGATGTGAATAGTTATAATATACTTAATTATAAGCAAACGAAAGGAAGAAACTTTTATAATCCCCTGCGAACATGGGTGCGATGTGAGTGAAGATTTGGGAAAAGAAACGAGATGTCCATGTCCATTGGGATAAAATCGACTACTAGGCCTATTGTTCAAATTCACGGAAAATCGAGTGACCATATCCAGATCGCAAAACAGAATGAAAAAGTGCTATCTGACCATTATTTCCTTTCTAGGCTAAACAAAGCTTTGTGCTTCACTCCTGTGGTAATATTCACGTGAAACAGCATTCACATACAAAACACTGGGTTACTTTTTTTAAAAGTAGAAAATAGTATTTATGTAAAGAGATATATTAAAATAAAAAGAGCTCAAGTGGAAGGAACCCATTTTTTCCCCCTCACGTGCAACCTAGCGGATTAATCATTATTTGGGTTAGTAAAAATAACGAAATGATGGTTTTAAGAGAATAGTATATATGTAAAGATATATAGTATATTATCTACCTATTTACCTAATTCCGGTTCTTCAAAGCTTACGGATTCAGTGTATTTTCGTTTTGTCATCTTAATTTGGTAATTATTTAAGTGAAAAATATTTATTGTAGGCCTATATATTTAATTAATTTTATTTATATTTTATCTGATCTATAGATCTATAGGCTGTTTGCACGGTAAAATAAAATACATTTTGGCTGCTGTCTGTAGATTCCTTCATGCACAACTCGTATTCTCTTGGATGTTTCGTATGCAAATGTTTTAACAGCGGCTGTTGTTTAGGGTCCTTGTCATCATGAGACAAATCGGCATTGCAAATTGAACGCGTAGCTCAACTTGAATCGCCTTCTTTTGACTTAAAGTATACTGCCACGTTTTCTGTTCATGAGTTCCATTTTCACTTTCAACAGCGGCGTCATTACGTTCGACCAGCAGGGCGCGCATAGTGCAAGCCTATAGTGCGAACCCTGGATTCGGTGCATCCCTAATTTTAAATACTTTAGTCTATGCCAGAGATGTGTGTTAGTTTGTGAAAATACCGTGTCAGGCAGGCTACACAAATATTGATCTTGACATTGTTAGCCTCTTGTCTTTTTTACATGTCTTACACTGTACATTTAACTTAAAGCTACACTGTGTGATATTTTCCCCCATCTAGTGGTGAAAAGGTATATGACCATCCAGTGAATTTTAGTTTCTGTTCCTCTCAATTCCGATTTCGTTTTAACTCCTACGGTGGCCGATTTAGTCCAAGATTAACATGGCTTCCAGCTCGACCTCGTCCACATTCGACACGGTGCCTGTGGGATATTCTGTGCGCAGTGGGACCGTTGGAACTCAACTGGCCTAATTATTCGGCTAGAAAGAACTGCAGCTAATCCAGAGTGAACTTTGATGATAGTAATGTTTATTCAGTCATCCAATTGCAAGGCATAAACAGGTTTGCGTGGATATGTACATAAATGTGGTTTCTGTGAGAGAACAAATAAGGATGGTAAATATACATACACAGTTAAGAACTGTATAACTATACTTATAAGTTACATTTGTATAATGTAACCGTAAACCAGAGCTTATTGTACCATATATGGGCGCTAAATGCAGCTGCATTAAAAGGAGCGGAGCTGCCGCTGCTGCTGCTAACAAGCGGTGTCGGGTTGCAAAAGTGTGTGCACCGCTTTAACGTTAGCACTGCAGTGCGCTCTGTATAACAATTGTTAATATGCCGATCAGACCTGATGCATATTTCCATCAACATACATTACAAGCAAATATTTTCTATAAACGAATAAACATTGTTGATAACAAAATAGGTGAGCATTATGCTATTGTATGTTGACACAAAAATACTTCTGAGGTGACATCAACTGAATTACGTGATGACACACTCTGAAACACATCTACAATGACAATAACTATTATTACTTACGGAGTTATTAACGCACAGAAATACCACACAAGGAAAAACAGACTTTTGAGGAATAAACAAGCCAGGAAAACTCCATATAACTCTGTTACTGGAGCTGCTGAGATGAAAACTCTCTGCACATGCACCAGACAAGTCTGAACAAGTTGACGCGCATATGCGCGAGGCAGAGAATTTTGTACAGTGCCATCAAGTGTTAAAACCGGTTAAAACGCCAAAGGCGAAGCTTGAATTTACGGGTATGTCCCTCTTTGGCTAATGTACTTTCAAGATGGAGGGGCAACATGGCGACCACCGTTAGATCCCATTACCTTATGTATTTTCAATGGCATATTATAAACTTACGAGAATACTTTATTACTTGAAAGAAGTAAATATACATTAATGAGCACATATATTTTTGAAAGAACTAAGTGTTTTTAGCTTAGAATAGACTAAAAAAGTTACACAGTGTAGCTTTAAAATATGTAATTTTGTACAAGAAAATAACCCTAATTAATGAATTATTAGCAGCCTATTGTAGTGTCTCAGGAAATCTTGCTCATTGTCACAATTTAAGATAATCCCAGACTTCAGCAAACGTCAAATAACTTTTGTCTGGTGGTTAAAACTGTTGTGAATTTCCTTTTCCTCGTTTGAAAAAGAGACATGGAGACTTGGATAGGTTCTTCAGCAGGATTCTTTAATGAGAAAATGTGCTGTCTTTCGGCTGAGGTTATCAAGTCTAATTAAAAAGTTCATTGTATTTTATCTACATTTTAGGGGGAGGGATTATACAGCAGGGGAGGAGACATTCAAACAAAGGAATGCAATTGTTGTGTAGGTAAAGGACACACCTCAGACATAACGGTGTGACCCGTCCTAATTCAATCATCATAACAGTGTCATTCAAATGCATAGATGCTAATCCAATCACTCAGGCAGTATTGCTCTAAACTTGTCATGGTAAATAGTCAGGAAATGCATAAAGACAAAATACTTAATTTCTCAAACACTTACACAGCCTGACGTAATCTCCTTAGAATTTCCTCAAGTTTACTTAAAAATGTAAAACACAATATAGATAATGTTTTCAGTTATATTCTATTACACTGGAACCTAGATATAACAATTTATAAATTTATAATCCTACAATACTCTTAAAGACAATTTGCCTTGGCCATAATGTCAAATCAAATGAAATAATGAAGGTGATTCTGATAACACACATTTATTAAAACACAGAAGAACAACAAATCAAGAACAAGAAAACGGGAAAAACACTTCACTTACATTTCACTTATAATTAGCAGCACAATTAACTTTTTGTCATCCAAAGCATAGCATAGGCTACAAAATAAATTATGTTATTGAAATATTGTAAAGTGGTCATATGAACTACACGAATGAATGTTTGAAAAACATGCAAAAGCAAAATTGAATAGCTCCATAACGCATTGCGAAAAGTGAGCGCAACCTATTCGAAAGCGCGGATGAGTCATTAGTTGGGTTAGTAAAATAACGAAATTAAAGTTTTTTTATTAGAAAAAAATATTTATGTTAAGAGATATAGTAAAATAAAAATTGCTTAAAAGTGCACTACTCTTCTTAAGTGGAAGAAAGCTATTTTTCCCCCTCACGCAACCTATTGGAAAGTGCGGATGAGTCATTAGTTATGTTAGTAATAACGAAATTATAGTTTTTAAGTAGAAAATAATATTTATGTAAAGAGATATATAGTAAAATATATCCTTCAACATACCCCCGCCGGCGAAATCATCGTCCATCAGGATGTTTTACTGTAAAAAATCATCAACTGCCAATTTAGGGGACATCGCCCAACCCTATTTAATAATCAACTTAATAGTAAAATACATGTGACAATGCCTAAAGTTTTCCCAATTAACAATGCCAATTTCTGCGTGTGTGCAGCGGCTGTGTCGTGGTACAGGGAGTTCAAGCGGCTGTATGACTGTATCCCCTGTGTGGAGGTTCAGACTTTGAAGGAACATCATGATCAGGTCCTGCATTTGGCCTTCTCTCACCGTGGACATCGCTTCTCTTCCTGCTCCAAAGACTGTACTGTTAAGGTAAGACTGCCTACTGCAGTTCCTTTAAAGCTACACTGTGCAATATTTTCCCCCATCTAGCGGTTAAAAGGTATATGACCATTCAGTGAATATTAGTTTATCTTCCTCTCAATTCCGATTTCGTTTTAACTCCTACGGTGGCCGATTTAGTCCAAGATTAATATGGCTTCCAGTTCGATCTCGTCCACATTCGACATGGTGCCATCGAGTGTTAAAACGCGAAAGGCGAAGCTTGAATTCACGGGTATGTCCCTCTTTGGCTGATGTACTTTCAAGATGGAGGGGCAACATGGCGACCGGCATTCGAACCCAGTACCGTATGTATTTTCAATGGCATATTATAAACTTACGAGAATACTTTATTACTTGAAAGAAGTAAATATACATTAATGAGCACATATATTTTTGAAAGAACTAAGTGTTTTTAGCTAAGAATAAACTAAAAAAGTTACACAGTGTAGCTTTAAGGCAAGTCATGACACTCGGTGGCCATCTTTGAAATGCTATTCCAGTTATTTCAGTTATGCAAGTTCAGCTCCTCTCTCCTTGAATGGGGAAACATCAAATTCTCCTAAGCTTCTCTTCAAGCTTACAATTCAATTTCATATTACAAAATAAATTTCATATATCACCAATACAATCTGTCATAAATTTTATTTCTAAACACTAAAAAAACAAAAAAAACAGCATTTTTCAGGCTGGACCAGCAAATCAGAGCACTGATTGTTTCTATAGAAACCAGAGCTTCTAAAGGCAACTGCAGTGACCAATTGGAGATAAATCTTATTCACAGCAGCTCCATATTTGATTTTTAACGGGAATAAAAGCGTGATAAAAGAGTCTTTGAAGTATAGACATACATCCCTTCAGTAAATTCTACTAATGTGTTTTTGATTGTTCTGTTGACGAAACACTGCAAAAATATCTTTCCAAGAAATTTCAGTAGACAAAAAACTCCAGAGAATATGAGCTGTGGAAAATTGTAAGTGATCTAGAAGATTTGTACAGCTTTTTACAGCAGATGCCATTGAAAACCCAGTAAGTCTATCCCTCACAGCCTCGCTTTTAGGGCTGAACGATTTTGGGAAAAAATCGAATTGCGATTTTTTTTTTTTAACCAATGTTGCGATTGTGATTTAATATGCGATTATTTTTTTAAACTCTTTATCTTCTGTATTATTCAACAATACATCATTGTATAGTAATGGTGGAAATCTTTAATTGGTACCTCACGATCCGATTCCGATTCTGGGAGTCACGATCCGATTCCAAAACAATTCTTGAACTTTTTCCTAATTAATTAAGCTTATTAATTTATTAAAAACTTTAAAAAAAAATTATGATATTTGTAATTATAAGCTTTTTAAAATAACTAGGACATAAACTAATATAGCTGCAAAACATAAGCTAGTAAATCATAAAGAGGAACAAGAAAACATATTACAAGCAATGAACAAAGAGTGCTTTCAGTATTTAAGAGTGTCTGAACTGTGTGATTTTTCTCTCTCTCAGCTTTACTGTTGTTTGATTATTAATCATGACATCATCATAGACAGCGGGAGACCTGCGTTCACACTAATGCACAGATCTCTTTTTTGAAATATAAAATGTTTTTGCCCTGTCTGTTTAATTCATTAACTTCTTAACCCGCACCGGTTCGTGGACGGGGGGGTTGACGGAAGTGGGGGGGTGTGTACTTTTATTTACTTTTGTTTTATACAAAATATTCAATCAACTATCACAAACTATGCATCATTTGAAAGCTAAAACACTCAAGATTCATGTTCTGAACTTGTTTTTGCAATAAATACACCAGAGAGGAAAGGGTTAAATGAAACGCTAAAGGACCGTCCATGTAAACATTAGCATAATATCAGCGTTACTCATCTTTCATCTCCTGTCGTTCAGATCAGATCGGACGAATCCAATAAACACCCGCATACATCTCTGTGTAAGAGTCCACTCTTCAAAATGCATCCCACTTTTTAATCCAAAACAACGAAAAAATAGGGAAAAAACTAAAAATCCTCCGTTGTTTGCAAGAGAGTTTTGAGTTAGCGTGATCAATCATTTCCATTTTCAATGAAATATCGATTCTATTCCGTGTCTGGCAAACTCCCCCTGCTAGAATAGTTTCTCCCACGTGCAATGCTTCAACCCTCGTCTCTCTCCTTCAATCAGAGACTCTTCTGGGATGCATCATATAGAGGAAGTGCCTTACAGGCTTGGTGAGCTGTCAATCATTGCGCCCATGGTTTTCGTTGGATAAAGGCACTCGGTGCCCAGCCAATGCCTTTTCAACAAAGGTTTGATTGATGGACTTAGTAACCAATCAAAAGGCATTATCTTGCGCAGTTTGCGTAAGTAGGCTTTGGTGAATACTGTTTGTGCGCTGGCTGCACGTTCTCCATGGCGCAACTGCAGTGGAGCGCGCTGTCTCTGTCTGACGCTTCCCATCAGCTAAATGAGTTTTTTACACTTTGTAATCTCTGTAAATAGTTGCTTTAGTTTTTCAGTAACTGTTTATCCATTATAATTAGTAGTATATTGCAGTTTATTGCAGATTTATTTGAATGAAAAACTACTCTTTACAATAGCAAATGTTCTGAAATAAATGGCCTTTTTGAAATGACGCCTAGACTTTTCTTGACATAAAAGCTCACAGAAGCTACATTACTGAGAGAATCATCCTCATATTTGAATCATGACATGATTAGACATTCAGTTTTATATTTAAGTTATTTTCAGGCTCTTAACATTAAATTATAATATTTTTTTCCCTAAGTGAAAACAAAAAACGTGAGTCACTTACATGTATATTTACATGTATATTACTCTGTTCCCATATTACTTTGAGTTATTATGACTCTTGGGTAGCAATATTTCAAGTGTCTAGTTTAAAATAAGACCAGGTTTATGAATATAGACCATAGGGTTTAAGAGCTGCAGACATTTTCATTTGGGTATATCGTTTTCAAAAAATTCCACAAAAATGGGGCGCTTGTTAAGAGGTTAAGACATTACTGACGGTGTTTACATTAATTTTGCGTCATAAAAGCATTTTGAGACTCACACAGACGCGTGCTCGCGAGCACTCTTCACAAAGCGCCGCGTGAGCATTTGAAATGGAAAACCTTCTGTCAGTGAGTTACTTATTTTTTAATATACAAGCACACTGCATTCCTAACGACATGAATGAAGCCTTCGTTGAGCGTTTGTAAGGAAAATACCGGCGGGCGAGGCGAGAACACACTGCAAGCGTGACATCAAGCAAAGTTTCTCACAGCGCATATCCTGTGCAAAGAAGCCTGCGAATGTCATTGCGATTTGCGCCGTCAACCGTTCCGGACGTTATGAAATATTATTTTATGGTGTGTGTGTGTGTGTGTGTGTGTGTGTGTGTGTGTGTGTGTGTGTGTGTGTGTGTGTGTGTGTGTGTGTGTGTGTGTGTGTGTGTGTGTGTGTGTGTGTGTGTGTGTGTGTGTGTGTGTGTGTGTGTGTGTGTGTGTGTGTGTGTGTGTGTGTGTGTGTGTGTGTGTGTGTGTGTGTGTGTGTGTGTGTGTGTGTGTGTGTGTGTGTGTGTGTGTGAAAGAGAGAGATAATGGAAGCAATCAGAATACGGCTGTTTCTAAAACACACAGCGCCACCGCGCACCTGCAGTTAAAATCTAAGCTCAGAATCGATCCAGAATCATTGGAGAAGAATCTTTTCTCCCACCTCTATTGTAGCCTATAGTATGAACAACACAATATTAGATAGATCAAACACAAACCGTTTTTTTCCCTTTTAGGCCAGGCATATATGTGTAACGTGCCAAGTTGCTTCTTCTGCAGACTTTACTCTCGCGTGTCACGTGACGAGACTGTAATCGCAGCCTTTGCGGTTAGGAAATCGTGTTTTATCATATCGCGATATTATCGCAAATGCAATTAATCGTTCAGCCCTACTCGCTTTCATACCTGTCATGACGCTGCTCATAATGAGGTCTATTCTACCATATTGCACTTGCGTTGCACTTTCTCCCATTTGTAGTAATATGATTGCACCACCTTTGTATATTTAAAGTCTTTGCTACTGCTCACTTCTTAAAGATGAAAAACAAGTTATTTTTCCATTTTTTAAGATAATTTTTTCAATTCAGATATATACATAATTTTCATGATTTATAATGAGCAGATAAATAAAAATTATATTTTATTAAATAATAATTTCATGTTCTCAGTGCAAATGATATAGCTATGAATTTAATAATTTTTCCAAATCAAATAACTAAGTATGAATGTCAGTGACATGAAAGTTGTTTGTCCAGATGTATTTAAAAATGCAATTCATATGTATAATTACTTCTGATATCATAGTGAAGAAAAAAAGGCCCAATAAAATAATTAATTTCTTGGAACAAAAAATGTGTACAGTTGTACAGCATAATCTTATATTATAAAATATTATTACAAAAAACATGTAAATATTTGACAAGCCTTTGTCCACCAAATCAGTCATGTGTTTTTACCAACATGCGGGGAAAACAATATGAAGAGGATGTTGATATAACAGGACTCATGTAGACCCAAAAATATCAGATAATTTGACATTTTTATGAGAGGCAATGCAAGTTTAGGTTATAAAATGTCATGTGCCACACCCAAAACATTTAAGGATAATTTTGAATTAATAATTGATGATATTTGTAAAAAAAATAAAAATACTTAAGTTACTTACTATAGAGATAAGGTTAAGTTTAGGGTTTAGTTGCTTGTAATTATGCATCATTTACTGTTTAGTTGCTTGTAATTGTGCATCATTTACTGTTATTACTATAGTAAATACCTATAATGTCTAACTAAAAATAAAGTGTTTCCACTTTCTACCTTGGAAAATTTATTTTTAAATATATATTTTTAAATAATGATGGTATGTAATGAGTTATGATGTGTGTTTTCAAGGTGTAAGGAAATTATATTCTAATTGATGGTTTCACCACATTATATTTTTAGTGACGCAGAGTGCATTTCTAAGAGCATATTTAAACAAGTTTTTTTTTTAAAATCCAAACCTTCATCTCTGACACTCTTATGTCATCAAGCCATGAGCAATGGTAACAGTGATGTTCGCTTTAGCAAGCACCACTAAATATACAGTTCCCTTTAAGCACACTGTATATAACATGTAAACTAAATTCTTAATGTTGAAAATAAAAAGTTTGTGTTTTTTACTGCTTTGTTATTCACTGAATGTTGTTTTTACAGGTTTGGGACACAGAGAAACCAGATGGCACCATCTCTTTGGTTCACAGCTACAGTATGCGACAGTTTAACTGGGGTTACACTCAGTTCTCCCAATTTAATGCTGATGACACACTCCTGCTGGTGTCAGGGGTCTACCTGGGCCCGCATCACTCCTCCTCTGGAGAAATTGCAGTCTTCAGTTTGGGTAGAGACAGTTGTTATATGCATCGACTGCACACATTCACACTTTTAAGTAGATTTTTGGTTGATATTGTTGTTTTGGATCCGTAGAGAACTACACTCTGCTGTCCCGCGTGAGAAATAAGCCCTATGACGTGTTTGGCTGCTGGCTGAATGAAACTCACCTTATCTCTGGTAACCTGCACTGGATTGGCAACATGACCTCCTGCTCTGTGCTCTGGCTCAACAAAGCCTTCCAGGTTCAGATGTGTTCAGTTCTCATATGGTCTCAAAGGGATGTGCTGGGTCCAAAATTAAAGGGTTAGTTCACCCAAAAATGAAAATTCTGTCATTAATTACTCACCCAATTAAACAATTAATTACTCATTACTCACTTAATTATGTCCATCTTCGGAACACAAATCAAGATATTTTTGATGAAATCCGAGAGCTCTCTGACCCCTCCATAGACAGCTATGTCATTGCAACTTTCAAGGTCCAGAAAGGTAGTAAAGACATCATTAAAATAGTCCATGTGACTCCAGTGGTTCAACTTAATTTTATAAAGCGACAAGAATACTTTTTGTGCACAAAAAACAAACAAAATGAACGACTTTATTCAACAATTTCTTCTAATTAAATTATTAATTTTGTTTTTAGATTGTAAATCCCCTTTTTGCACATAATATATTGCATAGCCTACATTACGTTCACTCTATTTGTTTATAGCCTTCAATATCAACATTGTTTTTAGGAAATCATTGGGCAGGATGTGAAATAAAATTATTATAAATTTTTTTTATCCAAATAGAAAAATACCGGGATATATACCATGTATCGCCATTCAACCAAAAAATACAGAGATATGTTTTTTGGCCATATCTCCAGTCCTACTACCTTTCTGGACCTTGAAAATGTTCATTAAATAGCTGTCTATGGAGAGGTCAGAGAGCTTTCAGATTTCATCAAAAATATCTTAATTTGTGTTCCGAAGATGAACGAAGGTCTTACGGGTTTGGAACGACATGAGGGTGAGTAATTAATGACAGAATTAAAATTTTTGGGTGAACTAACCCTTTAACTGTAGTTGATGAATTGAGAAAATGTTGCCTACTGGCTATGAAATATCTAGTGCTGGGGAAAAATGAATCGTGATTAATCGCATCCAAAATAAAAGATTGTGTTTACATAATATATGTGTGTGTACTGTGTATAATTATTATGTATATATAAATACACACGTGGACAAATGTTATATTTTTTATAAAAGATTATATTTATATATAAGATAAATTGTATATACATGCAAATATTTCTTAAATACATGCATGTGTGTGCGTTTATATATACATAATAATTAGACCTAGTACACACACAAATATTATGTAAACAAACTTTTATTTTGGATACAATTTAGGGCTGGGTGATATATCGCATGACATTATGCGCATCTTGTCAGTAAAGCCGGTTCCTTGATTAGTAGTAAATCGCCATCACCTGCTTTCAGAAGGAGCGGCATTTACTACACAGAGCCGTAGTTCACTGACAAGCTGAGCCATATTGCATTAATTATCGCAGGCGATACGTCCTAATACAATAAATTACAATTAATTTTCCCCCAGCACCATATTTTTCATTTAATTAGTGTGGGTTAGGGTGGATTATTAAATATTTGGGTTAGAGTTAAGGTTAGTGGTGGATTATTAAATATTTGTAGCAACATTAAGTTATAACAAAACAAAACAAAATCTAATCATCTGTTATGTAGCTGTATACAATATAGACAACATTGTTGTCCTAATTACTCAAATGTCCTAACTTTTACCCATGTTCAGGACGTTGAGTCAGAAAACGTGAATGTGGTGAAGCGTCTCTTTAAGATCCAGAACATCAATGCCAGCACTATCCGCACAGTGATGGTGGCCCACTGCCGTCGACACGATACTCCTGACCTCGTCCTGGACTATGAGGCTCAGTCGCAGGCACAAGCTCAGCGGACGCAGCAGCACCAGCCTCTCTTCTTTGATCTGGGAAACGCAGACAGTGAAGATGAGCTGGAAGTAGATGATGAGGACGAAGAGGATGAGGAGCGAGGAGAAAAAAGATTGTCAGCACATCTGCCCTCATTTAACACATCTGGGCTACATCATGTAATACATGTAAGATCTTGAAATCACTAGCATCTCGTGTCCCATTTTTTTATTTTGTTAAGAATACCTAGAATGCGAAATGAATAAATGTGCGTGTAGAAGAAAAATAGGTAATCTTTTACAGAAACTTTGACAAAGAGCAACATGCACACAAAATGATTAGTGTTCGATTTAATTTAATTGTACCTTTCTGCAGTCTATGAAATTATGTTGAGGTTGAAATTCAAAAGCAAAATTCTATTGAAATTAGTTCGATGTGCACATAGATGTGCATTTGTATTTTAATGTTTGGTTGCGCCAAATTTCAAATACAGGCCACAGTTCTTCAAGTTGACGCCACCAGTAACAACAACCTTTTAGGATACTGGCAATTTCCTCATGCTTGTAAAGAAACAGAATACATAGATGGGAAAAAAAATAGCATTGAAATTTCATAGCATTAAATTAAAATGTACAGTATTTAAATACATAAATTGGCCTAATTGTGAATTACTCACCTGTCTTTTGTTATTCCAAAGAAAATAATCATAATTCTTTTTTCCTTTTCCTTTTCCTTTTTCCAAGTCTACATATTTTTTTCCCCATTGAATATTTCTTTGTTTTATTCTGAAGTGCGTCACATTACGGATGTAAAATGGACTGAGAATTCTCTATCGCAATTACGCATAACAGACCCTAGCAAACCATCAACTATGATTGAAAACGTTTTTAATAAACTGTGCATATAATAACTTTTAAAAGAGTGTTTTTAATGTTGTCATTTTTGTGTGCTGTATTTGCTGCCATTAGGGTTGTCAAAACGTAACTGCTCGTGATCGAAATTTGGAAACGAAGGTGGCCAGGCTGATGGGCAGCAGACGCACCAAAGCTCCTGATCCAAACCTGGTGTCTCCCTCAGCTCCTGGAGAAGGAGAGGACAAGACCTACCTCCTCTTCACCACTGGCAGCCTTACCTACTCGCCTCACCAAATAGGTGAGTGTGCATTTGTGTTTTTCATACAGTGAAAGGTGGTGAAGGGGCAGGTCAGATACCTGTGCCTCTTCGTTCATACACATATCCTTCAAGAATGATTTTATGATCAATATTAAAATAAGATTCAATGATAATCAAGTTATAACCATTTTCTATATTTGATAAATCAGTTCACCTATAACCTCTCTATATTTAATGAGTGATATTGGATACAGGTCTACGTGACTTTTGGGGACTGTACTTTTATATGCTTTTCTTACTAAATAGAATAAGTTCACTTCTGTACTAGATGTAGTATCAGCATGTTTTGGAGAAGTGCCTTGTTGATAGTTAGTTTAGATGTTCTCAACCTTGAGGGAACTGTTATTCTCTGGAGCTTTTGTATGTGCGTTGGATGATCGGTGCAGGCCCAATATTGAAGATGGACGTTTTCTGCACACAACACCAGACCTGAAGACGTCTTTCTATGACCTCCTGGGTCATTGTGATCTAAAAATCTAGTAATGGGGCGACAACTAGTCTACCCATTTTAGTGATATGCTCTGCTATCTATCCTTGTGTGGAAATTTACCGTGACTCTGCATTTTCTCTGAGCCAATCAGAATCATTCCACATGACAATAATGACGTGGCTAGACCTTGAAAACAGTATAACTGTTCAGAAATTGTATGTACGTTAGGGGGAGGCAGGGAGACTGTTAGAGGGAGCGCGGCCTACGAACTCCTTGTAAGCTGGCTTCTGCTGATGAAACTGCAAACTATTCTTCAGTAAATTTTTCTTGAATTAATCTAACTCCTGACTCTTGGTCTTCATTTTTCACAACTGGTCCTGGGTCCTAAACTGTTACCCCAACACTGGATGGTTAACTCCCGTGTTTGTGTGTTTCAGGTATCAAGCGGATAATGCCTGATCAAATGACGACGTGTGGACCTGTGTTAGGAGAGGAGCGCAGTACAGAGGAATTCTTTGACTCGCTGGATCATGTAATCGACATACACGGCCACATCATCGGCATGGGTCTGTCACCTGACCATAGGTGTGTGTGCTGTGCAGCAGTAGATGACTAACATACATTAGCTTTTAATTGACTTTGGACTAACGCAGTTTACTCAGCAAGTTAATATGGCCTGTGCAATTTAATCAAGAGGAACAAATTTGTGGAATTTTTGTAGAATATTATCTGGCTAGATTTACCATACACATCCTGCAACCACAAAGCTAGGGTGATGTGAGCCAGGATGTTGCTGTTGTGTTTCTATGGGATGCAAAACCACAAAGTCTTCCTTCAGGGGACGCAAGCAATCTTAGGCCCAGTTTACACTAGTGCGTTTTCGTTTTAACATATCGTGTGAAAACGAATGTTATGAAAAAAATCCTCGTCCATACTGCCATACACTGGGTTTCAGAAAAGTTCTCCATCCACACTACACAACTGAAAACATGTCACATGACCATTCATGCTCACTGGGCATGTGCGTAGTGTAAACAGTTGCAGATTGCTCTAATAATAGCTAACCTCTTGCGCATGTAGGCAGCTGCAGTATTATAAAATGCAGAGTTTTACTGCACAATGGCTGCTAAAAAGGACAACAAAGTCAGCAAAGCTTCCAGTACTGTCTCCATGTTATTGTTTACAAGGTCGTCGAGGCTGGTCTGTTACAGAGCCATTGAGAGAGATGGCTCTGGTCTATTATTGTCGTGTTCAGCCATGTGGGCAGCCACACCTTTGTTTTCAAAAGTCTCAGTTTTGGTCCATTTACACTGAAACGCAACCCCAGAGTTTTCAAACTAAAATGGGGTCTGCAGCGTTTCCAAAAGTCTCAATTTTCGAGGGTCAAAAATTCCGGGGTAGTGTAGATGCCTGGTTTAGCCATAGCAAAAGGTATGCGTTTTAAAACTAAAATGCACCAGTGTGAATATGGCCTTAGAAAGCGGAATTCTGAGCTGCACTCAAATTTAAAGGCCATAAAAAGCCTTAAAGGGTTAGTTTGCCCAAAAATTAAGATTCTGTCATTAATTACTCACCCTCATGTTGTTCCAAACCCGGAAGACCTTCGTTCATCTTTGGAACACAAATTAAGATATTTTTGATGAAATCCGAGAGCTCTCCGACCCCTCCATAGACAGCAATTTAATTTTCAAGGTCCAGAAAGGTAGTAAAGCCATTGTTAAAATAGTCCATGTGACTCCAGTGGTTCAACCTTAATTTAAAGGGTTACTTCAGTTATTTAGCATTAAGCTTTGTATTTAAACTGGGTAATTTATGTAGTAGAAATGTGAAATTATTTTTGAATTTGGTGCCTTCTAGACTGAGAAAAGACAGAACATTTATTTTTGTCTCATGTGGAGGAAAGACAACAACTCCCAGAATGCACTTTCTTTGCTGCCCTACGAGGCCACTCTGTACACCGTCGTTTTGATCTTCATAGTAATACAATCATTTCGTTCAGTTAGAGAATAAACACTACAATTAAAAACTGAACATGTCTTTTCAATAAAGTGTGAGTGAGCCGAATGAAAGTCACGGCACAGACGCAGCAGTGTCAGATTTGTATCATCACAAAAAAGAGCTGAGTAGAGCTGAGGTAACGTTAAGCGCCAGTCTGGCACGTTTTCTGATCGCATATGGAAGCTAAACTATCACAGGAATTCATTGAAAAGTTGAAACACTCACTTTGCTCTGCATCGCCTGTTATGAATGTCCGTGTGGCCGTCTGTGTCTTACATTCTGTGAGTGAACTCTCTCCCCTGTGGGCGGATTGATAACATGCGAAACAGCTCCATCTAGTGGCTGTAGTCTTTAGCCTCTGGCCAAAAATGACGATATTTGCGTCATCGGGGGATTTTTTTCCAGAAATAAAACGCATATATCTCGTCTCAAGGGGACATGAGGGGGAAAGTACCATAATTTGAATATACTACCGGGTTTCTACTGATACAAAGCCTAATGCTAAATCACTGAAGTTACCCTTTAATGTGGCGTCGAGGATACTTTGTGCGCAAAAACAAACAACAATAACAACTTTATTCAACAATCTGTGTCAGTCTCCTACGCTGTTGACGTAGTAAATACAGTGCAGGGCTTTCGAAGCGCTATGTCAGAACGCCAGCTTACCATTGGTCGACGCTGTTCACGTCAACACCACCACGATGCATGCGTGTGATGCTGACGCAGGAGCTAGCCAATGGTGAGGCGCCATTCTGCCTTAGAACTCGGAAGCGCTTCACTGTTTTACATTACGGCAACATCGTAAGAGACTGACACAGGCGTGAAGAAATTGTTGAATAAAGTTGTAGTTTTTGTTAGTGTTTTTTTGCGCACAAAAAGTATTCTTGTTGCTTCATAAAATTAAGGTTGAACCACTGGATTCACATGGACTATTTTAAAGATGTCTTGTAATCTCGTCCCTTTAAAAAAATAAATAAGTAAAAGATTTATGGCTGAAATGAGAGAGTGGTTAAAATGTGTTGAAATTAAAGTACAGTATTATCAATTAAAGTGGCAGCTGTCATTCAGTGTTTGTCTGTTCATAGGTACTTGTATGTGAACAGTCGAGCGTGGCCAGCAGGCTGTGTGATCTCTGACCCTATGTCCCCTCCACCCATCGCAGAGGAGATCGACCTGCATGTAATTGATCTGAAGAGTCTTAGAGAGGAGCGCCGTAGCCTTCGAGCCCACCGGGCCTTCACACCCAACGATGAATGCTTCTTCATCTTCCTCGATGTCAGTCGAGACTTTGTCGCCAGGTAATTTACAACCCAGTTCTAGCACATTGTTTTTTTTTTATGATACTGTTCTTGTACTTTATGCCAACACTAACCAACATGGGATTGAATTTGTCATAGCATTTTTTTGAGAATTTAATAACAGAAATGTTAATTGCTCAATTAACCATCAACTGGTTGCATGACTAGTTAAGTTTTTACTTTAACTGTAAGCTCGTAATTACCTTCCATGTTTTGACATTGAGTGCATATGAGAGCAAATATGAATTTCAACATGTTCAACATTTTTCCACTTGGGCGGCCTTATTTGAGTCTCTGAACAATTCAGTCAGTCAGTCACGTCAACAGTGCTAGATGATAACGATCTGTACCAGTCAGAGTAAATGACATGCAAAATGTGTCTCCATAATGTTATTGAAGCTAAAAGAAATGAAAAGACAAGCGCTAAAGTCTGCACCAAAATATGAGCGAGGATAAAACACAATACTAGAGCTAGGTGATATAAGATCTGAAAAATATCAAGATATCCATTTTGAGGATATTTGAATATTATTTTTCTATATTCAGGCATTGGCTCTGGAATGGCTTTAAAGTTTTTGTTTTTTTTATCCCCCTCCTTTTCTGTTTGCAATCATTTGCAAGAGGAGAATAATTTTTGGTGTAAATCATTCTAAAAAAAAAACATTTACTTCATATGAGTCCATCAGCATGAGTCCAGACCATCTATGTAAAAAAAGATTAAATGCTGGAATACACTATATGACTTTTGCCCAGATTTACAGTCTGGAGGAGTCAACGCTAGTTGGCGAAAATCAGAGCCATTCTGCAGATATTGCTCAGTCGAGGATTTCACAGAAAATCACGTAGTGAATAATGGGCACAGACAACTTTTTTTTTTTAGCTTCACACTATGATTCCATCCATCCAGTCTGAGAATATCAAAAATGTTTGATATTTTGAGGCAATTTTAGAACACATTGTTTTAAGTTGTTACGCGTCTCCTAGCAATGAGGCAAATGTTTCTGTGTTGAGGAATTTGTTGTGTTCAGAACGACTTAAGGTGCTCCAAGCGATGTCACACGTTTTTTAGGCCAAAACATTTTTTGTCACATACAGCAAACATCTCCTCGCTATCCGCCTGTCCCCTGAACACACTGTAAAAAAAAAACACAGTCTCTGTAGTCCGCCTAATGCCTGGCTCACACTACAGGAGTTTTAGGCCGATTTATGGCCGATTTTCCCCTCCCGAGATTCTGAGAAAAAATCTTGTCCACAACCTCGATCGGTTAAGATGTTCGGCGCAGATAATCTGGTAATGTGAGACGTTCACAGATAAAATCTTGCCCCTCCCGATCTGCTCTCACACAAATCGGGCTCGCCCCGATCATATCAAACATGTTTGATATTTATCGGGATGAGCAAGATTGTAATAACGTCAGTACTGTCACAATAGCCAATAGGAAACAAGTCTACGACTATGTATGTGCGCGCGCGCGCTGTGTGTGTCTACGTGCGCGCGCGCGCTGTGTGTGAGAGAGAGAAAGCTGCAAATTCTTATAAGTAGACACATTTCATAATGCATAGCCTACTATACTAGCACCAATTGTATTTTCATATTACAGCACAAATCTACACTGTAAAAGGTGACACTGTCGCTTTTGAACTAGGCAGGCAATATTATAACGGTAAACATTCTAGCACACTATAGCCCTATTCGCACGGGTTAGGCTATTATCTGGGGACATCTGGTGATTTGTATTAATTGCAGAGAATGTCTGTGATCTTAATCCCGTCCGAATCGGCCATGTCTGTAATATGTAAAGTAAATATTCCCCCGCAAATGACCTACCATATTTCGCCAAACACCGAGGCCCTGTGATAATATTAGTCCCGTGCGAATCGGCATCTCTGTGATTTGGCCGGGTTTAGGCGGATCGTATATAATTTTTGCAAGGTTTTTGTTTCCTGTGTGCATTTTTATCTTTATCTTTAACGAAGAATGGCGCTAGGCTGCATAAAATGCGCACCGTTATGAATTCCCGTGCGGCCGCGCGGATTATACTTTCACTTTAGAATGAGCATCAATTTGGGAGTAAATTGCTTGAATGGTGTTTTTAATATTCTTAATGAAAAACACAAAAACAGAAAATGACAATGACAAACTCGCTTAAATGGGCGCTTTTACATTTAGGTTTGAAACTGAATCTTCCGCCGTATATATTATATTGCTCAGTTCAGTTTTTAATTGTAGCGTCTGTTCTCTAACTTAACTAAATTATTATTTTTATTACTATAAAACAATCAAAATGATATTGATACGACTGTTTATAATTTCATACAGCTATATCTATAACGAAAAAAACATTAAGTCTTGACATCATATCCGGGAGATAAGTCAGTAAATTCAAGTAAAATCACAGGCTTTGCTTATCCCGTGCGAATGCGCCACGCAAAATTCAGATGTGGGGAGTAATTTCTAAATCACACGAGGTCCCCAGATAATACTAATCCCGTGCGAATACTAGGGCTTATGATAGT
Source organism: Gobio gobio (assembly GCF_949357685.1). Classification (NCBI taxonomy): domain Eukaryota; kingdom Metazoa; phylum Chordata; class Actinopteri; order Cypriniformes; family Gobionidae; genus Gobio; species Gobio gobio. Next base: position 17,719,558 of record NC_137100.1, read on the forward strand.
AATATAAGGTAAATTTTACCTCCATTTCTCGCTGAAGAACTGACAGTACATGTTGATCCCGTCTCCCCAACCATTTTCTCATCCACACTCGTTTATTCTTACGCTTTTGTTTTTTTTTCACAACAAGCGATCATTATTGAGAGAGCAAGTTTTCGGTTTACAGTATCCATTTTCCCCGATTCCGATCTGCTGCGTAGATCACGTGACGCGCTTCCTCTGGCACGATAATCTTAATAACATTTTGTAGTGTGTGATGCTTCACGAATTTCAAATCTTGTAGTGTGAGCATGTTTAAGATTTGAGGGAATAAAATCTGCAAAGATTCTCCTGAAGTGTGTGCTGCAACCAGATTTTACAATCGGATAGGATTTTAAAACTCCTGTAGTGTGAGCCAGGCATTAGCTCCACAAACTGCAACAAAAACAAACTGGTGCAGGCTGCACCATGAAGCACAACAAGCTATTTGTCTGAGCTACTCTGTCCACATAATCCCACACGAAATTTGAGGTCTGGTGATAAGAGACTTTTATCTGTCCCCAGATCTCGATTAAAACACAGAGGAGACAGCGCCTTTGCTATTGCCGGCCCTAGGCTATGGAATAGCCTTCCGGATTATATCAGATCGGCTCAGTCTGTAACCACTTTTAAATCTTCTCTTAAAACCTACTTTTTCTCTATAGCTTTTAATTTACTGTGATTTTATGTCTTAAATGTTGGGCTATGTCCTTGTTTCTTTAACTTGTGTATTGTTCAGCACTTTGGTCAGCCATGTTTGCTGTGTTTAAATGTGCTATATAAATAAACCAAACTTGAAACTTGAACTTGACAACAAACCGTGCTCCAGCCAATAGCTGACAAGAATGATTTGGGGGTGGACATTTTGTTGTGATTCATTCCACTTTTGTTCATCTTCGGAACACAAATTAAGATCTTTTTGATGAAACTTGAGAGCTTCCCATCCCTCCATAGACAAGTACCGAACTGACACTTTGACGCTTCAAAAAGTTAATAAAACCATATGAATTGAGCGGTTTAGTACAAAATTTCTGAAGAGACATGATCATGATGAACAGATTGTTTATATGTGAATAAAAGCCTAAATTCATTGATCAACTCCCACATCAGGGGGGTATTCCAGAAAGCCAGGTTAACCGTCACATATACCTTGAACTCTCGGTTGATTAACCCAAACCTTGCTTATGCTGGTTCCAAAAACGTGTCCGTGAGTATGTTCCCAGTTAACAAACAAGACATTCTCAACAGGGCAACGAATCGATTATTCACCATGGAAACAGACGCTAAGAAAAAGCACAGCGTTGTTGAAACTGGGCCAGTTTACGTTGAAGGCCCAAATTACGTTGACCGACCATCGACTTAAGCCGGGTGCACACGGTGCGATCTGTAATAGTCCTTTATGATTGTTTCTTTGTCAGACTGTACGAACATGATCCCCGCTGTAATCCCTGCATGTCACACTGTAAGATTTAAGTTGTCATTAACGTCAGACTGTATGATAGTCAAGACGCATTAAAAACGGACGCACAAGTAAATTCGTCCGGAGTTTTTGATCATCAATCAATGACACGTTTGGTGACAGTGAGCTGCATTACACGTGGGATTGAAATGGTGGCTACAAAGAAATCTCTAGTGCTCATTTTGGTCATGGTTTGTCTCGAAAAATGAAGACCATTTGATGGTTGTTGTAGGAGAAGTCACACTGCAGGACTGTATGCCAAATCTTCTGACACTGCCAGAATTTCATCTGGTCTGAGGTAAAATTTGATTGCAATGGTCATTAATCGCTGTCGAGGACCATGTCAAACTAACGATCAAAGACTTCAGATTTTAGCCAAGGATCAGGGGAATCTTTTAGGATTTGCTAAATTTGTCTCAGACAGCTAAATCGTGGCCAAAATTGCAGTGTGCACCCGGCTTTAGTGTGTCAGGGCCTTTACAATAATGTAAAGTCTACACTATGTACTCATCTATACATCTGAACCATCATTAAATGCTTGATCATAAGATCATAAGGATTGAGTCATAACTGCACTAGAAGTGTTAATTCTCTAATTAATGTAATTGTCTGTGCAGCGGTGCAGAGGACAAGCACGGTTATATCTGGGACCGACACTACAACATCTGCCTGGCACGCCTGCAACATGATGATGTGGTCAACTCTGTGGCCTTCAGCCCAGCAGACCAGGAGCTGCTGCTGTCTGCCAGTGATGACTCCACCATTAAAGTGTGGCGCTCACCACGCATGTTGCGCCTCACCCAGGCCCCCAGGCAGCCACCACGGGCTCGCAAACTGATCTCCTCCTTGCTCGGCCACAGAAGAGCTAATCTGAACGGCAAACCCTGAACTGGACCCTGGCGGGCATATCGAAACATTACAGAAAGACACTCCATGATCAGAGAGAGACACGTGAGGTCAAGAAACTGTGGACTTCCGCATGGGTGTCTATGAGAAGAACAAGAGTACATGTATTTCCTTAATGGCCCTCTTGCAGGATGTACCGTGACCAACAAATCACTAAAATATGAAGTGATCTTTGCATAAAGAAACAACAAAAGAAAATGTTTTTTTTTTTGGATCACCATAATTGTGAAAGATCAGGTGTGATGCACATAAAAACGCAGAAGACGGACATCAACAGGATATATGACTTCAAGAGCAAGGAACCAAGAATTTGATGAATGATATAAAAGGTCACATTCACATATGCGTGTGTGCAGTTGTAAGTCCATTTAACCCAGTCGTGGTGAGTGAAACACCGCCTGTGCACGTCTGCACATTCATACTTTTTTTTTTTTTCACTGCACCTTTTTTAGCACGTTACATGACAAGAACATGATCAGAGAGTATTTAAATGCTCACTAAAAGGGAGAAAAATCTAAATTATGCTACAAATTTACAAGTTATGTGTCTCTGGTGTTCTGTATGTGGTCCAGTTTTATGTAAAGAGAGCAGTTTCGTTTAGTTTCAGTTACAGAATGACAATGTTTATTTCTACTCCATCTATGCCTTTTATTATTGTAATTCATTGTATCCATTGTGCATATGGATTTTGTCATAAAGGATTTAACAATCATACCATACTGAAAATGTAAAAATTCCAAAGAAACTCAAAGCCTTCATGTTGAATTTTTAGTTGTCGCCTTTATACAATCATTCGGTTTTAATAATGCACCTGTGACGCAACTCTCTTATGGTGTCATATTTATTTTATATTTACATCTCGCATAACATATGTCATGACAGTTATGTGCAGGTTGGATTCACATTTATTTTTACAGGATTGTTAAAACTACCAAAAAGCTGAAGAAGAAAAAAAATTAATTTCAGGTCGACCACTGGCCATTTCATTCTCCATTATATTTAATGTAGATGAGCTCTATGACTGTACGGCATTGAAACACTATGCAGCATAAGGGTGCTTTGCTACTTTTCGCCTCCAGCACTTCACCTTCTTGTGTCATAAGCTTACATTGTTTACTAGCCGTAAATACGAAGCACAAGTGCTCATTTGTTATAATCACATATAGATGTCATGAAGAATGAAATGCTCCCCATGGCTCACATATACGCAACGTATGACAAAGTTTGGATCACAGTGTGCAGCATTCGCCTCTGTAGTTGTGAGTACATCAGTTTTGTTTTGTTTTTAATGTACCTGGTTCCCTGTGTGATATTTGTTTGAGTTTGTGAATCTGATTTTCCCACCTGCTCTTTGCCATTAGATTTTGTATTGTAGAATGTGTAAAATTTGTTTGACCCATTAAACATTTTTTTTCTTTTACCAGATAGTGTGAATTTCTTATTTTACCAAAAGCAGCTCCAGTGTCTTTACCGAAGAGAAGGACTGACAAAAATATATATACATCTTTAGAGAACACCTAAATTAACTTTATTTTTTTCAGCAGGTTTACAAATATATATATATGGGTTAGCACACAACAATTGTTAATTTCAGAAAAATGATACAACATTATAGAATAAGTAGATTCATATTGTATGTGTGTGTATATGTGTGTGTATATATATATATATGGGTTAGCACACAACAATTGTTAATTTCAAAGAAATTATACATTATAGAATAACTAGATTCATATTGTATTATAGTATTGTAAAATCAGAATAATAAAATAAAGGGTATATTACGATCTAAACAGGCCTACTAAAATTTATTTTACTGCTTGATTGAATAGCTACATAAATAATAAAATACAAACTAAATGGATATGTGACAGCTAAATGGTACAAATGACTACAAACAATTTAATAATAAGAGTTCAATATTTTTCTGACTTTTTATTAATTTATCATAGAGGCTATTTTTTCTCTCTCATTTTTCTCAATTTCTTCTTTCCACCAAAAGCAACTGTTTCGTATTATCCAAGTAACATGTACTGTTATTTAACTTAACAGGATTTATACTGCATCCAATTCACCAGTTGATTAAATACCCCATGCTAACCTAATGTATAATGATGTTACAGGAGAAAAAGGAGCTATTGGTATGCCTGGTCCCTTTTATAAGGGTTTGAAGCTAGCTGATTAAATGTCTGCAGCTGAATATTCTGTGAAGCCATTTAATTGTCAAGCCCAAACAAAAAGAGCCAGACCTACAATCAGATGATGTTTACAAATAGGCTAGAACTAGTCAGTGAATTTAATCACTGGTTAGTCAAGATGTTTGGACATCCTTTCAATCCTGCTAAGGTTTCTTACTTTTTCCTAACTTAAGTAAAAATGTTATCAAATATTGTAGCCTCATGCACATGCTATAACAAGCTTTATATCCCTATAAAAACAAACAGCACAATGATTCTTTTGTATAAGCTAAATTATTCTCACAGTGCTCAATAAACAATTTATGCATATTAAAGTTGCTCTATTATTAAGCTAGTCAAGTTTGTAAAACTTGACGACATATAGCAGACTGATGACATATACTTATCTATTTACGCACTATACTTCCAGCAAAAGTGGCCATGCCCCTAAAAATGTCCTCATAAATGCAGTTAGCGTCCTAACAACACCCCAGATTTAACAGCATGAAAAATCCTACCAGCTTCAGGTCACACAAAACAAAAATATCAATTCTCATAAGGAATATTCCGTCATTACATAGAATACTGAAAATAGGTATAGTTTAAATGTGTACTATACATATATATTATTATTATTATGTATATATGTATTATGATAAATATATAGTGCATATTAAATATTCAGTTCTATGAAAATAGTGCAGTTATTGGTGTGTAAGTCTGTTTAAGCACTGCTACTACACACACATAATATTATCAATGAAAATATTTCCTGAAATAAATCAATGAATAAATATATGCTATTCTAATTTATATTATTATTATTATTTATATTGTATCATTTAAATAGTTTGGCTTCCGCAGCTGAGATATAATAATATTATCATCCATTGTTATTATGAATAATTTCAATGCTTTATAAGCCAGTGAGATCAACTATGGCTTTAATAAATATGGTGTCATCTCTCAGATATGAGCTTTTGCCTGCCAGCTTGGCGAGGGGGCAGAAGAGAGGACATCCGCTGGCAATGTTCATCTCACTGATGGGTCTCTGGAAGGATGTGGAGCTCACATCAGGCCTAAAGGCATCAATGATGTGTTCTCTGTTGTTCTGGTCCAACAGCATTAATGTCACCTGGAAGGAAAGAACATGAGATTGACAAGAATTACAATCAATGTAATGCCAAACTCATGTTCTAAAGGTTATATTGGACATCAGGTGACAGAATACACGCACTAAGCCTTAGATAAAAAAGTTATTAAAACCACCACATTAATTCTCAACCATTTAATATTTGATAGTCAATTATTCATTAGATGTAATATTCTAACAGAATACAAGAGAACAGCCACAACACACAGTCCCTGCAATAAAAGTGATTCATCCAAACAACATGAGTGGTACTGTGATGCTTTAATTAGCTGGTAAAACAACCCTAAGTAAAAAATGTAAAGTAAAGAGTAAATGAATGCCTGAAAGAAGAGAGAAAGAGTATCAGATCATTTACCTTCTGGCTGAAGGGCCACTTTAGCAGTGCATCGTATTTGCCCCTCATGACCACAAAGAACAGGGAGAGGTGAGTGCCGCGACCTGTGCCGTCACCGTTCAGGTAGAGTCTCAGACACATCTTATACCCATATTTACTGGAGTAGAAAGCTGAAGAACAGAAGAAAAGTGCTGAACAGCAGGGTCAGAAATTAATATCACCAAAGGTGACTAAAATACTTCACAAACATCAGCTCTGAAATAGTTGAATACTCCCAAAAACAGCTACTCATCTTGAGAATTTATTTTAATTAATAGATTTAATTATGATTTAATTATTTAATTAATGAACTTTGACATAAAAAAAAAACAAATAACACTGTTTTTACACAGACACATAAGTTGTAAATTTGAATCGGTTGATGGAAAATTGTTTTATAAATGTGCTTGAAAAATTCCCAGGTCAGGACATTTGCTAAGTAGCACAAAGTGTCAAGGCTCTCAAGTTCCAGACAAGTTCTACTAACAATTTACTATTTTAAAAAAAATGCAAAAGTAGAATTACATTTTATTGAATCAAGAACATTCCAGGACACAAGTTCAATCAACAGCATTTGTGACAATGTGGAAAAACACAGAAAATAATGTACAATTGTATTATTATATAGATTATTCTCCTATAAATCTAAATAAATAGATAAATAAACTAGATAAAAAATAAATAAATTGAGAAATAAATTATAAATGCTTACAATAATGCACTTATAATGGAACTAAACTGAAATATTAAACTACTGTGATATAATAACTTACTAACCTTATATAAACCATAAATTTGTATACAATTTTGTTATGACAAATAACTGTATTAGCATTAGACCCGTTAACTTTCGTATGATGTCCCCACACAAATTCCAAAAAGGGAGGTAACGTAAGTAACTTTTTTTTATGATGCGGAGCAGAGCATATCAAACATGCACTAATATAGGCAAAAGTTTTAGGATGCCTACTTTTACATTCACATGGACTTTAATGACATCCCATTCTTAATCTGTAGGGTTTAATATGGAGTTGATAGCTATAACAGCTTCAACTTTTCTGGGAAGGCTTTCCACAAGGTTTAGGAGTGTGAATTTTTGACCATTCTTCTAGAAGCGCATTTGTGAGGTCAGGCTCTGATGTTGGACGAGAAGTCTCACAGTCTCCGCTCTAATTCATCCCAAAGGTGTAGGACTCTCTGCAGGCCAGTCAAGTTTCTCCACACTAAACTCGCTCATTCATGTCTTTATGGACCTTGCTTTTAGAGATGTTCCGATACCCTTTTTCCCTTCCCGATACCGATTCCGATACCTGGGCTCAGGGTATCGGCCGATACCGAGTACTGATCCGATACCTGTGTGTGTATCTGTATATACAGCTGTATACACTACTAGCCCTGTATGAATTGCTAGAATTATTTTATGGTGTGTTTCAGACTTATCCCTTAATAAAACATGAACAAATACATACAGTGAACTACTGTATTCATTACAGAATTTTTATTATCTGACATGCATTTGAGTAATATTATTTATTTTTCTTAAGCGAAAAAGAACTTCAAATGCAGCCACAAATCTAACACTGCAAACTGAAAAAGGTATTTTAGTTGTACAATATAACTGTATAAAAAACAGTGCAGGAATATAAAAATATATATGAATCAGAAAATAATCTCTTTACAACAAAACAAGTGAAAAATAAGCAACAATCTAGGCATTATTATTATTATTAGTATTAGTAGTAGTAGAGACGTATTATTATTACATAGAGACGTAGCCAAATCTACTGTACAGCAGTAGCCTAATATATTCTGTCAATTTAAAATGTTTTAAACCGAACTTTTATTTTGACGGGTTGCCGTGAAAATATTTCAGTGTCTGTGTTCCTTATATGACAGTTTTCCCAAAAGAAACGGTAAATTATCATGAAGTGACAGTTTATGCGTTCGTGTCCTCATATAGTGACCATAGACTGTGAATATGGACGTAGAGAAACTGGTGGAGTTTGCCGCTTGATAGTGACACACGGCAGAGATTATAAAGACAGCGGGCGAGTGTCACGCGCGTGTGTGTGTGTGCGCGCTCGCGGGCGCTCGCCATCCACACAGAGACGAAATACTGCTAAACAGCCAGTAAACAGCAGACATACTGCTAACATGTTTTCATTTCTTCTTCGCTGCTCTAAACAGTGGTTCTTTGTGGCAACACAGCACAACTTCCTGTGTCTGCAATGCATTCTGAGCACCGAAGAAGAACTGCGCAGTGGTTAGGCAAAGCTTGCGGTCAGTCTTGTATAAGAAAATGGTATCGGATCGGTACATGGGTTCAAGTACTCGCCGATACCGATGCCAGAATTTTTTGTGGTATCTGTGATATTTCCGATACTAGTATCGGAATCGGAACAACTCTACTTGCTTTGTCCACTGGTGCGCAGTCATGTTGGAACAGGAAGGGGCCATCCCCAAACTGTTCCCACAAAGTTGGGTGCATGAAATTGTCCAAAATGTCTTGGTATGCTGAAGCATTAAGAGTTCCATTCACTGGAACTAAGGGGCCAAGACCAACCCCTGAAAAACAACCCCACACCCTTCCACTTTGTTATAATACCACTAACAATTGACAGAGGAATATTTAGTAGTGATATGTAGTGAAATTTAACAAATGGACAGGTGGCAACCTATCACGGTACCACGCTTGAATTCACTGAGCTCCTGAGAGCGACCCATTCTTTCACAAATGTTTGTAGAAGCAGTCTGCATGCCTAGGTGCCTTTGGCCATGGAAGTGATTGGAACACCTGAATTCAATGATTTGGAGGGGTGTCCCAATACTTTTAGCAATATAGTGTATGTTCCTCCGGATGCTGGTTCTGTTTACGCCCACTGTAAGTGTCTCATGGTAACCCAGATTTTTGCTTTAAAAATTTTAAAACATTTTTGGGTTAGTGAGTAAAGATAATTTTCTGTTCTTAAATCGACAACATGCAGCAAACACTGTTGATTGAGCTTAACCTGTAACAGCCCTTTAATCTGATTTTAGCCTTACCAGGTGAGAACATGGCAGGTGCTCGGCCCCCCACTGCGTCTTGTCTGCGACGAGAGAAGTCTGCTATTTTCCAAATGAAGACTCCATCGTACGTGCAGAACTGCAGCTCCCGCAAAGACTGCTCGGATTCTGCTAACTGCAGATCTCGCATGGTTAAAGTCCGTTCCAGCTGTCGCACCTTAAAGAGTCACCAAACACATGAAAAACAGGGTTATGGAACTGCCAAACAGCAATGTAGTTGTCATAATGTAATAATGTTATACTAAAATTTGAATATATCTACACAATCCTCGATTGTGTCTGTCTTAGATGTAAAGGTGACACTGGAACATTGTGTCTTTGGTTCATTGATGTCTATGGTAATTAGGCACCTATTGAAACCGTTCCCGTTCTTATTATTATTATTCATCTTCTTCCGCCACGAAGTCTAAGGCAGCCCATAGAACCGTATGGTAAAAAGTTGTGAAATTTGGCACACTCATAGAGGACAGTCTGAAAAGTCACCATAGCAAATTTGGAGTCTCTAACTCAATCCCTCTAGCGCCACCATCAGTCCAAAATTTGACTCATGTTTATGCTAATAACTTTTGAACCATAAGGGTTAGAAACAAAATTCTGAAATTCTGCAAAAAATTTTCCTCTGATTCCTTGGCTCAAGACGACTCGATTGCACCCTATGACGTCATTTTCCGTCATAAAAAATTTCCCGCCATTTTTAATTTTCCGAAAAACCTACTTTTACGAACTCGTCCTAGACGGTTCATCCGAATTGCACGAAAATTGAACCAGATCATCTTCAGACCATGCTGACAAAAAACGCGATAAACGATAAAAAAAACGATAAACGCGCAAACAAATTTTACGTAGCGGTTGCAAAAACACACTTAAGGCAATATCTCCGCAACGCTTTATCGTATTCAAACCAAACTTGGTACATGTCATCACATGTCATGTACATGTCATCACAAGCATGACTTGAGGCAACATACAGCGTTTCGGCGCAGCGTCACCTACTGGTCCGGAGATACGAAAAATCGCTATTTTTGCTTATAACTTCTGAACTGTTTGTCCAAAAATCATAAAAGTAGTCTCGTTACATTCAGGACGGCATGCCGAGTCGTCTGATATTCAATTTTACCATATCGGCCATTTTGGCTGTCGGCCATTTTGAATTATGTGTTAAAATGCTGTATTTTATGAACACATGAACGGATTGTTACGAAACTCGGTTTGGGTCATCAACACGGTGCCCTGAATGAGCCCAAGAAGTTTCGAAACAGCGCCACCTAGTGGAGTTTTTTTTTTTCAAATGCTTATAACTTTAGGTGAGATTGACTTATTTTCATGAGAGTAACTTTTTTTGTCTCCTGAATCCTCGCCGAGTCCAACGAAACCAGACTTGCCAGGTTTCGGCCTATTATTTGTGCAGCGTAGTAATTTAGCACTTTAAAAACATTAGCTGATATCTTCGAAACCGCTAGTCCGATCGAGACGAAACCAGCATCAGAAGTTCGGAAACATAGGTTGATAGCTATGCAAAAATGCCCAAATGTCAAAATATTGATAGTAAGGGGGTGTAAAATCCAATCAAAGTCAGGTGTCAGTCATTTTTCATGTGTTTTTTCATATAAATGTATATAACTCCAAAACTAAAATATAGCTGCAAGCAGCAATACCGGGGCCAAGCGCAAAGAAGAAGACAAGACATGCCAAAATGGCTGGCAGTGTCAGATCAACTGGAGCAATAAGCAATTAATCACGTTTTAAGATGATTTTAGGCAAAATGGCTGATATATTATATAAAGATTCACTGATAATATAAGTTAATGGTTTATCACTTTTGACCAATAGGTGGCACAGTTACAAAATTGATGTGGTGTGGTCAGAATAAGGGAACAATGACACATGCAAAGTTTGATGCCAATATGTCAAAGCATTGCAGAGATACAGCCTCATGAGTCATTTTGGCATCATGCCTCAACTTCGTCGCTGCGGTTTACAAAAACGGTTTCATCTATTGATGCAAAATCCCTAACTTTTTGTTGACATAGTCTGAAGATGATACGATTCGATTTTGGTGGAAATTGGACAAACAGTCTAGGATGAGTTTGAAAAAGTAGATTTTGATCAAATAAGAACATTGAGGACAGTATGTTTGACCAAATATGGCAAAATTAGTATCTATATTCTTGGCATGAGCCAATAAATGTATTTTGACCTGTTTCATTAAACTAGGCTAATTTAATCAAAAGTTATTAGCATTTTTGTCAAGTTTGTTATAACCTTTGACCACAAGGTGGCACTACCCCAAAACTTTTTGAGTACCTTCAAAGCATGGTGCGGAAGACCCAGAGCCATATAGAGAGAGAGTTGCGACAACTCCATAGACTCCAATGGAACGGTTTTTTTTACAGCAATGGCGGCTCACGGAGACTCTCAATAGTTCCCGGAAGTAGCAGCCGCGCCATAGAGTTACAGCAGAACAGACCGTTTGTGATGCACTTTTAAAAGGTAAGACGTTTAATCAGTAAGATTTTAAATGATCAGCACATTTTAATCAAAATAACTTGTACATTAAAGCCTGCTTGTGTAGATTATTCATCATTAAAAAAATATATATTTTAAAAACAACATCGCTGTAACTACATACTCATGCTACATACACAAGTCGATGTGTAATAAAATTATTGAAAATCAATGCATTTATTGACTATTAATTACCAAAAAGCGCAGTTCTGTCACTGTGACTATCAATTTGAATTGCCCGTCAAAGCACTTCCTGGAACTATTCGAGGTCTACATGAATCACGTGACTATCAAGCGTTTTGAACTTCCGTTGTCGCAACTCTCTCTCTCTATGGCTCTGGGAAGACCCATACCAAGTTTCGTAACGATAGACTAATACGTTTGTAAAATATAGTATTTTAGCACATAATTCAAAATAGCCGAGAGCCAAAATGGCCGATATGGGAAAATTGAAAATCAGACAACTCTGAATACCGTCCTGAATCTAACGAGACAACTTTTATTATTTTTGGACAAACGGTTCAAAAGTTATAAGCAAAAATAGACATTTGTTTGTATCTCCGGACCAGTAGGTGGCGCTGCGCCGAAACGCTGCAAGTTGCCTCAAGTCATGCTTGTGATGACATGTACCAAGTTTGGATTGAACACGATAAAGCGTTGCGGAGATATAGCCTTATGAGTGTTTTTGCAACCGCTACGTAAAATTTGTGTGCACGTTTATCAAAAACGATTTGACGAATCAACTTGATTTGCAAGATTTTTTGTCAGCATGGTCTGAAGATGATCTGGTTCAATTTTCGTGCAAATCGGACAAACCGTCTAGGACGAGTTCGCAAAAGTAGGTTTTTTGGAAAATTAAATATGGCGGGGAAATTATCATGACCAAAAATGACGTCATAGGGTGCAATTGAATCGGCATGAGCCAATTAATGTATTATGACCAGTGTCATTATACTAAGCTAATTAAATCAAAAGTTATTAGCATTTTTGTCAAGTTTGTTATAACTTTTGACCACAAGGTGGCACTGCCCCAAAACTTGTTGAGTACCTTCAAGGCATGGAGTGGAAGTCACATACCAAGTTTAGTAACAATACACTAATGCATTTGTAAAATATAGCATTTTAGCACATAATTCAAAATGGCCGACAGCCAAAATGGCCGATATGGTAAAATTGAATATCAGACAACTCGGCATGTCGTCCTGAATCTAACGAGACCACTTTTATGATTTTTGGACAAACGGTTCAGAAGTTATAAGCAAAAACAGCCATTTTTTGTATCTCCGGACCAGTAGGTGGCGCTGCGCCGAAACGCTGTATGTTGCCTCAAGTCATGCTTGTGATGACATGTACCAAGTTTGGTTTGAATACGATAAAGCGTTTCGGAGATATAGCCTTAAGTGGGTTTTTGCAACCGCTACGTAAAATTTGTGTGCGTGTTTATCAAAAACGATTTGACGAATCAACTTCATTTGCAAGATTTTTTGTCGGCATGGTCTGAAGATAATCTGGTTCAATTTTTGTACAAATCGAATGAACCGTCTAGGACGAGTTCGCAAAAGTAGGTTTTTCAGTTAATTAAAAATGGCGGGAAAATTATCATAGCGGAAAATGCAATCGAATTGTCTTGAGCCAAGGAATCAGAGGAAAAAAGAATTTTGTTTCTAGCCCTTATGGTTCAAAAGTTATTAACATAAACATGAGTCCAATTTTGGACTGATGGTGGCGCTAGAGGGATTGAATTAGAGACTCCAAATTTGCTATGGAGACACTGCAGACCGTCCTCTATAAGTGTGCCAAATTTCATAACTTTTTACCATACGGTTCTATGGGCTGCCATAGACTTCGTGGCGGAAGAAGAAGAAGAAGAAGAAGAAGAAGATGAATAATAATAATAATAGGAACGGGAACGGTTTCAATAGGTGCCTTCGCACCTTCGGTGCTTGGCCCCTAACAAGATATTTTCACAGACATGTATGGGCTCACTCCAAGGACACATAAAAAAAATGATAGGATTGTGCCACTTGGTGGCGCTATAATAGAACAAAACATGAAATTCCCATTGACTACAATGCAGTTTTATGATATAAAACGCTATGCTTCACCAATGAATTGGTGTATCATTACGAAACTTGAAATTGGCCATCAGCACCATGCCTTTAAGCTGCTTAAACGGTTTCAAAACAGCACCGCCATGTGGTCCATACTTATAATGAAAAGGCCTCTTGAGGCTATATCTCTGCAATGACATATTGACACTATATTGACACTCTGCTTTGATATATTGACACCAATCTTTGCATGTGTCATTGTTCCCTTATTCTGACCACACCACATCAATTTCGTAACTGTGCCACCTATTGGTTGAAAGTGATAAATCATTAAATCATTATTATTGACTGTATTTATCATTTTACAGCTATTTTGCCTAAAATCACCTTAATAGGTCTTTAATTGCTCATTGCTGCCGTTGATCTGACATTGCCAGCATTTTTGGCATGTCTTGTCTTCTTCTTTGCGCTTGGCCCCGGTATTGCTGCTTGCAGCTATATTTGTTAATGGAGTAGTCCTGTCATTAAATAAAAATGAAAACAATTCACTCAAAGCAGCAATGGAGCTGTAGTAAAATAATGATGGACAAGTAAACATTTGTCTATTGTGTCTTTCTTAGATGTAATTTCCCAGTTGGAGTCCCATATGTTTAGTCCCAGTTGACAACATTGGTACTGTTTTTTGGTAGTTCTATGATAATTGTTAAAAGAGTAGTTCTGTCATTAAAAGGGTCATGACATGAGAAATAATTTCTTCTTGAATCATTTATCTTTGTGTCATTAATTGATCCTGAAAGTTCCAAAACTTAAAACATCCTTGTCATCAAAAAAAAAAACATTTATATAATCAAGCTGTAAAAATACAATAATTTGCATAAGCCTGCCTCTGGAGCAAGACAACAAGGCCTACGTTTACATCCTCGCATCGCTGTCCCCACCCACTGGTGTTCAGTCGATGAGAAGCGAGTTGAAACTAAAGTAGCTGTTTACAAGATTGTGATAAGATTGCGATGCTGTTCCTGGCTGTGGCAAAACATAATCTTTGCAGCTGCCGAAGGATCCCGATGTCAGGCTTTACCAACTGAGGCTTTACAATCTGTGATCAGTGATTTCTGATGTGTAATTATTTAAGTTCAGGCAGATTTTCTTGTCTCAAAATCATTCAATACTGTTTATGCATCAGTAAATCAAGCCAGTGACTAAACGATCAATTTCCACATTGTTTCTCTTAGTTGCATAAATTTTTTTTTTTATTTAAATTGTGATTAAACTACAGAAAGCGATCGAAGAACACTCTCTTTATAATGGCTGAAGCGGTCAATACTTGGTTAGTTGTGGTGAAAGCATCATCTGCTCAATGCTCGTCACTGCAACCTTTCATGTGATGGGAATAGATCGAAATATAATGCAATAATCAACACTTTTCACGATTTGTTAATCTCGACAGCTGTAATAGTAAAAAGCCTAGTAAAAGTATTCGAGGGGGTTCCACAGGTAATACGTATTTCAAATGCAAAGATGTTAGCCAATCACAGCAGTGGGCTGTTATATTAGGGTAAAAGTTTTTACAGAAAGGGGTTTGATTAGAATTTTTTTAATCATTCCATCTATCAGAAAACACACTGAAGCCTCACAGCAGATACGCCCCTTCAAACAGAGTGTTTAAGCCAAGCGTCAACCTCCCGCGGTCTCTCTTGAAACCAACACGGGCGTGACTTAAACCGCAATTCATCGACTGGCCGCTAAGACAAATCTGTATCTCCCCCATGTTAAAATGCCAAACTTTACAGCAGAGAAAAATGTTTACAGCCTGGTACAAAAAGTGGTTTTGGTCTATAGCTAATTTTGCCCTTCATGACCAGTGTTGGGGGTAACGCATTACAAGTAACTTGAGTTACGTAATAATATTACTTTTTCCAAGTAACTAGTAAAGTAACGCATTACTTTTCAAATTTACAACAAAATATCTGAGTTACTTTTTCAAAAAAGTAACGTACGTTACTTTTTCACATTAATTTGACTGACAGCTCTCCTGCCCCCATGTTGAGAAAAATAAGTGTGTGTGAACATGATGGTTATTGTAGTTCTAGACTAAATGTGAGCATTTATTTATCTCACTTGCACAATAAAGAATCTGTCCTCTTCAAAATGAATAAAATAAGTCAAATGCTAAATCAGAGTACTATGCAAACCTCCAGTAATGAAATATAAAATAAAACAACTATTTTTATGCATAATCTACCTTTATATTTAATTTACCAATGTCTTGCTGCTGACCTTTGATGATGAAAATTACTAGATTTTTTGTTTTTATTGGTAAAACTTTTTTCTCCAGAGCTGCTTCCTCTACTGTTCATGAGGGAATCTGGATTTTTACCTATTATTTAAATTTTGGTATGAAGAGGTCTTTACCGTTGCACAAAAATATAACTTTTTTGTTATAAACAAAAACAAGCCCAGCCCAGGTGAGAAAAAGTAACGCAAAAGTAACGTAACGCATTACTTTTCTTAAAAAGTAACTAAGTAACTCAATTAGTTACTTTTTAAGAGAGTAACGCAATATTGTAATGCATTACTTTTCAAAGTAACTTTCCCCAACACTGTTCATGACAACTGTGAGGGGGGTGAATTTTTTTAATAAATACTCTGTTTAAAGTTCTGCATAATTAAGGGCGTGGCCACTTGAGTGACAGGTGGATTGCACTATGGTAAAGCTAGGCCACGTCCCACCTTTTTGCCCATTTTCAGTTAACCGGGAGTGAAGCGTGGTGACACGCTCCCAAGATGGCAACGGCCGGCTTTAGGTTTCGAAACTGCTCTTCGGAAACCTACGGGTGACGTCCAGAGGTGGACAGTAACGAAGTACATTTACTTGAGTACTGTACTTAAGTACACTTTTTGAGTATCTGTACTTTACTGAAGTATTATTTTTTAGGGAAACTTTTACTTTAACTTCACTACATTTGAAAGACAAATATCGTACTTTTTACTCCACTACATTTCTATCAAGGTCCTCAAAGTCAAAAGTCATTTCTGTAGCAGCTTTGCAAGTCAGTGGACGATTTTTTCTTCTTCTTTAAAAGTGTTTTTTTTTTTTTGTGCAAAATGTAAATGTCTGGGAGAAAGAGAAGCATAGACATATGGATGAATCTGAAAAAGCATGATGAAAGAGCTCAGTTCAGTCTGTTTTCTGAGATGCCAGAGCACTAGTACTGAATAGAGCTTTCTTTTGTGTGTTTTTTTCCGCACTTAAACAGACCAATACACACAAAATGTCAATTTTCATTTTGGAAAGTATTCACGTAAACAAAGTTGATTATGTCTTAAGTGAACGTAAACAGTTGGGGGAATATCGAATGTGTATCAGTGTGTAGGATTTGTGTAAAAAGCTTTGTAACTTTTAAGTGTTTAAATGAGTTCAAGGTAGTCATATGCTAGCATGTCGGATGGAGCCTCACAGACTGGCTTAAACCACCATGGCATAGCGTGCATTTATACAACAATGCAACAATAATAAAATAATGCATTGACATAAAAAAGGAAATTTACTTTTGATACTTAAGTACTTTTAAAAGCAAGTACTTCTGTACTTTTACTTAAGTAAAAATTGTTTTTAACAACTTTCATTTGTAACAGAGTAATATTTGACTAGTAGTACTTTTACTTTCACTCAAGTAATGGAGTTGTGTACTTTGTCCACCTCTGGTGACGTCACGGACACTATGTCCATCATTTTTTACAGTCTATGGTTTAAGCCAAAGGGCTAAAATCAGGATAGAAAATTGCATTTTATTTCTAAATTTTGACATTTTATGATGTAAAAAACATACTAATATAAGTTCACCTCAGAAAACATTATCAAATATTTTTTTTAAATCTACTTCATGACCCCTTTAAAGGAAAAATTATGTCATCATTTGATTAAAAATTTTCGTTGAACTACTTTTTTAATGCAATGATCAACTGATCAATTAGCAGAAAGTCCAGGATGGTTCCCATGTATCCCATTTGAATTAAGGCAGAGACAGCGGAGGCTCTTCTGCTGGGGGAAGAAAAACACGCATCCGTGTTTCATAAGTAACAGTCGAACGGAAACAAATCTAATGACTGTTTCATTGTGAAGGCTTCCACCGGCAGTCAAACACCTGAACGTTTTAAATTAAATTATACTAACTGACTATTAAGCTACAAAAATAAAAACACTCATTTACACAATCCATGTTGTTCCAAACTTGCATGACTTTTTTTCTTCTATAGAACGCCCAAACGTTACGCACAAGCAGTATCAGAAAATGTTTTTAACAATTGTACCTTCAGTATTTTGTTGTAAATTGTAATCATAAATTCACTGACACAAACCTATCATATGTTTTCAGAAGTTGTATGGACCACTTATCAATACATAGTGCTTTTTGTCATTTTTGGAAATTGATAACATTATATGAAAAAAAACAAAATTATTTTGTGTTCCATCGAAGAAAAAATTATCATACAGGTTTGAAACGACATGGGTGAGTAAAAGGTGACAGATCGTTTTGGTGTAAACTATCCTTTGAAGTAAAATGTTCCACCAGCCTGTTAATAAACAAGATTGATCAATACGTCATTTTCGGTTACCTGCAAGGTGAGAGCCTCGCATCACCTTCGGACACATAGCAGAGCATCAACCATCTCTGCTGTCCGAAAGAAAAAACAATCCTATAAATCCAACTTAGCGAGCATGTTTTTCCTGAACTATTTAAGTGTATAATTTCCTGTAAGGTGTGAGTAGTACCTTGTTTGACAAGTTCTCTATCTTTTCCTGATCTAGCCGATGTTGGCGGGATAGCGCCTCCAGGGTGAGGGCCGAGCGTTCCACCTCTCTATTCAACACACAAACTATGTTCTCCAAAGCTGTGACTTTCTGCTGCACACCAGGACCTCCTCCTCTTCCAACATTATGGGCGGCGGCATCAGCCCCCACCGGAGGTGCATCTTCAGGTCCGCGATACAATCCCAGCCCAGAATCTTCATGCCACTCTCCAGCCCCCTCGGCCCGCAGACGCACAGAGGACAGCACAGCCAGCATGAGACGCAAATGCTCCATCACACTGGTTTGCTCATGCTCCTGCTGCTTACCATTGTCAACCTAAAAACATTAATACTTTATTAAAAAGGTTACATTAAATTGAAAAGTGGTAATATGAAAGTGGTGTCATTTCTTTGATGTCATTTAAGTTGAAAAATGTCGTGTGGTTATCAAAAAAAAAAAGAATATAATTAAGGCAAGACAACACAGGTGAATAGGGTGGTGTTTACAGTAAATGTGCAAATGAGTCATTATCTAATTAAATAATTTCCAGAATAGAAATCTGATCATTGGATGAAGCAAGGTTGTTATATTAGGGTTAAAGTTTTTACAGAAAGGGGTTTTGATTTGTTTTTTTATCACTCCATCAATCAGAAAATACTGTCAACAGCCAAGAGGGGAAAAATGAAAATGTTAAATAAAACAGCCTACAACGTATGGTGTATGGATGTACAACTAAAGTGGAGATTTCTGACTCACTGCAGAAGAAAAAAAAAGGGCTTTACTGTAATTGAAATCTACAGACGCAAATGGGTCCATTGTAATAAAATAAACTAGGGATGCACCGATATGAACATTTTGGCCGATACCGATAACCGATAATTCTTAATATTTGAAAGCCGATAACCGATATATTGGCCGATAAATCTAAATACAAATTTTAATAAACTCTGAGAGCCTGATTACAAAAACAAAAGGCTCACCATTAAAAGCCATGTCCCAAACACTTCAACATAAATCAAACCTATACACTACAGTAGCCTATTTGAACCAGTGTGAGATTCCTTACCTTTTCAAATTAATTTTACACTCCTATGGCCAAATTTTTTTTTTAACACTTTACAATAAGGTTTAATTTTTGTTAGTATTAGTTAACCAACAATGAATGAACAATACTTCAACAAGATTTATTAATTTTAGTTCATGTTAATCTCAACATATTCAGACCCAAAGTTGTGTCTTTTAACATTAGGTATGAACTATGAATGGACTGTTACAAAACACAAACATTTTATTACTAAAAGAAACAAAGGTTATTGCTCTCTGTTTGTTCATGATAGTTAATGCATTAAAATGAGACCTTATTTGTAAAATGTTACCAAAAATTATATTGTCTAAAAAATAAAAATAATATACCTAAGTGATGCAAACAAGTAATTGAACAGCATTACTTAGGCTGCATAATAAAGAATCAGAATGCAAGTGCATGAAATAACCTCCGCACAGACGATAAAGAAATGGTTTTAATCAAACCATATTGTTGATGGAAATGATACGAGAACAATAAAAGTGCTAATTATAAAAGATAATGCTTCTGTGTTTTTGAAAAAAAAAATATGTTTAATATAACAGTAATAGTAAACATCTGTAATATTAGTCTAGTCTATAGGAATAATGTTGCTGTTTGAGAGCGCGCTGAAGCTGGAGAGAATGAACGAACAACCATAAACTGAAGCGCTTAGAAGTTTAATTAACAACTAAACGCATCATATATGAGAACAATCAGATATTTATACAAAATAAATATAATATTATAACTTATATTAGCACAAAATCACGCATAGGTGAAGGGTTATAACTCCTGTGGATGCTCTTCCCCTGTTTGAGAGCGTGCTGAAACTTAAGATGATCACCGGTACAGTGAAGCACTGCGGGTTATTGACTTAACCAAACACATCCTATATGACTTTAATCAGATGTTTATAGGCCTACTACAAAAAAGTAATATTACGACTTACATATGCTTAAAATGACGCGAATGCACAAGCGAACTTGACTGTGCTGGTCAGAATGCGTTGTTGACGCTTCCCACAACAGCGCGCTGAAAAACAACTAAACCCAGAGAATTCACTACGTTTTATAACAGAAATATTCTCATTGCAGTGTTATGTATAGGACAGTCCCAGTAGTTATTAATGCTGTGCATTTCTGTTTGAAATGCGCGCGCCGGTACAATGAAGTGCTTTACTGCATCGTTAATTAACTCAACCAAACGCATCCTATATGGGATTATATGCACAAAATAATAAATATAATATTACAACTTACAATGGCACAAAAGGCTGTGAATGCACAAGCAAACTTGACTGTGCTCGTCATGAAGGTGTAACTCCGTGGGCGCGCGCTGAAGCTAAAGACCGGTACAATGACGTGCTTTACTGCATCGTTTATTAACTCAACCAAACGCATCCTATATGATATTACATACACAGAATAATAATAAATATAATATTACAACGTACAATGGCACAAAAGGCTGTGAATGCACAAGCGAACTTGACTGTGCTTGTCATGAAGGTGTAACTCCGTGGGCGCGCTCTTCCCTCAACAAACGCGCTGAAACACAACGCTCTTTTACAGCCTATTCTATCATTTGATGTAGATTATAGAAGACTTGCGCTGCACATGTTGCACATAACTGTATTTTCCTTTTCGAAGTGATTCCAAACATATTTAGAGCAATTCAAACCCATCATGGTGGAAAGCGCGTCCGTCTCAGCTGAAGGAAATAATACATTATCTATCGGCTTGACTATATCGGTCAAATTTTCTTATTGGACCGATAACGATAACATCAAAAATAATCATTTATCGGCCGATAACGATATGTTGCCGATATATCGTGCATCCCTAAAATAAACACTTAAACGCGCAACCTAAAAATGAGCTCTTCCGCCACAGCATCCACCCCAACAACGGTGATTGTAAAAACATAGTCAACGGATTGATGTATAATGAACAGAATTTTCATGTATGAAAGGGAGTCTATTTTTGTCAACATCCCCAATAGATAAATGATTATCTACTGCAGTTAACTCACTTTAAAAGCGCATTTCTAATATGCAATATTTTTAGTTAATGTCTGATTTTATTTTTGGCAGAATTATATTATTAGTTTGCCGGATGAGCTGTCTGATCAAAGCGTGTATCCACAGTTAGGAGTGGCAGTATAACTGGTGGCAGGTCAAAAGAGGAACACTGGTCCAGAGACAAATAGGTGAGAATATAAATCATCATGCATCGAACACACTAAAGCAAACTTTTCAATTGATTTGTGTTTTCTGGCAGTGTAATATTAACATATAAACTGTCATTCAAATCACTGTGATTTCAGGAGACCGAACTTGCATTAGCCAAATCAAATGTAACATTTTTATTAATTATTCATATTTTTTTTGCCATTTCCAATATTAGCAGAACAGACTCCCTATATTGAACGTATTGTGATGTCCAGGGCCATCCGTAGGGCGGTGCAACTGGTACGACTGCACCAGGTCCCGCGGCGAACGGACCAAGGGGGCCCCGCTTCCACTATCTTGCAGCGGGCACCACCCCATGCTTGGGACAGCCCTGGTGATGTCATTACTCTATGTTTATCTTCACCCCCTTTCTTCCCCAACTTGTTGAGGCACCACTGAACTTCAATAAAAATACTTTTTTAGCTCCATTTCCTGAATTGATGCTGCCTGAGCTCATTAATGCTGTTAATCCTGGCAATGCAACTTCAATAATTTAAAACTTTCTTGTGTGCTTTATACTTTGTTTACTTTTACTCACTGCCACCCCTTATTCTGCACTTTCCCCACCTATTCCTCCCACTGGACCCACCCTTGCTCTATTCCCAGACCACAATAGCTGTGATGAGCACAGTCACTGCCTACTGCAGCACTGACAGTGATTAAACTCAAGTTGTGAGTTTCATTTGAGATATGGTTCTACGGCAGCTCTCCGTTTGTGCCAGTTTATTCTCTGACCAGCAGAGGGCACATTCTTAAACAGAGGTGCACTGGGGAAATCCTTTGACTTTCCTTGAAGACTTCAGGTAGGCAACACTTCATTTTAACTTCCTGTGATCTCAACAATAGAGAACCGAGGTTTGAATTTATATTACATCAGTTACCGTCTGAAATCCATTTCCCTCAATGATTCACCAACTTTCCGTGTTCACAAATTACAGTACTGCATACATTTAATACACAAATGTATCTTAACCGAGAGTTTGGGACTTTTCTAACCCACACTACAAACTATTTACATAGTTTCGTTTTATTTTAAAGTTGTGTGGAAAAAGTGCAAACTGAGAGACTCAAATAGATGCCACTGGTCTGACTAAGTCAGACAAAATAATCTCAATGCTTTTGCAAATTATGAATCATTTCAGAGTGACTAAAGGGTAAAGGCCCGTACCAAAACAGTAACAATAGCGATAAAAATGTCTCTAGTTCTACAAAAAATTTACACACCATAAAGTCCACACCATAACTATAACGATAACAATATATATATATATATATATATATATATATATATATATATATATATATATATATATATATATAACAATATCTCTTTTAAAACCATTTTTTTCCAGCTGATGAATGATAAAAAAAACATTTAGAATCCATCCTAGTTTAAATTCTTTTAGTGGGCTCCTCCTCCTAGTGGGTGGTTTCATGTTTCATATTACACATTTCTTTTAACTATTTTATAAATCAAAACTTTTTCTAATGTTGATAAAACACATATTGTCAGAAAGGTCTGAGGTTTCATATGTGGCGAGTTGCCATTGTTCTTTTTTTCCCTGTTGTGACTTATATCCAAGAGAAATGGCTTCTGAAATGAGAAAACAATGTAGGGTGGGGCTTGATTTAATCCTGCAGGAATTGATTGGATCGTTGGAAGTTGGGCGTTGGTAACAAAATGGAGACAGACCGCAATAGCCCCACCCGATAGCGCATGACATAGAGAAGTCATTTGGAGGGGGGAGGGAAGGTTAACATTTTTGATTAAAGATTATGAGGGCACATGAATTAAAACAAATTATGAAGTGCACAGATTAATCCTTTATAATAAACACTTAAATATTACATTAAAAAAAATAAGAATGTTTAGTACATTTGTTTTACAGTAAACTTTTTAAACGTTCCGTTTTTTTAAGTGCTTTCATTTCAGCAATGTTCTGCTGAGTGTCTTTAAATCTTAGGTTTGTATTCCAGTTAAGGGGTTAATGTAATGCAAGTATAATAAACAGAACAATATCATTTGTTGGTGTGGACGTTAATATAGTTATCTTTATAGTTATTCTTGGTGTGAACAGGCCTTAAGTGAGACTGAAATAAAATACTTTTTGTTGGCTGAAACACTAAATTCTCAACATGCTAATTAACTAATCAACTCAGATATGCTTTTCAATTGAGTGGTCACATGCTTTCTAATATAGTGTATATTAGGATGTACTGTGTGTGACAGCCACACTGGAAACTAGATACAGTTCAAGTTCTAAAAAGTTTGAGACTCTGTGTGTGTCACGCTAATAAAAACACCTTAGAGAATCAATAAATACAAACTTGTGCGCAACTATATAACACAAAACAAAACTTGATAGTTCAGCTATGAAGATAAAAATCAATGTGGTTTTAAGTAACAGTCTGCGGTGTTGTTACGCAAGCATACAATCATTTTAGAAATCCGCCCTTTAGGGTTTTTCATGAGAAGTTCAAACCATATCCACCCTTTTATTCAGAATTGATCAGATTCTGATCCAAGATTTATTCACAAGAAACAAATACACACCACTGCCCTGCAGCCAATCTCACTAAACTGGCACGCCGACTTGGACTTTGCACATGATTTGGTATGCTCTTGAAACTGCAAAAAAGGAAAATAAAAAGTCAGAGTGGAAAAAAAGTATTTTAAGAATGAAAATGAAATAAGGTATGCCACTTCCTCTATTAAAACTGACATTCATAGCAGATGTACGTTATGATTATTTTAGTACAACTTATGACAGCACATGACTAGCAGGTTTGTGTCAATGAAAAAAAAAAAGGCCAATATACTTTTTCAACATTTATACTGATAAAAAACAACAAGTCAAAGAGAAACAACATATGACTGAGAACAGAGACCAACCTTCTCTCTGGGGATTTTCTTTTTACCACATTCTTTGCATTGCATGGGAAATTTCTGACATATTTCATCATGGGCCTGAGACAACAAAGAGTTGTGTAGGAGTGAGAATCAGTTAAGATGATATATCAACAACTATTTCACACGCCCTTTCTGCTATGTTGCTCAACCTATGCATATCATTTTTAAGCTATGTTCATATATGAAAGTGATCAGCGGCTTTACAGCTCCAATAAAAAAATTAAAAGTACCATAAAAAGTAGTCCATATAACTTGCATGATAACTTTGTGTGAGGAACATAAAGAAAGTTGCTATTCACTGACATTGTTGTTCTTT
Source organism: Gobio gobio (assembly GCF_949357685.1). Taxonomy (NCBI): domain Eukaryota; kingdom Metazoa; phylum Chordata; class Actinopteri; order Cypriniformes; family Gobionidae; genus Gobio; species Gobio gobio. The sequence goes on from NC_137100.1 coordinate 17,744,575, forward strand.
TCTCTCTAAAAATGGAATTGGCATTCACTTTTATAATATGGAAAAGAGAAGCTTGAATATTCTGGCAGAGGTGAAAGTAAATGATGAGAGAGAATGATACATTTTGGTTCAACTACCCAGTACAGGATAATTCCATCATGAATTCAGAAACATTGATGTTTTATGCAATGCTTTTGTAGAATAGTTAAAAAAAAACTTTTTATTGCAACAGATTTAGTCTGTTGACACTGCAAACATTAAAAGTACAGAATGTAAACAAACCACAGACCAATCAGCATTAAACTTGAGGACGGACCACTTCTAGGGAGCTTACCTTAATTTCCTTAAAGTTAAATGTGACTTTGCAGTATTTGCAGTTCAGGGTTCTGGCCTCGCATTCCCGCTCATTGTGGCGGTCTTTCTCATTAAGCAAGATGACTCCTTGGCATGCTTCACATTTTACACGTTCAAAGTCACAACGACCTTCGTGTTGACCCTAGTGAAGAAAAGAATTATCTGTAAATTTCTAGCAGGAATGTTGAATAGAAAGATCTCATAGTTATCTTACTGTATGACTGTCAGTGCTTAAATGGTCTTCACAATGAGCTTTTTATAGCTGTTGTTTGTACCATTTATTCCCATGATATTTATATGCATTTCCTGTTTTCAAGTTAGTAAATGATCATGAGACATTACTGGTTGAAAGTACATACTGACCTTGTGATTAGAACAAGACAGAACAAGTGTGTCTGCACTACCCAAAATAATTCCTGTTAATTTACAGTTTCAAAAATGTGCTTAAATGGATTATTCATTAAAAAATTTAAAAAAGTTAACTGTTGCAAAGTTAATGTATGGCTTCAGAAGACTTTGAATATAGCATTCAAGTTGCATTAACTGTTTTTTTTTTCCCCACTCAAAATAACTGCATGGAAAAGAGCGACCAGGACATTTTTACACACTTCTTCTTTTGTGTTTCACAGGAGAAAGTGAAATGGTTTGGAACAACATGAATGAACAATTCTAAAAACATGATTTGTTATATTGAGTGCTTTTCTATGTGAGAGACATTACTGATTTACTTTTTATTGAATAATACATCTGATCTGTATAAGATATTTGCTGTTTTATTTTTTATTATTTTGTTTTACTTGAACATTTATGTAAGCCATTACAATTATTACAGTGAACCAATGTAGAGTTTTATAGTTTGTGCTTCACTACCTCTTTATACTTCTAGTTTCCATTCTCAGTTGTCTAATTCAAAAGGTCAAACAATTGTACAGCAGCAAACGGTCACGCAAACGTCTTGCCTATTCATGCATTATTATATACGATAATGCTAGTGTTCAGCAGAAAGGGTGTGGGAGATCTCATGGCAGTTATATCTGTTACTCACAAAAAAAAGAAAATAAACATCAAGCTAGTTCGGTAAGACACTTTACCACACCAAAAAAGGCTGCATTTCATGCAAGTATTGTTATATACACAAACAAAAGAAATGCTGCTCATAACATATTTTACTTCCATAATGTGATGTATTTCTAGGTGAAACATCACAGATCAAAGATCACAGTATGAATAGATCAATTGACTATAAGGAACAATGAATTTAACATAGAAGTTTACATTTTTTTGCATTTTCACAAAGTAAAATTTTATCCCATTTACTTTCTAATTGCATGTTCCTGATCTTATTGTGAACAATTTATCTGTGCAGATTATTCAAAAGAAAACAATACAATTCAATGGATTAAAACCAATGGGTTTTGTTAACAACAAATTCCTGTTGACTACTGTCCAAAACTATCCTCAAATTTATTCTGGAACAAATTACCAGGGATAACAATTGCAAGAACTTTTAGGGGAATTTCTTGCTTTATCTCTTTAGTCACCACGTCTCCACACATATGAATCAACACTGACTCACAGGTTATTGCTTCAGAACAGCTTTAGTCAGGGTTAAGGTTACTTAGTCACTAAATAAGTCTGAACAGAAGAATGCTGTCATAATGATACTTTTACCAGCTAAATAGAAGTAAAAAACCAAGACAAAGTTAAACTGGTTTCAGGTTTTTAAAAAATAAGACAAGACAAATTCCGAATGGAAACTTGGCATGCGTTTTGGTTAGCAATCAAAATCTGTTATGTTCACAGGCTATTAATAACCAATTATTTATCTCATCTTATGCAATCAAATACAATTATGAAACTAGCATATCCACCAACTTTCTAAATGCCTTAAACTATTCAGTAAAACGGTTTTACCACAAAATCCTTTTGAAATGAAAATAAAGCACACACACACACACACACACACACACACACACACACACACACACACACACACACACACACACACACACACACACACACACACACACACACACACACACACACACACACACACACACACACACACACACACACACACACACACACACACACACACACACACACACACACACACACACACACACACACACAAAAACTAAATTATTGCTATTATAATTACACAAAATGGCAGTGAGGGTTATAAAAAGACAAAAACTGCTCTGTACAAGATAAAGAGCTTTTAAAACAACTAGCTTTTCATTCGGTAAAGCTGGTACTTTCCAGCTAGCTTTGGGACTTTCCACCCAACCCCCACCTTTCCTGCTGACTTTCAACCAAGCGGCAACCTTTCTCTTGAAGCCAATACGGAAGTGACTTAAACTACAACTCATTGACTGGTCGCTAGAGACCGGTTCCAAAAGGGAGCAGAATCTCACTGAGCCCCATGTTAAAAGGCCCAACTTAATAGCAGAAAAAAAACATGCTTACAGCCTGGTACAAATTGTGGTTTTGGTCTATATATCTAATTTTGCCCTTCATGACAACTGTGAGGGGGTGAATTTTTTTTGTTTACATTATATAAAACCTTAAAGTTCTGCATAATTAAGGGTGTGGGCACTTTGAGTCACAGGTGGATTGCCGTTTGTCTGGTGTCTATTAGTAATCACGTCACCTCAGCTCCACCCACGTCCCGCCTCTTTGCCATTTTCTGTTATCCGGGAGCAGAGATGTATAGTAACGAAGTAGAACTACTTCACTACTGTCCTTAAGTACTAAAAGGCAGTATCTGTACTTTACTAGAGTATTATTTTTTTCTCCTACTTCCACTTTTACTTCAGTACATATTTTCGATGAGTTTAATACTTTTACTCCGATATTTTTTTTATGTGCTGCATCGTTACTCGTTACAATTATAAAAATGTTATGAATCATTCCATTCCAAACCCACATTACCGCGCATGAGAGAGAGAGAGAGAGAGAGCGCGCGCGAGAGAGAGAGAGACAGAGCGCGAAAGCGAGAGAGAGAGAGCGCGCGAGAGAGCCCCGCGAGCGCGCATTCACTGTCTTTAAAACAACACGAGGGTCTTGCGCTCAAATTGCTCTTTATTTGTTTACATAGTTAATGTGCACTGTGAAGTAACATATACAAACAATGAACAGCTGTATTTTTATTAACTAAGATGAACAAAGATTAATAAATACAGTAACAAATGTATTGATCATGGTTAGTTCATGTTAGTTATTAGTCTAATACATTAACTAATGTAATGTTAACAAATCAAACCATATTGTAAAGTGTTACAAACAAATCATTTACTCAGAACACCTCTTGAAATGAGAATATAAGTGTGCTTACCCCATTTTTTTTTTTGTAAGAGTGGTTATAGTAAGATTTAATCTTAATGAACTACAGTATTTTCAGGTTATTTATATGACAATATGTAGAAAAATTACCTACCAACATTGTGATTGTCCTTTAGCTTAATCATTTGAAATAATAAAAACAATATGGATGTTCAAACTTTTGACTACTTTCTTTAATAACTACATAACACAATACTTGTACTTTTACTTTCAGAACTTGAGTAGTAAATTTTTAAATAAACTACTTGCAATACTTAAGTACAAAAAATGTTGAATACTTTAGTACTTCTACTTAAGTGTGGTGCTTAAAGAGCACTTCAACTTCTACTCAAGTCACTTTTTTGATAAGGAACTTGTACTTTTACTCAAGTATGTGTCTCTAGTTTATACATCTCTGTCCGGGAGTGATGCCCTGCCAAGATGGCAACGGCCAGCTCTACTTTACCCTACTTTACGCTTCAAAACTGCTCTTCAGAATCCTATGGGTGATGCCACGGACATTACGTCCATATTTTTTATTTACAGTCTATGCTTTCAACTCTGTGAGCAGTCGTTATTCTTTTTTTAAACAGACAGACATAATACATTTATTATTAGGTTAATTGCCTAGTTATTGTCTTTGCTTAACTGCTGGGTTTGGCTTGAAGTATGTTCAAAGTCACTGTGATTAGCAGCCTATCATAATATTTGGCATTTAGAAATGAAGAACATTCTATATGACAAGCTAGGTGAACTATGCTCTTACCTCATAGTCTTTCAGTGTACCAGACCAACTACAACCATCATTTGGGCATTTGGCAGGCAAGCTATCAATTTCTCTTCGTGCTGCATTATCAGGAAATGCCTAGAGGGAAGTTAAAGACCATGGATTTTTCATTAATGAATATAAAATAAAATTTTATACACAGAATAGGAGTTACCAGGAAGTAAAAAAAAAAAAAAAAAAGATTTCCAAGAGAAACATTTAAGAAACATAGCTTACCACTGTAATATTGAGCATAGACATCGCCTCTTCAAATATACCCTCAGTACGACAGGCTTCGCAGGGTATGGGCCCTGAGCTAATGAAGAGGAAAGATTTTACTTGTTTTAACAGTGAAGCCTTAAAAGGGGAGCATTGGAAAAAGGCAATCAAACAATAAGCAGACTTTAAACCACCAAATTTTGGGGGAAATTAATACAGGCTTTTCATTCCTCAGTCTATTTCTTAAACAAGAAGAAGTGCTTTGATAATGGTAAAATTGAAGTGAAACAGCATGTGTGCAGTAATACACAGAAGTAAAGTATTTGTGAAGAAGGGAAAGTGTGTTGCAAGAAATGTTGAGAAGCATTCAAGAATGTTTACCCATATCTTCTCTTTTTAGAAGTGTTGCATGATATACTGGTACTAGAAAGGTATCACAATACCCTACTTTTAAAAACGGTGTGATCCCTCATTTTTACTAGTATTGGTACTTTTTTAGAATGACAGCGTTTTAATAAGAGCAATATTTCTTGAGTTGCGTTGACATGCGACAGCAGGGCAGTGTGTGTGCAGCGCTCCGCTTCCACTCCTTGCAGGCACACTGGCCTTGACAAACTTTATATATCTGCCCAGAGCAAAACTGGTAAAGTTATTGACATGTTAGAGCGATTAAGAAACATGCATGAATGAGAAAATAAAGCGTGGTACGTTCTTGATGTTATTAAGTTATTAAGCGCAATAAGCCTTGAAAAAGAACTCGAAGTACTCTCACTACACCCAAAGTGCGTCCACAGAAAGCCACCTCTCAGACAGCACGCAATCTCGAATTCAGATCTCTTTCGGGACTCAGTGTGCTTGAATGGTCAAATACACACACAATTATGTCAAAAAGGCCTGTCTTGGTGACTTTTCACATAAACACAATTGGTTAAGTGAATGTAAACAGTTGGGAGAAAATTGGAATGTGTGTCAATAGGCTCCGGGCATTAGGTCTATCAGTGATATGTGATTTTTTTTTTTTTTACGGGATAAAATGCTCAAAAAGCAGGGCAGGCACACACTGGTCAAAATGAGAGATTTCAGTTTTTTTATTAATTAAATAAAATAATGAATTATAAAGTTCAACATTGGTCATTTATAATTTAATTACTTTCCCTGTTGTTTTAGGTTTTTTTTAGGTTGCTGTATTAGTTCAGTAGTAGTAGAAATATTAGTCAGATCCAAGTCATGATTTTGGTATCTTGACAACACTACATCCTATACTGTATATTTCCATACAACAATATAACACACAGACTGCTTAACTAACTACCCAAGTACAATGCATCTTTGAAGAAATCAACTAGCTAGTCACAAGTGTTTCTCAAAACCATATTGTGGCAAATTTGTAATAACTTCTTTGAATTAATCCGTTTGAGATCTAATTAATGCTGAATACAATTTTTTTTTTTTTTTATGTTATTTTGCTTTATTTCCAGATTCATAGGCTCTTTCTTATGTACTAGTGCACGGAAGGGAGCATGTTATACACTCAGTTTAGCATGGAGGTCTTTCCTGTTTTCCCCTCGCTATTTCTTGAGTTTCTTTGTTGATATGTAAACATTTTAATAACGGTTGTGTCTTGTTTCAGTTGAACAACTCTTTGGAATGACACTCGGTCACAACAAACTGGTGTAATCATGTAACTTGCAGAAAGTCACAGAATAATTCCGCCAGACCGCCTTCCGTTTTCAACTTATGAAGAAAGTGTAATGGCTCTCACAGTTCAAAACACTTACACTACATCTGACGTCATATGTCGCGCCAATTAGCTTTTTCCGTAAGTTGAATACGGAAGGCGGTCTGGCGGAGGCTAGATATTTTACTTAATAAAGTTTTAAATATGGATATTTTTCTTACACAAACCCATCGACAGGCCTTTATTAACTCCCCGGAGCCGTGTGGATTACTTTTTTAAGGGATGATGCACTTTTTTGGGCTTAAAATTTGGGGCTGCCATTTACTGCCATTATAAAGCATGGAAGAGCCAGGATATTTTAATATAACTCCGATTGTATTCGTCTGAAAGAAGAATGTCATATACACCTAGGATGGCTTGAGGGTGAGTAAATCATGGGGTAATTTTCATTTTTGGGTGAACTATCCCTTTAACTGCAAATTCGTTGATAAAGTGTCCCTCTGGGGTTATCTAAAAGCATCTCATTGTCTGCACCTCATCTTATTTAAAAGCATCTCATTTTCTGCGCAGCTGACATACTGGAATATTTCATAAATTTGCTGATATCACTTTCCAAAAGAAGAAACTGACCAAGCAAGTTGTTACCAGACGCATGAGATCATGTGTTATGGGTGGAAACCACAGTGTGCACATCAGAGCATATGTCAGACGGCAACAGCACGTCTGGTCTTCAATTAACAAAAAGAGGATCCACGTCAACCCCTCCTGATCCGCTAATCAACATCGAATATTTGAAGCTTCGGAGGGAAGGGGCTGAACATATTCTTCTCTCTAATAAAAGCATGAATCTCGAGAAGGGCCGTGCCTCACGCGGGCAGGGCTTATATGCTCTGAGAACGTACACTGCACTAGTGATACAAAACACACACGTCTGTTACATCCCAGTTTTGATATATTATGGTAGTAAAAATAATTTTGTTCAGTTAGAGAACAGATTAACTACAATTAAAAACGGAACGTGCCGCGTGAGCCGACCGAGAGGCACAGTACAAACTGCAGCAGGAGTCAGATTTCATTCATCACGAGAATGAGCTGAATGACAAGATGATCGCGGAAGATTTGGTTTTAAAGCAAAATGTAAAAGCACCTATTTAAGGGAGTTTGTCATTGTACCGTTTTGTTGTTGTGTTTTTCATTAAGAATAATAGGCTAATGAACCCACAATTCAAGCAACCCAACCCCGAATTGGCAAACCAAAAGTAAACTGCACACGGCTGCATTCGTTCACAGCTGCTAAGTGCACAAGCACTGCAATATGACGTCGAGGGAAAATTCTCTCACCGTCACATTTCTTAATTGTCACAACGTCTCAATTACACTATTTTCTAGTTTAAACATATGTAAGCGTGAATGAGAACCGCTTTGAGGGGGATGCCAGGTGTGCGCGATAATAAACAACTAATATTCGAATCTCAAATTTGAAAATCGAATACCAACCCATCGAACAAATATTAGAATTTTCTGGTCCAGCCCTACTAACCTCAATTCACTTCTACAAGTTTATGCTCCCTCCCGCCAGCTATGAATGAGCGGTGCCTTGTTCCTTCACAACAAGGCACAAAGTTGCTTTCCAAAACCTTCACCCTCTCTGCTCCTCTCTGGTAGAACTGCCAACCTTCACCCACCAGACGCTGGACTCAGGTTTGGGTGGTCGAAGGAGTAACCAAAGGGATCTCACCCTTCTCCCCACTTTGTTGTTGCTGAACTGTGTGAAAATAAAACTGTTGGGAGTTCCTCGAATAAAAAGATTATGATGCTGACATCGCACCCCTTATTCAGAAAACTTGTAATTAAAACACATTCCAATCTATTGAATTCTGGCCGCAGGAAGGCAGATCAGGAGTGGTTTACGCGGGTCCTCTTTAGTTGATTGAAGACCAGACGTGCTGCAGCCATTAGCAGTGATGGGAATAACGGCGTTATAGATAAATGGCGTTACTAACGGAATAATTTTTTTCAGTAACGAGTAATCAAACAAATTACTGTTTCTCCCGTTACAACGCCATTAGTGTTACTGAGAATAAAATGCGGAGTTAAAATAATTGAGCTCACTGAAGCGGTTTTCATCCGAACAGGCTCTCGGTCAGTCGGACCTGCAACATGTTTTTTTCTCTGGTTGGTTGGTGTGTGTGTGTGTGTGTGTGTGTGTGTGTGTGTGTGTGTGTGTGTGTGTGTGTGTGTGTGTGTGTGTGTGTGTGTGTGTGTGTGTGTGTGTGTGTGTGTGTGTGTGTGTGTGTGTGCGGGCGTGTGTGCATGCCATGCGTGTTTTGGTACACATAACTTTTGGTACACATAACTGATTATGATTGGTGGGTGGGAGACTGAGGTTGAGGTTGATAGGTTGAGTTCACACACACACACACACACACCTATGACACCCCAACATATGCAGTGTCACACACACCAACAACCAGGAGGAGTCAGAGCGATGGCAAGTCCAACGACCTCAAAGGTAGCTTTCGCAAACTGCAAGTATAAGCGCTACTTTTCCCTCGTTTAGGTGAAAGGTAAGAATGTTTATGTAACGTGCAACTTATGCCCAGGAAGAAAGAGTCTCTCCATGTCGGTGGCAAGTATATGAAGGTATTTTTGGTGCAAAACAACTGAACAGGCGTGAGAGTGGAATTTGTATCTGTAGAGCATATCCACACATGTGTATCAATACATTTGAAGTCACAGAGAAAAATATTTTAGGAGTTGTAAACTTGTAGATTTTTTTTCTCATCTACAAACACAACACAGCAGTTACACCTTCACACATTCTTCACTGCAGGTGCAGAAATCCTATTGTACGAATCACACATGAAGAAACTCATACGCTCACATTTTTGCTACAGTTGCTGCAGTGAATATGGTGCAAAACGCATTCACACACCCGTATCAAAAATGTGAAGTCACAGACAAATTTTGCACATCCGCAAATTAATATGTGAATCCATGCAATGAGAGTTGCACACTTGTAGAATATTTGGTCACAAACGCATTTATTTTCTTGGATATTTTTCTAATACAATCACAAGTCCAATCACTACAACTGCTTGAATCTGCTGCTACGAGTCTCAAACGCAGTTTTTTCGCCTTCAAATGGCAAGTTCTGCGCGCTCTCACTTTTGCACCATATACTACATGAAATGTGGAGCAAAAGTAATTTGTGCATCTGTGAGGCAGCGGTTCAGAGAGCAGAGAATTTCGGCCAATCAGAAGAGCTCTTTTAAACCGGCGGCGCGCGACAGAGAACGGGAAAAATACATGAGCAATCTCTCCCTAGCAGGTGATGTCCACTTGTTCCTCTATATAGTAAAATATAGTAGCCTATAATTAATGGAGATATATATATATATTAGTATAATTAATGCACAATTGTACAATTAATATACAATTCAAGCAAGTAGCCTACAAACAACTACATTAACATGGAAACATGAATCATATTAATTATATTTCCGCGTTCTGAGCTTTTATAAGCACCAAGTTCCCGTACGAACGGAACGGATCAATTATCTACGCAACATGACTGAAGCCCGGTTCATTTAATTGTGCATGCATGGCGTGCGAATAACCATAAACTCCATAAAAACCATAAACACTCTGATAAGATGTGAGCCTGTCCTATCGCAGCACTGGTCTGAGAAAACATCCTCCTGCACCAACATAAAATAAGCGTTTTAATAAACTACTCATGACCACCTTTAGTAGATTTCACATTCTAGCCTATTTATTATGTTAACTGTTGATTAACTTTATAATAGATTTATAATTATAATTTATAATAGATTATATACATGTATAATAGATTATAAGTTAAGGGAATAGGTTTTTCACTAAGATTTATATTACAACTGTGGCATGTTGTGGTGGCTATAGTTTCTATGTGTAGGATGCTATTTTTCATAACTAATGCTATAGATAAAACATTTTAACGTTGCCATTATGCTAATGAGGAGACACCAGTGGTCTCACCTGTAATTGTTTTTAATTACTTGTTACTTATTAATTGTAATTACTTTGAATGTGGATTTTGCAAAAATAAACCCTAAACGGTTCACACTTCAACCCCCCAATTATTATTGATGTAGTCAAAAACTCTCCAACTCCTTTTGAAACCAGAAGCTAGAGCTTAGCTTTGGCTACCAGAAAATAAGGAAAGTACTGGAGATGTATTTTATTTTATTTCAAATTCTCATGAACTAATACTCTTTTCAGTTGTGTTAAGACTTAAAGCAGATTGCCACGTTTCAGTGTTTTGTCAATGTTTTATATCCTGGTAATGCATACATTTAATCACTGCATTTGTCTGATTAAAGATATCAGGGAAAAAGCAAGAGTATTATTTCATTCTGGGCTCCAAAGGGTCAGTCCCTTAAAAAAAGTGTCAGATCAGAGGAGGAGACAGTGGAAGAGGTAATGACAAAACAGGGAAGAAGAAAGCATTAAGTGGATCAGCCACCTATAGAGACAGAGCGACATGCGTCATAATCTGAAGACCACGCCCACCGGGGGGGAAAACAATCAAACCGTCTCCATTGACTTTGCATTGCGTGAAGCAGCCTTTTTGTCATTTCGGACTTATAACAAAAAACTGAACAATGTATAAAAGCTGATATGTGACAAGGTGTACAGCAAACAAGCTAAACAAAACCCAGAAGCAAAAACCCAGACATTTTTATAAGCTGTTGACCCAAAAAACTAGCGTTTTAGTACAAAAAAGTGGATTCAGGCCATTGAGACAGAGCGCGCGGGTCATACTACACTGAGAACTACGACGACTAGAGGGGAACGTAATCAACGACAGTAAATATAATATATAAAACGGACATTTGACTTAACAGTGACAAAATGTTTACAGACATTTTGAGGCATACTGAGTGTCAGGATCCCAAAATTTACCCATTCTTCCTGCTGAAGCTTCACTTCGTATTGCCTGAATCCACTTTTATCTTCTTAAACGCTCGTTTTTTGGGGGTCGACAGCTTATAAAAACTTATTTCTGTGTTTTTTAGGTTGTTTGCTGTACACCTTGTCACATATCAGCTTTTAGACATTGTTCTGTTTTTTGTTATAAGTCCGAAATGACAATGAGGCAGCCTCACGCAATGCAAAGTCAATGGAGAGCGTTGGATTGTTTTCCCCCCCGGTGTGGGCGTGGCCTAAATACGCTCTGTCTCTACAGGTGTACTTTTAAAAGTGAGTGGTCAACCACATGGCCATTCATCACCATAGGCACCACCAGCTCCTACTACTGCAGACAGGGGAGCTCATGTGCCCATCAAGGTGTGACAGATATGAACAGGCATGTAAAAAGTAAAGGGCATCAGGCCAAAGAACAGGCACTTCAGTCAAAAAGGCGGCATAACTTCTATTTGTGCTGGTCATTTATGAACAATAGGTAAAATTGGGGCAGAGGGGCGGCTGCTGCAAACATTTAAGTGGCTCCGTTATACATTTGTCTAAGTAGTTTTAATATGTGCACTGGTCGACTTAGATGGTAATCATTGTTTCTTAGTTGGGTTAGCCTTTCTTGTTTCACAAAATGTAAGTTACGCTAACACTAGCCTATCTGTACTGTTAAGTTTGCTACCCCATCGTCTCATAATTAAAGATACTCTCATATTAAACAATGTATTCCTTATTTTCCCTTCAGCTTTACCTTCTAGAAAAATGACAGAACAGGGTGGGTATTCACAGGTCAGCATCACATCAAGTAACTTATGCACCCATTGTAAGACTACCATGTGTACCATGTTTTTCTTTTCTTTTTTGGTGGATGATAACATTTATAGAAATACCATAATAAAGTAAAGGGATATAATTTGCCCAGTAGGCCTAATTGGAAGCTGCAGTGAGTCACAGAGCAGATGAATTAACATTTTATAAAGCCTATATGGTATTTCTATAAATGTTATCATCCACCAAAAACAAACCAAACCAAAAAAGAAGAGAAAAACATGGTACACATGGTAGTCTTACAATGGGTGCATAAGTTACTTGATATGATACTGACCTGTGAAGACCCACCCTGTTCTGTCATTTTTCTAGAAGGTAAAGCTGAAGAGAATATAAGGAATACATCGTTTAATATGAGTATCTTTAATTATGAGACGATTGGAAGGCAAAATTAACAGTAGATTACATTTCGTGAAACAGAAAGGCTAACTCAACTAAGAAACAATGATCACCAACTTAGCCGACCAGTGCACATATTACAATTACTTAAACAAATGTATAACGGTGAGTGCTTGCATGAGGAGAGAGAAAAAAACATACCTTTATTGGTAACGTTACTTGACTTCGCCTGCTAGGGAGAGATTTCTCATGTATTTTTCTCGTTCTCGGTCGCGCGCCGCCGGTTTAAAAGAGCTCTTCTGATTGGCCGAAATTCTCTGCTCTCTGAACCGCTGCCTCACAGATGCACAAATTACTTTAGCTCCACATTTCACGTAGTATATGGTGCAAAAGTGAGAGCGCGCAGAACTTGCCATTTGAAGGCGAAAAAACTGCGTTTGAGACTCGTAGCAGCAGATTCAAGCAGTTGTAGCGATTGGACTTGTGATTGTATTAGAAAAATATCCAAGAAAATAAATGCATTTGTGACCAAATATTCTACAAGTGAGCAACTCTCATTGCATGGATTCACATATTAATTTGCGGATGTGCAAAATTTGTCTGTGACTTTGATACGGGTGTGTGAATGCGTTTTGCACCATATTCATTGCAGCAACTGTAGCAAAAATGTGAGCGTATGAGTTTCTTCATGTGTGATTCGTACAATAGGATTTCTGCACCTGCAGTGAAGAATGTGTGAAGGTGTAACTGCTGTGTTGTGTTTGTAGGTGAGAAAAAAAATCTACAAGTTTACAACTCCTAAAATATTTTTTCTCTGTGACTTCAAATTTATTGATACACATGTGTGGATATGCTCTACAGATCCAAAATTCCACTCTCACGCGTGTTCAGTTGTTTTGCACCAAAAATACCTTCATACAAGTAATTCTAATCTAATGAAGCACATCACATCACATGCCGCCACAAAATTATTGCCTAAAAACCCAGGTGATAACGTGAGCTCCACTAAGGAGTAGTATAGTTCTGATAATATTTACACTATAGTAGGTCTACTGATAATATTTACAATAATGTATTGAATTTGATAGGTGTCTCTCACATTGTCCCACAGCAACATTACAATAGTGTACATTAATGTACAATGTTTTATAATGATAATTTACTCCATTTAGTGTCCAATTCATTCATTTAACATATTAAATATTGGGAGCATCCAAGTTATTTGGAATATTTGAACATTTGAAGAACAAAAAAAAAAGTAACAGTAGTTACTTTCCCTGGTAATTAATTACTTTTATAATGATATAACTCAGTTACTAACTCAGTTACAATTTGTAAGAAGTAACTATAACTAATTACTTTTTTAAAGTAACGTGCCCAACACTGGCCAATAGGCACTGATGTGCACACCACGGTTTCCACCCACTCATGCATCTGGTAACAAGTTGCTTCATCAGTTTCTTCTAGTGGAAAGTGATGTCAGCAAATTTACGAAATATTTCCAGTATGTCAGCTGCCACACTAGTTAAAGTGGAGTAGATGAGGCAGACAATCCAAGTTGATGTCAGACCTATGTAAGATGCTATGAGTAAAACGGCTTCGTAAACTGGGTTTGCCCTACCTGCAGTACTTCTCATATCTGTCCTGAATATGTCCCTAATCAATAACACTCAATTAAGGTTTTCAGTCTCTACTAATGGGCTGTCAGAGATGTTTTCAATCAGGTGTGTTAGATGAGGAAGACAAATGTGTGGTGGTCAGGGAATGCATGGGGTAATGACTGAGGACGGGTGTGAAAGGGAACTCATGTTCTCACATTTTTTGCTAAGTAGCAAGATTTATAAAAAAGTATTATTCCGCTGGTATATTACCAGAATCTAAAGAAATAGCTTTTTTGGTGTGCTTTTTAAACAGCAAATTTAATTCACAGTCATGAACAATTAATTCAACCACTTTTGAATGTATTATTTTGCAATGGTTGTAATTATAAACACAGCTTTAGTTGTATATAGGGCTGTCATGATTACTCAATTAAAATCGAGTGCTCGGTTTAAAAAAAAATCCTTGATTCCAATTTACCCATGTACGTGACGCTTTAATTATTTACATGTGTGCATGTTACGTGTTTCTTCCAGTGTCTCAGAGCAGCTCCGTTCACAGTAAATGCTGTACCTCACAAACTCTGCATGTGCTGTTTGTTGGTTTTTAATAATGTGTATTTGGGAACACATATAAAGTCTGATGCGCATTGTGTTTCATAGCGAAGTGTTGCATTGTTATCATTTACATGCATGGAGCGTGTCTCAGCAGCTCAATTAACAAACTCAATCTCTGCATATGCTATGAGTTTGGGTTACTATTTACAACGTTCATCTGGGAACTCAATGTGTGCAATTTCACCCACACAGGAGAATACAGCAATATGAGTCTAAATATGTGAATTGCTATTCATTGCGATTTCAAAAGAAGTTTAAATCCTCGCTCTGTTTTGATGTCCACATGTTATTGATTAAGAAATTACAGTTGCTGTAGCATTTTTCTGTCATAAAGAAAAATATTAAATATTAAGTAGACATTTGAATTAAATGTTGATGGTTCAATATTAAACAAGGATATGATCATGCTGTAAAGTGTAATAACAACAATCACCAAGCCCACTGCAGGCATTTGTTATAAGACGTAATGTACATAACTTGATTATGTTTATATAGTATCCGATTAGGGATGCACCGGTTGACCGGCCAACAATCGGAACTGGCCGTTTTTTGCTTCTAGCGCACGTTCAGCAACCGGCCGGTTTTCTTTGTATTTTTCTGCCGATTTTTCCGGAAGTGCGCCCGCGTGCACATACGCCTATATCGCAATCATTCGCGAACATGTCACTTGTGTGTTACAAACGGAAACTGGAGAACTGAGGGAAGAGACGAGATACGCTGAAGGGAATGAAGAATGTACCTCCCAGCGCCCTGCACAAGCGTAGATAGTGAGCGTTTGTTCAGCTCAGCTTCTCACGTGTTGGATCGGATGAGAACGAAACAGACTAACTTGTGACAAAGCCGAAATACTTCATTTTGTAAAGAAGAACATGCATGCACTTTTGAAATGAAATACTATCAGTTCTGTATAGGATGATCATTTTTATTTTACCTTAAAATTACATTGACTTAAGTTGATTTAAAAAGCACCTGCTGTAGCATCTTAGTTTTTTTCGTTGCACTAAACATTATTTGATTTAACATTTTGGAAAAATTATATACTTTGGTTTTATTTAATTTCACTGGTAAAGACTTTTTTTCTTTTACCAATTACTCGATTACCAAAACAGTGTTAAGTGACAGCCCTAGTTGGATCATATAAATACTTGTCCCAATACGATAACAACTAAACGTTGACAATAATTATAGCCAAATGACTGACACCAAGGTAAAGCTCACCAAAGACATATCCACAGAGGTAGTAAATCCAGATGCAAGGAGAACCCTTTGGGTTAAGAGGCAAGAGTGGATCAACAAGCAAAAGGAGGGATATTTTTCCATCTAGCTACAGTGCAGTGGTAGATTAAAGAGATTGGGAATGTCCATGGAGAGGGTGGCAATTAATGCAGAGCATGAGGCAGAGGATTTCCCTGGGTACCTGGTGAGTTGTTTGAAACAGAACACACAGAAGCGATGTCCACACTGTGCTTGGAACGGTTTCCTAAGAATCTCTTTGCATTGCTGGCATTGATATTTTGGTTCCATGGACACCGACAACACTTCTCGAGATATCCCAGGCAATGTGGAGTCCAAAGAGGATGGTAAAGATGGACGTGCCATTGCCTTCCATTTACCCACAGTGCCAGCAGTGCTGATCATCTGTAGAAACATAGAGGACAACTTATCAAAACAACAGAACAAATTTGTTTAAACTGAAGTAAAATGAGTTTGTAAATGTAATTTCATTTTTACTTAATTACATGACATATTTAGTGAAAGATGTCATATAATGAGTTAAAGTGGGTATTCAACAGTAACAAAAAAATGTAGGTTTGGACTATAATGGAGTCAGACAAAAATGGGAATTTACAGTTGATGGAGGAGTGCTACTCCTGATTCACCTCCAGTCCCAACTTTTTCTTTTTCGGATCTACTGCTGTTTGCTATCATTACCAATAGACATTTATTACAACCATTTATTACATTAACTGCTGTTAAATAACTGCATTAACTACTAGAAAATATTAGCAAGTCGGCATTATTAATCGACTATTAATTATTTCTGGCATTGCTGATGTCCCACTGGACAAAAATTAATCCCATTTTGGAGTAGGAGAAAATTATTATTTATTAAATAATTTTGATTACAAAGACAAAGTACTTTATAATAATGTGAACTGATTAACTGTGTACAGTAAGACCAAAGAAGGTGTATTAAAGGGGACCTATTATGCCCCTTTTTACAAGATGTAATATAAGTCTCAGGTGTCCCCAGAATGTGTCGGTGAAGTTTCAGCTCAAAATACCCCACAGATCATTTATTATACCATGTTGTAAATGCCCATTTTGAGTGGAAGGAAAAGCATGCCGTTTTCATGCATGTATCTTTAAACACAAATGAGCTGCTGCTCCCCGCACCCGCTTTCAAGAAGAGGGTGGATCCTGTACAGCTCATGCCTCGATTACTCTGCCAAAAAATAAAATATCTGGGGGGTTTTTTATGCGCCGTTACCGGGACGAGCGCTTCGCATCTTGCTGTCGCCTGAAGACAAAGCAGCAAGAGAGAAAGTGTGGCCGAAGGTGAAGAAGGCACGAGAGGAAGTTAAAAGATCAAACGTTTTTCGTGGTCCATATGCGTACATTGAGGGGAAAATGATTGACACTAACCACAAGAGGCATTTTCAAACTTTTTTTTACAGGTCGGGATTTTCACGGAATGTTTACTGCTTGCTGCATTTCTGAGTTTTCAGATTTAGTTAATTTCAGCTTCAATTAGTTAAGTTTAATTCTTTAAGCATAGAATCTTTGAATGTCAGGGGCATCCTAGAAAATACGAAGTGAACGGCTTTTTTTCTGTTCTTTAAACGGACTGATGCTGACATTACAGTCATGGCACGTCACATTCAGCAGGAGTTATGATTTTGATGAACAGATTTAAAGGAGACGTTCTTAACTCTGTTATGTGTGATAATGGAAAACAGATCATTCTGACTGTGAAATTAGACAACACTGTATTTACAACTTGTAATATTTATGGTCATAAATCCAGTGCATTGAATAAGTCCTTATTTGCAAAGGTTTCTGATACAATTTAGTGGAATTTGACTCTTTTATGTCTTCGCTGAAATTGTTAAAAAACACAAAAGTCATGTTTAATATATAATGATATCATTTTCGTATCCCCTGCCGCCAATTAATGCCACACATTGTTTTGTACTACTGTATTTTGTACTGTAGTCTTCAATAATTATATATATATATTTTTTTAAATCTGTTTGGTTTTGATTATCATCTCTATTGCAGTCATGCTCACATGACACTACAGTTCTTCATCATCATGAAAGTTTATTATCTGCATGCATTTTAAAGCCATATCGGTCTAAACTTCTGATTTAGACTGTATATATACTAATTTAGCTATATATTTTTCTGAGCACACACATCCAAAGCATGCGCACAGAAAGCTGGGTGTCACATGTATGAGTATTAAACGAAATTCACACATATTATTGCGCTTAAACTGTCAAATACACACAAGTTTATGTCAACACACAAAGTTCACATAATCACAGTCGGTTATGTCTGTGTGAACGAACGTAAACAGCAAGTTATGAAATTGCAAGTGTATATTAGATCTGTGTATTAGAGTGAAAGCATTTCACTTGGATCCATATACAGTACCTACTGATTTAAATGCTGTTAATATGAATCAAACAGAAAATCACTCACTGACACTGCTCTTGATTTTCAGAACTTTAGTAGCTTTAATAAGAATACATTTCTTATTTGATTACTGCTGTTAAATGCTCTGGAGAGGAGATAAACATGGCAGACTGTGTGTAAAGCTCACTCAGGGCGAGGTCTATGCAAATTGTCTTTCAACAGTCGTGGGCACTGGGCAGGCCCTGTGTAATGTGCTGTCACATTGCTTAGAAACTGCAAAAGGCTTATTCTGAGACACTGTTCATGATTTATGGAGATTTAAAAAAAGGAATGGGTGGATTTTTACCATTATAGGGCGCAGGGCCGGCCCTGACCAATTTGCTGCCCTAGGCAAGATTTTACTTGGTGCCCCTTGTATCAAGGTTTAGCACTACATGTTTTCAGTCTAAGTTGCGGAAACACTGGTACTGTTTTATTTTTTTAATGCATTGATGTTTTTTAATTTTTATTGTTGTTGTTTTATATGATGTCCAGTCCATTCTACCCCGTCATTATGTTCATGATATTATTATTATTAAATTTTTTTAAAAGGCTGATGATAGTTAAACTATACAAAAATAGCACCTACGCCACATTACAGCCTAAACACAAATAACAAGTAATTGCATCTAGCATTCATGCACAAACTATTGAGAACTAGCAAAAGTGTTTGTTTTCCAGTAGATGGCAGCAAACTTCCACTAATATGCACATTCATGTTTTCACTAGGGATGAAACGGTATGGAAATTTAACATCACGATTATAGTGACCCAAATTATCACGGTTATCATAGTGACCCAAATTATCACGGTTATCAATATTATCACGGTTTTGTTCAAACGAGATGAAAGTGTTCAAAAAGAACAGATGCACACACTTAAAACATTTCAACAAGTTTTATATTTGAAATTCAACAAACAACAAATAACTAAAGCAGCTCTAAGCACTTTTTTAAGCTAGATTCTGTGGGATTTCCTTCCGTAATGGCCGTCATCAATGGCAACGCATAACACATAAATAATAATAATTTGTCGTAAATATAATCTCTAATATTATCACTGTAAATATATTCCCAAGCAATATTCTCATCAGTGTTCTATCAGACACATTTAAATCTAGCATATTTTGTGTTAGAGCCCAAACAGTATCCTAGTGAAATAATGCATATCCATATTTCCATATGATTTGACAGTTTATTTTATTAAATATCAAAATGTGTGCATCATACCTGACACCTAGATGAACACTTTACAGTCTTTTTATGACTGTCATTCTCTTCAAATGCTATTGAAGTTTGAAACGTGTATAACGTTACCAATGTTGTATGTAACTTTACAGACGGTCCCTAAATTCGCCTGCGTTATGCCAGTCATATCAGATGCTCTGTGGTTCTGCTGTGTTTTTAAACCATTTTCGCTGCTGAAATAGAACAAAAACAGTCAACCACTGTATGAGTGAATCTCTTGCGTACATCGCTCGTTTATCTCTGCTTTGAGTGCAGATTTCAGCGAGTGAGCGCGGCGCGCGCGCTCTGAACAAAATTCCGGATAATCTGAACGCCTCTGATTTTGAGACATTGCATTCATAAACTAAATAGAAACACGTGTAAGTGCTTATAATGCGCAACGCGATTATAACAGATGACTTTTGAGAAGACTATTATAAGTTCAACAGCCAGAGTGACTAGTGTGCAGCCGAAATAACGTTACACTCGCAAATGGCGGTTGTTAATGTCAAGCCCTGATTATTATCCCTTAAATGTCACCCTAGTCTTGTCTGAATTTGTTCGTTCGCTTCACGTTATTATTTGCCAGACGTAGGTTTGGTACTGAGGTCAAAGTCCACTTGCCTTGCGTTCGTAGTTTTGAAGTGTTTCCCTCTATTACAGCGACTTTCTTCTGGCATGTTCTGCAGACAGGGTGACCATCTTAGATTAAGTTTCCCTCAGGACTTTTGTAAAAGCCAAAATATGACCACACCTCAGATTTGGTCCTTTTAGAAGGCAGAACAATCTCCAGAGTGCTGCCACTGCCATCTGCCATTTATTCTCATTCAGAAAACAGCCGTGCGCTGCGCCAGACTGACTGGACAAGATTTACCGCGAGTTTTCACAACCGTGATAATCACACGCGGTTTTAATGATAATAAAATTTTATACGATATTACTAACCGTCACTACATTTTATCGTGGTTTATCGTGAAACCGGTAATCGTTTCATCCCTAGTTTTCACCATGAATTAAACTGAGACATTTAGATATTTCATGTGAAATTTACATAAAATGTTGCTATTTTAAATAAACCTGTATATAAATATCATTACTAATTTCGGCAAATACTTTTTAAAATGTCCATATGTCCCCTTAAAACTGCACAACTGTAGAATAAAAACATTAGGCTATTAAAAAAGTGATATTACATGCGTTTAAAAATCAGATATGAATTTTTTTTTTGACAAAATACACTATCTGTGGCCACTGGAGAACCCAGAACAGCTGCTTGCATATAGTTTAAGGTAAAACTGGAATTAATTAGCGTACATTAGTATTTTACTACTATGCATTTAAATAAACTGTTCATTCATTACACCACTTTACCTCTGTCTTTACACTGCAAAAAAATGCTCTTCTTATTTAGTATTTTTTTTCTTGTGTCCAGTCCAAACATCAAAAAATTCTTAAATCAAGATGTATTTACTAGTAAAATGACAGATAATTTTTTCCTTGTTTTCTGGGGGAAAAAATCAAAATGAAGTGAGTTTTAACTTAAAACTAGCACAATTATCTGCCAAATGGGGTGAGAAGAATTATCTTATTTCTGTTTGGGACAGAAATAAGATTTTAATCAGAAACAAGATTATTTTTCTCACCCCATTGGCAGATAATTTAGCTTGTTTTAAGCATAAACTCACTTAAGAAAAAATATTATTTTACATATTTAGTAAATGCATCTTGGTTTAAGAATTTTTAGATATTTAGACTAGAAACAAGACAAAAATACTACATAAGAAAAGCATTTTTGCAGTGTTTCCCTTATCTTGCCTGCATCAGAGGGCTTCTGTTTTTTATGACACTACAATTCGGCAATCCGTCATAAATAATCAGGCAACTTTCACCGTGTCTACACCTGTAGCGAGCGGCAAGCACCCTAAAATATGAAAGCAATCCTGTCTACATTAGATGCGGCGAGAGGCGACGCGACACAACAAATTCCATAAGTTAAACTGATCGCGCGTTATATTTCTGGCGCACTTCAAGTAGCTCGGCGGGGGAGATTGATGAGGCGGACCGGGAAGAGGCGGTTTTTTGCGCTTTATTTGGTCATATTTCAAATTAATATATAAAATAGTATCAGTAATACATTTTGGCGCCCCTATGGATGAGTGGCGCCCCTAGCATTTGCCTATTCCGCCTATGCCACGGGCCGGCCCTGATAGGGCGGTTGTGTACACACACTGCCAACACACATTTATTAAAGGGGTCATGAACTGGCTTTTTAAAAAAAAAATTACACTGTTGTCTGAGGTCAACTTATGACATTTGCATGGTTTTTAGATTAAAAAACATCATAATGAATAAGTAATAGGCTATTTTCTACCCTGGTTTTGAGCCCCTCTTGTAGAATGCTCGGTTTTTATGGGCGTGTTGCATTGAAGACTTGATGATGATGATTGGATAAAATTTGTTAAAAATAAAGTTCATCCATGCATTCAAAATATTTGAATTCAAATGAAGCTTATTGTTTATTGCTTGGAAGTTCGATCTGGTTTAGCTCTATGTAGGCCCATGTTATTTATCTATAACATGTCAGGCACGAGTCGGTGAACGGGGCTACAGAATCAGGTGTTCTTTTTCCTCTGTTAAGGTTTCACCACACTCTGATGTCACATCTAGACACATTCTGAGATCTCTCGTTTGCTGGGCCTGGTGTCAATAAAATCTTTTCTTTGACTAACAAGGAAGTTTTCAGCTCTGAAACTTACAGGATATTCTTATATTACCAAGACCTTTCATTAGGGGTGCACCGATCCGATATTAGGATCGGATATCGGCCGCGATACTGACAAAATAGCTGGATCGGGGATCGGAAAAATGAACAGATCCACAAGCCGATCCAGGTGTTTTTTTTCCGTCGCAGCAGAACCTACGTCATTCGTCAGCTTCACGTGTGTCGCATGCTAGAAGCAACATGGAGCGAGCCAGAGAGTCGGTGTGGAGGAGATATTTCACGCTTGCCACGCCAACTAGTTCGTCGGCTGTTTGCAATGTCTGCAAAGTAACTTAAATGTTTCGAGGGGAGGTGGTATTACTGCAAAGTCAGGGTCTTTCCTGCATTGAACATTTTTTGATGGCCGCCAAAGCCTAATTTGACGAGTTATTGTATGTGGAATAGATGCTGCGCTTGTGACTGAGTGACAGAGAGACCGACCAGAGAGCTCCTCCCCCGCGCGCGCTCTCTGGGTCTTCAAAATAATCAGCGTTAGCTCTCTCATATTTCACATATTAATCCAATTCCAAATCTAAAGGTCGGAAGACCGAAACCATGTTGCACGTAACACATTCGGACAATTTTGTCCTTGAATTACCGCTGGGTGTGCATTGCGCTCAAAAAATGTTGACTCTTCTCTGACCAGCTGACATAAAGCATACTTTCAATAAACGGGAGACAAAACATATTCAGTTATGAAGTGTTTTCTGTGTGTTGACATCTTTCGCGATGTTCTAACAGACGGGATTCGCACACAACGCGTCTGCTAATGTCCGATTCGCGACCTAATGACTCCTTTGAAACGAATCATTTTAACGACTGGTTAGATTAGAACAACTGATCTGTCCAACACTGAACTCATGAATCAGTTTATTAATTTACTCAGAACGCAACTGAAATGAGAACACAAGTGCTTACACAATTAAGCAAGAGTGGGTAGTAAGAATTATTTTTAATTATCAACAGTATTTCAGCTTATTTCTGTTGACAATGTGTAGTAAAATAAATAGGCCTAGCCTACAATCATTTAGACAGGAGTGAGGTGAAACCAGAACAAAGTTGTTATTAGCTAGCTGATCATTTTTATTAAATTGCATATGGCAGAAAATTAAGACTATTTGTTAATTTGGAATACTACTTTTTAATATTGATATGATTATATACCAAAACAATTATCTGTAGTGTAAAAAATGTTTGGTAACTGTCAGATTACTATTGTATGTTTGACCAATACACTGTTTTTTTGTTTCCACTGCTACATTTTATTTATTTAAAGAAGTTTGATTACATTCTATTTTAGATTTGAATGCACAATTGTTTTTTAAATAAATAAGAATTCAACACTTTACATACATCTGTTATTTTGTCTTAGTTATGTTTAGTTAGTAAAGTCTGGTGCCTTTAGTCTCTTCAAGGAAGGTATAAGGTGGAAGATATACAGTTTATTATTAATTCAACAATATATCGGATCGGTATCGGGTATCGACAGATACACAAAGCCCAGGCATCGGTATCGGTATCGGGACTGAAAAAGTCGGATCGGTGCACCCCTACCTTTCATAAATCAAAAGCTCATGGGAAAGTTGATTTCTCAATTCATGACCCCTTTAATTACGTTCAAAAACCATGTAAAACTGAATTTTGCATAATAGGTCCCCTTTAAAGTCCCTGTAAAGTCAAAACTAAACATGTGTTCTGAGTTCCTCACACCACAGATAAATGTGTAATTAACCACCCAGCCAAATTTTAATCATGATGATATCGTCCATCGGCACAACCCTAATAGACATAATATGTCTATGGTTTTGGCAAGCACGTAAATCCTGTCGCTCTTATTCTTCTGCGTGACAAGCGAGTGTCAGAAGCATAAAGTGCCGCAGCACCACCTTGTGTACCGGGAGCGCATCTACCGAATGTGCACGTTCACTCAGCGCATCACCAGTGGAAATCGCTTGGGTGTGAACACTCAAGACGCGCCGAAAAACGTCAAATAAAAAAACGCTGGCGATAAGCGCGCGCGATATTCGTCCCGGTGTGTACAGGCCTTTATGTTAAATACAATACAATTTTAATGCAACTTTATTCTAAAAAATTATCTGAGAAGTATTTTATAAAATTTTGTTTTTATGGATATTTTGATATATTTATTCGAAAACATAAAAAGGATATTGGATGATTTTCAGCAATTTTCAGTAAAGGACAAGCTTTTCTTGCGATTTTGCAGACCGTCATTCAGACTTTGTCCGTTTTTATGGAGGCTTTTTCCTCCAGGGGCGTCTGATTCGTGCCCCGGATGGTGCATTAGATTTCGTCACTGTTATTTGCGGGCCTTCCTTAGATGCATTCCTTCGAACGAGACCAGTTGAAACTTTAACCGGCTATATCTAGGAAATGCGCCGGCGAAACCGTCTGTAATTTGGGTCGATCGCAGTGTTTGACGAGGCCTTTCAAGGACTGAGGCCGTAACCGGGAATGGGTGCTTTCTTAGCGGAGCGCGCCGCTCGGTCATCTCTCCGCTGGGGGATGAGACGGAGCCCCCGGCGTCCGAGCCTCCCTCTGCGCGTGCGCCGTCACCGCTCGTTACTTTTCATACACGAGAAGCGCATTCATACCGGACACAAGTTAGTTGCCGTGTGGACTAACTTTTATTTAAGGAAATCTGTTTATAATATAAGCTATTAGGTTTGAATTATTGGTCCTGCGCTGTATTGACTCGTTGATTTGAATGTAATGGCTAACGAACTGTTGATTTGAATGTAATGGCTAACGTACGTGCTTCAGTGAACGCTCAAGTTTAATGATCATAATGCAAGGCAAGCATTCGCATGTATGTGATCTATTTTTGGCGGTTGTTTGCTCGGCTGTTCTTGCAACGTCTGGATGATGTCTCATCATCAAATGATTCTGCAGATTTGTAGCATTTCACCTCAGCATTACAAACGTCAATGCACCAGAAGCCGCCATTTAACCAGTGAATGATGAATGACAGGCCGCGCGCCTCTCGCTCCTTTGTAACATTGCTCAAGGCCAACAAGAGGGTGACATCTAGCGGAGAAGACTAGTAATTAGATTTACGTTAATCTTATGTTAAATTCATAAAAAGATGCCATTACAACAAATATTTAAAATATGTCTTTAAATTGTTTCTACATTAATTTGGAGATTATTACAATATCAAAATATTAAAAACTCCAAAAATATTATAAACTTGTGATTAATCGCGATTAATTACAGAAAACAATGCGATTCATTAGTTAATTTTGTTTAATCGATTCCCAGCACTAAAATTTTTACATGATAAAAAAGTGTAATATCGCGATATCAACAGTATAGCAGTGCGATGACGTATGGCGCATTTACATTCCCTAGCGCGCACAACAACGACACCTGTCTGAGAGCAAGAGCAGCATGTCAGCCTCCGATGACCATTTTTACATAAAATGGGAGCTACTTCAATAGTATGGAAGTTGTTTGGTTACAAGAGGACAGACCTCCAACAAAGGAGGCAAAGAACTGGCCGACTTAAAGTTCTTATGCCATGGTCATTTGCCAACATTTACAACTTAAAGCCGTTATTGATGTTTGCAGCGCAATGTTTGACCGGAAGAGTAAAGCTGATGGTTATTACTGCTCGTGAGATCCATAATGGACACAGCAACTCCATAGACTTCAAAAGGGAAATTTGAAGTCAGTTAGAAGCACTCACTTCCTGATGGCTGAGCATTTACAAAAACGGCTTCTACGGGTTGATAGTGTAAGATACAAGGTAATGGAGCATTTTATACATTGTTGTGTTTGTTTAGAAATAAGCAATGGACAAATGGAGTCTTTAAACGCCTCTGATGAAAAGATATTCGCTGTCAAAGTGAGGCCAAAATGAATGGGAGTCAATGGGATGCTAACAGCAGGTGATGGCTTGGTTAGCAATGACTGCCCCTATGGAAGGTATGCTTTCCGGGGGCTGGATCATAGACAGTAAAAGAAATGGACACAGCGACCCCATAGGCTTCAACAGGGAAAATTGAAGTCAGGTAGAAGCACTCACTTCCTGATGGCTGAGTGTACTGCGCAGCCTCAGACTGAGCTTGACGACGTAGATGTGACTTGAGCAACCTGTCCGACAGTGGCAAGTCTTCTAGTAGTTGTGCAACGTAAAATCTGAATCACCGAATCTTGTGGAGACAGAGAGAGTGAGCAGGAGCAACTTTTGATGAATGAAGCAGGATTTGCGACATCTCTATCGGCGTTTATGCCTCCACGTCCCCCCCGATTGCCTAATAGACAGTAAAAGATTGCCTACGAGCTTCTCCTCGGGTCTATACGGTACAGCGCGACGGAGTCGTGTGGTTATGAAGCAATCGTTAGCCTACTTTTTACGAAAACGGCTTCTACGGGGCGATAGTGTAAGATACAAGATAATGGAGCATTTTTTACATTGTTGTGTTTGTTTAGAAATAAACAATGGACAAATGGAGTCTTTAAACGCCTCCGATGTAAAGATATTCGCTGTCAAAGTGAGGCCAAAATGAATGGGAGTCAATGGAATGTTAACAGCAGGTGATGGCTTGGTTAGCAATGGCTGCCCCTATGGAAGGTACGCTTTCCGGGGGCTGGATTACCCCGTTGGTGAGATCTAGCATTCTGCCATTCTGATCCGGCATCTCCACACTCTATATGCGAGTGACGTAGGCCTATGTGTGTGTGTCTGTGCGCTTAAATGAAAATGGCGCATTAATATAGAACAGTGATTCAACTGACTTGGAACTATCTGTCCATTAAACGATTTTATAGACCCTTTTTTAGTTAGTAAACATTGTGACGTTTTTTTTGTGGGCGGAGTTTAGCTGGAGGCAGACCGATTCCCCTGATCCCGTCACTAACGCTAGCCAGCAAGGTTTTTTTAAGGTGAGCTTATTTATAAACAATGACTGGAGTAATTGTATCTGAATATGTAAGGTCACTCTCTGTCCAGGACCATGACTGTTATTTTAAGTTAACTTTAACGGACGGAACCAGATTGACCAGATTGTACACGCTCACTCAATGGATGGACAATCTGACCTCCGGTTGAGCGGCCTGGCATCTACACCCAGGGCCGGCCCGCGGCATAGGCGGAGTAGGCAAATGCTTATTTTTACCTTAAACTTTATGCAGCTGTTCTGGGTACTCCATGTGATTTTATAAAAAATCATGTCAGTTTTTTATAAACACATACCGCTTTTTTAATAGCCTAATGTTTTTACTCTACAGTTGTGCAGTTTTAAGGGGATATAGGGCATTTTTAAAATGTATTTGCCGAAATTAGTAATGTTATTTACATACAGGTTTATTTAAAATAGCTACATTTTATGTAAAATTCACATTAAATATCTAAATTTCTCAGTTTAGGCTAATTCATGGTGAAAACATGAATGCGCATAGTTTAGATTGTTTGATGCCTATAACTGTGCACTAAATGGACACATATAAGACTTAAAATATAAAGATTTAACAGATGAGTTTTGTGTCGTACGATCCGAAGTTCTGCCTAGCCAGCGCCTGGCACACACACTCCAGTCCGCTCGTTTTATTGTGTTTAACCACAGCTGTCATCGTTTTTTGTCTGGCAGAAGTAGCAGGTATGCTGTAAATGTACACCGTCGATTCTGGCACCCAAAATCACAACAAGATGACATTTTGAGCTCTGACTGTGCTGGTTTGTATTGGCCGCCTCAAGTTTTTCCTTTGTTTTGCCTCCAACTAACGCCGTGACGTAATTGTGACGTCAGTGCAAAAAGGGTCTATTAAACCAATCAGACTCGAGTATTCAGACAGACCATGGCATAAATGACTATGATATTGTTACATTAAAATGTTAAAGGAACACGCCAACTTTTTGGGACTTAGGCTTATTAACTGTATCCCCCAGAGTTAGATAAATCCATACATACCATTCTCATCTCCGTGCATGCCATAACTCTGTCTGACACACCCCCTCCGGTAGCCTAGCTTAGCACAAAGACTGGAGGTACATGGCTCCAGCTAGCCTACTGCTCAATAATTGACAAAATAACGCCAACATTTTCCTATTTACATGTTGTGATATGTATAGTCACAGCGTGTACAAATAACAATGTTACATGAGACACAGCCATCTTATAAACGTATACTGGGGACTATATTCTCGTCTACAGTACTATTTAAAGTATAAAGATCAACATTAGCACGTACTCGGTAAACATGTGTGTTACAGCAGAGGAATGCTGAAATTGGAGAGGCTCAGGGTATTGAACACCCTATTTTTTTAGCCTAAGTTACTTGTTGAGATAATGGAACCATGGATTCCATATAGTCTATTATCACACCATCTAATAATATAAAGTGCATTATTTAAAAATGGCTGTAGATCTATAGCTGTACACTGGATAGTACACTCAGTTTTTACTAGTTACAAATTGCTTTTAGTCATTAACTTCAAACCTTCCATTTTAATCAATTTGTGGTATTATCTGAAGCTCTGTTAAAGTAGGAAGTTTGATGAGCTCCAAAACATATCAACTGACATACATTTTGAGCAACTTTAAACAGCCAACCTGAATCAGTTTAAATCAAATCTCAAAAAACAGTGTTTGCTGTTTGTCCAAATTCATCTCTAGTCTAGGCCTGCGTTCACCTTGGTAACTTAAACAAAATATGTTGCAGAGTTACAACCACTAACGTAAACCATTCAACGGTATTAATAATAAAAAACCAACATATTACGCCCGATATATTTATCAAGTGCCTTTATGTGCACAAAAACTAAAACATTTTTTTTTTTTTAAATTAGCTAGCAGTTGAAAGCAATGTATCTAGATTGCTTCCTGACTCTCACAGCGAGAGTAAAAATGGCAACTCGCTCGAGATTCCACACAATGTCCAACAACAAGCGACATGTCGTGATTTCGACACACTACGGTCAACGTGAATATAGAATCGAGCAAGAAAAAATATAAAAGTTACTCACCAAAATACTACCAAATACTGTAGGGGGGAAACTAACCATCAGTGTGTTCGTGTCATTTGAGCTGTGCCCTAAAATGACGTCCACAGTGAGCGAGATAGCACATTAGCCAATAGTGTAGCACGGAGTGTAGCACGGTGACGTTAGTGTAGAAGATCAGCGATGCCCCTGCAAGCCACGATGCGTGGTCTTCCCGGTTCTTTCCTCAGTGTTTTAAAAATGTACCGTGGATATTATTGTCGACGTTCATATGGAGGTATTTTTTACTGCGTTTTTAGAGTTTAACTACGTCCACAGTTAAAGTGCATGGTGTCTGACCTTGTAAGTTAAGTTAGCTCACTGGCTAAGCTGTTCTGTGAAAGCGTTTAGATCACCAATATGCTGGTCTGTCCGTCATTCAGAACACAACGTTAAACGTCTACAAACTGTACTAGTTGAAATGCAGTGGGGTTGTCAACAAGCGACAGTTTAAACTGCGTCTTACCAATTAACCTAACGTTACACCAGTTCCAAATAATGTATTTCATCTAACAAACCACATGCCACGACCATGTCGCGTGATTGTAGCTTAGTTCAAAAAGGTGTTTTTCAGATTATAGAATATAAACGTGTTGGGCGGCGTGTGCTAGTTAATGCTGGTTCGGTGTCTAAACTTCCAATGTATTTTATTCGTTTATTTTTGTTTGTTTATCTTCTGTCGTGACTTCCTATTTGTTGCCCCAATAAAATGACGCTTGTTGGCTTGATAAACCCAACTTACTGATATTGTCCTTAAGCTTATTATTATTCTTAGACTAGACCTTTAGACTGTAATGACTCGAGTTGCTTTCTTTTCAGACTGATCCGCCATACGGTTTTCTCGGAAAAATCCCGCAGACACATGCTGCCTTCACGTGCTATCGGAATTATCGTAAATACGAGTTTCCTTGGTAAAAATTGCACATGAACGCTCTCTGATGTCGTGTTTACCACTGGGAAGTTCGGAAATAATTTTGATACCCCAATTCCCGAGATGGGCGTGTCATAAACTTTGAACATGGTGCCGGGAAGAACTACTGCTGTGGCAGGTGTGGTTTTATTAGTTTTTCCCCCAAAACAGCTTGATCGTCTTGTCTTGACATTAATGCAGTGCATATTTACATGTACGAGTAATCATTTGAAGCGTATTGTAGGTTTGATACACAGCGAAAATAGCCTGCAGAAATCTGGAATGTTTATATGGTTGTCAGTGCATATGATGTTGGTTTTAATAAGATTTTCCCAATAAATAGGCAAGAATAACCTGGTGTCCACCATGATTCCTGTTCATTCCGACATCAAAGCACTTGAATGCATCAAGCTCGTAATCACGACTTCTAAAGTGGGAATTAGGACATTTCCGATAGCACGTGAAGGCAGCATGTGATAACGTTTTAACGGTCATCGATATCGTAAATCCTGCAACATTTTTTGTATTTTAATTTTTTTAAATATATGTACAGTTATAACACTAATACTTTGTATTTTATTACTTTTGCATCAAATTACAAAAAACTACTTACCGCTGCTGTGAGGGTGTTTCTAATACAGCGTCTATGGGAGTGATGGTAAAAAATAACAAATTTCTCTCTTTTCACTGCCTTTTATTAATCTCACTCCATTTTTCCCTCTTTTTAAAAGTTGTGAAATCACTATTGTGTCATTTCTTTTGCTATTTGACCAAATGGGCACACAAAATAAATATTTAATGTATTCTCTCATTCACAGCTATAATATTTAACCCAACTATGATGACTTCCGCTCTGAGAAACCCGGAAATGTGAAAAGGGTCTATTGGAATTTTCAAATGAGCCAAGACTGTTCAAACTCAACTGCATATCAACACATAGCAACCACCTGGAGTCCCCTAGAAACCACATAGGAACACCCTAGTAGTAACCATATTGAGTACCTTATCAACAGCATAGCAACCACCCTGAGTACCCTATCAACCATTTAGCAATACCCTAGCAACCACACTGAGTACTCTAGCAAAACGATTAAGACTTAAACTATTTCATACTTCGAGCGTTTAAGACTATTTCAAACTTTCTGGATAGGCTAGTTTTATAATTTTTATAGTTCTCAGAAGAGGAAGTTGTCATGGCTGGGTAAACTTATGGTGAATGGGAGACCATAACAAATCATCTCTGTTTTCCCGTTTGCTTTAACAGCAAAAGAAAAACTTTGTCCCATTTCCATGACTTTCCAAACTATGTGTCTTTCTTTTGTGGAAAATAAAAGAAGATCATTTGATAAAGCTCTGTGTTTTTTTGTTTGTTTGTTTTTTGTCCATACAGAGGAAGTCAAACCCAAACTGCTACTAACATTCTGCAAAATCTTCTTTGGTGTTCCGCAGAGGAAATGCAAACAGGTTTAGAACAATGTTAAACAACGCGTAGGCTTATAAATGGAAATTACTTTCTTCTTCTTTTAATCACATTTCATAACTTTTCTAGATTTAGGATTTTAATCATTGCATATGTATGCAAGCTGGTTTCTGCCACAGAATAAAAAAGGTAATGACTTTTTCCTCACAATAACTAACTACAAGAGATATGTTTTTATACAAAGTGTAGCACAGTAAAATACACAGACAAGGCTGCATTTCCAAAAAGTATTGCAAGGCTAAGTAGATTGCAGAGACCATTGGTGCCAATGGTTTCTATGATAGAGTTACAGTGCTTTTGGGAAATGCTACCCAATTCGCCTAATTGAAACCAATTACTACTGAATATATTATTATTAATTGCAGCAAGACCTGCCCCTTTGCCTTTCAGACAAGGCTAATGTTTATAACAGTAATCTTGGGGGGTGGACTCATTTAAAGCAATATAATCACACAGCACATCTATCATGTCATGTGGGGTCAAGGTCATGTGATTATATAATTTACAAAATGTGCTTTTGTTATGGATCTAATATTCAGAAAACCAACCTTTATCATTTGTTTATCAGTATTGTTTCTGTTTTTTATTTGTTGAACATCAATTCAATTACTACCCTTAAATGGGTTTGAGAGTTTTTTTGTATTTACTAGTTAGGGGAACAGACCGTTTCTATTATATGATATCTATGTGTAAGAGTCACTCATACATTAGTGCAACATTGATGCCAGTGTCTCACAGTCTACACGTAACTTCAGCTTCTTTTCTTAGGAACAACAAAGTTTAAATTCTCAAGATGTTTATGTTGCTATGCGTATGTGTTTTGGTTTTCTTTTATTTTTACAGTAGATTCTTTAGCAATAAGTCTGTCAACCATGTCAAGTCACCTTTATTTAGGATATATAGCGCTTTATACAGCGGTTTAATTCAGCTAAAAGCAGCTCTGCAGAAAACAGTGGTGTCAAGTCAATAATATTAAGTATCACCAACTAAGCAACTAATCGACCAACAGCTCATCGAAAAATACCTTCTTTGGTGTCAAGTATAGGTCTGGGTCATTATTTAACCAAGAAAAAGAAATGAAGTTGTGGATCATTAAGATTTTTTATTTTTTTTTGTATATTGTCATTATTTTCCTGACAAGGAAATTAAGAAAATATATAGGCTCAATTTGATAGAAAGATTATCATTATTGCATTACAGTAATAGGAATTTAGTGCAGATTATTGAGAACAATTAAAATCAGTTTTAAAAAAGAAACATCCAGACACTTAACAGTAATGACATTTGGGACAATTTCACTATGTAAAAAATGTAATGGTCTAAATTGGGCTTCCTTTTTTTCTGTATTGTACAAAGAAAATGAAGCCCGTTTAGACAATTAAATTTTTTCCTTCTTTTGATTTTAGGTTGAAATATAACCTGTTACAATGTAACACTTTAGGGCATAAAACTCAATAAATATAAAACCCTCAGCAGCAAGTAGGTTTCTGAGAAATGTAAGCTTCATGGCAAGATAGTTAATCTCAGGAGTATGGATTTAGAGAAGTTGAGTTTGTTAACTGTGATCACTGTCTCATTCAACTTCAGAGCCATCACTCTCTCTTTTGTACTCAGTACTCACCGGACAGCAGAACACAAGCTCAGACTCTCAGCAGTACGATGGAAGGTTGTATCCAAGCCACATCCCAACAAGCTCTGTCCAGAAGGCTATTTTGGCTGTAGGTTCCGGAGTGGCTGCCCTAAATAACCCCTACAGACATGGTGAGGCTGTAAATCACACTGTATGATGTCAACCTATAGTGATGATTGCATATAAGGCTTCTTGATTACAGTTCTCTAAAAACAGTTTTATTTTCTGTCTCATTGGGTGGAAAGTCCAGTTGTTTTGGTTAGAGCGATACGTGATAACAACTAAATAAATAACAGTTTACTGTAACATTAATTGTAGGGTCCCTACAATTCCCAGGGTCTTGAACCAGAAATGCTACAGTCATTGTGAGATGCAGTTAGCAGTTGACACACCACAAGACACAGATGGAAACTGCAGACCTTTTTGAGGGAAAACCAGAATTTTAAATATGGTAGAATAGAGAGATGTTTTATTGGTACATATATGTACATTCAAAGTGACAAAATACAAATTTAATATACAAACACAAGAGATGCGTAATGTGTAGACCGTTGTGTATGACAGATATTCCAATTCTCTGGAAATTTGCAGAGTTTTCTGTGGATAAGTTTTATTGTTAGCATGAAAGCATGCCGCAAACTTTGTGACACAGATGTGTTTCTTGATTTTCTGAAGAGCTTAGGTGGCAAATGTAACCAAACATCACTCCACAACAGCCTTTAACAGGTTTAAAGGTGTTTTTTTTTTCCTAAATCATGTGAGCTGGAATTCTTACAGTAATCCCCATGATTCAAAACGTGCATGTATATTAACATATTTTACCAAAACAGATATGGTTGCTGTCCTCGGGGAAACCACAGGGCACCAGGCCCTGATCAAGTTAAGGGAGCGGATGAGAAATGACTCTGAAGGTTGCACTATTCTTGTGTATGTCTCACTTGTTTACTTTGATTACTGTTAAAAACTGTTTATGGCACACTGTCATCATCCATATTGGACATCAAATCTCCTTGGTAAACCATACTGCTTTACTTCTATCTTTATCTTTTAAATTTTGTCTCTAGTGAGCGTCCAAGGATCCGCTTATCTACATTAGACCTAACTCAGATGTGTGCTTTGCCAGATGGGACTTTAGGAAGAGAGTATCTCCGTTTTCTAGAAGAAAATGTAAGACAAATGAAAAACACATTGTCATGTAACATTTGCTAATGATGGGCCAAATTAACCATTGCCATCTTACCTTTTTCAGAGAGTTACCCCCGACTCGAGGGCTGATGTGAAGTTTGTTGATGATGAAGAGTTAGCGTATGTCATGCAACGATATCGTGAAGTTCACGACCTGTTGCATACCTTGCTTGGTATGCCCACCAATATTCTAGGTAAGAGTTTTGTACCATAACACAAAACATGTCCACTGTTTCAGCTGTTTAAAGATTTGATTTGTTTTATATGTCGAGAACTATCCCTTAGAATTTTTAGGTAAGTTCAGGCTTTTGGTTTTGTGTAAAGAAAATGCTGCATCAAAGCTGTTTTGTCACTGAAGTACATTGAGCTCCCAAGATCATCATAAATAAATTCTCTTTTTGTGATCTTTACCATCCAATAGCCACATTCCAGGCTGACAGCCAGTACACAACACAAATGCTAGAAGATTCGAATAATAGAATGCCTTTTTCATCTTTTGAAAGATTTTTCTATTATTCTTTACCCACAGGTGAGGTTGCTGTGAAATGGTTTGAAGCTGCACAGACTGGCCTGCCCATGTGTGTTCTGGGGGCAACGCTTGGACCCCTCCGACTGTCTGTCAGGTGAGTTCAATGTTCCGAGTTCATTACAAGTTTTCTGTGTCTGTGGAGAGCAACTGTAATATGCTGTCAATTACTAATATTAATAAAAGTAATAATAATAATTAGAGGTGTAACGGTACATGTATTCGTACCGAACCGTTTCGGTACAGGGCTTTCGGTAAGATGCACATGTGGAACAGTTCCGAATGCAATCTTTAACAGTTAACAGTAGGCTTGTTTTAAGCATGGAACAGACATCAATCTGAGTTCCCACACGAACATATTAAGTATTCAGTCCATTTTATCACGAAATTCAAACGATAAATGCCGTTTTGACGTGACTGATCACTGTATAGGCGCGTCAGTTTAAGCAGCGTGTGAATGCGATCATCTCTTCCAAAAGAATGAACGTGTCAATCAGTGTTTCAAAAGCGGAAAGACGTCAATAAAACAGCTTGTAAACAATGTCATATGGCATTACATTTACCTCAGTAGTCATTCAGTGTCCACAGCTGGTTAGTTCACTAGAGAAATTAACTCTTTCGCTAAATACTGTATATGCACTATATTAGCCTATATAAATTAGTTCTATTCTACTTGATATTAGAACCTGTTAGTGATGATGACTTGTTTATTTAATGTATGTTTAAATAAATCTGTCATGAAAATGACATGACACTGTGTATATATGATTATATTTAAACAATGAATTGGAGAAAAAAACATAATTTTATAATTAGATTTAGAAGTTAAGGCAAAAACTACCTTATGTGAAGTTTTGTTATTTGATTTGAGAAAACTCAAACTTTATAACTCCCAATTTCTACTTTATATCATGCAATTCTGACTTTATAACTCGCAATCGCTAGTTTATATTGCGCAGTTCAGAGAAAAAATTAATGTATGTACACTTGCAATTGCGAGAAAAAGTCAGAATTGGGAGATTAAAGTCACAATTAAGTCGATTAAGTCGTAATTACCTTTTTCATTTTTTTATTCTGTGATGGAAACAAGCTTCCATAGATTTCTTTTGCGATCTCTTTATGAACATTTGAAGACCAGAGTTTTGGGTAAATAAACTTTCAAAGGAGGGACAGAAATCTCTTAATTTCATTCAAAATATATTAAATTCTAAAGATGAACGAAAGTCTTAAGGGTTCAGAACAACATGAGGATGAGTAGCCTAATTGATAACAGAATGTTCTTTTTTTTATGTGAACTAACCCTTTAAGTGATTGATTTTGAAGTGCTGAAGTGCGTTCAGTAATATTATTAATTAAAGAGTAGCTACATCTTGAATTGTAAAATAACAGGAATACAGTAAATCTCTATGTCCCCTTCTTCTGAAATTTTCCGTGATTACAACCAACATTCGTCCTCTCTGAGTATTTCCCATTCTTATGTTCATGTTTCATTATGTTCATTATTTAAGGTTTCATTATGATGACATCCTAGCACTGTCATTCTTGACCAGTTCTGTCACCACACGGAAATTAGATGCATCCTATTGTTAATTATGCATCCTAATGTAGGAAATTCTTTCTGTAAACCAATTTAGAAGATAAATGTTTAAGACCCTTAGAAAGATATTTCTGTATCTGGGCAATTACATTTTATGGTTATTTTAGTACATTAATTAGATTTTTTTGATAATATTTGTTGTATCGTTGTACTTGTTTTAATCAGAAATCATAATGTTACAGTAATGAGTAAATGAGTCAATTTGATATGTGTTGGAGTCAGTCGTCTACAGTTGCTGGTTCAGACTCTAGGACCTTGGGCCCTGCGCAGTGGCAGTCGTGCCCGATGTGTGCTGAGCATCTTCTATGAACGGCGCTGGGAGCAGAACCTCGATGAGCTCAGACACCAGCTGAACATTGAGCCACCCCCTGTCAATCTGATCCCATCCAGCAAGAATACATCTTCAAACTCATAGTACGGTAACCTGTCTAACTGAAATAACTGATGGAAATTTTAGCTTGTGGGAGAGCCCCACAAGAAAGCTACATACATCCCATTGGTAACAACGATCCCCATCTCCTTCCTCCCACAAGCGGAAATGATGCCTAAAAATAAATGTCATGTAACAATGAGAAAATACTATAGCATGCATAGTGAATTAATTTGATCATTCAAGAAGAAGATGAATTAAGTTGTTCTTACTATTAAAGTTAGTAGTATAAAGTAATTAATAACTTAATATAAGTAATTAATAACTTAATTATAACTAAATTTGTTTTAGGATATTAATATTAATATTCTATTAGCATTGACCTCTTGAGTGTTCATTGGCGCTTTTACATTGGAGTTACATGTGGCATCTTTTTTACTCAACACAATGCTCTGTTCAATTTTGTAATTTAGTCATTTGTATTTATTTTAAGATTATTACTCGTTAATTTATACATATCCTTCTTTTTAACTTGACATCCAGATAAGAAAATCACAAACGTAATGAAAGTTATTATAGTTGTTTTTGTTATTTAGTTTTATTTTGCATCTATTATAAATGTACTGCAGCATGAATGATTAAAGTCTGTTTTCTGATTGTGAACCAGAAGAAAAGGAGTATTGTCCTCTGCTTCCCTCTAGTGGGCATCTGAAGGTGCCTGCTAGGCAGTGTTGGTGGGTAAGTTACTCTAAAAAAGTAATTGATTACTAGCTACTACACACAAATAAAAAATGGTTCTTTAGCGGTTATTTGGGGTAGTTGAGGTGCTATATAGCACCGCTACCATATAAAGAACTTGTTAAGCCCCTGTATAGTTCATTAAAGGTTACTCTCTCTTAGTTTCTCAGTTTAGTTGGGAAAAGGATTAAAAAACAACAACATTAAAATACAGTGTTGAGACATTATCTTCAGGAAATGTTTGCATATAACATGAACACAATACTTATATTTTGATGTAAGTACATAGTTAAAGATACCTATATAAAGCGTGAGTGAAGTTTTAGATAATAATGGTAACACAGTCAAACCAAAAATTATTCAGACACCAGATATAATTTTTTACTAGTGGATGCAGGACACTATAGTTCATTTATGTAAGTAAAGATAGCAAAATAAAGTAAACTGTGACATATTATACCCACAAATTCTTCATACAGTAGACTACCAGTAAAACTGATAAAAATTTGGGACCAAAATTATTCAGACACTTTGACCTGACCATGTTTTGCTTAAGTGTTATTTCTTTACACTTTAAATCTAGTCAATGCGTAAAAAATGCACTCAATATTTATTTGCCAGATCATTGTTAAAAACAACTTACAAATGCACACAGTAACTAAATAGTTATTTAGTAGTGTAAGCCTGGTAAAAATATACAAGATGAGGCTGTCCAGCCAGGGTGAGACTGCTGCAAAGCTGGAATATGCTTGGTTTTGTAGTTATAAAGTTCCTGGAATGTGTCATTTCAAGTGGGGAATTTCAAGACATTTTTTCCCTAATGATGGCACAATTAACAGTTTCACAATGGGACATGTAAATACATTTAAGTGACATAATAGCTTACCATATATTACATAATAGCGTGATATAAATGATATAATAGCTTACATTATACATTTTTAAACAACAAAAATGGGCAATATATTTTTTGTTTTTTTTTATTTATTTGTTTATTTATTTTGCAGTTTGCCTGTTTACACATAAAAAAAAATAAAAAAATTGCTCCCCAATGGTCATTTCATGTGTTCCCCTTCCTATGTATGGAGGGGTCTATACCGCGTCTCCTATGAAGGCATGCGGGAGTGCTGGAGCCTGTCCTGGCATCTCAGACCAAAGGCAAAAATCCTGGACTTCAGTGGACGGGTGGCCATTTCATTACATGACTTTCTAAACCATGTGTTTTATATTGTCTTCGGAACATAAAAGGATTTTACATTAATTAGACTTTGGCTGCTTTAGTCCTAAAACTGACAAAAACGTACCCTGGACCATTCAACTCATGCACACTATCTGAAGACATGCTGCACTTTTGTGTTATTTGATGAAAACCTATACCCATCTACTGTAGCCGAACAGTCATACTGGTTTAGAATGGAGTAAATTTAGACTTTTTACAGAAAAAAAAAAAATATTTCAAAATTTCTGAAAAGTTCTACTCATTTAATATGTTCCATTTCCTTTCAAACCATTATATAGCTTTATTTAAACAATCTAAAGTTTTATATGCAATTATGGATAACTGATTTAACACCATAAAATTACCACCGCTTTTGAATGGATTAATAGCTGAAGATTATGATAATGACAAATTATTGGAGTGTTTTTTCTTTTCTACATAGAAAATTATGAAGAGATTGTAATCAGAGATCATGTTTTAGGTGTTTTAAGACTAAACCTGTACTGAAAATTATATATGAAAATACATTACTATGTTTATATGAAATCATGTCTCATTTAGTGGTCTGTTTAAAATGTATTTATAAACAACATAATCAAATGTACATTGACATTGAGTGTTTATTACACCATGTGCAAATAGACACTCAATAAATATAATCATATACACTGTTGTTATTATTGTATACTGTTATAATAAACTGAATAGACTGGTGCAAAAAAGAGTTGCCACTATTTGCACCAAGTATAAATAGCCTTTATCAACTATTTTCTCTTATAGTGTAAATAGCATCTATTGCTATTTACAATTAGTGTAATTACTGTAGCATCTCGTCCCCTTGGAATTATAAGGTTCTATCTGACGTTTTTGTCAAAATTGAGTTATTCACATATTCTTATTCTGTGACAACTTATTTGCATTATGTGATGTTTTTTTTTAAAGTTGTGTACATTTTGGGACTTTTTATTGAAAAACAAAAAGGTTCTATCTACAAAGTCGAACTCTGACTTGGCTCTATAAGGTTCTATCTGCGTGAGCCAATCAGCACTTCGAATGCACAGAAGAGGACCAATCAGGATCAACTTTATAGGTTGTGTCGCCGGCTTTTTCCTTGACAGGAAAGATCGCAGACACACAATTGCTGCGTCCCAATTCGCATACTATCCATACTAAATAGTATTCGAAAAAAGAATTAGTATGTCCCAAATCTTAGTATGTTGAAAAAAGTATTCCAAAGATTCCCGGATGGTTTACTATTTCCGGTCAGAATCCGAAGTGCAGATCGATGCGCACTCTAACGGCTGATATTGCCCACAACCCATTGCGAGATGGACGAGGATTCGATTAGAACTACAAACGCGGATAAAAAGTGTTTAAAAAACTACAAACATGACAGTTACGCGAGTCCGACGGTTAAGAGGAGAGGATTAGATAAAGTGGTTTGAGTGAGCAATTATCAGTATTTAACCGGACGAAAAGATATTTATTCAATATTATCCACATTATATTTCTCCTTCAGCAGCATTGAGAACTTTTGTAATGATACGTTTGGCCATTAACTTTGCAAACACATGAGAGGAGTCTAAAGACCCACGAAAGGCTACATTTCTCTCCGATACGGTAGGAAATTAAATTGAAAGTGGGGGATTTGAACTGTGACGATGATTGACAGGGCAGTTTAAACGGTGACGGGACTCACGTAAGAGTGACGAAGTAGTATGTCCCAAAGCTTGCATACTCTTCTGCTACACACTCAAAAGTATGTACTTTTTCTTCACAAAAAGAGTACATACTTTTAGGACGTAGTATAAGTAGGCGAATTGGGACGCAGCCAATATCTGTGAGGATTATGGCACACAATGCAAAGTTTTTAAGAAACCTCAAGATCGACAATTTTATTGACGATCTTGTCAAGGACAGCAGCCCGAATTCCAGGCATCACATATAGTCAGTGAATCATTTTTCAATGATTATTAAACTTTATGAATTAATTTGCTGAAGCATGTCTGTTTTCTTGCAGTTTTTAAAGTCTTAAAATGTCTTAATTTTTACAATATTAAGCCTTAAAGGTCAAATAGTAAAAAGTTTAATTGATGGGGTCTTAATTACAACAATAAACGTTAGCATGTTATTTCAGCCATACTGATGTCTAGAAAGACATTTTACCTGGCCCACTTTAGGTGGAATAAAATCCTGCTCAGATGTATTACAGTAGCTGCTTTCTGTCTAAACAAAAGAAAGATGAACAATTTCTGCAATAATGTGTTTAATTACCCACCAAATTGGTACCAAAAATTTACATCTGCACTGGACAAAATATTTAGACCTGCCTAGCTTAATTTGAAATGTCCTAAATACATGGAAGTGCTAAAAATATGAAATAAATGTCATAAGAAAGGATAAAATTTTACATTCCAACACATGTTGAGACATTGTTACAACATAATTTTTTATATTTAATGTTCAAATAATGGTTTGGCAGATAGAACCTTATAATTCTAAGCGAAAAGTGTTTTTTTTTAGAATTAGAAGGTTCTATCTGCATTCCAAAAATCCCCATTTACAATTTTGAGAGGATTTTGATATTGTATATTTAGAATACATTTAGGGTCCCTTTTATTTTCATGTTTGAAAGAAACTTGTTCCCCATATACATTTTCCTATATGTAATGCAAAAACTTTGAAGCTCAATATCTCAAAACTGCTCAGAACGCAGATAGAACCTTATAATTCCAAGGGGACGATCTATATAGTTATTTAACAATTACTGTAGCATCTAAATATGTATTTACTTAATGTAAATAACATTTAACACGATTTGCACTTTTTTATTATATAGGAATACAAAACTAGCATATAACTTGGTCACTAAAGCCAATGTAAATATGATTATGTTTCTATAAATAGCCTATATTTTATAAATATATTTTAGTAAATTTAAAGATGTTTTACACCATTTAAAAAGAAATATAGGCTGCACCTACTGGATGTCACCACATTTAGTGTGCTTTGTGGCAAAAATATATTTTTCCTTTTCATTAATATGGGACAGTAATTAACAGGAGTTTGTATAATTGTAATTATACAGGCCACACCCTTTTGACCAAAAATATAAGTGAGTGACAGAGAGAGCAGACTTTCTCCAAGTTTTATTTAAATGTAAGACCTTTTTAGAACAATTAGAGAAAATTGAAGGAATAAATTGAAGGGAACATAACATAATTTTTTTTTCTCTAAATGTAAATGTCTAAGCACACACTTGTGACACTTCAAAGTTTGAAAAAACTATTTCCAACAATATCCATAACTTTTTAATTAATTTTACAAAAAACAGCTAAAATGTTTGAGATAAGAACCTTGTGAAAGTGATTTTATGATTAAAACAAGAACAAATATCCGCCAATGTGTTCATACGCTGCTTTGAAACAATCTGCATTGTAAAAAGCGTTATATTAATACAGGGTGACTTGACATAAAAATCAACTTAATTTTTAAGTGTAAGTAATTTTCATACACAATGACAGATGTTTGTTCTTGTTTTAAGCATAAACTCACTTAATTTTGTTTATTTTCACAGGAAACAAGACTTATTTTTTTCATTTTGCATGTTAAGTAAATGCATCTTGATTTAAGGATGTTCAGAATTTGTACTGGAAAACAAAATTCCTGAGGAAGAAAATGTTTTGCAGTGCATGCACTTTAATTTTGCAATTAAATTTAGGGCCCTCTGAAATCCGTTTTATTTATTATTTTATTTCAATTTTTCTGGAGTCTGCTTTAATGGTTAAATTAAATTTTACTGACTTTCAGTCATCTTCGGAACACAAAAGATATTTTTAATGAAATTGGAAAGATTTCTGTCCCCGCATGGACAATTCTAAGCAACTACCACTTTGATGCTTCAAAAAGTTCATAAAGAGGAATCCATACAAATCAAGTGGTTTAATCCAAATTTTCTGAAGAGACTCGATCACTTTATATGATGAACGAAAGTCTTACGGGTTTGGAACGACATTCGTTCCAAAACGAATTCTGTCATCACATGCCATTCAGTCCACGTTTTCAGCATCACAAAAATCATATAGGGCCTAATTTAATGTGATGATATTGAACTTAAGACTTTCTCCAATTTAAGACATTTTTAAGGCCTTAAATTGTGGACGGTCAAATTAAGACTTTTTAAAGACCAGTGGAAACCCTGGAGAGGAAAAGAGAGATTAAATACCAATAATGTTACAAAGGCTATACTGCAGCATGTTTGTGCTATTGCATAGCCTAAACATTGCAAAAACATTACAAAAATGTAACAAAAAATAATTAAATGAATCTGAAACACTGAATGACCATCCCAAAATAGCCAAAGCATGTTGATTACATTTTAAAAATTATTTAAATAAATGAGAGTGAAAAATGTTTTCACTATTTCAGTCCACATTTTATTGCATGAATACATAACATACTTTATCAGATAAAAGGTCAGAACAGAGTTCCCTGCTCTCCTGTGACATCAGATCCAAGATTTCATTGGTCACATGAAAACTCAATATCAGCTACAGACAAACGAAAATTTCATATGAAATTCAGATAA
The DNA here is from genome assembly GCF_949357685.1 of Gobio gobio. Classification (NCBI taxonomy): domain Eukaryota; kingdom Metazoa; phylum Chordata; class Actinopteri; order Cypriniformes; family Gobionidae; genus Gobio; species Gobio gobio. The sequence goes on from NC_137100.1 coordinate 17,788,145, forward strand.
TAAATACAAATAGCGAACAATAATTGCACTAATTTGAACACATAAACAAAATACTTTTTAAGAGATGGAGAATTCATATTAAAATTACGTTTCAATAACTTATATAAAAATATTTCAATTACATATAAATTGTTGCTCTTTTAAGCAGGTTGGCAAAATCAAGGAATTCATTATTAGCTTCTGATTAGGCAAATTAGTTTCTTTATTACTAAACAATGTGATTGAAATCACACTGTCTCTTCTTAATGCATATTGGTCTTCAATGGATATTTAAACATTTTCAAATATCGTTGGTTCAAATGACATTGCATAACATCTACCATTCCTTCAAGATCTTGAGATCTTCAGAACCTTCATTAACATTCTTCCTGTGTTCAGTGCACTATAGATATGCTCTGATCAGCCACAGCGCAGGCAGCCAGCAACGACTCGCTGAAAGCATGTCTGACTACATGTAGCACAGACATAGATTCAGGGTCATAGAACAGCAGGGTCTGACTGGGCCAATCCAGCAGCAGTCCCACTCTCTTGAGCTTCTTACCCACTGCAATACCCACACTGCAACCATCATGACAGAAAGAAAAGTCTCCATCATAACGTGAAAGCACCCATGATTTTGAGTTGTAGCCCAACCGTGCGCCATTGCCGGACCCCTTGCGTTCTATGCTGGCATAGCATACACCCACTTTGAAGGCGCTACTCGTGCCCACGTCAAGTACCCAGCTCTGAGTACCAGAGGACATGGGAGGGGAGCAGAGGGCGTTAGGCCAGCTGTCGAAGCGTGCTGGGTCATAGGGGGGTAACTGACGCTGACGTTTGGGCAGGAAAGTTAAGGTGCGCTGATCACTGGAGAGGGAGAGAAGAGGACTGACCGTTTGATTTTCAAAGTGTAGCATAGTTGAACTGTGGGCTAAAGAAAAGAAGGATATGTTAAGATGGTGTTCAGAGCAAGAAAATAACAAGTTGATGGTGTTGGTGTACATGGTGTAGAGTTTGAGATTTGAAGTGGAATAAATGTGCCAATGCCTCAAAATATTACAGTAGGCCTACACTTGATTTTACCTATGTTCAATAACTATCAATATGTAAGCAGGGTCCGAGACTCATTTTTTTAGGAAGGGGGTCATCATATTTGGGGGTTAACGGAAAAGTTCATAGGAAAATAAATAAATAAATATAGGCTTACCTATAACAAATAGGTAAAATCAAGTGTACTGTAATATTTTGAAGCATTGGCACATTTATTCCACTTCAAACCTCAAACTCTACACCACTTACACCAACACCATCAGTAGTCAAATGTTTGGAAACATTATAGTTTTTTATGTTTTTGAGAGTAGTCTCTTAATCTCACCAAGGCTGCATTTATTTGATCAAAAAAATACAGTAAAAACTGTAATACTGTTAAATATTATTACAATTTTAATGAACTATTTTCTGTTGTAATGTATTGTAAAATGTAATTTATTCCTGTGATGGCAAAGCTGAATTTCCAGCAGCCATTACTTCAGTCTTCAGTGTCACCTGATTTTTCAGAAATTATTCTAAGATTTTGTTTTGGGGTAAGTAAGATAGAAAATAAATAAAAAGGATAAATTAATACTTTTATTTAGCAAAGGCATATAAAAAATAAAACAAGTAAAGACATTTATGAAATTATTAAATATTACAAAAAGTCGTGAAAAAAAAATCACAGCTTCCACAAAAATATTAAACAGTACAACTGTGTTTAAATTCAATAATAAGAAATGTTTCTTTAGCACTAAATCAGCATATTAGAATGATTTCTGAAAGATAATGTGACTGAAGACTGAAGTAATGACTGCTGAAAATTCAGTTTTGCCATCACATGAATAAATTACATTTTTAAAATATACTGTATTACAACAGGAACCAGTTAACTTAAATTGTAATAATATTTCACAGTATAACTGTTTTTACTATATTTTTTAATCAAATAAATGCATTCAAAACATTAAAAAACCTTAATGTTTTTTGGTAATGAAATTTGGTCTTTGGGTATACATGGCTATAAAATGTATATTTTTTAGGAAGGAGGTTGTCATATTTGAGGGTCTGTTTGAAAACACCCGAATATGGTGATCATGGTTTTAGATATGATATGCTGAATCTGTCTTAAATTAACTTTTAAAAGAACTGTCTTGTGTACATGTAAATAGAAGTTCTCTTACCAGACGGCCCAAGCAGCAATGCACTGGCCCATAAACCCACCATGAGTTTACTGTCACTGCAGCCTCTGTTCAAACTCAGATGTTCTGTATCTCTAGGTTCACCAACACCCTCAGCATCCTCAATCCTAGCACAGTCATGTACATGATTAGTTATATCCAGCTTATCTCATTTTTTGTATTTATTCATTTACGTGGGCTTATTGTTGCATTTATTGCAAACTGAAATTACCTGTCATTAATTTCCTCATTAGAGCTCTAAAAAATAAAGAACAAAAATCAGTGGATTATCACAAAAATGCAATTTAGTCAAATCTAAATATGTATGTTTTATTAATTGATTATGAACATCTAAACATATTAGTTTTCAGAAAAACAATGAACTGAAACTGAAAACCAATGATAGGAGTGTTGAGTACTAGATTTTATTTTGGGGAATCAGTAATTTACTTAGCGGAGTATTGAAACTAAATACTTGTACTCAACAACATTTCCCAGAAAGGAAAAAAAAAAACATTTTACTCTATTTATAACTATAACTATACTCAAATGTCAATTATGTCTCCTAAAACCTTATGCTGTCAGGACAAATTACCTTTAATTTCATTGATTTGTTTTGATTGATTGAAAAGTGTGATACTTTAGGTCTTTAATAAAATCAGCTCTTCTGGGGTAAATTTCATCAGGAAATGTCCAGGTCATATTTCATCAAAAATCAAAAGAAAAAAAAAATGGCATTAAGTACATGGAAAATACTGCAAATATAGTTTTGCCTTATGTTTATACATTTAGAATAATGTTGACTTATGTTGAATGCGCAAGTACAATAATTAATTTAGTAACTCCTTACATGGCTCCAAATGTAAGCAAGATGATCATACATATTGTGTGAATACATAAAATGAAAGAAGCATGAATTGACATTTGGATTGTCATATTATTGTGATATACGTATATATTGCCCAAAATTCTCATTTATGTAAGGAAAACAAATATTCTCATAAATCTCATTGTTTGACAAAAAGATTTCACACTCTATCTTTTAATTTCAGCAAACAGCTTTCATGTTAATTTCTAATTCTTTAGTATGACTTTTTTGACAAAAGATTCATTAAATTTTCATAATTTATCTGCACATTTTATACCCCTGGCTTCTTCATTCACTCACCACAAGCATGGTATCCGTCGAGTGTGTGAGTGAGTGCACCAGGCTGGTGCGTGTGTGTGTGAGTTTCTCCAGAGTATGAGTCCAGTGTGCTCTCTGAGTGAGGAGGCACTGCTCCACACGCTCTTCTTCTCTCTGTATAGCCTCTAGCAGACGCTGCTCCTCCTCCTCGAGAGCCTCACGCACCACTTTCACCTGGGCCAGCACTCGTTCTCTTGCACTGTTTGCATCTATCTATCAATTAAATGACACGAGGCAATTACAATAACATATTACACTGTTATAACTACAGTTCATTTTATTTAGTTCATCTGAACACCATCTGAACATCAGAAGGGGGAGACCGGGGATGGTTGTAACATGGGTTAGTTGTAACACTTCCGATTTCTCCTATCAGGAACTAGTTACAAATCAGCTGATTCACTTCACACATGCTCAGTTTAGTCCTTATTCCACATGTGATAAAGTAGAGCTCTGTGGCAGACACAGCAGATGTTAGAATGGAAAAACCAATTTTGAGGTAAGAAAGTAACTTTTTTTTGTTTGTTTTTTTGTTATGGGAGTTTCTGCTTTGTAGTTAAACTCATCAAAGTTAAATTATGTTTATTGTGTGTCTGTGTAGATATTTTTCATGCAAGTTGTTAGTGCTAATGTTTTAGATTTTAGCTATAAGGTGAGCTAGTTCATGGCTACATGACTCTGGGTTACTTGTAACAGCAATGAAACGTTATAATCTACCCCAAGAAAGTGTTGTTGAATTTATATGTTTTATTTGATTTTCAGCATGCCTAGATCTTGGAATATGTTAGAAGAGAAGGGATCAGGTGAACTTCCAAGAGTATACCACAGTGGAAAGAGGGTCTTCACTGAGGAACAAGAATAACATCCTCAATTGTTCAAGTTCAATGTATTATTGTCAACTACTATGACTGAGAGTGACAAACACACTGAGAATGAGAGTGACACACACAGAGACACTCACATTAGTTATATTGAAAAGTCAGTGTTGAATAAAAAGCTTTCAAAAATCTTTTTTTTTTTGTCATAATCCTTATTTCATTATGTTACATATCACCCCGGTGGATATTATAATGTTACATCTCACCCCAGGGTATGTTACAACTAACTCATGTTTGAAACGAAACCATGCAATTTATTTTTGTGTTGCAAAGATAATAGCTATGTAATTTAACAGCAGACACTTGTAACTAGTGTTAATCGCATTTTGAACACACTGGCTTAAAGGTACTCCAAGATGTAAACAGAAAGGTAGAAAATGTTACAACCATCCCTGGTCTCCCCAACATCTGAACATCAAAAATCATTTGAAATCATACAGAATAAGTTATCATGGCCAAAAATATAGTATCACAGTCCAATTATGCCCGATAACACATTACCATATACATGGTTGCCATTGTGTAAGTTCTGCGGACTTCTGCTGAGAGTTTATGTAATGCTCTACCTCTCTCTTACTATCTCTGCATGTTTGGAAGTAGTGAATTCTTCAGGTACCTGTACAGCTTTCTCTCTTGCTGTAAGAGTACGCTCAATGAAACGTTCAATCCGCAGGGCATGCAGCTGCATTTTTTCACAGACATCCACCAACTGATTCTGTTTAATACAAAGAAGAATAATGATTCCAAGATCACGTAAGAGACATTAAACCAGCAACTGAATGGTATGCTGGCAGGAATGTGAAGGAATGATCTGAATTTCTCTGTAATTGAAAAAGGGTGTCAGAAAGGAGGAAATGCTTCATCACACAAGCAAGAATTTTCAGATCTACTGGCCCTCAGAAGAATTTGGCTTCTTTTTGAGCATTTTTCTGGTTGAAAATGTTTAGGCTATGTTATATACAATTATTTAGCATTTTATACAAAATTATATTTTGTTATCTAATGAGTTCATATACTTTTTCTGACCACTCTATGACACAGGTGAGCCCTCAGTTTTTTTATTATTGCAAAAAAGAAAAAGCACTGCATTGAAATACAAAGAACATAATCAGTATTCAATCAATAAGAAATATAACGTCATAGTTCTTAAGAAATGTGTTAATCTTATTATTTAGGAAGTTTTTTTACAGTCTGGGAAATCTCAGCAAGAAAGACTTCAAATCTAGACAAAGTGTTAAGGTAGTTGTTCAGAGTGAATACAAAATTTATATGCAATGTGGGGGAAAAAAACAAGTTCTATAGCATGGTTATAGAAAAATAAATACATATTTTAGTGAAAAGTTTAAATCAAAATTCAGACACCTTCAACTCACATTACCACTGTTTATGCGCTATAGTTTAGAAAATGGTACTAAAATATGACAAGAACTCATCAATTAACCTCGATAATGTCAGATAATTTTGATTGAAAGGTATGTAATGAATTACAATCAACCAATCAGCTGTTAGCTGTTAAATTTAAGTACATAATTAGATAATACCAATTTAGGTCAACCAGTTACCAAGTAATGCTTAATTTTGTTCAGTCTGTGGTGCAAAAGGTCGCATTAGCAATTAACCACTTAAAGTCCGCCGACCCTGTACAGGAATGACATCATCATGTATACTTTCAATTTTAAATGTCTGTGGAGGAGCTTTGACCTCATATGTGGTACCATTTGAAAGCTTAGAGTCTCTACTTTCTGGAGACACTTTGGCATTTGTTTTACACAAAGTAACTTAATTACACTAAATTACTCTGGTACCATTTCCGGGAGGACCCTAGGAGTTTTAAATGCAAATTTGCTGGTTGCACCACCTGACATTTCAAACTGAATTCAAATCTAACAGGCATTAACTTGGACACCCATAAAAATGTTTGACCATATGCTCAAGGTTATATATTTTTTTTTAAATCAAATACACCTTTTTATAATAACAACACATTTTCTAAGTTTTCCAGGGGTCATACCACCTGACATGATAAGTTGAATCAACCTCATCATTACTCAAAAATGTCAAATTATCTAATATTTATGGGAGGGTGACTAACATTGTTACTGAATCAAAGGGGTCCTCTGGGGTCTTCTGTGTGATGTCATATGCTGTCACATGGTTTTCTTAAAGTAACACTGCATAAAATGGCATTTTTATGTTGTTTACTCTCCCTGACATTTGGAGAAGTACATTTTTCGGACAAAAGTTTTTTAAGTAATAAGAATAGTTTTGAAATAGAACTGATATATAATTTTCTCTCATTTATGAGGAATTTAACGTAAAATCATGCCAAACTATTTGATTAAGAATTGTACTGAGATAAAGTAAAATCTCAAAAATTCAATTGAATTTCAAAAAAATTAAAAGGGTTTCTTATAAAGGAAACATTGTAGATCAGTTTGATGTATGACACGTATTTATAAATAATTATAATAATATTTTTCCGACACAAAAAAATAGGCTACATGTCATGTCATTGACCCATATACATCTACAATATCTGATTGCAGTGATTAAATCAAATAAATAAAGCCGTCTTCAGGTAACTAGAAACGTATGACCACGCCCTCTCAATGTGACTATAAACTCTCTTACATGATTATTCTGAAAGTAGAGATATATTTTTAAAGGAAGAATTAATGTGTTATGAATTATTTTGTCAATGTTTACGAAACGAATTATTATGTTATTTAACTAATAGTGACTCACCCTTACTACAGTTGCCCGGGTAACCAGCTCTGTCACTGTATGACCCTGACAAGCTCCATCCAATACACATTGCGAGCATTTCGGTCTTCCTTCTGTGTGACAGTATAACTGTAGTTCGCATTCATGTTCTGGACACAGTTTCGCTTCTCCTGAAGCCGATAGTGAGTCTGCAGCACAGCCTACAGAGGTCTCCACACATTTGCGGACAGGTTTTGTCGACGATTCTCCGTTTACTGTGACATTGGTGTGTAAAAACAGCTCCTCGCCTTCACATACATTTATTCGATCTTCATGTTTTGGATGGTCGTCCGGTCCAAGGTCAGTCTCCAGGTCACTGACGTGCAAGGACACCGTTGCCAGTTCACAAAGTCTATATTCCATACTCATGGCACCGAGAGATAATCGTTAGTTCCTTAGTAGAATCAAATACGAGGTGTTCGTCTGGTTTCGCTGATGTAGCCTATACTGTAAAATACCCGTGGCGCAGGTGTATCCAGTTTTAGAGCCCTGCCTACCTATCGCAGGTGTATAACACGGAAGTGGCCTGGTTGTACAGTGCGCAAGTCTGAAATTAAATTGTCTGCAGTTTCACTTGCGTGAAACTTGGGACTGTTCTTGCAATATACTAATTTGTCAACTGATCTTGCCTGTAGGCTACTGGCTGGAATCAGACAACACTGCTCTATTAATGAGCAGTGCTACTCCTCTACTCCTTTCACTAAATGAGCTATTTGCTACACGATTTTTCCATGTTCATAGACCAGCTAAAATATTTCAAATAATAACATGGCACCATGTAAATAAATCTTGAAATATTACGATGTTTTGTTTTTTTCAAGCTTTGACGTGAAATTGAATTTATTTACACTGCCGTTGACAAGTTTTTGATTGGTAGGCCTACATTTTTTTTATATTTTTAGAAGAAGTCGGCTCACCAAGGCTGCATTTATTTTTATTAATAATACAAAACAAAAACAGTAATGCTGTGAAATATTATTAAAATGTAAAATAACTGTTTTCTTTTTAAATATATTTTAAAAATGTAATTCTGTGACGCAAAGCTGAATTTTCAGCATCACTACAGTATTCAGTGTCACATGATCCTTCAGAAATCATTCTAATATGATTTGCTGCTCAAAAACATTTATGATTATTATCAATGTTGAAAGTTGTGTAAAAGGTTTTAGGATTCCTCGATGAATAGAAAGTTCAAAAGAACATGCAATTTCTGTGAAGCTGCTTTGAAACGATATGAATTGTGAAAAGCACTATACAAATAAATGTGAATTGAATTGAAAAAGAACAGTATTTATCCGATATAGAAAGCTTTTGCAACATTGTACTACCGTTCAAAAGTTTTAGGTCAGTAAGAATTTTTTATTTTTGGGGGGAAAGAACTTAAAGAAATTAATACATTTATTCAGCAAGGAATAAATTGATCAAAAGTGACAGTAAATACATTTATAATATTTAATAATTCTATTTAAAATAAATTATGTTCTTTTGAACAACTTGGGTGAGTTGGATCAGTCAACAAACACGGTAAGCCATGTCATCTCCTGTTATTGTCACTTGCACTGCCTGTCACATGTATACCTTCTCTGTCAGCGAAGAGGGCTTCACATGTGATAAATGCAGGGAGATAGTCAGGCTGATGGAGAAGATTTCAAAATTAGAGACACGCATCCAAACTTGAATTGAGAATAGTAAGAATACAAGGGCTTTAGACACTGCTTTGGATGCGACTAGCTTAGTGAAGACTGTACATTGTTCGCAGAGCCGGATTAAATAAATGGACTACACTAGGCAGGCTGCATTTTTTGGGCCCCCCTCCATCGATGTTATTTATGAATTGAAATCTGAAACTTACCAAAGTTACTAATAAAAGTTCATTCACATTTTACATAGGCTAGTCTTTGGTTAAAAATTGGTTGTGTTGTATATTAAACAGTCTATCAGACTATTTTTTGAAATTCATTATTTATACGTCATTACACGGCTCTATTAAATGCTATTAAATTATCCTCATCCATTGGGAGTGTCATTGTTAAAGCAGTAGTACCAGTAAATAACCAATAGGTGTCAGTAAACTATGTAAACAGAGCAAATAAGTTTATCTGTTTACATTTAATCAACACATTTAATTAAGATTTTCTGCAAAATGCAATAGCTTACAACATTTATAAATGTTGTAATTAAGATTTTCTGCAAAATACAATAGCTTACAACATTTATAAATGTTGTAATTAAGATTTTCTGCAAAATGTAATAGCTTACAACATTTATAAATGTTGTAATTAAGAACAAGAAGGCAAACATGACCACTTCACATTCATCAAGACCATTTAGAAACTGTCTAACAATAAATAATAATAAATATAAGGATGGAGGATTTAAACTATGGAAAACTAAAGGTATTCAGACTATTAAAGACTTGTATATGGATGGAATACTTCTTAAATTTCAAGAATTGTGTGATAAACACCAGATTCCCTCAAAACATTTTTTTTTAAATATTCACAGCTTAAAAGTGTTATGTCTTCCAGGTCTACAGATATTATGTACATTCCCAAACTGTCATTAATTGAGGAAATAATTGAAAAAAGAGGTGAAAAGGGCCAATTGTCAAAATATTATAATTTAATAATGTCTAACTCTAAAGAGTCTGCTGTAGACAAATTAAACGCATGGAGAAAGACATTCAAGAAGAAATAGAGGAATTTGAATGGACTGAAGCATGTTTAAAGGCGCAAAAACAAATCATAAACACACGGCTTAAATTATTATAGTATAAATGGTTGACAAGGGTTTATATGACACCTAAAAAACTCAATCATATGTCTAGCAATATTCCTGATATATGTACAAAATGGCAAAATTATAAAGGAACTCTAATTCACTGTCTATGGGAATGTTCTGATATACAGAAGTTCTGGAAGGATGTCATAAACTGTTTGTCAGAACGGTTTAATCTTAAAATACCATATTGTTCCAAACTTTGTGTACTGGGAATATATCCTACAGGTTTCTCACAAACAAAGAAACACACTAGACTATTGGACTTTGGATTGTTACATGCCAGAAGAGCCATTGCTATGAACTGGAAGAGCATGGAAGCACCTTCTTTAAAATAATGGATAAAAGAACTTTCAGAGTGCATTGGACTGGAAAGGCTGACTTATATCTCCAAGAGTAAAATAAAGGACTTTGTACAATTATGGGAGCCATACATGATTATTATATAATATGTAAAGTAGGGCCATCCCATTATTCTTTTATTGATTTATTTCTTTTTTTACACTTGTTTTTATCTTTTATTATCATTTTGAATTAGATTTTCTTGTAACTTAAAACTTGACACGGAAATGTTGTTTTACTTTATCTCTGATAGGTGCAGGTCTCTGATTATGTGAATGTGTGTGTGAGTGATACATGTTTCGTGTTTTTTTTGTTATCTTTGTTATTATTTGAAAATTAATAAAAATATTTGGAAAAAATAAAAAAATTAAATAAAAATAAATAAAACCAGCAACACTTAAGGAAACCATTTAGCATGCTCCACTCAGGCATAATCTTCAGCCTTCCAGCATCACAGGCCTCCATCACAGCAGAAACACGTCTTGACGGCATCATCACAATCTTGTGGAGAAATAATAAAATGTATACATAAGACAGCTGTTTGGGATTTGAATATACTTGGTTTGTTTCTCATATTTCCTTTCATTATAGTAGAAAGTATAGCCCTATATTATACATTTAATTTATATGCATCTTACATTTGATTTTAATATTCACTTTACTTATTCAGATTTATATGTTTAAATGGAAAACTTACATTTACAGATGCTTTCTCCTGAGTTTTAATGAGGTGAAGTCCTCGATGATGTCTTCAAAATCCAGGGCAGTTGTGAATCCATTTTCAATTGCCAACAGGGCAAAGGCATTCAGTTTTTTTTCTGTTACTGTTGCTCTCCGGTATGTTTTTACTCGTTTCAACAAAGAAAATGATCTTTCTCCTGAACAGTTTGCAATCGGTAATGTCAGATACACACTGTAACGGATTTTTGTAATTTGAACAGTATTTTACTGTAATATGTACAGTATAATACTGTTAAATGTACCAACAGTATAATACTGTTAATAGCAAAGGATTATGGGAAAATATATGTTTACTACTGTAATTATTCTCTACTGTAAATCGATTTACAGTAGCGACAATGCCCGCGAAAATCTGACCAATGACAATGGAGACTTCTTTTCAAAAAAATTTTTCGGTTGGTGGGGGCAACTGAGGAAAGACTCAACGAAAAGGTTAGTATTATTTCTGTCATTATTTTATGTAAAACTGAGATATTTTCAAATGCATTCACTTATTAACAACAACCTAACATGAACCAGTGCTGCAAATTGAGTGAGTTAAGCAAATTCCTGTCAAGAGCCTTATTCTGCCTTTTTTGTCAAGGCGGGTGGTTACGTGACTGCCGTCATCCTTGTGATTTAACGTTACTTCAACGGGGTGAATAAAGTTTACATTGACTAATAGTTAGTGAAACGGGGAAAAAAGCTATTTTAATGTTCCTCTACCACTTTAATGTAAATTAGCTAAGCAGGAGGACTTTACGTTAACAGCAAACTATCTTAAAATACCGAAAAGTGAGGCAACACTAAAGATGGAGGTTGTAATAACAGTATTTTGAAGTGAATCTTTTGTTTTTGTTTAAAGTTTGCTGTTAAAACCGCCATTTGGAACGTCGGAGGTGTTCTGGAGTTATTTTCTGGCGGTTACCGTCATCTGAGGAAACTGGTAAGCAGAAGCTGGTTATTATATGACGTTATATGACTCTTATATTAAAAACCTTATATCGTTAGCAGATGGTTTAAAAAAGCAACAGTCAAGATAGTTGCGCAGTTTGTGTGCAAACACTGCAAGTTATCTGTGCGAACGCATTGCAGATTTTACCATCATATCATAATACATAGGAACCTGGCTAATTTTAGGTTCAACTGTGGTTTGCCGACTTGTCCTTGTAGAAGTCATATGCATCGTAAGCACACAGACAAAAACAACACGATCTCATGACAATGCGTATCAATAGTACGAGTGTGCAATCTCATGGAATGTATACGCCAAATGAGTGTTGGCGTGCATTAGTGATGTGTCGTTCATGAACGAATCGTTCATTTTGAACGAATCTTTAATATGACTCGGGACTACCGAGTTGTCTCAGAGAGTGATTCGTTCATTTTGTGTTGACCGCGCATGCGCATTACGCTGAATATACTGGAAAGAACAAAAATGATTAGTTCATCTTTCGAGTCTCGAGTTCGGGTTTGAGTCTTTCGTTCTTCCTGTCAGTCCCATAGAGTCTATGCTGTCAGTAACGGAAACAGAAAAGATTAGTTCTTACGAGTCTTTCGGGTTTGACATTTGAGTCATTCGTTCTTTTGTCACGTGACTTGTCACTGTATTGAACACTAGTTCACAACCTTTTTACTAACAAGCACGTAGTTATTTCTTTATTTTATTTTTATTTTTTTTATATATAATTCTCAGTTAATATCAGACATATACAAATATGGGAAATATATTGACTATTCAAGTCTAACATCACAAATTCAAGTCAATTAGACTATCACTCGTTTTGAATCAACTGTATTTTATTTTTCTCTATTGAGTTATATTATAATTTTTTTTGTCCTTGTGTTATTAATGAATAAAAATCAGTTTAAAAATGTTAAACCTTTGTAACATAATATATATATATATATATATATATATATATATATATATATATATATATATATATATATATATATATATATATATATATATATATATATGTATGTGTGTGTGTTTGTGCTATATGATTCAAAATGAGTGATAGTCTAATTGACTTGAATTTGTGATGTTAGACTTGAATTAGTCAATATATTTCCCATATTTGTTTATGTCTGATATTAACTGAGAATTATATATAATAAAAAATAAATAAATAAATAACTACGTGCTTGCTAGTAAAAAGGTTGTGAACTAGTGTTCAATACAGTGACAAGTCACGTGGCAAAAGAACAAATGACTCAAACGTCAAACCCAAAAGACTCGTAAGAACTAATCTTTTCTGTTTCCGCTACTGACAGCATAGACTCTATGGGACTGACAGGTAGAACGAAAGACTCAAACCCGAACTCGAGACTCGAAAGATGAACTAATCATTCTGTTCCCGGACCTGTGTCACATGGCTCGGCCCAGCCCCAGATCAGAGTCAGACACAGACGAGGCGACAACTAACGTCTCGAGGAGTTCGAAGACACGAGAGGCGGAGAACAAACGTGATAAATATGAAGTTGCAAAAGAAAGAATGTCTTGGATCAGGAGGTGAGGTGAACTAACAGAGTTAGACTGCAATAGCCTGACCCAACAACTAATCAATTAATTAAACGTTTCAGTTTCTTATCATTTGGATTTGGTTGCAGTACCCTATAGTTTATTTTTATTTAGTTTTCTACAAATGAAATCAACATTTTCATAAGTACTAGATGGGTTGGGCTAATTAACATGTCATTTTAATAATATTTTTCTGAAATGAACGACATGACTCGAAAAAAGATTACTTCATTTTGCTGAACGAGACTCAAAGATCCGAGTCAGTAAAATGATCCGAACTTCCCACTACTAGCGTGCATATGCTACGCAGTTTTTCGCGTGCATATGATACGCTTTTGGGTAGGGCGGGGGGTTCTTACGTATAATATGCCATAAGGTGCGTATCATATGCACGCGAAAAACGGCGTACCATATGCACGCCAACAATCATTTTGGCGTATACATTCCATGAGATTCTCCCAATTTGTATAGCTTGTTTTCTTTCTTCTTGCTGATGTAAGTATTAATGCTATTTGAACAGCTGATTCTAGAGAATACTGATTGTAATTAGTGTCATAGTTTCTTAAACAAGACATTTCTAAATTACTATTACTGTTTTTGTATTTATGTGTCATGCATTTGAAGTTCAATTTCATTTTCATAATCATTTATCATCAAACTTCTATTTTGCAAGATAGGCAGACATACTTGGTTGGTCAAGGGGTTGTATCACAAGATATCACAAAATGACATATAAGCATAAACTTGATTGGAGAGCACATTGAGAAGTATTTTAAAACAAGATGCAAGTATGTTCTCTATATGAAATTCATTTCTCCCAACCTTTTGTTAATTGCTCTACTTTTAGGTCACTGCAACTCCAGCAGATGTAGAGGGAAGCCTCTCTCTGCCCAGTACCCCAAGACTGATTGCACTTGGTAAGTCTATTAAAATGCTTTTTTTAATTGATATGCTGAGATTAAAGTTGGCCAAGTCCAACATCTACCAGCAGACCGACACACAAGAGCTGAACGTCTGCTCTTGTGTCAACACAGATTATTATGGATATGTATCAGGTATAATACATGGAACATTTTCTTAAAGGGTTAGTTCACCCAAAAATGTAAATTCTGTCATTAATTCCTCACCCTCATGTCGTTCGACACCCGTAAGACTTCCGTTCATATTTGGAACACAAATGAAGATATTTTAGTGTAAAGCTGATGGCTGAGAAAGGCTTCAGATAGGTCTCCATTGGCATTCCGTACATTTATACTCCCAAGACCCATAAAAGGCACTTAAAACGTTGTTACAAAGTCCATCTCACCACAGTGGCTCTACAATAATTTTATGATGCGTAGACAATAATTTTTGTGCGCAAAAAAAAAATCAAAATAACACCTTTATCCAACTTGTTCTTGTCTTCCGTGTGTGCCTCCACGACGCATGCGTGAGAATATGATGTAGCGCCAGCGTTCAGGAATCCATGAAATACACACTTAAGCCTCATTTTGAGCACTACGCCGAGACCTAAAGCACGATCAATGTAGAATTCAACAGATTAGACACGCGCGTCTTCCTCTGCTTGTAAACAAATCGCTTCTGGGTCATGTGTCCGAACGCCGGATCTTCCGCACACACGGAAGACAATAAAAAGTTGGATAAAGGTGTCAGCATCAGCTTTACACTAAAATATCTTCATTTGTGTTCCGAATATGAACGGAGGTCTTACGGGTGTCGAACGACATGAGGGTGAGTAATTAATGACAGAATTTTCATTTTTGGGTGAACTAACCCTCTAAGGAAAACAAATTTCTGAACTAATGTTGTAAACTATGGGAGTCAGTGGATACTACATTAGCTACTAATATTGAAGGTACAAATTTACAGACATGAACAGGGCCCTTACATGACAACGAGATGTGTTTAGCAACTTAGCCATTGTTTAAACTCAACGAAATAGTGTTTTAGACGGCAAACTGTAGTCTCGCGCTGAAGTCCCGTGGGAACTCAGTTGTAGCCGGTAAAATCTAAATAGTCCAGGGGGAGGAGCGTTACGAACCATTTCTTCTTCACTTGTGAGCCGATCATCACTCTTCACACACACGACGCTCCTCCCCCCTGGACTATTTACATACATGTTTATTTCGCGCTGTTACTGGTATAAGGCCGAAGAGAAGATCCGTTCATGTTTGCTCCGCGCTGCCGCTTTTCTTGAGCTGAGCTGCGGCAGAGCGATATCACGCCACAGCGCCAAAACAGTATGGGCCCTATTTTAACGATCTGAAACGCAAGTGTCAAAGCGCGAAGCGCAAGTAACTTTGTGGGCGGGTCTCGGCGCTGTTGCTATTTTCCCGGCGGGATAAATGGCTCTTGCGCCCGGCGCAAATCTAAAATGGGTTGGTCTGAAGTAGCTTCATTATTCATAGGTGTGGTTTGGGCGTAACGTGAATAAACCAATCAGAGCGTCATCCAACATTCCCTGTAAAAGCAGGTGCGCAAGTTCCATTATGGATTGCTATTATTATGGCGTATTTACCAGGCGCACGCCAGGAGCGGTTCACAGCCGAGGAGACTGATGTGCTTGTAAGAGCAGTGAAAGACAGAGAAGTTGTGTTGTATGGGGATGGGAGAAACCCACCCAAAATAGCGTCGGTTAAACAGGCGTGGGAGGAAATAGCCACAATTGTTTCATCAGCTGGCATCCCCAGGACGTCGCACCAGTGCCGCAAGCGCTACAATGACATCAGAAGACGGGGGAAGTCCAAGCTTGCCAGCATCAATCGGGCACGCCGTGTAACGGGAGGTGGATCTGCCTCTACTCAGGACCTGACGCCAGCAGAGGACATCGCTGCGTCCACCCTCACCAATTTTTTTTCCTGGTTCTTGACGGACAAACCAATGTGTTAGATGTCCTTATATACATATATGTCTTGCCAGAAGTTGCCACTATTGGGCAAACAGGTCTGATCCTTAATTATTAGACAACAATTAGCCTGAATAATTTGTAAGCTAGATTTATGCCTATTTTTTCACATCTTCGTGGCACACCACAATGATTTCCGTCATCTCATGTGTTAATATTTTTTAGTGTAACAATTTATGATTTGCAAAAATAACTGTTGCATCTGTGTAGATTACATGAGCAAAGTGTATGCGCGTTGTGCACGCTATACATTATGGTCAAGCATGCGCCCTTAAAATAGCATAAGGAACAACGCGCAACGCGCCACTGACTTTAGACTAGGTTTTTTCTGGTCAGTGGCGCAATTGTTCAATGGAACAGCAAAATAGCACCAGGGATTGTTTGCGCCGGAACACGCCTCCTTTTTTGCGCTGAACCGCCCAGGTAGCGCAAGTTCATTCACTAGTTTAGCGACGTGCTTCTGTGGAGGGAAAAGCGCGCTTTGCGCGGGTGCAAAATAGGAATGACACATGCGTCGGTGTACAAAGTCAATTGCGCTGGGTGCAAGATAGGGCCCTATATGTTTTGGAATTTTGTAAAAAAATAGACGTAATTTGAAATCTGAGACTTTGTTTCATATCAATAGTAATAAAGTACAAAGATTACTGCGATTTATTGGATGGGAGGCACGCTACAATGTTTATTTCATTCATTAAAGGGTTAGTTCACCCAAAAATGAAAATTCTGTCATTAATTACTTACCCTCATGTCGTTGGACACCCGTCAGACCTCCGTTCATCTTCGGAACAGAAATGAAGATATTTTAGTTGAAATCTGATGGCTCTGAAAGGCCTCCATTGGCACAATGCACTTTACACTCTCAAGACCCTTAAAAGGCACTAAAGACGTCGTTACAAAGTCCATCTCACTACAGTGGTTCTAAAATAACTTTATGAATCGGCGACAATAGTTTTTGTGCGCAAAAAAACCCTAAATAACGACTTACATAGTGATGACGATTTCAAAACACGGCATCATGAAGCTTCGAAGCGTTATGAATCAGTGAGTCGAATCAGCAGTTTGAATCGCCAAATTTCAGCAGTTTGGCGGTTTGACACGCGATCCAAATCATGATTCGGCTCGCTGATTCATACCGCTTTGAAGCTTCATGATGCCTTGTTTTGAAATCGTCATCACTATGTAAGTCGTTATTTAGGGGTTTTTTGCGCACAAAAACTATTGTCGCCGATTCATAAAGTTATTTTAGAACCACTGTAGTGAGATGGACTTTGTAACGACGTCTTTAGTACCTTTTAAGGGTCTTGAGAGTGTAAAGTGCCATTGTGCCAATGGAGGCCTTTCAGAGCCATCAGATTTCAACTAAAATATCTTAATTTCTGTTCCGAAGATGAACGGACGTCTTACGGGTGTCCAACGACATGAGGGTAAGTAATTAATGACAGAATTTTCATTTTTGGGTGAACTAACCCTTTAACTGAAAACAGGATGACTAATCGATTCTTGGGATTTAAGAATCAATATTGTTTTGTAAAAGTGAGAATCTATTAAAATCGAGAAATCGATATTTTTTACCCAGCCCTATTCATCAGTCATCTCCATCTCCGACTGCGGTGGTTACAGTAGGCTATACTGACCGGTGTGGTTCCCTAAACATAACTCGTGGCCATGAGAAATAGATGTCGTTCTCTCAAAATATGAAGTCGAGGCCACGACATGATGTCGTCAACTCAACAAAATTATCTCGTGGCCACGATTAATTATCACGTTCCCACGACTTAATATGACATTCCCACGAATTAATATCTCGTGGCAACCACATATTATCACATTTCCACGAGTTTATATGTTGTGGCCACGACAAAACTAAGTGAACCGAACATGTCCCCTCCCGGTCACCGTACTGAATCAAATAAGTGTTTCCCGATAAATTATCTTCATTCACAAACCACTGTTAATTTTAACAGAAAATCAAGCTTAGGCTACTGGATGTTTGAGTTGGCATGGCAGAAAGCACGCAAAGAGCTGTCCCTTTATAATCACTAAAAATGTGTCACTCGTTTTAATTGCAATCTCGCAAAGTTCCATTATAATCTGTCTACACTGTACAATTCATTATTTATTTATATAGTACATATTGCTTTTATTAACATCAAAGTGCATACAGCACCATGTTATGACTGTTGGGAAAGCATTGGTTTGATAAATGTCTTTTTTCTTGTGCTTGCAGGTTCATTCTGAGAATAAACCCTGATGGCACCAAATGCCAATCAAAATCACAGATCAGCCGGACATCTGGAAAAAGGGTCCAGAGAAAAATCGGCAGCCTAAATCCCCTTGTGGCATCTTTCATCAGAGAGCTTGTTGACTTCGATTGGCAAAATTATTGAAGGCTTGTTCTGATTTTCAGCATGTTTACATTTTTAGCCATGTTAAATACACGGGATAAATTCAAACACATTTGTAAAATGTACTTTTTAAAGTAAATGTTAAACAGTTAAACAATTAAACAGCATATTTTAATGACAAATGTTCATGAGGACTCATAGTAAAAAACATAGTTTACAGTGCTGTAGTGGTTTTTCATTATTTAATCATCAGTTACACCTGTTGTTAATTTCATTAATTGCTTTGTCTTTTTAAACTCTGTGTCTGGTTTGGTTGTTTTGTTCCTTTGTTTTCTGAGTATTTTTGAGTTCTGTGTTAAATAAAACTGACCGCTGTGATTAGATCCGTTTCATCAACTTTATTGCAACCTTACCCATGGCATGTAGATTCAAATCAAATTAATTTTGTTTAAAGTAAATTAAGCTAAACTCAAATCGTAAAAAACATTATAATTCTGTAATAGGAAATCAATTCTAATACTGTAAATAAAAATACGGTACTTGTACTGTAAATAAAAATACAGTATTCATACTGTAAATAAAATATACAGTATTATTACTGTAAATGAAAATACGGTACTTGTACTGTTACAGTTTTTCTCCATTGGTTTCGCTCATTTCTTGAAACAGAAATTACATTCTCAAAACAACATGGACAAATCTCCAAACCACTTGGCAATTGTTCACAACAGAATAGCATTTCTCATTAATTTCATCAAATTGCAAATGTCTAAGTACTTGTCTCAATGTCTCAGTACATCTTTGCAATGGATTAAGTACAGGTAGCCTACATTTAGCACAGTTTGCAAGTGATTAGATCTTGTTGATCTAAACTGATTGTGTGATTCTCAGTCTAATGGTCGTTCGCTCCAAAACGTATCAGCATCATTTCATTGTATACGTCATCACATGCACAATAGTCTGTTCAATTGTCAAAATTAGTCAAGAACATAATACCATGAATACCATGAATCCCTTGGAACATTTGATAAATTTATTACAGCAATTGACAGTCAGGTGACTGTGAAAGCTGTCAAACATATATGTAAAGAGCTTGACCATGCAGGACCAGTACAATTTCTGAACATGGAGGCACCTGGCCAAGTAAATGAACAAGAGAGGGGAAGGGGGGATGAGAAGGGAAGTGGGTAGAGAGGGGAAGGGGGTAGAGAGGGGTAAAGAGGGGAAGGGGGGGGTGAGAGGGGTAGAGAGGGGAAGGGGGGATGAGAGGTGTAGAGAGGGGAAGAGAGGGGAAGTTGGGTAGAGAGGGGTAGAGAGGGGAAGGGGGTAGAGAGGGGTAAAGAGGGGAAGGGGGGGTGAGAGGGGTAGAGAGGGGAAGTTGGGTAGAGAGGGGTAGAGAGGGGAAGGGGGGATGAGAGGTGTAGAGAGGGGAAGTTGGGTAGAGAGGGGTAGAGAGGGGAAGGGGGGATGAGAGGGGAAGAGAGGGGAAGTTGGGTAGAGAGGGGTAGAGAGGGGAAGGGGGTAGAGAGGGGTAAAGAGGGGAAGGGGGGATGAGAGGTGTAGAGAGGGGAAGAGGGGAAGTTGGGTAGAGAGGGGTAGAGAGGGGAAGGGGGGATGAGAGGGGTAGAGAGGGGAAGTTGGGTAGAGAGGGGTAAAGAGGGGAAGGGGGGATGAGAGGTGTAGAGAGGGGAAGAGGGGAAGTTGGGTAGAGAGGGGTAGAGAGGGGAAGGGGGGATGAGAGGGGTAGAGAGGGGAAGTTGGGTAGAGAGGGGTAAAGAGGGGAAGGGGGGGTGAGAGGGGTAGAGAGGGGAAGTTGGGTAGAGAGGGGTAAAGAGGGGAAGGGGGGGTGAGAGGGGTAGAGAGGGGAAGGGGGGATGAGAGGTGTAGAGAGGGGAAGTTGGGTAGAGAGGGGTAGAGAGGGGAAGGGGGGATGAGAGGTGTAGAGAGGGGAAGAGAGGGGAAGTTGGGTAGAGAGGGGTAGAGAGGGGAAGAGAGGGGAAGGGGGGATGAGAGGGGTAGAGAGGGGAAGTTGGGTAGAGAGGGGTAGAGAGGGGAAGGGATAGAGAGAGGAAGAGAGGGTAAGGGGGGTAGGAAGAGGTAGACCTGGAGTAGGATGTAGCCAAAGAAGACAGGGACCAAAGTTATCAGATGCGATTCTACTGAGTACCCATGGGTTGACTATAGAGAGAGGCTGGACAGAGACTTCAGCCCAACCTCAGCAGATATAAAAAACAAACCTTTGAAAACGCATGAATGAATCGAATGATTTTACAAATGTGGAGAGAAATAAATATTTTCATCAATATGCATGCAGTACTGGTCTTGTGTGTACTGTTTGGTCAATATATTCATATACTTTACTCTAACAATATCTCAGAAAAAAAAATCTAACCCAGATTATATCATTAGAAAAGTAGACATTTTACAAGTGTTTACAGTAAGATTGAGAACAGCAGCGTGTGGATGGCCAGGAGGGTGAGGACGGTAATTTTCATAGTTTTTTTGTTTGTGTGTTATATTACAGTATATTATGCTGTATACATTTTCTTTTTACTCTGATGTATGGAAGTTACTTTATGTGTGTGAATGATAATGGTTACAATTTCCTTGGAGGCTACTCTTACCCTAAAATCCTATTTCTTTTTTTCAGTTTTATACACAATTGTATTCTGTTAGCTAGACAAAAATGAAGGACTGGGCTAAGACTGAAAGGTGGACATCAGGGATATTTCAATGGTCCTCTGCCATAGTGACAAAACATCTAAACATTTTGACTTGCAGTGCTTACACAATGCCAAAGGGACAAAGCATTTTGCGGGCACTGACTGTTTAAATGAGAAGGAAATTTAGTTTTGACACATGAGTGAACTGTTTTGGGAGAGGTATGAGCTTTTGCAGGTGAACCATGGTGTTGTGCCAAACCATCCACGTTATTTTGGCAAATGCACCAGGAGAGTTGAGAACGTCCGGTCTGTTTCAAGAAATGAGCCAAATCAATTGAGAAGGATCTTTGCTATTTTGGTGGCACTGACCATCTATATGGGAAAGGAATTTAGCTCTGAAGCATGAGTGAACAGTTTAGGGAGAGATATTAGCTTTTGCAAGTGAGCTATAGTGTTGTGCTGAACTGTAAGACTGTTTTGCCAAATTATCTTACAATTTTGAGAATGTAATTTCTGTTTCAAGAAATGAGCCAAACCAATGGAGAAAAACTGTAATAAAAATACAGTATTAATACTGTAGTTAGTTAGTTAGTTAGTTAGCTTTTATTTGTCATTCAACTGTACATACAGAATGCACATATGAACGAAATTCCGTTGCACTGGCCCATAATACATCTCTATATACTACTGTGCAAAAAATTATCTGTATAATATATTAATCTAAAAATAGAACATATTATATAAAAATAAATAAAAAGTGCTACAACATGCATTAAAAATGTCACAATAAAAGGCTTTTTTAAAACGGCATATCAAATTATTGCACTTGTTAAGTGGCGGTATGTAGATTCAAAATTTCATTACACATTATGAATAAATTACAGTGTTTTTTTTTTTAAATTTCCCAATCCAGTTCACATGAAAACTCCCTGCAGGGGATTTTGTAAAATATAGTGGTTAAGAGGTTATGTCGAGTTCAGGAGCCTGATAGCTTGTGGAAAAAAGCTATTACAGAATCTAGCTGTTCTGCCCCGAATACTGCGAAACCTTGTACCCGAGGGCAGGAGAGAAAACAATCCATGATGAGGATGGGTGGGGTCTTTTATAATGTTTTGTGCCCGAGTCAAGGAGCGTTTGTGTGCGAGGTCCTGGATGGATGGCAGTGAAGAGCCAATGATCTTCTCTGCTGTCCTCACCACTCTCCGTACAGACTTCCAGTCTGATGCTTTGCAGTCTCCAAACCAGACAGAGGCACAGCTGGTCAAAATGCTCTCTATACTACCTTTGTAGAAAGTGATGAGAATGGGAGGTGGAAGATGGGCAGTTCTCATCCAGCGCAGAAAGTAAAGACGCTGCTGTGCTCTCTTCACAAGAGAGGTGGTATTCAGGGACCATGTTAGACTGTCTGTGATCTGCACCCCAAGGAACTTGGTGCTACTGACTAGACCCACCGCAGTGCCGTTAATGAGCAGTGGTGTGTGACTGTGCTGCTTTCTCCTGAAGTCAACGATGATTTCTTTTGTTTTTTCCACATTCAGGAGCAGGTTGTTTGTATTGCAGCAGTCCACAAGCTGTCTCACCTCCTCCCTAGGCCTGTTCATTGTCATCCTGGATGAGACCCACAACTGTCGTGTCGTCAGCATACTTCACCACATGGTTTGTACTGAACCTAGCACAACAGTCATGGGTCATCAAGGTGAACAGTAATGGACTCAGGACGCAGCCCTGAGGGGAGCCAGTGCTTAAAGAGATGGTACTGGAGATGTTATTTCCAACCCTCACAGACTGAGATCTATCCGTTAAAAAGTCCAGTAACCAATTACACATGGGGGTGCCAAGGCCCAGGGGTCCCAGTTTGCTTACCAAATGCTGTGGAATGATCGTATTAAATGCCGAACTAAAGTCCAAAAATAGCATTCGCACATGGGTGTTCTTCTCCTCCAGATGGGCCAGACTCAGATGGTGTACGGAGGAGATGGCGTCCTCTGTGGAGCGGTTGGGGCGGTAAGCAAACTGGAAAGGGTCAAATGAGGGGGGGAGTAATGAAGTGATGTGATCTTAATATCAATACAGTATACATTATTATTACTGTAAATTGAATTACAGTAATGATACTGTAAAGACTTTTACAGTAACTTACTGGCATTCAGCTGCCAGTAAGTTACTGTAAAATTTACAGCAACCTTTTTACAGTGCATGCGAAGGCAAATGTCCACATTAGGGAAAGCATCCCTCAAGCCTGGCTCTAGGAACTTCTTGTACATGGCCATGACTGATTCTTCATCTTTTAGCATTGAGATGAACTGGCAAAACTCTGCTGTAAAGTCCTCCTCAAGATCCTGGGGGTATATTTTCTTCAGCTTTTCTGTGGCTGCACGGATTTGTTCAATGTTCATTGATTTCGTTTTAGTAAGGAAACCAAATTTCTCCTCCACGTTTTTGTATGCGTCTTTGCGTTGTTTCAATTCTTGTGACAAGCAGTCACAGATGACATAATGTGTGTCAATCAAGAATGCTTCACGGCCTGAGCGCCGCACCTCTGGACCTGCAGACTCACCAAACATAACTTTCTTCACTCGTCTCCTTTGGCTATCTGCTTTGTATCCCTCTGTCGCTGTGAGAGTCTTGGCCTCTGCTTCATAGACATCGAAATCATTTCTGGCCTGTCCTATGTATTCTATGAGTGAACTGTACAGAATAGGAACAGTACATACATCAATTTGTACCTGTTGCAATGCTTTGCTGGTTAAATTGATTCTTCTCAGCAGTTCATCCCACAGTACTGTCATAACTGCAGTTTCAAGGGTTTCCATCACTGTTATTAATTGACTCGCCTCATATTGAGCAGCTCTGGGGGTTCCATGGTCAACTTTGATTTCGTTCAAAGCATCCTGTATAGCTTTGTAGCCAAAAGAGCTTTTGTTGCATCAGCTCTTGCAGACCACCTTGTGCCGGAAAGGCTCTTCAGTGTCAGACCTTGCTCACATTTTGTGAGATGGGCTGTTAAAATCTCCCACCGCCGAGTTGAAGCCTAGAAGAAGTTGTAGAGATTTTGAATGAAGCCAAAAAATGAAACTGCTTCTAGGCAACATTCTGCTGCACATGCACCAACTAAATTAAGAGAATGTGCAGAACATGGTATGAAGTCAGCATTAGGATTTTTTCACAGACAAGAGACAAGCAGGAAACAATGCATTCATAAACCGTGACACTAATGATGTTCGACTTCGCCAGTCGGAGATCACTAAAATTAACATTAAAAAGGTGTGTGAACTTGCAAGTATGATGTCAGCTGAAGTATTTTATTCTGGTCCCCTTCCTGTTCGCCTGAGTGATGAGATACTTAGCAGACTGTCCTCACTCAATGGCTGGTTTTCTAAGAGGTGTCCACAGAATAATATAGGGTTCATAGACAATTAGAAAAGCTTTTGGGGCAGACCTGACCTGTTAAAAAGAGATGGTATTCATCCCTCCTGGGATGGTGCCGCTCTTCTCTCTAGTAATATGGCACATAGTCTTTAAGGTCCCATGGCACGAAATGTTCATTCTATGAGGTTTTTTAACATTAATATGAGTTCCCCTAGCCTGTATATGGTCCCCAAGTGGCTAGAAATTTTGATAGGTGTAAACTACAAGTTCTGGGTGTTCTGCTCTGCCTTTGAGAAAATGAGAGCTGAGAGGAGCCAATATGGAATCTTCCCTATATGCCGTCATACAGGGAACTTTACCTCCCTTTCCTCTGCTTTGCCCGCCCAGAGAATTTGGAGGGAAAAAAGTGCATCTGCCCATCAAATAACGTGCTCCACGCGGCTCTGGGGTGTTAATAAAGGCCTTCTGAAGCAAATCGATGCGTTTGTGTAAGAAAAATATCCATATTTAAAACTTTATCAAGTAAACTTTCTGCCGACCGCCTTCCCTGTTCAATTTATGGAAAAATTGTTGAAAGTTCCCCTGCCGATCGAAAGACTAACGCGACTAGGTACGCTCGTCATGATGTCACGTACGCATCTTGAGTTTCACTTTCAACATTCAACACTTTTCCACGGAAGGCAGTCAGCCTAAAGTTTATTTGATAAAGTTTTAAATATGAATATTTTTCTTACACAAACACGTCGATTCGCTTCAGAAGGCCTTTATTACAGTTTTTCTCCATTAGTTTGGCTCATTTCTTGAAACAGAAATTACATTCTCAAAATTGTAAGATCGTTTGACAAAACAGTCTTACAGTTTAGCACAACACTATAGCTCACTTGCAAAAGCTAAAATCTCTCCCAAAACTTTTCACTCATGCTTCAAAACTAAATTCCTTTCCCATATAAATAGTCAGTGCCACGAAAATGGCAAAGATCCTTCTCAATTGCTTTGGCTCATTTCTTGAAACAGACCGGATGTTCTCAACACTCTTGGTGCTTTTGCCAAAATAACGTGGATGGTTCGGCACAACACCATGGTTCACCTGCAAAAGCTCATACCTCTCCCAAAACAGTTCACTCATGTGTCAAAACTAAATTTCCTTCTCATTTAAACAGCCAGTGCCCCCAAAATGCTTCGTCCCTTTGGCATTGTGTAAGCACTGCAAGTCAAAATGTTTAGATGTTTTGTCACTATGGCAGAGGACCATTGAAATATCCCTCATGTCCACCTCTCAGTCTTAGCCCAGTCCTTCATTGACAATGGTTACTGTACTGTTTTTGTCTAGTTAACAGAATACAATTGTGTATAAAACTGGAAAAAAAAAGAAATAGGATTTTAGGGTAAGTGTAGCCTCCAAGGTTTGACATCACACATTGCACTCATACTGCCAAGGAAATTGTAACCATTATCATTCACACACATAAAGTAACTTCCATACATCAGAGTAAAAAGAAAATGTATACAGCATAATATACTGTTATATAAATACAGAAACAAAAAACAATGAAAATGATATGCAGCCTACAGTGCTGTAAATAAAGCTGGAGTTTCACAACTAACAGTTCTTCACTGGTCACTGTCCTCACCCTCCCTCTCCTGGCCATCCACACGCTGCTGTTCTCAATCTTAAACACTTGTAAAATTTCTACTTTTCTAATGATATAATCTGGGTTTGATTTTTTTCAGAGATATTGTTAGAGTAAATTATATGAAAATATATTGACCAAACAGTACACACAAGACCAGTACTTCATATTGATGAAAATATTTATTTCTCTCCACATTGTAAAATCATTCGATTCATTCATGCATTTTCAAAGGTTTGTTTTTTATATCTGCTGAGGTTGGGCTGAAGTCTCTGTCCAGCCTCTCTCAATGTCAACCCATGGGTACTCAGTACTCATGGTCAACCAAGGCTGCCCGAATCGCATCTGATAAATTTGGTCCCCGTCTTCTTTGGCCACATCCTACTCCAGGTCTAACTCTTCCTACCCCCTCTTCCCCTCTCTACCCCTCCCTACACCCTTCCCCTCTCTACCCCCTTCCCCTCTCTAGCCCTCTCTACCCCCTTCCCCTCCCTTCCCCTTTCTACTCCCTTCCCCTATCTTCCCCTCTCTACCCCTCTCTACCCCCTTCCCCTCTCTAGCCCTCTCTACACACTTCCCCTCTCTACCCCTCTCTACCACCTTCCCCTCTCTTCCCCTCTTTCCCCCTCTCTACCCTCTCATCCCCCCTTCCCCTCTCTTCCCCATCTGCCCCTCTCTACCCCTCTCATCCCCCCTTCCCCTCTCTTCCCCTCTCTACCCCTCTCACCCCCCCTTCCCCTCTCTACCCCTCTTCCTCCACGGGCTCCCCCTCTCATCCTCACTCTTCCTCTTCCTCGAGCAGGCAGTTGCCCTTGTTCATTTACTTGGCCAGGTGCCTCCATGTTCAAAAATTGTACTGGTCCTGCATGGTCAAGCTCTTTACATACATGTTTGGCAGCATTCACAGTCATGGACAGCACCTGTCAGGTAATTAAACATACTGTTTGATTGGTCATCTGAGATGTGTGAAAGTCCTCCTTCATTAGTCAAGTTCTAGTTTCACCTGACTGTCAATTGCTGTAATAAATTTATCAAATGTTCCAAGGGATTCATATATGGTATTCATGGTATCATGTTCTTGACTAATTTTGACAATTGAACAGACTATTGTGCATGTGATGACGTATACAATGAAATGACGCTGATACGTTTTGGAGCGAACGACCATTAGACTGAGAATCAAACAATCAGTTTAGATCAACAAGATCTATTCACTTGGAAATTGTGCTAAATGTAGGCTACCTTTACTCAATCATTTGCAAAGATGTACTGCAACATTGAGACATGTACTTAGACATTTGCAATTTGATGAAATGAATGAGAAATGCTATTCTGTTGTGAACAATTGCCAAGTGGTTTGGAGATTTGTCCATGTTGTTTTGAGAATGTAATTTCTGTTTCAAGAAATAAGCCAAACCAATGGAGAAAAACTGTAAATGATTCCACCCCTCAAGAGTATTGTTATAAACACGAGCTGCATCTGAAAGGCAAAGGGGGAGGTGTTCCTGTAATTTATAGTAATATCTTCTGTATTACTCAGAAGTCTAGTTTCAAATATAAATCTTTTGAAGTTTTGGTGCTTTACATAACGTTATGTAGTGTAAATGATAAATCCCGTTTGACATTTGTGCTGGCTACTGTATACAGGCCACCAGGGCACCATACAGACTTTATCAAAGAATTTGCTGATTTTCTATCATAGTTAGTACTGGTTGCAGATAAAGTACTAATTGGTGGTGATTTTAATATCCATGTCGATAATGAAAAAGATGCATTGGGATTGACATTTAGAGCAGGCCCGTGTAAATTTCCATCCATTTAGCCCAAAAACCGGATACTAATGGCTTGGTCAAATAGGAATTCTGCGTGTAAGCCTTTTCAGCCTTTCTGTGAAGTTCTCTTAATTTATTGATATCTCATTTTAAATCTGACTCCATTAATAATTTTATCTGACTCCAATTCTAAGTGACTCCATAAAGTGTGCTACATTTAGAGTTTATCAGCTGATTTTACGATTAGTTGCGATTTAATTTAGATCATTGATTTTCTTTGTATCTTCCTAGTTTTCATATTCGTTCATCGAGAGACCCAATATTGCGAACGTGGTTTAATCAGGTAGCGCCGTTTCTTCATCTGGCTTTTGATTTTCCCATGCACTCGCAGCACTCCAGTAGCATAAATAACAGCGCTTAATATGTAGGGGCGTGGTGTGGTTTGGCGAGCGGTCCAACAGGAAAACTTTAGATGCTCCCGATTGATTGTCAATCATTTCCTCGGCCAATCACGGGCCCCCGCCGTGCTCGGGCCCTGGGGCTTCAGCCCCACCTAGCCCTTATGTTAATCCGGCCCTGACAGTAGGTACTGTAAATAACAGTCGGCAGTGCAAATGAGCATAATCCAGTTAAGGTATGGTAGTGCAAGATACATAAGTAAACAGTTGTTACTGTTACAAACAGAGGTGACACGGATAACAGAGGCAGCTGAAAGCAGAGTTTATTTGCTGAACCAGGAAGTGAGCAGGTGCGGTGAGAGTCAGAGAGAGTGATTCAGGTGAATGCTGGATATGCTGGTGATACGATACGTTTCTTGATAGTTGAACACAGGGACAATGGATCGAAGGAGACGAGGACCAGGAGACAGGACGAGACGAGGAGACACTCAGGGTTCGTTGGAGATCAGGTAGGTTTTCAGGTGAGTCCGAGGAAGCAAGCATGTAGAGTAGCATGTGCAAACGTTACCGGACAGTGACTGAGTGTGAGCGTGGGGCTTAAGTGCAGGTGGTGATTGCTGTGGTGATGACGTGCAGGTGTGTGTGCTCAGTATTCTGGTGATTGGAATCGTTGTGAGAGGGTGGAGAGTCTGCAGAGTGCCCGTTGGAGTTGATGGTGGGCTGAGTCCCAGACCCTCTCACTCTCCCGGAACCAGTAATCCACCGCAGGGATGTCGGAGGGTTCCCCAGACCAGGGGAAGAGGGGTGGCTGATAACCGAGTATGCACTGGAACGGGGTCAGGCCGGTGGTGGGTTGTCAAAGGGAGTTCTGTGCGTACTCTGCCCATCCTAAGAACTGGTTCCAGGAGTCCTGGTGGCCGTGACAGAAGGTACGGAGGAAACGGCCAATCTCCTGGATCTTTCTTTCCGTCTGCCCGTTCGTCTGAGGATGGTATCCGGAGGCGAGGCTTACGGTCACACCTAGGAGTGCGAAGAAGGCTTTCCATACTTTGGAAATGAATTGAGGACCTCTGTCTGATACGCTGTCTTCGGGATGCCATAATACCGGAAGACGTGGTTAAACATGTCTTCCGCGGTCTCCAGGGCTGTGGGGAGCCCTCGTAGTGGGAGCAGTCGGCAGGACTTCGAGAAGCGATCCACCACTACGAGGATACAGGTACAGTTCTCTGAATTGGGTAGGTTTGTAATGAAGTCTACCCCTAGGTGTGACCACGGACGGTTGGGAACGGGCAGAGGCAGGTGTCGAGGGCTTTTAGCCATGGCACATTCCCGGCATCCCCGCACGTACCTTCTGACATCAGCTGGCATGTGTGGCCACCAGAAGCGCTGGCGTAGCAGCGAGAGGGTTTCATTGACCCCAGGGTGACCAGTGCCCAGTGATGTGTGTGAGGAGTGAATGAGAGGGATGCGTTGTGCTTGTGTAATGTACTGCAAGCCCGGAGGACAGCCCAGCGGCACGTTGGTGGAGGCATTGGCAGAGGGCAAGGTCTCTTCCGACCATGTGATGGGACTGAGGAAGAGCTTCGTGGGGAGAATGGGCTCCTCTTCTTCTTCGGATCGTTCCTCGGGGCCGTGGATGCGGGAGAGGGCATCTGCCTTGATATTCTTGGCCCCTGGGCGGTAGGAAATGTGAAAGTCGAACCTCGTGAAGAAGAGTGCCCATCGAGCCTGTCGGGGGTTGAGTCGCCTTGCCTCGCGGAGATACCACAGGTTCTTATGGTCAGTGAGGACCAGGAACGGATGTTTGACGCCCTCTAACCAGTGCCTCCACTCCTCCAGCGCGAGCTTGATGGTGAGGAGCTCTCGGTTGCCGATGTCGTAGTTAACCTCCGCCGGGCTGAGCTTGCGGGAGAAGAAGGCACATGGATGGAGACGGCTGGGGTTCCCCTGCTGCTAAGATAGGACCCCACCCACCCCGGTGGTGGAGGCGTCCACTTCCACGACGAATGGGATCTCGGGATCGGGATGGACCAAGAGGGGAGCTGTCGTGAAGGCATCCCTCAGGGTCTGGAAGGCTTGGGTGGCGGATGGGGTCCAGGACAGAGACTTGGGCTTGTTGCGGAGAAGGCTGGTGAGGGGACTGGCGATGGAGCTGTAGTTCTGGATGAAGCGTCGGTAGAAATTGGAGAAACCTAGGAATCGTTGCAGTTCTTTCACAGTAGATGGGGTTGGCCAGGACCGGATGGCTTCCACCTTCCTCTCATCCATCCGGATGCCACTGTGATCGATGATGTAACCGAGTAACTGCACTGAGGGCTGATGGAAGGAGCATTTCTCGGCCTTGAGCTAGAGCTGGTAGTTCCTCAGGCGTTGAAGGACCTCCGCAACGTGACGGCGATGGTCGGCCATGCTCCGGGAGTAGATCAAGATGTCATCAATGTAGACCAGCACGTACCTGTGGAGACACTCCCGGAGCACCTCATGTATGAAGTCCTGGAATACGGAGGGGGCGTTGGCGAGTCCATATGGCATCACGAGATATTCGTAGTGACCTGTGGGCGTGACAAAGGCGGTCTTCCACTCGTCCCCCTCACGTATCCGGATGAGGTTATATGCGCTGCGGATGTCCAACTTCGTGAACACAGTGGCACCACGGAGATGTTCCAGGGCAGCTGGGACGAGAGGAAGGGGATACCGGAATTTGACAGTGATGTTGTTCAGAGAGCGGTCGTCAATACAAGGCCGCAAGCCTCCATCCTTCTTTGCCACGAAGAAGAAACTCGAAGCAGCAGGGGAGGTGGATGGACGGATGTAGCCTTGCTCCAGCGCCTCCTTGATGTAATCCTCCATGGCTATCTCCTCCGGAAGGGAAAGGGGATAGATTTTCCCCCTGGGCACTGGTTCACCTGGCAGCAGATCGATGGCGCAGTCCCATGGCCGATGGGGAGGCAGCTTGGAAGCCCGTTGGGGACAGAAGACATCTCTGAAGGGGGCGTAACAGGCGAGGACATCCACCGATCGTCTCTCTACCGGACTCTCGATGGACGTGGCACAGACAGTGAGATCTTGGGGACGCGGAGAGGGACAAATCGGTGGAGATGGGAAGCAGTCCGGGAAGCAGCTGTCGCCCCACTTCAGGACTTCTCCCGTCTTCCAGGAGATGACTGGGTTGTGCTGCTCTAACCACGGGCGCCCTAAGATGATGTCAGCGGTGGATTCCTCCAGAACCAGCAGGTGTAGGACTTCGCTCCATGTGGAGGATTCCGACTTGCACTCCGATGGGGCCCACGGAGCGACTAACCTGCCTCCGACTGAGTGGTCTACCCGTTATCGACTGGACTTGGTAGGTCGTCGACGTTGCAGACGTGCGGAGCTTGAGCTGGTGGCAGAGGGTTCCCGGGATGAAGTTCCCAGCTGACCCAAAATCGAGGAGGGCAGTAACTGAAAGGGAAATTCCAGCAGCAGTAAGGTTCACAGTTGTGGTGAGTGGCTTCATCTTAGTGAGAGAAGGGATGATTGCACTCACCATGGGTCGAGGAGGACGGACTGGGCATTCGGAGATGTAATGCCCAGGTAGACCGCAGTATAGGCAGAGATTCTGGGTCAGCCGTCTCTGCCGCTCAGCCGATGTCAGTCGGGTGTTCTCCAGTTGCATGGGTTCGGGGTTGGGTTCTGGAGTGCTGACATCACCTGGTCGGCGGAGGAACAATGACGACTGGCCCTGGTGTTCTTCAATGCACGACTGCATACGAGTGGCGAAGCGGATGGAGAGTTGGATGAAGCGTTCTAGCCCGATGGTATCCTCGTATGCAGTGAGATGCCGCACCCGAGGATCCAGACCCTGTCGGTAGGTCGTAATCAAGGACTGCTCGTTCCATCCACTAGCAGCAGTGAGGGTTCGAAACTGTAGAGCATACTCATTAACAGTGGAGGTACCTTGTTTCAGATGATATAACTGTTCTCCGATCGACGAATCCCATGATGGTTTCCCAAAGACCTCCTTTAAGTGAGACATGAACCCCGACAGGGTCTGGATCACTGGACTGTCTGTGGACCACATGGATTCTGCCCAACTGAGCGCTTTACCGGAAAGTTGAGATGTGATGAACGCTACCTTAGCGCGATCGTTGGGGTACAGGCGCGGCTGCATCTCCAGGACCAGCGAACATTGTAGAAGGAATCCGTTGCAATCCTCCGCCGAACCAGAGAAGGGCGCCGGTCTAGCCATGGGACTGGCGTACTCAGGGGGCGAAGAAGCCGTGGTGTGGATCCCGGAAGTGCTTGCCGGTGAAGGTGCAGGTGCGCTGGTGGGGAGAGCTCACCGAACGGCGTCGACGAGCTCTTGGAAGGGATCCGGGGAGCTCATCCTGGCGCGCTGTGTTGGTCCGGTAATCTGTTACAAACAGAGGTGACACGGATAACAGAGGCAGGTGAAAGCAGAGTTTATTTGCTGAACCAGGAAGTGAGCAGGTGCGGTGAGAGTCAGAGAGAGTGAGATACGTTTCTTGATTGTTGAACACAGGGACAATGGATCGAAGGAGACGTGCAGGTGTGTGTGCTCAGTATTCTGGTGATTGGGATCGTTGTGGTTGTGAGAGGGTGGAGCCTGGCGTGCTTGTAACAGTTACTGTAATAAACAGTCGGTGGTGCAAATAACAAAGTGAAGGCAGATGTGAGGGGGCGAGGAGAGTTACCAGTATATGTGGGAAATGGATCAGCGGGGGTTTGAGTTCAGTAAAGAGACAGCTCTGGGGAAAAAACTGTTCTTTAGTCTGCTGGTCCTGGTCCGGAGGCACCTGAAACGCCTGCCGGAGGGCAGGAGAGAAAACAGTCTGTGGGCTGGGTGAGAGGAGTCCTTAAGGATGCTGCGAGCTCGATGCAGACAGCGTTTCCTCTGGATGTGCTCGATGGCAGGTAGTGGAGTCCCTGTGATGCGCTGGGCAGTTTTCACCACCCACTGCAGTGCCTTGCGCTCCGCAACAGAGCACCTCCCATACCATACTGCCACACAGTTGGTCAGGATGCTTTCTATTGCGCAGCTATAGAAGTTCACCAGGATAGCCGAGGAGAGCTGATTCTTCCTCAGTGTCCTCAGTAAGAAGAGGCGCTGGTGAGCCGTCTTGACCAGGCTGGAGGTGTTGGTCGTTCACGACATGTCTGCCGAGATGTGGATCCCCAGGAACTTGAAACTGGAGACACGTTCAACAGCCATTCCATTGATGTGGATGGTGTCGTGTGTGCCTCTTGACTCCTTCCTGAAGTCCACGATGAGCTCCTTCGTTTTGGTGGTGTTGAGGAGCAGGTTATTTTCAGTGCACCATGTGGCCAGGTGCTGGATCTCCTCCCTATAGGCAGTCTCATCGTTGTTGCTGATGAGACCAATCACCATAGTGTCGTCCGCAAACTTGACGATGGAATTAGATCCATACACAGGCTTGCAGTCGGAGGTGAAGAGAGAGTAGAGAAACGGGCTTAGCACACAGCCACCAGCCACACAGCCACTGGTACACCAGTGTTAATAGTGATGGATGTGGAGCAGGTGAGTCCTGATCGAACATTCTGGCGTCTGTCAGTTAGGAAGTCCAAAATCCTGTTACACATAGAGCTGTTGATGCCCAGGTCTCCAAGTTTGGCTATTAACTTGGTTGGGATGACAGTGTTGAATGCTGAGCTGAAGTCAACAAACAGCATATATGCATAAGTGTTCTTATTGTCCAGGTGAGTGAGCACAGAGTGCAGTGCCATGGAAACGGCATCCTCTGTGCTCCTATTGCTGCGGTAGGCAAACTGGTGTGAGTCCAATGTGGATGGTAGAGAGTCTTTTAGGTGTTCCAGGACCAGCCACTCAAAGCACTTCATAACGATGGGTGTGAGTACTACAGGGCGGTAGTCATTAGGGCACCTCGGGCTAGAGTGTTTTGGCACTGGCACAATGGAAGTGTGTTTAAAGCATGATGGTACAGCTGCTTGGGCAAGAGACAGGTTGAAAATGTCTGTAAAAACCCCAGCGAGCTGCTCCGCACATGCCCTGAGA
The DNA here is from genome assembly GCF_949357685.1 of Gobio gobio. Lineage (NCBI taxonomy): Eukaryota > Metazoa > Chordata > Actinopteri > Cypriniformes > Gobionidae > Gobio > Gobio gobio. The sequence continues at coordinate 17,822,645 of NC_137100.1, forward strand.
ACACGACCAGGGATGTTGTCTGGTCCAGCAGCCTTGTGCGCGCTGATCCGGCTCAGTGCCTTGTAGACATCTGTGGAGGAGAGTGTGATTGGTGGGTGGTCATCTGAGGGTTTGAGCTTGGTTGCAGTTTCTCTGTTGTCTCTTTCAAAGCGAGCATAAGAGTAATTTAGCTCGTTCAGGAAGTTGACATCAGTGGCTGCGGGGGTGGAGTGGGTGGGTTTGTAGTCACTGATGGCCTGAATGCCCTGCCACATGCGTCGAGGGTCAGAGTTGGAAAAGTGTCCCTCTATCTTTAGCTTGTAGCAGTGCTTGGCCTTTTTAATCCCCCTCTTCAGGTTTGCTCTGGATGTGCTGTAGGCTTGTGCATCTCCTGATCTGAAGGCAGTATTGCGTGACTTCAGCAGGAGTCGCACTTCCCTGTTCATCCATGGCTTCTGATCTGGGTATGTGGTGATCTGTTTCTGGGTTGTAACACTGTCAATGGTGGTATTGATATGATCCAATACAGAGGAGGTGTAGGAGTCAATGTCCGTGTGAGCGCCACTGGTGGGTTGAGAAGCAAACACACTCCAGTCTGTGTGTAGAAACCTTTCCTGGAGTGTGGAATCTGCTCCGGCAGGCCACACCTTGATGGTCTTCACTGATGGCTTCACATGGTTGATGAGGGGTGCATTTTTGGGGGTGAGGAATAATGAGAGGTGATCTGACTGTCCCAGGTGGGGGAGGGGTGTTGCAACGTAAGCTCCAGCCATGTTTGTGTAAACATGGTCTAAGGTTTTGTTTCCTCTGGTGTGACAGAAAACATGCTGGTGAAACTTGGGTAGCACTGACTTTAAGTTTGAATGATTAAAGTCACCTGCAACAATAAAAGCAGCTTACAGGTGATCAGTCTGTTGTTTACTGATGGCTGCGTGAAGTTCTTTCATAGCAAGCTTAGCATCAGCATCCGGGGGAATATAGGCAGCAGTTATAATGGTGGAAGTGAACTACCGCGGTAGATAATACGGTCTACATTTAACCATGAGAAACTCAAGGTTAGCTGAACAATGACTCCCAACAATAGCAGAGTTTGTGCACCAAGCTTTGTTCATGTAAATGCACAATCCACCACCTCTGGTCATACCGGAGCAATCTAATGTTCTATCCGCCCGGAGCGTGTGGCATCCCGCTAGCTCAATAGCGGTGTCTGGTATTCCGCTGTTTAACCAGGTTTCCGTGAAGATTAGGACGTTACAGTTCAAAAGTTTCTTGCTGTGTGTGATGCTGAGTCGAATCTCCTCCATTTTGTTCACTAGCGACCGTACATTGTCAAGGAAAATGCTGGGTAAAGAGAGCCGGTGTGGTGTTAGCCTTAGCTTAGTTCTCAGTCCTCCACGCTTCCCCCGCCTTTGTTTACGGCAGGGGTCTCCACACTCGGTCCTGGAGGGCCGCTGTCCTGCAGAGTTTAGCTCCAACCCCAATTAAACACACCTGAACCAGCTAATCAATGTCTAACTAGGGCCTTGTAAGACACTGATTAGCAGGTTCAGGTGTGTTTATTTGAGGTTGGAGCTAAACTCTGCAGGACAGCGGCCCTCCAGGACCGAGTGTGGAGACCCCTGGTTTACGGTCTCGACGCCGCCTGCGCGCACTTCCGCCCGGCCGGGTAGAGTGCATAGCCTCGGGTGTCCTAGCAATCTCAGGAAGGAGTCGAAGATTGTCCATAAAACTGTCGGAAATTTGCAAAGCAATATCCAAAATCTCACCACGGGTGTACGATGTTAAGGCCCAACTGTTCTGCATGAACAGACCCGAGATGAGCAAGAAAAATACCGCAAAATTGCAGAATCTGGAGAGACCCAGAGCCTCGCAATCTACTCACGCCGCCATCTTGGGTGTATTGTGTGATATACAGCACCTGCTGCAGTATTTCAATCACTGAAAACAGTGGGACGTTTTTAAAACGCTTAACGTGAAAAACACTATAGGGTGAGTTGCACCAATAAGGATTAAATTAGGCAAAGTTTAAAGGATTTGTTGTTGTGGGTTTTATTTTAAATCTAGTCGTTGCACCACTTAATTTTAAACACAGATAAATTAGTAAAACCGTTATAGAGCTGATCAAGCAGCAGATGGAGGTGAACTGAAGACAGGCTAAAGAATCCTTAGTGCAACCCACCCTTATAGTGCTGTAATGTACTAAAACAGTGATATTAAAAGATCAAATTCAGTTTACACCTTTTTGATGATGCATACCATATAAAGGCGAGTAGATCAGGCAAGAATATGAACGTAACGTGTTTTCTTTATAATGGGTTTCAATGGGGAAAACACCTAACGAGAAACCTCGTGTTGCACTAATATTCTGTGTTCATCTGCTTTCCTGTACAAAGTATGCAACATCAATAAGGTGTATATTGAATTTGGTATTTTAATATCACTGTCTTACCGCATTAATACTGACTACAAACCTGGTAAAAATGACTAGCGGGCAATGGAGGAGAGCCTTGTTTTTGCCCTCCAGGTGGGCGTTCCTATAAGCGTGTGACGACACGTGAAAACTATGAATATCATCTCAGGCACGAGACGGTGGGCGGGGCTACAGAATCAGGCATTGTTCTTCTTCTGTTGAGGCGGTGTTTCACCACACTCTGACGTCACAGCCTGGCACATTCTGAGATTGATTGTTTGCTGGGCTTTTCTTTGACTAACAAGGAAGTTTTAAGCTCTGAAACTTACAGGATATTCTTATATTACCATGACCTTTTATATATCAAAAGTTCAAGGGAAAGTTGATTTCTCAATTCAGGACCCCTTTAAAATTTACTTTGAGGTTCCTAGAACAATTAATATGCAACATGCCTAGCCTAGTCGAGAGAAGATCAAAACCCTGAAATAACAATGAGCATTAAGCCAGAGATAAACATTATTTTTTAAATGTATTAAATGTCATATCTGTGTCCTCTTATGTCAGATCAAAATTTTACATCTTATGTTAAAATGTAATGTAACTTTCACCCTTTAAATACTTTGGTCAGTTCAATAATAATTTATGTAATTTTATATTATTTATTTGAAATAATTTAAAAAGGGATTCCGACGGATTTCTCCTGCAGTGTTCACTGGCCATGGAGACATTGCACCGTTTCCCCATGGAAAAGTCGCAGGTTGACTTCATTGTCTACCTGCTGACGGGGCGAGCACTCCACGATCTGGAACCAAAACAGTAGACTCAAACTCTAAAGAATTTCACCCTTCACTTCCGCGATGTGTTTGGAGTTCCAGATGGAAATTCCTCAGTCGGTGAGCAGCTTTATCATCTCAAACAAGGGAAAATGTCTATGTCTGATTACACTCTCAAGTTCAGAACCCTTGCAGCGACCAGTGGATGGAACGAGTGCTCACTTCTCACCACCTGTCGGCAGGGACTCAATCCTAGGCTGCGACTGCATCTCGCTGCATACGACAACACCAAAGGTCTCAAACAGTTCATCCATCTCTCCCTCCGCACGGATCATTGTATGAAGCCATGTCTTGAGGATCTACATGGCCAGCCCTCATCATCACGTCTCTGCCAACCAGAGTACAGCCGGCCTTCCACCTCCCCTGCTGCTTGGAGCTTCTTCTCTTGTGGGAAAAAAGGACGGAGGCTTGCGGCCCTGCATTGACTACCGAGCACATAACAACATCACTGTCAAATTCAGGTCCCCTCGTCCCTGCGTACCTGGAGCAACTTCGTGGAGCAGCCGTGTTCACTAAGTTGGACCTCCGCAGTGCCTATAATCTTATCCGTATACGTGAGGGGGACGAGTGGAAGACTGCCTTCGTTATCCCTACAGGACACTATGAGTACCTTGACATGCCTTATGGGTTAGCAAATGCCCCCTCCGTATTCCAGGATTTCATGCACGAGGTGCTCCGGGACTTCCTTCATCAGTTTGTGATAGTTTAAATAGATGACATCCTAATTTATTCCCGGAGCCTGGCCGACCATCGCCTACATTAACGTCTGAGAGAACACCAGCTATTCTTGAAAGCTGAGAAGTGTTCCTATCATCAACCCACAGTCCAGTTCCTAGGCTACAACATCAGTGAACACGGCATCCAAATAGGCGTGGGGAAGGTCACTGCAGTCCGGTCATGGCCCCAGCCTTCTAACGTCAAAGAACTCCAGAGATTCCTATGATCTATGAACTTCTATCACCAGTTCATCCACAGTTACAGCTTCATCACTGCACCTTTAACCAATCTTCTTAAAAATAAGCCCAAGTCTCTGTCCTGGACACCAGCCGCCACCCAGGCTTTCCAGAGCCTCAAAGATGCCTTCACCAGCGCACCACTCCTGATCCATTCAGACCCGAATATGCCCTTCATAGTTGAAGTCGATGCATCCACCAGCGGGGTAGGAGTGGTGCTGTCTCAGCAGCAGGGGAGCCCAGCACATCTCCATCCATGCGCGTTCTTTTCAAAGAAATTATCCCGGGCGAAGATTAATTATGACAGAGAACTACTGGCTATCAAGCTAGTGTTGGAGGAGTGGAGACAATGGTTGGAGGGTGCAAAGGAGAAGTTCATAGTACTCACTGAGTTTGGTTAAAAAAATTAAACACGGCAACAATTAAAACAATTCGTGTCTTAAGACATCAATGTGTCGTCACGAGCCGCGGGGTTTAATTTGAAGTTGTCTGTCCATGTTTTTTTTACTCTAATAGAATTCGTCTCCATTGACAAGCATTATATGAGTGACACACAGCAACAGTTGGAGTTCAAAATCTTCATTTGTGTTCTACTGAAGAAACGAAGACACCTACATCTTGGATGCCTTAGGGGTAAGCAGAAAAACATCACATTTTCGTTTTTGGGTGAACTATCCCTTTAAAGGGTTACTTCAGTGATTTAGCATTAAGCTTTGTATTTAAACTGGGTCATTTATGTAGTAGAAATGTGAAATTATTTTTGAATTTGGTGCCTTCTAGACTGTGAAAAGACAGAACATGTATTTTTGTCTCATGGGGATGAAAGACAACAACTCCCAGAATGCACTTGCTTCGCTGCCCACCGCGGCTCCACCCCAACGTCGGTTTCATTTTTATAGTAATACAATAATTTAGTTCAGCTAGAGAATAAACACTACAATTAAAAACTGAATGTGTCTTTTCAATAACGTGTGATTAAGCCAAACGAAAGTCACGAGACAAACGCAGCAGGAGCAGGAGATTTCATTCATCATGAGAGCACAGAGCTGAGGTAAGCGCGGCAGTCATTTACAGTCTGGCGCGTTCTCAGATTGCATATGGAAGCTAAACTTTCATAGGAATTCATTGAAAAGTTGAAACACTCTCTTTCTCTGCACGGCTCCCTTATGAATGCCAGAGGCTGAGCCGTGTGCATTTACATTCTGTGAGTGAGATGAGATCCCTCCCCTATGAGCGGGTTGAAAACATGCAGAACAGCTCCCTCTACTGGCTGTAGTCTTTGCGTCATCGGAGGATTTTTTCCAGAAATAAAATGCATAATTCTCTTGTCTCAGGGGGATATGAGGGGGGAAAGTACTATAATATACTACCGGGTTTCTACTGATACAAAGCTGAAGTAACCCTTTAATGAATATCCAGCTCACGTGGGGAAGACATTGTCCGTCTGTTCCTTCATTTAGCCACAGATTAATTTGTAAACAAGAGACTGGATTTGCAGACAGGATGAGATTACATGAATGAAGGAAGCAACACACTAATGTGAATAAAAATGTGTTTTATATGTGATAGTATTGCATTGTTACAGATCGTATTGAGTATGTGTACGTGTCTAACTGAACATACCTTAGCACGCTGTCAAAGGCTGATGAATCCTTTATTTGTGGTGTTGTTGGTTCATTGCGATTCGGGATCAGACTCGGACATGTATGGGCCAGTGCTCGCAAAGCCCAACATCCCGGGGCTATGTGTTTTCCAGACGGGCACCTCTCCAAAAACAGTATATTATTAAAAATTGGTATTTTTAAAGGTCTCAGATAATGAACCATGTAAGGGAACAGGTTTTTTTCTAAATATTTTTTCTAAAAAAAAATGTATTTATTCATTCCATAACTTAATTTGTGTCTACTCCGTCAGACACACTAAAAAGCTTGCTAATTTAATTTAATCTATCCCAAAACAATGTAAAATCTTCAGTTATGTAATACTGGTGGTCTTCAGTAAATGATCTAAATCATAAAATACATTCTCTGTTTATTTTTTGTTTGTTTTCACACTATAATGAACAACCCAGTTTCTAAATTCCTTAATTCTCCTACCTCCTTTTAATATCAAACATATATCACCAATGTTCTTAGGTAATTAAGACATAATATCATGTAGTTCCATTGATGTTTTAACATTTTTACAAAATAAATTGAAAAAGAATAAGACATTTCTTTCAAAATTAACAAAAACCTTCACCTGATGGTGTAAAATACTGATGGAGTTAGTTGACTAATACTGACAGTGTTGAGGCCAAATATGCAGTATATGTAAATAGAATCATGAAACAGCATTAGAAGAATTTCCCAAATGCAAAAAACGTATTAAATCACATTATACAGACTTTTTGAGAGCATTTGTCAACCATCAGACATTAAACATGACGGAGTTGACGTCTGACCCCGGCTGGCACAGTATGTCAATGTGACGTCAGAAAGACGTTGGACTTCAACTAATCCAATGGCAGTCAGATGTCATATTTTGGTTGAAAATGAAAATCGGGTTGACGTCTAAAACTTTTGTTTGACATCAAGCTCCAACGTCAGACAGACGTTTAATTTTGGTTGGAATAAGCACCTCACTGAAAAAAAAATTTGTAAAAAAGGGTAAAATGTGTGGCAGCACATTAGATCTCTGAAGATCTCAGCAGAGGAGGATTAAACAACTCCACAAACAGCATTACCAGCTTCACACATTACTTACCAGATTGACTTTATTTCTGTCAGACAACTACAGAAGCTCTTATTGAGAATTAACAGAGGTTTAGATGTTGATGTTTTATTGAAAATAATAGTTCAGTTTGAAGTTACCATTCTGGTGAACATTGTTTCCTTTAGGTGGGTAGTTTGACTTGACTTTTTAACATTAGTTTTTCTCTGGCTGCTGTAACTGTGTTTGCTCTGGCAAGAAAAGCAAGAGAAAATGTGACCAGATGATGTTGTCTTACTTGATGATAAAGAAATGATCATCATATAGTGGGCTATTTCACTGATGCCACCCAGAATCTAATCTTTTGATACATAATAATTTTGTATTATTAATTATAGCAAACCTGTAAATATACATTGTCCACTAAACATTTTAATCTCCAGCATCTATTAGACTCACTATCAGCATATGAATCTCAACAATGGCGACGTGCTTAATGCCACAATGCATTCTGGGAGCCATTGACTAGTTTTGTATGAAGCACCCAGAATGCTTTGCATTATTGAGATTCATACACTGATTCTTTAATGTCTGTGTGTATCTTTTTGGTGCACAATCTCTCAGATTAGCAAACTGCTGGACAATCACAGGACTATTACGCTCAATAATGAGAAATTAATAACATGATATCTAAACAAATAATAGAATAGGATCAGTGAATGAAACACTACATGATTTATCATCAACAAATATCTGACATCATCTGAACACAATTTTTCCTGCAATTCTTGCCATAACAAACACAGTTACAGCAGCCAGAGAAAAACTAATATTAAAAGGTTCAAACTGCCCAACTAAATCAAGCACAGATCACCATAATGGTGATCAAAACATTAATATCTAAACCTCTGTTAATTCTCAATAAGAACTTCTGTAGATGCCTGGATCTGTAGATGCTTATTCCAACCAAAATTAAACGTCTGTCTGACGTTGGAACTTGACGTCAAACAAACGTTGGGTTTAGACATCAAGCCGATTTTCATTTTCAAACAAAATATGACGTCTGACTGACATTGGATTAGTTGGAGTCCAACGTCTTTCTGACGTCACATTGATATACTGTGCCTGCTCGGACAGAGTTGACAAAATTATATGTACAGTGGAGCAATTTAGTTTTTTTCCTCAGTTGTAGCTGCCTTAATAAACATATTAAACTGGCAAGATTTATCCCCCAACTATTTACAGAAACTTTACACTGCGATGACGAAGTTGACATGTTAAGGCTGTGACCGCAGAGACTTCAATATTGTTTGTTTAAAATATTTAAAAATCTATAACTTCCAGGACTATGTGTCCTACTGTGAGATCCACAATGAGCAGGAAATAGCAAATGCTCCTCAGAGTTAAAGCTGCCCATGACACTGCCTGATTTATTCAGAATTATAAAATAAAAGTTACAAAAAGTTGACGCAAAGTGAGGACACAACTTTTATAGCAATTTTTTAAATGGAAAATATAATTCAATATTTACTTGTTGTATTGTGTGATATCTTAAAGATTTCTGCCTTTTAATGTAACTGTGTATTTTTTAATTTGTTGCATTTTTAAACACTTTGTTTTGCAGTTTTACAGTGTGACCTCATGCTGAGGACAGGTTAAATGACATGTGTTTCCAAGTATAGAGTGTGCTTTTAAAATAACACTAAATAAATTATTTAAAAGAATAAGAACTAAATGTCCTGAGTATACAAATTTCCCTTAGATGTAACTTTTTAAGTATTTTTATTGTGTTGACATTCTTACTTTTTAACATAAATAGGGCTTTTGTGTTTGGGACATGTTTTGTCCCTTATCTCAAGAATCACTAGCCACGTTTACATGCGCACTTTTTTGTCATTCCGATTAAAATCATTCTGATTGAAAGATTTGGTGGACTGTTTACATGAGACGTTATCTAAACCGATCTGGTGTTTACATGTGCTGACTTTCAATCGGAATTATTTTGTGACATTCGCACACAGTTCGTCTGCTGCATCAGATTCGTAACGTTGCCAATTATAATAACTCAGACGTTCGTGGATCAATAGTTCTGTGTTGGTAATTTTTATATTTATTTATTTTTCTGTGGGCGGACATGCAGTAGTTGAAACTAATTTATGTCCTATACAATGGCTATTTCAACAGCTGTGAATGAGTGAAAATGCGGACTCAAAATGAATTAAATTAATTTATTTTGAAAAACACAAAATTAACAATAAAATGCACCCAAATTATTAATAAAAACATAGAATATACAGTGAAACATGAATGAAAGCATTCAAGACGTGCTCCGCATCAATTACTAAACGCATAGATATTTCAGATGATTAAGGAAAAATACCATAATCACAGAGGTATAAATATTAACAAAATAAATTAAAGTAGACTGTGGGTAATGTTACTGTGGCGAGGTGGACGAGCAAGAGACATGAGAGGAGCGAGCGAGATCGGTGTGCGTGATTGAGAATGAACGTCACCTGCGAGGCACACCGGTCTCGAGTCCTCTCATGAGGGAGCACGGAGGCATATAAGGACGAGCGGTTCCAGTGAAGGACGAGAGAGGACCAGGCCTGGATTTAAAGTTGTGTTTTATTTATGTTTTGTTATGTGTGTGCGCGGCAGTCGTCCGTGAGGGGCTGCCGCTTTTACTTTCATTTTGTGTTCATTAATTTTATTAAAAGTATGTTGAACGTTCGCCAGTTCCCGCCTCCTTCTTCCCACATGAACAAACTGCGCTACATTGGTGCCGAAACCTGGGAGGAAGGAGAGACATGCTGTCGAAGAGCCCTCGCTGCTGAGGGGGATCGCGGTGCTGAGGAGATCGGGCAGCGCGGATGGGTGAAGACAGCGAGGAGCTGCCCGAGGTGGTGGTGCTGGAGCGTGTGAAGATCCGGTGGGACGGAGAGCTCGCTGCCGTGCCCCTGGGTCGAGGTGGGGTGGCTGCCGTCCTAGAGGAAGCGGAGGAGTCCCCGGCGTTTGCCGCGGGCCGGAGCCTGCGTCCATCCGCCGTGTAGGGGAGGAGCAAGGAGCGCGCAGGACTCGCTGCCGGCTGCCCTCGACAGGAGGAGCCACCGTCGGCCACCAGGGGGCGGAGGAGGATCGAGCCGTCCACCAAGCGTCCAGTGCCATGGCATGGCACCGCGAGGAAGAGCCTCTCGGCGGGCTGAGGACCGAGTAGCAGTGTGTCAGGGAACCGGACCCAAATTATTTTTCTTTTTTTTCCCTCCTCTCTTCACTCTCTCATCCGGTCGCTCTGGGGGTCTCTGTCTCCCGTTCTCTCGGCTTGCCGGCCCATATCCCCGGACGACGAGGGGGAGGAGTAGACATAGATGCGGGGTACTCCCCGGCCTACGAGGGGTGTTGGGGGTATGTGGCGAGGTGGACGAGCGTGAGACATGGGAGGAGCGAGCGAGATCGGTGTGCGTGATTGAGAATGAACGTCACCTGTGAGGCACATCAGTCTTGAGTCCTCTCATGAGGGAGCACGGAGGCATATAAGGACGAGCGGCTCCAGTGAAGGGAGAGAGAGGACCAGGCCTGGATTTTAAGTTGTGTTTTATTTATGTTTTGTTATGTGTGTGCGCGACAGTCGTCCGTAAGGGGCTGCCGCTTTTACTTTCATTTTGTGTTCATTTATTTTATTAAAAGTATGTTGAACGTTCGCCGGTTCGCGCCTCCTTCTTCCCACACGAACAAACTGCGTTACAGTTACTTAACCAATTTGAAGCAGTTGTTGAACTTTTTTTATATAACTTACGAGAAACGGAGAGAAATGTCGACACGTCCTCTCCAGCAGCTTGAATGTTCCCTGTTGCCATGGCAACTCTCAACGGCCACCAGGACTTATACAGTTTTATAAAAGCTATTTATTATTTGTTGTAAAGTGTAAGAATCACCTCAGAAAGATAAATTCTTCTGTCAGGCGCAGTTGAAGCCCAGGACAAAGGCTGTCAAGATGAGATGCTGTAGCCAGGCTATGTCTGTCATTATTCCAACATTATGTTCATAACATGTTACGAAATAAAAAGTCAGAAAAATGAACTTTCCTCTCTTGTTAGCCTGGCCCTGGTGTGAGCGCATGCTCTTAAGTTGTGAATCGGATCAGGTCGTTTACATGGTGGAATATTTTGTTTGATCGGTTCATGAAAAGGTTTATCCCACCCCGCTCAAACCGATTACAATTTAATTCGGTTTGGGCATTTTTATTCTGATTGAGGTGTTTATATGGAGCATTTTCATTCGGATTGGACTTTTAAACCGAATACACTCTCAGAAAAAAAGGTCCAGTGGAGGTCCAATTTTGTTCCTTGAAGAACAAAAAGTATAATTGTACCTTTAAAGGTACACAATTGGTCCTTAGGGTACAATTAAACCATTGGCAGACAAGTTCGGTCCTAGTGAGTTGCTGTCCTGCAGAGTTTGATTCCAACCCTGAAAGACATCTATAGAAGCTCTTATTGAGAATTAACAGAGGTTTAGATGTTGGTCTTATTGAAAATATTTGGTCACCATTATGGTGATGAGTGTTTTCTTTAGTTGGGCAGTTTTACTTAAATTTGTATGCAAGTTTGTGGTTTTTGCTACAGTGTTAAAGGTCCCATGGCATGGCATTTTTCTATTATTTTATAGTGTTTTCTGAGGTGTACTTATATTATTAGTATGATTTTTACATCATAAAATGTCATAATTTAGAAATAAAAGGCATTTTTTCTATACTGCTGTTTGCCCTGTGGCTGAATGCCCTGCTTCAAGAGGCGTGTCTGCTGTGAGACTTCAGTAAAAACGCCCACTGTTGTGATTGGCTGACATCTTTGCATTTTAAATGAGCGGAGGGGGCGTGGTTTAACGAGGCACGAGCAGGCACGAGTCTGCCAGAGACGGATGGACCTGTGTTCACTTCTCATCAGTTCTCTCAGCATGTCTCAGTTCAGGGTGAACTGTTGTAGTTACTAGCATATACTTCAGGTTATTAGTTTATTTCTAGTCGGAGGGGCTGTCACTCATGTCAGAAAGTTAGTAACTTTAGTAAAGTATGGATCAGCGCTGACTCGAGACGCGAACCGTTTAGAACGATTCAGTCCGATTTGGTGAACTGGTTCGGTTCACTAAAAAGAACCGATTCAAAAGAATGATTCGTTCGCGAACCGGACATCACGGAGAGGAAGCGATTGCTAACAAAGTTATTTATAGTAACTACTGAGTTATGAGAGTGCTGTCAGTCAGCGCGAGTTTATTGTGTTTGTATCTGAGAGTTCTGAATAAACACGAGTCCCAGTCACACCGAGTCCTCTTCATCATTATTCTACCAACTTTGTAACACATGCAATGTACCATTACAGCGAGATGAACGAGTTAGTAAGTGTTGAGTATAGCATTATTTCTAGATATGTTCCAATCATATGAATAGCGTCATTGACGCGCATTGAGTAACGTTACACAGCGCAAACAAAGACACAACAGCTGTAATCGAATGTAATCCAGTTTATTGTGGGGAAAGCTGGCTAGCCTAGCCAGATACCCTCACGCTTACCCTCCTTCTGCTTAATCTCACGCCGCGTTTGGTGCCTCCGCTGTGGGCCAGATGCAGTACTGGGGGTCGGGGATGTTGGAGGCCGAGCTTCGGCGTGCGTGAGGTTTATCTCTAAAGATGTGACTGCTGATGTTAAACAGAAAAGACTGTATGCACATTTTAGAACAGATAGACGCGACAAGGACGTACAAAAACACTGACTCACAAGATAGAAAACACGAAAACACCGTTCTGTCGGGAGAGAGAGAAGCCGCTGCGTGTCCACAAATAATAAATAATAAGCTACACATAAGAAATCAATGATCACAGATCAGAAGGAACTGAAGAAAGACTTCTGTTTTCATTTGTACATCCAAACACTGAGAAACTGCCAGTGTTCACTCGTTCACAAGTAACGTTAATGATCTCGAGTGTTTGCATGGGCGTGCCAGATTCTCTGGGCGGAGGAAAGGGAGGTAACCGCTCCTGCTTGGACGTCAAACCAGGAGACTTCAGGATTGGCTCGTCTGGCCTGTCATTTTCTCAAAGGCAGAGAGAGACAGCCAGAACTCGGGTTTACACCGATCAACATTTCTATCCACTTGGGGACAATATTCAGGCTAGGGGAACTCATATTAATGTTGAAATACCTCATAAAATGAAAATTTCATGCCATGGGACCTTTAACAAAACACAAAATCTGTTCAAATCAAAAGAAGCCATAAACAAAAACTGTCATATAGAAAAATGGTTGACTAAACTCATCACTGACTAAAAATATCAGTAAATAATATTCATCAACAATACTTTCTTGCCACAGATCAGGCATTCTGAATTTTGATTTTTAAATAATTCTATGGAGAAAAAAGTTTAGACACACACAGATATCAAGAATCAGCATATGAATCTCAACAATGGTGACATACTTAATGCTGAAATGCTGGGAGGCTTAGAAAGGTTGGAGCTAAACTCTGCAGGACATCAGCTCTCTAGGACTGAACTTGCCTACTTCTGACTTAGAGGTACAAATATGTACCCTTAAGGGTACCACCCCAGTGACGGACACGTGTACCTTAAAAGGTACAATTTTGTACTCTTTTTTTTGAGAGTGTACAGTGCTCCATGTAAATGCACCCAGTGATAAATGAAAATCGTCATGTAGCCAACGACATAGAGGCTACGGCGCAGATCAGATGCAGAAGTATAAATCAGCCTTAAGCAGGCCAGAGGCGACAGTGAAAGGAACCCAAATTCTATCAGGTGACAGAACTGAGAAAAAAACCTTGGGAGAAACCAGACTCAGTCAGGGTGCCAGTTCTCCTCTGGCCAACCAACAAACACTGTATGATTAGGATTCAGGCAGCTACAGATCAGAAGTCAGACTGGGATCAGAACTAACAAAATATTTAATCCAGTTCCATCTGGTTGAAGATAGGTTTCATCACGCCGGTGTGGAGACAGGTTTTGTTGAGGCTCTGTGCCACTAGCTGTTGTGACGATGAGGCCTTCAGAGGGGCTCTAAATCTTGACTGGGAATCTTCACAGATACCATTTCTTTCTAAAAAAAGGAATATAGTTGTGAGGGTACTGCCTTTTCTATCTTTGACAGAAAGCATAGATTCGAGATCGACCTGTAATTGCATAATTCTGTAGGATTAAGTTACGTTTTTTTAATAAGGGGTTCAATAATAGCCATGCAGTTTAAACGTTTTTGGTACGTATCCTAATTGCAAAGATGAATTAATGATATTAAGAAGAGGATCTATGACCTCTGGAAGCATAATCTCTAAGAGAGTAAGCTCTCTCTTAGAGAGCTTACGACTGATGTACAGCACCGGCCGCTCTTACCCCTCCCTCTCCTGGGTCAGGACCGCCCCCAACCCCCTGTCCGATGCATCAGTCTGCAACATAAGAGGGAGAGAAAAATCAGGTGATTGTAAGAGCGGCCCGCCACACAGAGCAGCCTTCACCTGAGTAAAAGCCTGCTGGCACAGCTCTGACCACTGGACCGGGTCTGGCGCTTCCTTTTTAGTGAGGTCAGTCAGTGGGCTAGTGAGGTCCGAATAATTAGGAACAAACCTCCTGTAATATCCCGCTACCCCAAGGAACTGCCTCACCTCCTTTTTGGTCTTAGGTCTCGGGCAGGTTGCAACTGCTGCTGTTTTGTCAATTTGAGGACGCACCTGCCCATGACCCAAGTGGAAACCCAGATACCTGACCTCCACACGCCCAATCGCACACTTCTTCGGGTTGGCCGTCAGCCCGGCAAGTCTCAGTGATCTCAGAACGGCCCGCACGTGCTCCATATGTCGCTTCCTATCGTTACTATAGATGATGATGTCATCCAAGTACGCAGCGGCATGTGCGGCCACAGAATTTTATCCATGAGACGCTGAAACGTGGCCGGAGCCCCAAACAACCCGAAGGGAAGTGTAACAAATTTGTGTAATTCAAACGGCGTCGTAAAGGCTGTTTTTTCTTTGGATAAAGGCGTTAAGCGGATCTGCCAATATCCCTTCGTTAAATCCAGCGTCGAATAAAAACGAGCCGTGCCTAGCCGATTGAGGAAATCATCAACCCTTGGCATTGGATATGCGTCGATTTTGACACAGCGTTCACCTTGCGATAATCCACACAGAATCAGACCGAGCCGTCCATTTTAGGAACTAAAACTATATGGCTGGCCCAATCACTGTAGGATTCTTCTATCACTCCCATCTCTAGCATTGCCTCTAATTCTTCCTGAACCACTTTTTTCTTGTGTTCCGGTAATCTATATGGCCGACTGCGAACTACCACACCAGGCTCCGTCTCGATATGGTGCTGAATGAGGTTCGTCCGACCGGGTACGGGCGAGAACACATCCGCAAAAACTTCTTGCAACTGGGCTATGTCAGTGAGCTGCAACGGCGAGAGATGGTCTCCCCCTGGTTCCAGAACGAGAGATGTACGTTTTGTGTTCACTCCTGGCCCGAGAAGAACTGCCGTTGCCAGCATCACTGACTCTGACTCCGTCTCGCTCCATTTTTTAAGGAGGTTAAGGTGGTATATCTGATGTGTCCCGCTCCTATCCGATCGAATCACCTCATAATCGAGATCCCCTATTCGCCGTGTGACCACAAAGGGTCCTTGCCACTTGGTGAGCAATTTCGAGCTAGACGTTGGGAGTAATACAAGTACTTTATCTCCCGGTGTAAATTCACGCAGTTTCGTTCCCCTATTATACAGCCGGCTTTGTTTGTCTTGAGCCTGTAACAAATTCTCCATGGATAGCCGCCCCAATGTGTGGAGTTTTGTTCTTAGGTCCATGACATACTGAATTTCATTTTTGCCTTGCGAAAGTCCGTCCTCCCAAGCTTCTCTGAGAACGTCCAATGCCCAATAACTCGTAAAGTTCGCGTAACGTACGTGACATAAACGCCGTGCCTTGATCAGTGAGGATCTCTTTTGGGATCCCCACTCGGGAGATTAACCGAAACAACGCCTCCGCAACGCTCTTTGCTGAAATGCTACGGAGGGCAATTGCTTCGGGGTATCGTGTTGCATAGTCCACCAGGACCAATGCAAAACGATGCCCTCGTGCAGATCACTCTAATGGTCCGATGAGGTCCATGCCAATTCTCTCGAAGGGGACCTGCATCAGCGGTAGCGGGCACAAGGGCGTTTTTGGGAAGGCCGGCGGATTTACCAGCTGACATTCAAGACAAGCCGCGCACCACCTGTGCACATTCTCGTGAATGCCCGGCCAAAAGAACCGGACCATTAGGCGATTCAGTGTGGCCGGCTGACCCAAATGACCAGCCATAAGATTGGAATGAGCTGCCTGGAAAAGCATTTCCCGACGGCTTTTCGGAACCAACAACTGGGTTGTATCCTGTTTTGACTGAGTGTCTTGGGTCACTCGATACAACCTTTCTTTTAATATGGCAAAATAAGGATATGAGAGCAGCTGATCAGGGTGGAGAACCTGTCCGTCGATCGACCGGACCTGTGCAAATGCATTTCTGAGCGACTCATCCTGGGACTGTTCCAGAGGAAAATCATCGCGGTCAGTGAGGATCAGCCTCTCCACACCGCTCCGTTCCACTGCAACAGTCCCTGAAGGTCCCGGCTCAGATTCTCCCACCTGCACAGCCGCTCTCTCTCCCCGCCCTCTTTTGTCCCAAGAGACATCCACACACAAATACCCCAATAAACTACCAAATGTTGGCCAATTGGTCCCCAAAATCAACGGATGTCGGAGGCGCGGACTAACTGCCACCTCCACTCTATGCTTTTGTCCCCGGAATTGAATTATAACCGTCACCAGCGGATAATTCACCACATCCCCGTGGACACACCGTAGCTTAACCATGCGGCTCCTATCCAATGCCAACGATTGTATCAGGCTTTGATGGAGAGAGGTCTGATAGGTACCCCCCTGAATACTCACTGGTATTTGGTACAGCCCGGCTCGATCGGGGGCAGCCTGGGGCGCGTCGGGGATCCGGATCAGCGTCCCAACCTCCATCACGGGACATCGACCTATAAAGTGACCCGGATCCCCGCAGCGCCAACAGGCCGGCCCAGACTTCCCCGCCACCCCAGTGGCAGGAAGTGAACCAAGGAATTGTCGTGGGGAGAGAGGGGAAATGGGACTGGTGGCTGGAGGGAACTTGAGGGGCTCCGTGCCCCTAGATGGCACTCGAGAGCCCGAGGCTCCAGTGCCATCCGATCCACGATCTGGTCGACGGTCGACTGGTCAGCCATCAGCCCTCTGCGGCAGGCGTCCCGGAGCTGCTGGGCCATCATGAAGGGGCGGGTATTCTCCCCCAGCGTCAGCGACCGGAACCGCTGACAATGTTGTTCGGGGGAGAGCCCGACCTGCTGGAGGATGGCCCGTCGCAGGTCATCATAGACCAGGAGGTTCTGGACTGGAAGTTGTTGGGCTGCTATCTGCGCCTCACCGGACAGCAGCGGGATGAGGCGCACCAGCCAGTCCAGTCGCGGCCACCCACATGCCTCCGCGGACCGCTCGAACAGATCGAGGAAGGCTTCTGGCTCATCTTGCGGCCCCATCTTCGTGAGCTGCATGTGGGTGGCGTTGGCCGGTGTGGATGTTGAATCCCCGGCTGGAACTTCCCAGTCAAGACAGCTCCAGAACAGCTCGTGGTCCTGATGCTGGGCCAGGAAGAGCGCCTGGAATCGCCGCTCCTGCTCCTCCCTGATCTCCAGCATTGATTGATGTTGCTCGTTGTGCAGGCCCGCGACCGCCGTGATGATGTCCGCAAATTGCGTCGCTGGTGGCGTTTGCATGCCAGCGGCTCTGGTCTTCTTCCTCCCGGGTTTCGGCACCAATGTAACAATGTTCGTAGAATGGGAAAGGAAGAAGACAAGGGGTCGGCTGACTGGAAACTCGGAACAGGTTTATTATCTTTAACTCAGGTCAAAGAACAATGTGCACATCGCACAACTCAAACAAACTTGTATTTCTCATGTATCAACGGTTTCACTTTGGCAGTTCCTCTCTGCACGTCCTCCCTGTCCGAGCTCCCAGCGTGTGTGTGTATGTGTGCGTCTCCAGCCTCTCTCTCTCCAGTCCTCATTTCCTGCGTGGCTTTTAACCTGTCTCCCCACGCCAATTACTGCAACAAGAGACAGGTGTCAGTCATTTGCACTTGATTCACTTACGTGCCGCCCGTCCTCTGACTCTCTCTCCCGTCACAGACCTAAACCATGCCCCCCTCGCCACAAACAGGTTTAGACAATTCTTCCTATCCTATAGCAAAGAATGAATGGAATTTTTCCTCAGGGACACAACAATGCACTGTCTGATGCGATGCTGTAGTAGACCCTTGCATGGTTATAATTTTCTCTCTAATATTATCAATCTTGCAAGTAAAAAAGTTCATAAAATCATTACTGCTGTGCTGTTTGGAAATGTCAGCTTTATTTTTTGTTAATTTAGCCACTGTATCAAATAAATACCTAGGATTGTGTTTGTTTTCTTCTAAGAGAGTCGAAAAATAAGCAGATCTAGCCATTTTTAAGGCCTTTCTGTATGCAATAATGCTTTATTTCTATGAAATGCGACTAGTTTTGTTATCTTCCAGCTGCCATCCATTTTTCACGCCCACGGGCTGTTGGCTGTTGGAATTCCCATGTCTCGACAGAAGATAGTGATATAAGCACTTCTGATCACTCAGTGTCCAAATCTGATCACTCGCTTTTATTCACTCATTCAATGGATTATATTAGTGGAGTAATGTATAAGGAATTGTGAATAAGGGTATAGGGGGTGATTTTGGATACAGGCCTCCTTCCTAAAGTTTGTTTATGAAAGTGATGTCCTAGTTCATTTAGATATCATTCATTCTGTGCCATTCCAAATTTAGTTCAGACTGCACCGACTCGTTGAGTTAAGGGACATCGTCTTAACTCAACGAGTCAGTGTTGAGTCTGAACTAAATTTGGTACAGCACGGAATAAATTATATCTAAATGAAAGTCTCTTTCATGGCCTACAAATGCGGTCACATGCTTCAAAGACAGTGAATAAATATATAAAAATTGATTAGTGACATCTTTTGATCTTTTTGTTTTACTTTGTTTTAATTATACTTAGGCCCTTGTTCTACATTCTCTTATTTTCTTGTTACCATAATTTAACCAATGCAACTTTCTAGCATGTTCATTGTAAATTGTAAATTTATCTTGATATTATATACATACATATAGCCGTATACATACATGTGCATATAATAAACATTTTTTACAAAGGTATTACGAAATGATTATTTTTCGCTTAAAAGATTAATTCAAAAATACCCTTGCAAGTCAATGCAACATTTTGATTCCTAAATTAATTGTTTCATTTTCATGCGTAGCCTAACCGTCAACCTTAATCTATCTTTTCACCGAAAACATTGTTGTAGGTAGGCTATTAATCTGTTAAGTGAATGGACAACATTCACTTAAAACAGGAGTAAATATATTTCAGATGAAATTATATTATATATAAGTATTGGGACACCCCTCCAAATCATTGAATTCAGGTGTTCCAATCACTTCCATGGCCACAGGTGTATAAAATTAAGCACCTAGGCATGCAGACTGCTTCTACAAACATTTGTGAAAGAATGTGTCGCTCTCAGGAGCTCAGTGAATTCAAGCGTGATACCGTGATAGATTGCCACCTATGCAAAAGTCTGTTCGTGAAATGTGAGATGATGGTCCAGTGGGTTAAACCATGGAACTGATATGCAGAAGGTTGCTGGTTCGATCCCAGCGGTCACCACCAGTGTGTCCTTGAGCAAGGCACTTTACTCCATGTTGCTCCAGGGGAATGGGTTTCCATGGCTGAGCAGCTGCATTCATCACCAAGTGCAATGCAAAGCGTCGGATGCAGTGGTGTAAAGCACGCCGCCACTGGACTCTAGAGCAGTGGAGACGTGTTCTCTGGAGTGGCAAATCACGCTTCTCTGTCTGGTAATCTGATGGACGAGTCTGGATTTGGCGGTTGCCAGGAAAACAGTACTTGCCTGACTGCATTGTGCCAAGTGTAAAGTTTGGTGGTGTGGGGTTGTTTTTCATGGGTTGGGCTTGGTCCCTTAGTTCTATTGAAAGGAACTCTTAAATACCAAGACATTTTGGACAATTTCATGCTCCCAACTTTGTGGGAACAGTTTGTGGATGGCCCCTTCCTTTTCCAACATGACTGCACCAGTGGACAAAGCAAGGTCCATAAAGACATGGATGAGCGAGTTTGGTGTGGAGGAACTTGACTGGCCTGCACAGTCCTGACCTCAACCCGATAAAACACCTTGAGATTAATTAGACCGGAGACTGCAAGCCAGGCCTTCTTGTCCAACATCATTCGCGTAATGGGAGTGGCTTCTGCCAACCGGCTCGTCTCGTTGCGAAATGGCTGACATGGATTGTTTGAAAATACGGCAAATAAGCTCAATTTGCCGGCTTTTACAAGCAATAGGGAGAATTCAGGGTGATGGGGACACTTTTTCCAAGTCATCTCAATGGTGTCAAAAAGTGTCCCCATCACCGTGAAATCACCCTATGTATAGCTCAAATTGAGTAAAGAGCATTTTTTACAACTTACCAGATTGTCCGACCTCCTCTCACTTTCTTCCAAGCATTGTTGTCACTACTAGAGCAAGCTCCTGATTGGTTAACGCGGCGCGAATATCCGCCAAAGTACAGATTTTTCAACTGGCGAATCACGCGTCAAACGCTCAATTTGCGCGAATCGCGTCGCAGAATGTCTATTCGCGTCTTTCCATTGACATAAATCACTCGCGCAAAACGAAATGATTAATTCGCGTCTGGTGTGAACGCACCATGTGAATGGGATGTCATTGAAGCTTATGCATGTAAAGGCAGGTGTCCCAAAACTTTTGGCAACATATATAGGCTACACTCTAAAAAATGCTGGGTTAAAAACAACCCAAGTTGGGTTGAAAATGGACTAACCATGCAATTGGGTTGTTTTAACCCAGCGATTGAGTTGTTTTAAGCAAACATTTAACCCAATCGCTGGGTTAAAACGACCAAATTGCTGGGTTAAAACAACCCAATTGCTGGGTTAGTCCAGTTTTTAAGTTTTTAGTTTTTAACCCAGCATTTTTTAGAGTGTATATATATATATATATATATATATATATATATATATATATATATATATATATATATATATATATAATTAATGTTACATTTATGTTTTATAGAATATTATTAGTGCCATAGCTGTTATACCTATGCATTTTGCTCAAATCAACATGTTTTAATCCATATAACTTGGCACATCCGAATTAAATGAAGGTTTCAATGAGAAAAAAAATGTGATGACATTTATTTATTTTTTGTACAACCAGTGTTCAGTTGTTCGAAAGAAATTTAATTTAATTGGATCAAATCTTAAAAAAGGTCTTGGTTTTGATCTGGATCAAATCATCAGTTGGTGTTGTTCAATTGTTTTAGTAAGATTGGGCTACATTTTATGAGAAAAAAAACAAAACACAAAAAACAGGATTATCCTGATACCAGCAGAAGGGAAATCAAATTTAATGAAACTTGGTCAGAAAATAAACCTATTAAGCCTATTAAGCCTTTCACTACAGTGAAGCAAAAAGAGAAGACTATGGATATTAAAAATAATTCCCCATTACTTTTGAACAACTAGGCCACTTGGACCCAGTCGTGCCGGTGAGCATTGTTTCGCGCTAAAATGTCGTATTTTAGATACGAAAAGGCGTGGTTTCACAGAGGGCGGGCTTTGTGGTGAAATCTCGTATTGTGATTGGACAGAGTGGTGAAATACGTTCCAGTTTATCCATCATACGTCAGCATAAGAATTAAACAGCCAACACGAATGCTTCGACGAAGCTCTGATTGGACAAATCGCTGTCAGTCCTCTTTTACAATTGGTTTACGTTCAGAATTTGGTTAGTCCCTCCCACCCGAAGCTGGCAGGTTTTTCCAACGCCTCTCAGCGGTGCATCACGGAGGTTTGGAAGCGGGTGGGGAAGACACGGGCAACGACTGACCCTATTACACTAAAATTGTACTCGGGGTTGGTTTGCCCGGACCGATTTCCTGGCTAATACCGGCGTACCTGCTCTCACATTTCAACCCAGTCCTGACATCCCCTCTAATGTCGGATTTCAAGCTTGGGATTGTTCGACTTGGCCGTGTGGCCGGGAAGGTGAGCTGAATCCTAGGGCTGCCATGTGCGACGCAAAGGGGAGGGGAGCCGAGATCTGTGAGCTAAATGCTTCTGTTTAACAATTAAGTGGCACATTAGTCCATTTTGGTGTTGTCGACCTTGGTCAGAGGGGGATATATGCATGTAGTTGTCGTCGAAGCGGGCGGGTTTTATAATAAACTGGTCAGCTCATCAGCCGAGTAGGTTTAGTCCCTTTTGAACCGCCTACTTTTGATGTGTAGTGCCGCTACAGCGCTACTGGCTCGGGCGAGAGTTCGCTTGTTAACTAGGGAATGTAAAAGTAGTTTTTTTTCCCTTTTCTTGTATTCTTCAATAATGTTTTAAACACAAGACCGTTGGGTTTCCCGATGCTTGATCCACGTCAGTAATGACACTGGCATCCAATATGGCTCAGCCAGCTCGGAAAATGCCTCAACCAGGAACCGTTCGCAGCATGACAACCGGCATGACGGCTGTGATGAGCCTTAGCACTGCCTATACCGGGTTTATCTGTCAAACATTTATACAGTCACTGCTTCACCACCACCTAATTTATCGCTTTACGTTCTGCAAAATGCTGCCAGCTTATTCAACGTAACTGTTTTGATCGGTTTCTTTGCGTCATCCTGAACCAATCCAATCTGGACAGGCCGCTGATTGCCATGACACTAGAGGGCAGCCGGTAAACAGATCTCTATGGGGTTTAACAACAGGAGTGTGAGAAGTTGTATGAAAAAGTGCGCACATAAGACTTGAAATATACAGTTAGTGTGGCAAACTCTTGTAAGACAAATACGCAACCGCAGCTTCAAAAACAAGCCCTATATTATTTATCATCAATATTATTTATCAATAAATAAGCCTGCAGCATATTAAACTGAAACCACTCAGAGTTTGAATATCAAAAACTTTTCAAAATAAGTTATTTTACAAAAATCATAAAATTGCAACTGCGGGATCCTCTGATCACCTGTGAGCAGAATAGGTTTGTAGATGGAAAAGCAGAAAAAGACAAGAGCACTAAGCGGGAGCTGTAATATAGTAACATATTTATAATAAAATAAATTCACACCATATGTATATACTGTTAGTATTAGTATACTTGTTTTTTTTATTATATTCTGTAATGAATAATACATTATAAAAATATTTTTCAAATTAAATTAGGTCCCTCTCCATGTTTCCTATCCATCATGTACATCTCTGTTGGTGGCATTGTTTGTGAAAATATACATATACTTCTACTTACTATCATCGCTGGGCCCTGTCCCAAATGGCACCATAACAATTTGGGACACTACGTCTCATGGACACGTGGACTTGCAAAGACTGTAAGTGCATATGAAGTGTGTCCAGAGTTGGTGCCAGAGCAGATCTACTGGAGGGGCATTGGGTCATCGGCGGGGGGGGGCACTGCCATTTGAGAAATATTTTGATGCAGTGGCGACATCATAGTCCAACACAGCAGAAATGCAATAAAGCGAAACACGTTTTATTATTATTATTATTATTATTATTTATCAGGCACGGCGCCAGAATTCCAGTTTTGGATGGGCCAGAGCCAGACCAATTGTGCGTGGGCCTTAAATTAAAAACGTTATCAAATCACTGTTTAACCTAATTAAAATGACTGACTAATATACTGTTATATTGTCTGTGCTTACATAATAGATATTTTAATAGCTTGCTTTAATAATGCTCTTTAAAATTTTGTTGCATTGTAAAAAGTTTCAGTGCATAGGACGGACCTGTCCGCGATCGCTCTCCGTGGTTCTGACCAAAGAAGAGCGCTTTGGAATCACCATTACGCACCAGGCTGTGCTTTAGCGCATCTCTTTATAAGGCCTATAGACTGTAAAAGTGGTCAGGAATCTAATATTTCCCCAAAATAAAGTTTAGTTCTGCTTGTATAACATGAACCCGAATATTTGACAATTCTGTTTAATTGTTTTAAGGAAAACAGGAAAACGTTACGCACGTCAATCCATTCCCGCCAATCTTGGTTTGCTTCTTATTTATTAAATATACAGACAATTAGTTAATTAAAAATAATGTTATAGGCTAATATTTAAACATAGCCTAACCAGTGTTAATTTTGACAGCATATTTTGATTTAGTTTTGTCATAGTCTTTTGACTAAAATGCCATTTAGTTTTAGTCATATTTTAGTCACCTGAATTGTTTTTAGTTTTAGTCTAGTTTTAGTCGACTAAATTTCATAAGATTTTAGTTGACTAAATCTACAGTAGATTTAGTTTCTTAAAATCTAATCAGTTTAGTTAAATTGTAATACATTACGCATTTAAAGGGTTAGTTCACCCAAAAATGAAAATTCTGTCATTAATTACTTACCCTCATGTTGTTCGACACCCGTAAGACCTCCGTTCATCTTCGGAACAGAAATGAAGATATTTTAGTTGAAATCTGATGGCTCTGAAAGGCCTCCATTGACACAATGGCACGGTTCACTCTCAAGACCCTTAAAAGGTACTAAAGACGCGACACGACATGGCATGGAAGCACCGCGGTGGTGATTCAGCACCTAAAACGAAAACATCTTGGAGTCCTTGATGAGGAGGAAGGGAGTTCAACAGCAGGGGAACGTTAATACTGCCTTCACGTGCTCGTAAATACGAGTTTCCTAGGTAAACATTGCACATGAACGCCCTCACATTTTGAAACTTGAATGCAATGCGCTCGTAATCACGACTTCAGAAGTCGGAATCATCAAATTTCCGATAGCACGTGAAGGCAGCATAGTCACTACAAAATCCCACTTTTGTTCCGTTTGGAAGTGAGGAGCGTGCCGTCCCTCCAGTAGCTCTTCTGGTGCTTGTTTACTCGTTATCCAGCTTGACAAGCATGACAAGTTAACGTTAGCTTGTTAATAACAGTAGTAAAGCAGGGGTGGTATAGTTTGCAAGACTAAAGCCACGTTTTTATTCACTTGCCTTTTTTGGCCCATTCATTTTTCAATCTGTTGCCATGTTAATTTCGTTGACAAATAATTTGTCAGTATTTTAATCAACAACATTTTTCACAGACAGAAACAAGACTAAAATCAAAACCAGCTTTGAATGACAAAAACTATGACTAATATCTATTGTCATTTTCGGTCAGCATTCGGTCTTAAAGTGACAGCAGTCCATTAACCTGCTTCCATTTGTGCTCTTAATATTAATCAAACAACAAAAGACAGAGAAAATCACCTTTAGTTTTAATAAGGATTCATTATATTTATTATACATTAATTATTTAATCCATATTTAATTTATAAGGAATGTTGTATGCAAGTTGTTATAAAGAATGCATATCATTCATTGAAAATAAGACGTGTTCTTCTTTAGGAGGAGTAGTTTTATTTAATTGTTACATCATATTTTTTAATGTCACAGCAGTTAAATTTGTGTCTGGATTTAATATCATTCATATTAATAGGTTAATACAGTAGATGTTTTCTCCAGGAGTATATAATGGGTTTGGACATTTTAGAGAAATTCTTAATGCATTACAATTTAACTAAACCCATTAATTTTGTTTGTGACCGTGTGCGTCTGAGTGTATTGTAGAGAACAAGTTCTAACATCCTGTTAAGTTTTCTGACTAGTATTTTTCTTTATTTATATATATATATATATATATAAAAAAAAGCTTTATAGATTTATTGTAGCAACCTGTGCACTTTCTGAAGATTTTTTGCACTGTCAGTTCTTTCTTGATTAAAGGATTGTAAATTAATGTAAAAAAAAAAAGAATCAGATTCATTGATTAATCGAAGAAATAATCGACAGATTAATTGATTATTAAAATAATCGTTAGTTGCAGCCCTAGTTAAAAAAACTGCAACTTTGAGTTAGCCTACCACCATGAAAATTAAACATTTCGCCCTTCTCTCGTGGTGACTACAACCTGACTGGAGAACGGTAATTAACTAAATGTTCTAAATAAATATTCACAAAGCCTAGTAATTATAATAATAAGCAAATACACTACTTATAATAAATAAACTCAAATATTGTACAACACGTTGCATACTACAATATATATGCAAACTACAATACCATAAATGACGGAGTAGGCTATTTTAACACTATGCCTAAGGGAAAAATCCAAACTTCACAGTCTATTTTAATGACATAACATCTTGTTTTTACAACAAAATTGAAAAAAATAGTGGAAAAAAATAATATATATGATGTGGCAGATATGCGTCACCGTACCATCGATCATTCTGACGCGGACAGAAGACGACTAGGGCTGGGCAATTTTATCGATTCTGCGATATAAATTGATATTTTTTCTCACAAGAAAGTATCGATTTTTAAGCCGCAAGTATCGATACATAAGTCCCATTAAAATCCCCTTGTTTACCCCCATTTGCGTTGCAGGAAGAGCGATTAGGTCAGCCAGCCGCTAGTACCGCTGTAGAGCAAGTTACCCGTACTACTAACTTTACAAAAACGCCGACGTCTACCTCTTCTTGTTTACGGAGTCAGAGCGAGGAGATTCAAAAAAATGGCGGCGAATATAAATCCAGCGCCTTCATGCTTAAAAGCAGATGTGTGGCAGCACTTTGGGTTTAAAAAGAAGAAGGAAAGCGACGACTTAGACTCAGGGGTCAACAACATGAGTCGCCCGCACGGACCACACGAGTTGCCCGCGGGTCTGTTCTAAAAATAGCTCACCATAGCGTTCAGTCGCTTCAAGCGCAGGGCTCCAGACTGAAGCCGAATATATACTAGTGTCTGTAAATAATAAACTGCAAAATACTATTTAAATATTACTCCTGCATGTTCTGCCTGTGTGGATGACGAGCGTCGCGCGCGCACTCGCTCTTGTAGTCTCTGCCGACACGAACGTATAAACCGTCACTTCATGAGAATTTACCGTTTCATTTGAGAAAACTGTCTGCGTCTCGTTCTGCTCCTGGTTCAGTAGTCAGGGCACTGATCAGGACAGGATCAGGAGTCAATGGGCTGATCCCTGATCAGTGCCCTTACTGAATTAGGGAGCTGAATGACTGAGACGCGCACCCACTGTCATATCATCATGAACACAGACACTAGGGCTGCTCGATTATGGAAAAAATCATAATCACGATTATTTTGGTAAATATTGAAATCACGATTATGTAACACGATTATTTCACATGACTTTGGGAATGTGTTGTATTTATTAAAAATACACCTTTCAACAATTCAATTGAAATTGTAACATTTGTTGTACTTTTTGAACTATTAAAATAAATAATATAACATATATTCAAATCAAAGTATAAAAGTATTCACGTAAAAATGATATATTCAAATCAAAGTATAAAAGTATTCACGTAAAAATGATAACCATGATCAACAATATGGTTCGTCTAGATATGCTTTTCAGGTACGTCTAACATTAGTTTTCAGGTACAGAAATGTATCAAATGTAAAATAACATTGCATATTTGAGTGCATAAATTAAAGATTAATCCTATTAAACTTACAAAAGCTATTCAATCTAGAGCGGTGAGTGATGTCCTTGTCTTTTGTTGTTTGACATTAAACAGACAGCAGTAAAGGCTACTGCCTCTTTAAGACCTAATGATCGGATATGTGTCGTCTTTATCGACTGTATAAAGTTCACTTAAGGCATATACAGACTATGCCTGCTAGGATACTCATCAAGATGTACATGTTGACATACGTTTTGTGTGAGTTTGTCCGTTCAAGAGCAAGACTTGAAAGAGAACTCAATATTTGCGCGCTGAGAGGCGTGTGCGCGCTCTCGGATGATACATTATCAGATACAGATACATTTTCTCACAGCGCGCGCGGTTTCTCATTCGCGTCTTCTGGCACTAAACCCGGGCGAAGAGGGCGAAAACGACTGGTCATATTCGAAAATATGGCAGCACTCGCATGCATTGAACAAAGTTTACAAAGAGAGAATTATTTGAAAAATATGAGGGGGAAAAAAGGACGTTTACACGGCACCCCTGCTCTCGTCAGTTTTTGTTTCTTTATTAGATTGTCATAGGTCACTCTGTTTAATTTTCAAGTGGTTAAACAAATTTGTGGTGTTCCCTTGCGTTGCGTCCCTTGTAAGCTACAGTGTGCACTGTTTCAATTAATGGAACAAATTTTCTCAACACATCTTTGATTCATTTTGTCCAGCATTTGCAAGCTGTAGACTCTCTGTCCCGTCAGAGACATATATTGTGTAATTGATGATTTTAGTTTTCCGTTCAGTTAATTCAATCCAAGTAAATGAAACACTCACAAGATGTCACCAAAATCACTCTGTCCCCTTTAAATCTTTCAGAAAATGATGTAAGTGTATCGAATTATATCGAATCGTATCGTTGGCTGAATATCGTGATATATATCGTATCGTGAGCTGAATATCGTGTATCGTATCGTATTGTGAGATTAGTGTATCGCTACAGCCCTAAAGACGACGTGTTCTTTTTTAAACTCATAAAAGACAACAGAATTACAGGAATACTGGATTCTAAACAAAGAAATGCCACAATTTATCAAGACCTTGAAGCAGATGTGAGGGAGAAACACCCACAAACACTTCATACATATGCTCAAGTAGGCTATAAGGCGCTTTCCTTACCATTAATGCTTAATTGGATAACACGCCTACGTCTCCGACGCAGTGGCTGGGATATACATAAACCTACCAACATCCATGGCATTATTTTTGGAATGACTTATTGTGAGAGGAAAAAAATAAGTTTTAGTCGCATAACATTATAACATAACATAACATTGGAAATCATTTTGCAGTTTCCCCCGAAACTACTAGTGTCGCGGAGCAGGAGTGTTACGGATACGTGGTGTTGCCATAGACAATAAATTAATTAATTTGGTAAATAAGTATAAACAATATATATACTATATTTCAGGGCTCAATGCTAAGGATTTTTTTCAGGGGTTCAAATTTTTACTTGTCCTGTCAGAATTTTCACTGACCCCACCACAAAAAAATGACAAATAAAATAAAATAGGCCTAGTATTGTTTTTGAGCCATATAAGCTTAATAAATAAGGTTATGACTCTAAAAACGAATATCCTAACTCATATATTTTTTTTATATTGTTAAAGACCGTCAGTAATAAAATAAGAACAAATAATCAAATTATGAGCAAAAGCACAAATAAATAAAGCAGAACAAACATATACAAATGAAATAAACAGTTATTTTCATGTAGGTCTAAACTAGATTGTCAGGTACAAAAATAGTAATCAAATGTAAAATATAACTGCATAGTCTGCATAAAATGATAAATACAGAATAAATACAGATTAACCCTTATTAAAAGTTATTCAGTCAAGAGCAGTGAGTGATTTTTTTTTTTTGTCTTTTGTTATCTCAATATTTATATAGCCAGCCAATGACGATATTTTCCGGCTTTCCATGTTTTCACTGTTATACGGTAGGGGGCGCTGTAGCGCATTTCCTGCACGAGAACAGAATCTCCTGATCAAAACACTGCCGAAGAAGCAACGTGCGATATCATGTGTAAGCAGATGTATATGTAAAATAATGCGATCATCACCATTAAACAGCATATAAATCAAAACTGCCTAATGTTATTGAATGAAATGTCAACCCAGGACGAGTTATAGGACTGTCAAGCTTTGGGGTGTTGATGGACTCGATCTACAACATCTGTGTTTTGTTCATCGTTCGGACGTAACGTAGTCTTTTACAAAAACGTGATTTTTTTCAGCTTTATGCTCAAAATGTTGCTTTTTCATGAAACTTGCAACATTCAAGTGTTGATTAAAAAAATAATATATGAAGCTGAAATAAAACAGTGGGTCTGTTCTTTCTTTTGATATATTGCATGTTTAAATATTCTGTGGACCATTAAAACTTGTGAAAATGACCATAAATGCTGGCGGTGACTGGCAAATTTCATGTTTACGTTCATTTAAAAGACCTAACCGACTAGGTTTACGATGATACTCAACAAGACAGTCATTTTGATATAATGTTGTGTGAATATTCGCGCGCTGTGAGACGCGTGGCCGTGCGTGTGTGTGTGTGTGTGGTGTGTTGCTGCCCTTCGCGACGAGCAAACTGAGAGACACACTTTCTCGTCTATGAGCGCTTGAATATTTAAATTGGCAAGGCTTAAAAATGCGCAAATGATCAGTTTCCGTGAAGATGCAGCATTGGCCCGAGTGTCTTTCACGCTGGCACTGAACCATCGGGCAATTCTTATTGTCGACCGTAATGACAAATATTTTGTCATTCATTCAGGGGGGGCGGGGGGGCGTTTTGGGAGGGCGGGGCGCCCCCCCCCCCAAAAACAATGGTAGGGGAAACACTGCATGTTTTTTTTTAACGCAACTTACCAATAAAAGAAGCCCAAAGTCGCTTATTGTAAGCGGACTTGACAACTCTAGCTCTCTTATGACTGCTTCTCTCGCTCAGACGGGTCCGGTTCTAGGCATGGCCGGGGGTGGGCTAAGCCCACCCAAACGTCTGCCTTGCCTACCCAATCAGAATTTAGGAGCTGATAGTGTTAATCTGTTTTTACGATTTGTGCATTCATTAAAAAGGATCTGAGGTGGGCTCTGTGTTGAAAGGCTGTAGAATGCCCCAAACAATCACAAAAATAACACCAGAAATTTGCAGCGTTGTTTCCTTTATTAACTGAAAGTAATGGCGCAGCATGTTAATTGTGTACTTCAGTCTGTAGCAGAAAAGCAGAGGCTGCAGTCACACAAGCGGAACGGGCAGAAATATCTGTGCTATTAAGGTGTGAATTACGAGGAGCTGTTTTTGTGAATATGTATCTTGTAAATATTAATATACAGCTCTGATTTGATTCATGTCAAGTTGATATTGGCTATAAAAAACTGTTGTCTGGGGTCAACTTATTGCGTTCGCATGGTTTTTACATTCAAAAACATCATAATGATATAAATAGGCTATTTTCTGCCTTGGTTTTGAGGCTTTCTGAAAAACGATGGGCGTACCGCACTGAAGACTTAGATGCTGTCAGTGAAAGCATTTGGAAAACGGCAACCAGAATGAATCGCCCAGCCCACAGCCAGGGCTCGCAAAATGTCTTTATTAAACAAACACAATGATTCATCTCTCATCCCCCTGCGATTGATTGGAATGTTATTTTTTTATTAACGTTACTTGGCCCGCCCGATCGATGAATATAACCGCGAACCGTACACGTGCGCCCTTGAAATATCGAGTCAAGCGAGTGAACAACGCACATCAAGACAGTAATGAACCAAGAACACCACAAATAAAGTATTCCCCAGCCTGTGACAGCGTGCTAAGGTATGTTCTGTCAGACACATACACATAATCCATAGATAATCACGTCATAGCCGGGCACATTCTGAAATCAATCGTTTGCTGGGCCTGGTGTCAATAAAAGCTTTTCTTTGACTAACAAGGAAGTTTATAGCTCTGAAACTTACAGGATATTCTTATATTAACATGACCTTTTATATATCAAAAGCCCAAGGGAAAGTTGATTTCTCAATTCATCAACCCTTTAAAGGGTTAGTTCACCCAAAAATGAAAATTCTGTCATTAATTGCTCACCCTTATGTCGTTCAACACCCGTAAGACCTCCGTTCATATTTGGATCAAAAAAGAAAGATATTTTTGTTGAAAGCTGATGGCTGAGAAAGTTTTCAGATAGGCCTCCATTGGCATTCAGTACACTTATACTCCCAAGACCGATAAAAGGCACTTAAAACGTCGTTACAAAGTCCATCTCACCACAGTGACTCTACAATAATCTTACGATGCGACGACAATAGTTTTTGTGCGCAAAAAAAAATCAAAATAACACCTTTATCCAGCTTGTTATTGCCTTCCGCGTGTGCCTCCACGACGCATGCGCGAGAATATGATGTAGCGCCGGGGTTCGGGAATCCATGAAATGCACACTTAAGCCCCATTTTGAGCACTACGCCGAGACCTAAAGCACGATCAATGTAGAATCCAACTGCTTAGACACGCGCGTCTTCCTCTGATTGTAAACAAATCTCTTCTGGTTCATCTGTCCGAACGCCGGATCTGCGTCATATTCTCGCGCATGCTTTGTGGAGGCACACACACGGAAGGCAGTAACAAGTTGGATAAAGGTGTTATTTTGATTTTTTTTTGCGCACAAAAACTATTGTCGTCGCATCGTAAGATTATTGTAGAGTCACTGTGGTGAGATGGACTTTGTAACGACGTTTTAAGTGCCTTTTATCGGTCTTGGGAGTATAAGTGTACTGAATGCCAATGGAGGCCTATCTGAAGCCTTTCTCAGCATCAGCTTTCAACAAAAATATCTTCATTTGTGTTCCGAATATGAATGGAGGTCTTACGGGTCTCGAACGACATGAGGGTGAGTAATTAATGACAGAATTTTCATTTTTGGGTGAACTAACCCTTTAAGAATTTATTGCATGGACAGAGCTAGAACATTTAATATGCATA
This sequence comes from Gobio gobio, assembly GCF_949357685.1. Classification (NCBI taxonomy): domain Eukaryota; kingdom Metazoa; phylum Chordata; class Actinopteri; order Cypriniformes; family Gobionidae; genus Gobio; species Gobio gobio. The sequence goes on from NC_137100.1 coordinate 17,855,213, forward strand.
GTTCAGTTGAAACATCTCTTTGGCTTGCTGTTGACACTGTTAAACTGAATATACGAGGCAAACTGACTATTTAAATAACAGCACTGAAATAAGAAGGCGCTGTTTATCTTTTAATTCGTTTAGGGTCAGGGTCATTCACACAGGACGCGCCAGATGCAGGTCAGTGCAGGTATGGAGACACGTTTTTAAAGGTTATTTTAACTCCAGTGCCCCCTTTATAAAGCCGTGTGCACGATACTCTGCAAAAGTATAGAAGCGAGATGGGAGCGCAAAAGTAATGTGTAGAGATACACCGATTGCAATTTTCTTGGCCGATTTCCGATTTTTTTGTCAATGAGATCGGCCGATACCGATTTTTGCCGATTCCGATTTTCTTTCTAAGAATTATAATTGACAACATATACAAACAAAAATCCACTTTTTCTTCAAAGCAAAATTTTATTTTTATTATAAAATAAATTATTAAACATTAGAACAGGATCTTCTCTCACTTAAACAACTCTCAAAAAATAAGTGTTCTGTGCCTGGAAAGAAGTAGAAATAACAAATAACTGAAAATCTGTTTTTTTTTTTTTTTTTTTTTTTTTTATTAAAAAAAATATTATAAATCTTTTTTTGATCCTATGCATGAGAGAACCTGTAGTGTACAATACTCATCCAAATAATAGTTCAGTAATTGGGTAATAATAAATGTTGCCAGCTAGGGATGTCACTAGGGCTGTAATCAACCAAAGAAAATCTTGGTCGTCTGAAGTCCTGAAATTTTCGACTAAAAATTACGTTAGGAAAAAAACGTTAAATTAATTAGCTGCTCACTGTGCGCAGTACTTGGTAGTAGGGCTGTACGATTAATCGAAAAATAACCGAAACCGACATTCAGAACCTCTAACCGACGTATTTTTCCCATGTCGGTTATTTCGGTTTTCACGTGACTCCGCCTTGTCAGTCACATCAAGTGCAGTTTGCAGGCACACAGAGATGCAGGAGCAGTTATCTGTGTTTATAGATGCCCAGAATCACTATAGTAACTGCATGTTTTACACAGTTTATACAGGTCAGTTAATTGCTGTTCTTATAGCCTACGCGCTGACACACACACACACACACACACAGACGGCGCGCGCAAGCACCGAATCCGCTTTCACTTTCGTGCTCATAAAGTTTGTCAAGTAAATGCGTTTAAAGGCTTGCCAGTTTCAACATTTAAAGCGATTGTGAACTATTCAAAAACAACAATACGGAAAACCTCTCCGTTCAGTGCTCAGCTTCTTTCTGTGACACAGAGCCGAGCCGTGTCGCGTCTCTGAAAACGCGCGCGCCCTGAAGGCAGATCTTTCACCTGCGTCCACACAGAGCTTTGTCATTTTTATGTGGTTTAAGCCCTGCCAGTTTGAACATTAAAGCGAGTTTCGACCATCAGATGTGTATTATGTTGAACTAATGCCTGATATATTTTGACAAACGAACACTCAGACAGAAGCTGTGACTAAAGTAAAGTCACTAAAGTAGCTTAGAAACTCAACCGTTATAGGCATACATTTTAATACCTTTGAAGTAAGTACAAACCACAGCTTCATAATGAATAGAGACAGTAAGAGTAATTCACACACACAATCACTCTCTCATTAATGCATTCAAATAAATGTAATGTAGGCCTACAGTGTTAATATCTGTATCTGATGTACAACAAATCTGCTCCATAGACAATAACTGCTGAAAGTGAACCGTTTCCTTCAAGTATTTTAAAATCACAATGCACTTTTTCATTAGAAAAAAAAATTCCACCTTTTAATAGTAGAAAATATTTACAGTACAAACCTTATCAGTGAACTTACTCAAAAACCTTATGGGGGCCAAAAAAAAAAAAAAAACGCTAAATAATCGTTCATTAATCGTAATCGAGGTCAAATGTTCAATTAATCGAGGTTTTTATTTTTGGTCAAATCGTTACAGCCCTACTTGGTAGCCTTGTTGTCTGCCTAAATGAATTATAAATAAACATAAAAAACTAGTAGGCTATTTGCAGTATATTAAATAGTTTTTGACCTGATTATTTTGCACTGAAATGAGTCTGACACACAAGTCTGTGGGCTCTGACTGCGTTGCATCACGTGCACCTGAGCAATATCATATCCTATGATTTCTGAAAATATAGTAACGGTTACTATGTTGTCAACTAGTGATACCATCACAAGAACTTTTGAGGAATATGCAACATAATTTAGACAATTGTTTTTGTCATATGTATTATAATTACTGACAGACACTAATATTTCAGCCGCTCTGCAGCTCGAACATGAGCTCAGCTCAGCTTTGCGGCTGAGACACGAATAGACTATTAACTTAAAGCTTTTACTCTTAAACACAAAAGGCACTTCGTTTTAATAAAAAAGGAATATTTATTAAACAAGCCAGATCAAGAGCAGAAACTAAATAAAGTGCATAACTACAAAATAAAGCATAGGCTCAAAACTAATGCAAACAGTGGCCACACGCATCGCACATTAGGCTCCAAATAAAAAACATTGAAATATGGCTATTCTGATATGTTCATATAGCGTACTCAAAACAGACGGGGCAACCTAACGCAGACAAGTTGGCTTACCGTTTTTAGGTGATATGACATGTTTGTCTTCGAGCTGTGATATGCAAACTGTTGCTTGCAAAATTTACATTCGTCTTTTTTCCCCATTTTTCTATTTTTTTTTTTAAATGCTGCCACACTGCCGATGTCTTTGTTGACATGACAGTTTTCTCAAATGAAACGGTAAATTCTCATTAAGTGAAGGTTTATGTCATCCAGCTAGGGCTGTAACGATTTGGCCTTGATTAATTGAACATTTTACCTCGATTACAATTAATGAACGATTATTTTGCATTTTTTCCTCTTCTTTTTTGTGCTTTCCATTTTTTGCCCTCATGAGGTTTTTGAGTAAGTTCCTAAGAAGGTTTTTACTGTAAATAATTTCTAATATTAAAGGTGGATTTTTTTTTTTAATGAAAAAGTGGATTTCTTTGTGATTTTAAAATACTTGAAGGAAACGGTTCACTTTCAGCAGTTATTGTCTATGGGGCAGATTTCTGTTTGTTGTACATCAGATACAGATAAATTAGCACAGTAGGCCTAGATTACATTTATTTGAATGCATTAATGAGAGCGTGATTGTGTGTGAATTACTCATACCGTCTCTATTCATTATGAAGCTGTGGTTTGTACTTACTTCAAAGGTATTATACCGGTTGAGTTTCTAAGCTACTTTAGTGACTTTACTTTTGTCACAGGACGGCGTTGACACTGCGTTTCTGCGCTCCTCTCTGCGCACGATCTTCATGTGATGTGCGAGCTTCTGTCTGAGTGTTCACGTGTCACAATATATGAAAGAGGTGTGCCTTCAGCACACGCGCGCGCGCGCGTTGTCAGAGACGCAACACGGCTCAGCTCTCTGTGTCACAGAAAAAAGCTGAGCACTGAACGGAGAAGTTTTCCGTTTTGTTGTTTTTGAATAGTGCACAATCGCTTTAAATGTCTTTAAACGTATTTACTTGACAAACTTAATGAGGCGTCACGCAAGTGAAAGTGATCTGGCTTCGGGGCTTGCGCTCTGTCTGTCTGTGTGTGTGTGTGTGTGTGTGTGTGTGTGTGTTTGGCACCGCGTAGGCTATAAGAACGGCAATTAACTTACCTGAATAAACTGTGTAAAACATGCAGTTTCTATAGTGATTCTGGGCATCTATAAACAAAGATAACTGCTCCTGCATCTCTCTGTGTGCCTGCAAACTGCACTTGACACTTCACTTGTGACTGACGGGGCGAAGTCACGTGACTAAAACAGAAATAACCGACATAATACGTCGGTTAGAGGTTCTGAATGTCAGTTTCGATTATTTTTCGGTTAATCGTACATCCCTACATCCAGCGCCATGAAGTCCACAATTTCTTTGTAATTGCTTTGGTCTTTTCGCTGTTTATACCAAGGAAAGATAGGAGAGGCTGCTGACCTGTGGCTGGCTCTGAGCTCTGGCCAGCTTTAGCCGTTTTACCTTTACTACCTTCAAACTGATGGAGTTTTAAGTGTCTAACTAGGTTTGTCGTGTTGTGCGCTTTCCTGGTGGTCCCCCCCGCGGTTTATTTTAGCCTTACAAGTTTTACAAATGGCATTCTACGCTCACAGTAAAAAACTTCCATGCCAACATGTTTGCATGCGGCTGTGAGTTCGATTCGATGATTCGATCCGATTCCGATTCTGGGAGTAACGGTCCGATTCCCAAAACGATTCTTAACATACATTTTTGGTAACTAATTATCCTGCTGTGCAAATACATGAACTTTTACATTTTAACCAAAATTGGAGCTAATATGTTTTTTGTTTATAGTTAGAATATCTGTTTGACAGTATTGCCATATTAAAAATTATTATGAAGATTTCTTTCAATACTTTTATTTTATTAACAAAGTTATATTCAAGATTAACAAGCTCTAATGAAACCTAGTAAGCCATACAATTGCAATGAACAATCATTAAGAATAAACAGTTCTCAATTTGCAACTAAGTGTGACAATTTTTCAGTTTCTTTAGAACATTTTAACAAAAAATGTCTTTAAAGCAAAAAAAAGTTTACTTTGGTTAGAGCCACAAAAAAATATTTAAAACATAGGCTAATGCAGGAGAAAAACAACTTTAGCGCTCACTGAGAAGCCAAATTCAGGGTGTGCGTATAACATCTCAGATGAGAACTTGCCGAGCTGCAACAGTCATGTTAGAGACATTTAACGAATCACTTGTCAAAACGAAGTCTTTGTTCAGAATTTTCCATTCTTTTGAAACATTGTGCAGTAGTTCACCAATATTCGATAAGTCATTCCAAAAATTATGCCACGGATGTTGGTAGGTTTATGTTTATCCCGGCTACCGGGATAGGAGTGTCATTAGGCATTAATGGCAAGGAAAGAGCCGTATAGTCTACACCACTTAGTTAGCTCAGAATTTCATCTGTTGGAAATATGAACTTAATTTAGAAATGCTTTTGAAATTAAAAACTTTGCATTTAATAAGCAAAATACGTTTTTGAAATGTATTTCTCCGCGCAGAAACCGCTTTCTCGCACGCGCCGCGTGTAGTTTGAATTATCCACTGTAATCAAGGGCTGAATTCGAAATCGCCCCTTATAACCTCAAATAGGGCATTATTTGGAGGGGACAGCACTTTGTAGTGGTGTCCGAAACCAAAGTGAACGTTATTGAGTGCACTCATTCTATCCCACATCACACCGCAATAACGAGTGTACAGCCGATGTACACACAATGGTTGTCCGACCTCACGCACTCGTTTTCATTCACTCCTTCAAATAAAGTGATAACGTAGGGAATAGTGAATGAGGGTATAGGAGGCGATCTCGGATTCTGTAATGCGGTCTCAGCTGTGCTTTGACTGGTCTCACTAGTACAGTGCAACAGTGAAATGCGTCCCCTCTCAAACAATGACGCGCTTGTTTAAGCGACATACCGGTATTGCGGTATCATCAAAATTCATATCATAACAAAAATAAATACCGGTATTCGGTATGAACCGGTATACCGCCCAGCACTAATATTTATTCTAGAAACCAGACAAAAATACAAAATGACAGCATTTTTTGCAGTGCGCACAAGGCAAAAAGTAAAAAAAAAAAAAAATTCTATATCTAGAATGGCTTTGAGGGATTTAGTCTATAAACATATAAATACAAATGCACAACTGCAAGTTTATGACAAAAATAGTCTGCAATTTGGCCTTTATTGCTCATTTAATACACGTCTACATTACAAATGAAATAAAATGAGATATTAATCTACAACTGAATCGGCTCCGCTGATTTGCACTTTAGTGTTATTGATTAAGTTAGTGCTGTTTAACTGGATTTAAATCAAATCAAATCACAGAGAGATTCGCAGCTCGTACCGGAGAGACCTCTGTGCCGAACTCGAACACTTCTCACGGGCTGTTTAGTGGGCACGTGACCGAGACACTCAGCAGGTAAACACATTAGAGTCAGAGCTCGTGAGTTGTGCAGAGCACAAGTAGCGCTGTTTCGTTCCGCTTTGGGCGCTGTTTCCCTGGCCTAAAATCTATTACTGCCACCTTGCGTTGACATCGTGAACCTGCACGATTTGTAAATTATCCGTGGCGGGCCACATATGTGGACATACCCGGGGGGGTATGTTTTAATAGACACGCAGTGGGCCGTTTGAAATTCATCCCTGGGCCGCATTTGGCCCGTGGGCCGGACTTAGGACACCCCTGCCTTAAGCATTTTAAAAATCTAACCCTATATAACAACAGACTGCCAAAACAAGGGAGAAACGCAGAAGAACATTTAAAAGGTCTAAGGATATTTTCAATAAATTTAAAGGAACACGCCGTCTTTTTGGGACTTTAGCTTATTTACTGTATCCCGCAGAGTTAGATAAGTCCATACATACCATTCTCATCTCTGTGCGTGCCATAACACTGTCTGACGCACCCACCGCTAGCCTAGCTTAGCACAAAGACTGGAGGTAAACGGCTCCATCTAACCTACTGCTCAATAAGTGACAAAATAACGCCAACATTTTCCTATTTACATGTTGTGATGTCTATAGTCACAGTGTGTACAAATAACAAGGTCACATGAGACAGCCATCTTCTAACCGTATACATACTATTCTCAGAAGGCGAAGCACTGCTACTTTTGCGGAGTGATTTGCTCGCAGCACCTGAGAAGCCCTGCGGTGAGCAGCAGAGAGTTCGCTCAGAGTTGGAGTAATAGAGTCAGCAATTACTAGATCACGCTGCAGAAGTAGCAGTGCTGCCGATAAAATTATATATACAATGATTAAAATGCTATTCAACATGCCATGACTAGTATTAGTCCTGATTAATTATACTTGTTTCTTTTACAGTAGTGATATTCTATTCTTGAACAAATTGTTCTTCCAAGTCAGATCTTTTCAATGAATCGGTTGAACTAGTAATAGTAGCGTGATGGTAAAGCAAATTTGGCTAAAAAAGTTACTCTAGCCGAAATGTTACGTATAAAATATACTGGAAATAAATGTTACTTTTTTAAATTAAATGCATGCAAAGCAGATGTGGTTTTAATAATGATGTTAAAACTTGCAACAAAGTTGATGTTGAAAATATATATATTTTTTTATTATCAAATTATTGTTTATTGTAAATGCAGGTATATTTTGTGTAGCCGGTCCTGTCTTTGTGAAGATGAAGGAAAAAAACTTACTGCACCCTACATATATAGTCCTATTAGAAACTTTCAAGCAACTCTGCTAATAATGAGTTTTGGGATATGACAGGATCTCTATACATATACATGCATATATTCAGTGAGGAGAAGACATTTAATATGTTTTTGAATTGTTAATGGACTTTATCTGCATTGTAACAACATTTTGTTCTTTTCAGACAAAGTACACTTTGATTGATGAGCAAGACATACCGTTAGTGGAAAACTATGCCTTTGAGGTGAGAACCACATTTTTTGTTTTCTTTTTTTCTTCACAGAATGTCAAGTCAAGTCAACTTTATTTATATAGCGCTTTTAACAATGCATATTGTTTCAAAGCAGCTTCACAGTGTTAAACAGGAAAATAATGCAACAGAATTTTATTCAGCCGTATAGCCGTTCTGGAGAAAACGGTGATTAGTAATTTACTTTATATGGTTAATTTAGTTTAATAATTAGATTTATTTGGATATTTAGTTGTAAAATGTTGTGTCCCCTACTGAGCAAGCCAAGCCAGAGGCAACATGATGGAAAATGTGCTGGAACCCTATTTTGTTTGTACCGATTTTCTTCATTTTTATTTTTCTACCCTAAAAATGTATGAGTATCAGAGACCCTAAATCGCAGAGACCCCAAACTCTGCAGAATGGTCCCGATATAGTGCACAGCTACTCAGGCACACAGACACACATTTGTCCGACACTAGGTGGCGTTATAAGGCAATTCGCGTTTTAGATCACAACTTTGGAACCCTAAGGGGAAATAAAATGTATTTTTCCCCCCTGAATCCTTGAGTCTTGACCTACAAATAACTATAATTTTTCCACCATTTAGAATTAAGACCTACTTTTTTTTTTAAACTCATAGTCCGTTGGTCCAATCATCACTTAAATAGGCAGACAAACAGCAAGGTACTACGCTGTCAATTTAGATTCATTGAAGCATTGCAATAGATAGAAGTTAATTATTTAGTCAAACACTTTTACGAGTTGATCTGCTGAACTTGCTTAACACACATAGACAACAGGACATTCTGAGGATGCACACCAGGTTTGGTTAACTTCTGCCAATAGGCGGTAATTTAATGACATTTTTATAACTTTGCAACCATATGATCAATGAACTTTAAAATTGATTTGCTGCATCTTTGATTGCCCTAATCTTCTGACATGACTGACTTGAAAAAAAAACATGGCCGCCACCAGGCTATCAAATTTCAGCGGCTAATAACATCAAATCTGAATGGTGTACTATGACAAATAAATGTATCAAACTTTACACGTCAGCTCTAGACCATGCTAGCAAAAAGTTATTAAAAGAATTTTGATCATTTAGCAAATATGATCTGACATTTGATGGGTGTTGCCTGTTATGACTCGTATGCCTATAACTTCTCAAAAGATGAAGAGTAATTGTACATATGGAGAATAAGTAATTCTGAGCAACAGTGGATAGTTTCATGAATTGATGATGTTTGGGAAGCTAACAACAAAAATTCTAAACTATCAGCCATTTCAGCCTAAAGATGAAGGATGTGATTATTAATGTTGCCCACAGCATAAATAATCATTTAAGCATAATCTTAATGTATAGATCTACTTAATTTGTATACCTATGGAGTACTGACATTTACATTTTTAAATCTGTAAAAAATCTTTTAGATCATTAAATGTTTATTTAATTTTATAGATTCCAGTAAAACACATTTTTAAAGTTGCCAGAAATTATTAAATATATTGCTGGCTATTTAAAAGAAGACAATTTTATTCCTTTTTCAAGGTTAATATATTATAAACATTTCTTTAAAGACACTTATTTACTGTTGTGGTATGAATAAAACAAACACGTGTGTGTTAAACTGAAAACATAAAAGTTTTTGTACAGATTTTATTTGATTCAACATTCAAGAAGGACGTTAATCATCCTCATGGGCTATTGGTGCTTGGACTCCAATGATTGCCACTTAAGGCTATTTGTTTGTTTGTTTTAGTTGAAAATTTAGTTTGGAGTTGAAATTTTGGAAAACAGGTTTTTGAAAAGAGCCCAAAGATGTTCTTGTCACATTCTTTGAATACTATTATTTATTATACTATTATGAAATTGAATGACTGAATGTTTCTATTTTCAGGCACGCATGGAAGTTGATGCAGATGGGAATGGGGCAAAAATCTTTGCTTATGCCTTTGACATTGGGAAGGGTAGATGGGCTGGTCGACCACTGCATGAGTTACTCTGGTGAGTGTACTGCTAGAGCCCATTGCAATTCCCAGAGCCTACTGCCTTTTCACTGTCTACTGTTTCCAGATATAACTGTCACAATTTGGGCATTAGTGAAATTTTTAATGAACCAGGGGGTGCCATGACCATGTCCGCGGGTCCTTAAAAAGTCTTAATGTCTTAAATTCAGATTCGATGGGTCTTAAATATTTTTGGTCACATTACCGGGAAAATTTCTCCAGTCTGACGGACACAGTGACTGTCACTTCACTGTGTCAATAATTGGACAAACCGCAGATTTCTCCCCACTGTAAAGTTAGTTTCTGCGCAGTCATCAGAGAGAATTGCGGTGGCAGAATCCAGTTGAACTAACTTACAGCTAGCTGACCAGCCTCCTAACTAGTTTAAATGGGTTCATGCAAGTTTATGCAAATGGCAGCATCATTTCACGAGAATGATTCTTCTGATTTTATTACATTCAGCGCAATTCAGCAATATTACTTAAAAAAAATATTACTTCAGAATAAATTGTTAATATCACCAAAAAGCTTGGTGATATGATACTTTGTGGGGATAAATTGACCTATTGGTAAGCCCCGCCCCCCTTAGTTACTGTTGCTAACTCGGACAAACAAACAGAGTTGCTATATCTCACAATGACAGCTGTCAGTGTGAAAACCTTATCCCAAGATGTTTTTGGACACAGAATGTAGCGTATATCCCGTCAGAATGATGGCCAAACTTTACTGATGGTTTATCAAGTTTATGTCCTTTTTCACTCCAAAAAATCCTCATAAGAGCTGAACAAACAAAGCATAAGAAGTGCGCATTAACGTCTCATTCACAAACTCTCTCTCTCCGTTGCATTACCATTAACATACACAGCAAATTACACAAAAACACTCATACAACTAACAGTAAACAAACATATATACAGACCGTATGCCTTTTCGAAGGTGCAGTTAATAACTGGTAAACTTTGTATCTGCAAAACAACTCCGATAAACTGTGTGCGAGCTCTTCCTTTCACTACCCGTAGACTATAACCTGTAGACTATGAGATGGTGGTCCAGTGGGTTAAACCACTGAACTGATATGCAGAAGGTTGTTGCTTCGATCCCAGCGGTCACCACCAGTGTGTCCTTGAGCAAGGCCCTTTACTCCATGTTGCTCCAGGGGGATTTTCCCTATGGAGCAACTGAGCAACTTATAAGGGCACTGTAAGTCGCTTTGGATAAAAGCGTCTGCCAAATTCATAAATGTAAATGTAATACCCATCAAAATAGGAGTCCTCCTTAGTAGGACAGATAATGTAGACCTTAAACATATCTAAAATTAAATTAATTTACATATAACCAGTTTAATATGGAGAGGCACTGAAATGTAGACCTTTGTGTTTTTGACCTACAGTGTAACATGACGTGAGAACAGTTAGTTATTTCGGTTTGTATGTTAGCAGGGACTTTAATCGTAACTTAACGAGAGTATGACAAACAGAAAATCCTCTTAGGATACCTGGAATCAGTATTACAGTACCTCAGGCACAACATTTTAAAGTAAAAAGTGATTTAATGAAGTTTAGCATTTTTGTAGCATAAACACCATCAAACCGATGAGAGCTTCGGATTTTCTGACACCTAAAGATCAGAAAATCCGAGTTCCGGTCCCAGCGCAACTGATACTCAACTGCTATTGGCTCATCTGCGTTCGAGGGGAGGGGCTTACCGATAGGTCAATTGGGCTTCTATTGTTGCATTACACTGTAGTGGACATCAGTGAAAATCTCAACTATGTTATGAAAGATATGTAGCGACTATGAGTCAGATAAAATAACTCAACGGGGAATTTAATTAAAATGAAAGACTCGAATGACACTATAATTTATAAATAATTCAGAATTAATGTTTACACCTTAACTTATTCGTCCACCGATATGTAAGAACTTAAAGGGGGCTCTGTTAAAGGGAAACATGTATATTTAGCTCAAATGAATGAATGAATGAATTCATAGGGAATTTTGAGAGTCTATTTTACAGCTGAGCAAATGACTCTTCCAGCGTTCATTTGAACGGGCCGTAAATATCAACTCTGCAGCGGATATTAATATCCGAACAATAGTGAAACACTATTTAACAGCCAGGTAACTTAGATCGGCAGTCCAAGACATTAAATTGATAAGCACATAACACAAGAACAGTTATCGTTGAATACAAACGGAACTTTATTGATTACTCTTAACACATCAAACTATCTAACATAAACACACGCACTCGCACATTCACACGTTGCAGAAAGGAAGAAGGTGAGGGAAAGAATAAGTTCTAAGAGAGAGAAATTATGAAATCCTAAGCAATATATGCATTTATGACACATGACCTGAAGAAACCATTGATCAGTAATTTAACCTCCTATCGTTTCTTAGCCAGGGTTATAACATTTGATCTAATGCACCAGTTCAGCTCGGAATCTAGAGGCATTACTTGCGTTTGTGTCTTGTGTGTCGTCTGACAAGGGATTCCCTTTTCCTGGCTGGACAAGGGGTTTTCCTGGGTCTTTGACTCGCTGAAGGTCTGGTCGTGTCTTGGATCGACTTCTTGGGAAGCCAATCACGTGGCGTGTTGGTGGCTGGATGAAAGTCTTGTGGGCATTGTTTGAAGTTGAAGCGCGCTGTTAGAAACTCGTTGTTGAGAAACTTTTGCGGCGGAATTTAACAGAACCCGAAACTTAACGGAAAGAAAATAAACTTTAAGTAAAAGAAAGGAAAGTGAGAGAAGAGCAGATGGCCTGAATGAAATCGTTGTTTAACCCATTTTCTCTGATCTTGGTCTGCCACGATCGTCAGATCGTCTCCTGGGAGCTCTCCGTTCAGAACTCAATCTGGTCAACTCTGAACTGCGAACCAACTTGAACTGCTGTGAACCGAACTGGATTCTTCGTTCGTGTTCTGAGATTAAACTCAAATATTTGCCCATCCCCTGGATGAGTTCTGGCCAATTAGGGTTCAGGGGTGACTGTGTCTCCACCCCTCCCATAAAATTGGGTTATCTATTAGGGCTGCACGATATGAGGAAAAGCTGCGATGTGCTATAACATTGTTTAATATTGCGATGACGATATGACTTGCGATAAATATTCAAATGTCAATATAGCTATACTGTTCCCATGTCTTAGTGCTTTAATAGGTCGTGTTCAGTGTTGGGCAGTAAGGGAATACATGTACCTACATGTACTGGCATCACGTATTCAGAATACTATGAGTAACTGTATTCCGTTACAGTTACAATTTAAATAGTTGATATTTAGAATACAGTACATTGTTGAAATCAATGGATAACATTAACGATACTTCTGTTTCATGAGTTTATTTACTCTCTAAATAAATTAAGGCAACTCATTTCTCAGAACGCCCCAATATGAAAACAAAAAAATGTACGGTTTGCGTGATCAGTCACAATGGAGTCGGAGAGGAGCAGCGGGAGCTAGAGGTAGAGATGGAGCCAGAACAACAGAGCCAGGGCAAGAAAGCGTTTCTATCTTGGAAATTCAAACAGCATTTCATATTAAAGAAAAAAAGTAAATAATCGAAATATAAATAATATAAGTTAAATATTAGTTAAAGAAAAAAATTTGTTTATATTTCCCCATAGACGTGCGTCATATGCCTTTGCACTGAAAGGGATGACACGAGCAGGAAAGACGCATCGTTTTCTAATATCTTCATGTTTTCTTCTGATGTTCCAAAACTGATAGGCCACTTGTAGTAAATTTGAAGAACGAAATTATCTTCCACAGGGTCAAGAACGTAGGCTTTGTTTGATTATGCGCTGTGAGAGAAGGCGAAACTAAAAATCTCCGGCGTGTATGAAATGCGCTATACACAAAATCTAGACCAAGTCTAATAGCAGCACAAACTGTGTTAAATAAAGTAAAGTTTGAAGTAAAATGTATCTGTCCTACCTTTTCTACTTTACCACAGTAAATGATGCGAATATAGCCTACTCCTAAATAAATCAAACAAGGAAGAAATGTTTAATCCCCTGTCAGAGACGTAAATTAGGATTTGGGAAAATAAATAAGAGATTCCATGTCCAGTAGAATAAAATGGAGTAAGCCTATTGTTAAATTCGTGGAAAATCGTGTGACCAGATAGCAAAACGCAAGCAAACTTAAATTTGGCTCACCACATAAAGCCTTTCTCGATCGGCATGAATCCATATGTTTCCATGGCTGTGATGTAAAATATAACTGCGAACCTATTATTTATTTTGTAAATAAAACTGTGCTTCACTCGTGTCATAATATTCACGTAAAACAGCTTCACTGAAGTATTTTGACTTAAAAAGTATTTTGGCCGACCACTGCAGGTGCTCCTGCTTAGTTGACGTGCAACGGATCTTGGGCTAGTAAATCAGTGCATAGGAGAATGTTCTCCTATGCGCTGATTTACTAGTCCAAGAGCCGTTGGCCCCGTTTGACGTTAGCTAAATATTTTATAATATATGTTTAGTAAGCAGGATTTGATGGCCGCATTCCTACACTTATAAAATGCAATTCAATGTGGAAGTAATCCAAGTATTCATAATACGTTACTCAGATTGGTGCATGTAATAAACTGTATTCCTTTTTCATCGTGTCAGGCTGTCTGTTGCGATATGTTCATCGCGGGAGTTCATGTCGCGATGACGATGAAAATTCAATGTATCGTTCAGCCCTATTATCTATAGTAATTTAGTTTCCTGCTCTTAAGCAGGGAGTAAATTTAGACCTAATTTCTTACTATAAGGACATGATCAATTCTATAAAGATTTCATTCAGCTCATCTGTTGGACTATACCCATACGAACACAAAAATATCAAACACGATGCCTTTTCATCCACTCATTCAATAGTTACATAATTGCATGAATTGGGAGTAATATACATGCATAATAGTCACGTGTATCAGTTGTAACACACTAACAAGCTATGTCGAAGGCTATTTGAATGAAAGTCCAATAATCAGTGATTTGATGCACTCCATATGTAACAGTTTCTGTGAGTTTGCTTTAGGGCTGCTCGATTATGGAAAAAATCATAATCACGATTATTTTGGTCAATATTGAAATCACGATTATGTAACACGATTATTTCACATGACTTTGGGAATGTGTTGTATTTATTAAAAATACACCTTTCAACAATTCAATTGAAATTGTAACATTTGTTGTACTTTTTGAACTATTAAAATAAATAATATAACATATATTCAAATCAAAGTATAAAAGTATTCACGTAAAAATGATAATCACAAATAAATAAGATAAACAATATGGTTCGGCTAGATATGCTTTTCAGGTACGTCTAACATTAGTTTTCAGGTACAGAAATGTCTCAAATGTAAAATAACATTGCATATTTGAGTGCATAAATTAAAGATTAATCCTATTAAACTTACAAAAGCTATTCAATCCGGATCGGATATGCGTCGTCTTTCTCGACTGTATAAAGTTCACTTAAGGCATATACAGACTATGTCTGCTAGGATACTCATCAAGATGGACATGTTGACATACGTTTTGTGTGAGTTTGTCCGTTCAAGAGCAAGACTTGAAAGAGAACTCAATATTTGCGCGCTGAGAGACGTGTGCGCGCTCTCGGATGATACATTATCAGATAGATACATTTTCTCACAGCGCGCGGCTTCTCATTCGCGTCTTCTGGCACTAAACCCGGGTGACGACGGTGAAAACGACTGGTCATATTCTAACATATGGCAGCACTCGCATGCATTGCACAAAGTTTACAAAGAGAGAATTATTTGAAAAATATGAGGGGGAAAAAGGACGTTTACACGGCACCCCTGCTCTCGTCAGTTTTTGTTTCTTTATTAGATTGTCATAGGTCACTCTGTTTAATTTTCAAGTGGTTAAACAAATTCGTGGTGTTCTCTTGCGTTGCAGACACTACTTGTAGCAAATCTTGCACGTAACATGTTTTTGCTCGTCGTCTGATTCCTCGAAGCCAAACTGTTCCCAGACAACGGAGTTGGTTTTGCCTTTTTTGCTCACCAAACGCTGCTGTAACTGCCCTCCTTCTGCCATCTTTACTCGCGCAGAGTTTTTAAATTCCAGCGGATGATATGCACACGAGACTCCCGATCTGAGAGAGATTGTGGCTTCGGGAGGGGCGGATGAGCGCATGCGCGTTTCATTCAGAACGCAAGGCAAAATAATCGTTTTTTCTCGATTGTACTATTTTGGTGATCGTTGGGAGGCAAAATCGAAATCGAAATCGAAATTCGATTAATTGCACAGCCCTAGTTTGCTTGGAGTTTTAGCTGTGTTACGTGGAGTTAATTTACCGGTCATTGAAAAGACAGAGATCTGGTTTATTTCTTTGTCTTGTGATCACAACAAGTCCTCTGTCCTCTTTAACTAAGTTTTGGACAAAAGTCCATAGGAAGTCGGTTAATTATTATCAACAACTAGTAGCTCCGGGCAGAATCGAGCCTCCATCTCTCTTGTGATCGATGGTCGATTTCCTGGGGTCTGGAGCTGAATTGGGCTTTTGTGAAGGGGATGTTCATTTGATCGAATCATTTGGAAGATTCATTAAACTATGTGTCTGCGCCCACAATTGCTACAGATAGAACTGAATGATTTGATATACTATTTTACTTTATGCAATATATATATATATATATATATATATATATATATATATATATATATATATGTATGTATATGTATATTAGGGCTGTAATCTCCCAATCGATTAGTCAATTGTTAGTCGATACGTTCTGGCTCGACCAAAATTCTGATTGGTCGATTTTTTGCCACATTCATTTCATCAGTTTTGCCGCGTTGATTTAATCAGTTTTGTCGCGCTCATTTCATCAGGTGGAAAGCACTAATTGCTAATGGGGGTGTTTTCAGAGCACCCCTGTTTCACAGGTAACAGTCTGTCTTCAGAACACCCCCCTTGTTTTTACTTCTTTTGGATTAGCCCAACCCACTGGAGAAGAGAGACAGATTGAAGTAAGCTAACGTTACTTTGCTGTATAGCCTATTATTTATTTAATTGAGAGAGCGTTTTCCAAGTCAGTCCTTTTCTACCATGTCAACAAAGACATCGGCAGTGTGGCAGCATTTTTTTTAAATAGAAAATGAGAAAAAAGTGGAATGCAAATTTTGCAAGCAACAGTTTGCATATCACAGCTCGATGACAAACATGTCAAATCACCTAAAAACTGTAAGCTAACTTGTCTGCGTTAGGTTGCTCCGTCTGTTTTGAGTTGCCCCGTCCCTTTGTTTTATTGTGCAAACTGCAAAGTTATTTCTAGTATTATTTAATGGATTTGGGCACTTTATTATTTTATTTTTTATTTGGAGCGATGCGCTGTGGCCACTGTTTGTATTCGTTTTGAGCCTATGCTTTATTTTTCAGTTATGCACTTTATTTCGTTTCTGCTCTTGATCTGGCTTGTTTAATAAATATTATTATTTTTTTAAAGTGGACGTGCCTTTTGTGTTTAAGAGTAAAAGCTTCACGTTAATAGTCTATTTGTGTCTCAGCCATGAAGCTGAGCTGAGCTCATGTTCGAGCTGCAGAGCGGCTGAAATTATATAGTGTCTGTCAGTTATTATAATACATATGACAAAAACAATTGTCTAAATTATGTTGCATATTCCTCAAAAGTTCTTGTGATGATATCACTAGTTAGTTGACAACATAGCCTATGATTTCCGAAAATATAGTACTAAGATATTGTGCAGGTGCACGTGATGCAACGCTGTCAAAGCCGACAGACTCTCGTGTCAGACTCATTTCAGTGCAAAATAATCAGGTCAAAAACGCTTTAATATACTGCAAATAGCTTACTAGTTTTTCATGTTTATTTGTAATTCATTTAGGCAGACAACAAGGCTACCAAGTACTGCGCACAGTGCGCAGCTAATTCATTTAACTTTTTCTTTTCCTAACGTCATTTTTAGTCGATTTTTAGTCGAAAATTTCAGGACTTCAGCTGACCAAGATTTTCTTTGGTTGATTACAGCCCTAATGTATATGTATATGTGTATAAATGCTAGGTAGGTACTGGTCATATAATTAGAATATCATCAAAAAGTTGATTTATTTCACTAATTCCATTCCAAAAGTGAAACTTGTATTATATTCATTAATTACACACAGACTGATATATTTAAAATGTTTATTTCTTTTCATTTTGATGATTATAACTGACAACTAAGGAAAATCACAAAATCAATATCTCAGAAAATGTGAATATTACTTAAGACCAATACAAAGAAAGGATTTTTAGAAAAAAAAAATTGGCCAACTGAAAAGTATGAACATGAAAAGTATGAGCATGTACAGCACTAAATACTTAGGTGGGGCTCCTTTTGCCTGAATTACTGCAGCAAATGCGGCGTGGCATGGAGTTGATCAGTCTGTGGCACTGCTCAGGTGTTATGAGAGCCCAGGTTGCTCTGATAGTGGCCTTCAGCTCTTCTGCATTGTTGGGTCTGGCATATCGCATCTTCCTCTTCACAAAAGATTTTCTATGGGGTTAAGGTCAGGTGAGTTTGCTGGCCAATTAAGAACAGGGATACCATGGTCCTTAAACCAGGTATTGGTTGCTTTGGCACTGTGTGCAGGTGCCAAGTCCTGTTGGATCTGAATCTCCATAAAGTTGGTCAGCAGCAGGAAGCATGAAGTGCTCTTAAACTTCCTGGTATACGGCTGCGTTGACCTTGGACCTCAGAAAACACAGTGGACCAACACCAGCAGATGACTTGGCACCCCAAACCATCACTAACTGTGGAAATTTACACTGGACCTCAAGCAACGTGGATTTTTGTCTTTAGCCCAGGCAAGACGCTTCTGACGCTGTCTGTTGTTCAAGAGTGGCTTGACACAAGAAATGCGAGAGCTGAAACACATGTCTTTTCATACGTTTGTGCGTAGTGGTTCTTGAAGCACTGACTCCAGCTGCAGTCCACTTTGTGAATCTCCCCCACATTTTTGAATGGGTTTTGTTTCACAATCCTCTCCAGGGTACGGTTATCCCTATTGCTCGTACACTTTTTTCTACCACATCTTTTCCTTCCCTTCGTCTCTCTATTAATGTGCTTGGACACAGAGCTCTGTGAACAGTCAGCCTCTTTTGCGTGCGTGCGTGCGTGCGTGCGCGCGCGCACTGTAGGGGGCGAGAGAACTTCGAGTCTTCAAACCTGTGTGTATGCCTACTAGTGTTGTCAAAAATATCTATTTTGATATGTATCGATTCTGAAATTATACTATACTAATTTTCTACAGTATCGATATCAGCTGCTCTCTCCTCTCCGACCGACAGTGAGTTGACACGCACTCGCATCTGAAGTGCACACACACATACCGTAATAAAGCCGCCTCTGACATACAAGTGCAAAAATTAGCTCCTTTTTCCAGCTTATTAATGGTCAAATACAC
This sequence comes from Gobio gobio, assembly GCF_949357685.1. Lineage (NCBI taxonomy): Eukaryota > Metazoa > Chordata > Actinopteri > Cypriniformes > Gobionidae > Gobio > Gobio gobio. The sequence continues at coordinate 17,874,143 of NC_137100.1, forward strand.
TCAAAAATGTCTCAATGCCCATCTTGGTGAGTTTTAACGTAAACACAGTCGTAACCAGCTCACAGGAACAGTGTTTGAGATCCATGCGTGCGTCAGGTCTTAAAGGGACAGAAGTTATTTATTATTCAAACTACAAAAAGACGAACAATCATTTACGATCACACATTCTGAATGCCTTCGGCAGAATTCAAATGAGCCATTTTAATCTAGATTACACTCTAGATAACACTAAAGTAATTCACAATCACGAAAGTTCATTATTTGCATTTTAAAGCCTTGCCGGCATGTGCACGGTTTTAACATGCGCTTTTCGAGTGCGCAAACTAAATCAGGGCTTAAAAACGGAAAAAAATATCAATCGGTTCACTCCGAGCAGAATCGATATTTTAGCGTTTCCGTTTTTGCGTTCCTCAATAAACATTACTGTTCCGAAAACGGTTTGATTTGAAAAAGTACCGGTTAATAATGTTATTTTAATTTAGCCTATACTTTAAACAAATATGTATAAATATAGTCTAGGGCTGGACGATATATCGCATGACATTGTTAGGCGCATCTCGTCAGTAAAGCCGGTTCCTTGATTAGTAGTAAATCGCCATCACCTGCTTTCAGATAGAGCGGCATTTACTACACAGAGCCGTAGTTCACTGACAAGCTGAGCCATATCGCCTTAATTATCGCAGGCGATACGTCCATGATAATTAATGCGATATGGCTCAGCTTCCAGCTTATCATCGACCAATGATATTGGACCCACTCACTTTTATCGTCTCTAATTAAGGGGTATGGGGGCGATTTCGAACACAGACTCCAGTTTGTTTGTGAAGCCACTAGGGATGGGCATTTTCCCAAAATATTGTATTCAAATATTTGGGCTCATAAATCGAATATTCGTTTATTTAAATTACGTTATTTTGAGAAAATGATAAAAAAAAGAAAAAGAAAAAAACCAAGTTTTTGTCACCATTTCTGAACAAGCATATATACAACAAGCTTAAGTCATATCTTAAGGTTTTCTTTCAATTTAAAACCGGCCTATATTTTTTGTTTACACATATTGTTTAAAGAACAAAAGCATTAGGCTATAAGCTCAATCAGCGTAAGCGGGAAAAAAAGCTAATAAAGCAGAGCGCTACTACAAATCTAGTAAAATGTATACAAATTACTATTTGTATTCTTGTATTCTATTAAATACATTCATGAAACAAATTGGAAATGACGAAAATGAATACTATAAAAAAGATGATGTTTTATTTCAATGGTATTGTGCAGCTTTTTAATGTGGCAACAAGATTAATTATTAGGGGTGTGACGAGACCCTTATCTCACAAGACGACGAGACACGAGATTGGGTTCACGAGAACGAAACAAGATTTTTACGTAGTATTTTTTTTAAATCCTTAATGATGAAATACATGACTAGAAAAATAGTTTGCAGATGCATTTGAAATGTTTTAACTGATGATCTTGTAATTAATGTCATTTCAGTTCTACTTTCTGAGTATGAATTGTCATATGCAGTAAAAGACAACAAGCACTGTAAAGGTTTTGTCAAAAACTCAACTGACTGGCTTCTTTCCTGTATGATTGTCTCTTCAGACCTTAGAACTGCACATGAGCTTCTTTTGACCTCCTAACTGAACTCCTCTCCATCCCACAAATTTATCAGATATTAAGTGCAATAAGTACTCAATATTCAAAGTTGCAAATAGAGACCACATTTTTCTTCAAGCATGATACAGAGCTAAGAGATGGTTACAACGAGCTTTTATATTGGGAGATATTCACGTGCCTCAGGGAGCCGCTTTCAAACAGCGGTAACGTATTGATATTGCGTTTGAATGCGCACTCCAGTTTATTTTTCACTTTCGCAATCGTGCGTACTCTGTAAATAGGGAGGGGTGGTGCTGAACGCACATTTTAAAATATAAGTCTGACGCTTCTGCTGTGTCATATTCTATCCTAACTTCACACTCCTTCATGACCAGGTCAAGACAATATGACACGAGAACGCTTTTCACCTCGACGAGAGATCATCACACCCCTATTAAACAATTGTATTACTATAATTGTTGTAGTAGTCGTAGTAGTCGTAGTAATCATATGGGCATTTCTAAGACAAAAAAAATTAATTTGTGAAATGTTGACCTGTTTTTTTTTTTTTTTTTTTTGCAAATGTGTAAACTGTGAAGAGGCTGTTAATAAGTAGACATCTACTTGTTTTAGAAGTAATCATGGTTTGGTGTACTTATTCACAGGGAAAAGCACAGAGGTGGAATCGCTCCAAGTTTCCAAGTAGTTCACATAAACTCAGTCACAGTTGACAACCGTCTAGACAACTTACGCCTCGTTCCTGTGGGATGGAGTCCCAAACCTGAAGAACTGTCCAGCAAACAAAGGTAATTTAGATCCCACATGTGAAAGAAACAAATAAATATCTGCTGTTATCTACTCTGCTCTAGGGCTGTAATCTCCCAGTCGATTGGTCGATACGTTCTGGCTCGACCAAAATTCTGATTGGTCGATTTTTTTGCCGCGTTCATTTCATTAGTTTTGCCGCGTTCATTTCATCAGTTTTGCCGCTCCGCGTTCATTTCATCAGGTAGAGAGCACTAATTGCTAATGGGGGTGTTTTCAGAGCACACCTGTTTCACAGGTAACAGTCTGTCTTTTTTTGCCGAAAGACTCGTGTGTCAGACTCATTTCAGTGCAAAATAATCAGGTCAAAAACGATTTAATATACTGCAAATAGCTTACTAGTTTTTTATGTTTATTTATAATTCATTTAGGCAGACAACAAGGCTACCAAGTACTGCGCACAGTGTGCAGCTAATTAATTTAACTTTTTTTTTCCTAACGTCATTTTTTAGTCGATTTTTAGTCTAAAATTTCAGGACTTCAGTCGACCAAGATTTTCTACAGCCCTACTCTGCTCAGAAAGCACCTCAGAACAATTTAAGTTATGCCTGTATAAAATATCCTCTCTAGAGAGCAGTCGCTGTATTGGCTGGCCATCCAGCAGGTTCCCGCAGACCCAGTGGAAGAGCAGTATTTGGAGTTGAGTCGCACCCGCTACTACAATGCCAACGGAGAGCTGGTGGAAGAGGAGGAGTGCTCCTGCACCTACTACGAGTGTCACTACCCACCCTGTTCGCTCATTGAGAGGAGGGTCAGTATGGTGAAGAGACGAAAGTCATTATACATTGTTTTGGATGTAATTTGGATTAAAAAAAACATACTGGTCATACATAAGGACGTGCATATCTGCAAAGTGGGTTGTCTGAAACGGAAGAACATCAGTCTAACAACACAGGTGCATTTCATATGTTTATATACTGTAGGATGTATTGTTTAAAAACAGCTTGATGGAACGCAAAAGAATGAAACCATAAACAGTAGCATATCTTGAATTATTATTTTTTTTTTTACTTGAAAGTAGTATATTTCAAGCGCAAAAAAGCATAATGAGTGAGGCAGCAGGCAAATATGCTTGCATGGATATATTTTTGGATGTATCATGGATTATTGGCCAAAATGATAATTTCTCAAAATTTATATGTTGAGATTATACGTTCCCATAGCACTGATAATAGTAAACTGCTCTTATCAGATTATTTGATTATTTTTTTCAAATTTTACACTAGCATTTATAGTGCACACTGGGTTTTGATTGACGTCAGAGTTTGGTTCATTTGGACAATGTGAACAATGTTATCTGAACTCTGGTACACACCCATGAACCGTACCTGGGGTCCACCTAAAACTCCACTACAGTTCGCTGCTGCTATGAACACAATTGTATTAAATAGTGGAATTGAACTGCTATTATGAATGATTTTGTGTTTTCACAAACATCACTGATGCAATGCAAATAGAGAATGTACTGCATATCTAATTTCTGCTCGGATTCAGCAGAAATGGACTCCCATGTTCTTTAAAACATTTGTAGTACATTTACAACAGATAGACGCTAGTGCCATTTATTGCAAACTAAATCAAAGGCTCAAAAAACTAAATATAAAAGTGAGGAGAAGCAACTCTATGCATTTGCCACCTTCTCCTGCATCGTCATTACCAAGCAACAGGGATCAACACCTGCTGCTTTGATGCAAATGCATCACAGTTCTGAATCAGTGATAACGAAACCCAGCAGGGGGAGGGCTCTGGTTTGGATCAGGCAATCGGACCCACTTTATATTAGGTTGCCTTAACTACTATGTACTAACATTTTAATTAATCATTTGATACATTGCACTTTATTATGTACATGTTTTTACATTGTACTTACATTTTTAAAAATACCTTCATGTAATTACATCTGTAATTCATTTCTGTAATTACATTTGTAATTACACTGACACTTCCCTTACACCTAACCCTACCCTTAAACTTACCCATACCACCACACCTGTCCCTAACTTTACCTGTATCCCACCTCAATATCAGCAAAGGTGTTTTGCAATACAATATGAACACAGTAAGTACATTGTACTTCTTTTTTGATGTAAGTACATAGTAGTTAAGGCCACCTAATATAAAGTGGGGCCACTTAATTTGACTAGTCAGTTGTTGTCAACCATGAACAATCCCATTTTAGTGGGGATTAAAATTATTCTCTTAAAAATCTAAATTGACCACATGATTTTCAAATCATTGTCATTTAAACACAGTCTTAACTTTTTTTTTTTATTTGATTTGGCTCATTTATTTGAGTTGTGACAATATCTTGTCTTTTATGTGTACCTTTTCCAGCTGAGGGAGTTCAACATCTGCGGCCGATGCCAGGTGGCACGCTACTGCGGCTCACAGTGTCAACAGAGGGATTGGCCGGCCCATAAGAAGCAGTGTCGTGAGCGTAAACGGGTTCTGGCGCTGGAGTCTGAGCCCGAGCGATGATCCCCCCCCCCTCAACCCCAGTTTGAAAAACGAGGGTCACAAGGGGGTGTAGGGTGAGACTTGAGTTGAAATGCAAAAACTTACTGGTAGGCCTGGGGACAATTTTGGTGGGTTGGATGGGCCTATTGGGGGAAAAAAAAACATACTTCCCAGAACTTTCACATCTCCACAACTTGCCTACGGGGATTATGGGAAATGGAGTTTTTTTTGTTGTTGAGAAGGAGGTTTTAAAAGCTCCACCTGCTGCTATGAATGCGTCTGATGAAGAAAAACACCATGCCGTGATTGCCGTCATAACTCTTTCTCTATGGACTGCATTTGAGTATTGACAGTCATGCGCTCGCTTGTTCCATCCACCCTTCTGTCATGAAGTATTAGCCGCCGAGGGACAAAACTGCTGTACAACTGATGATGGGATGGAATACGGACCTCCTCACTGTACTACCCTTCCTCCTCTTCTCCCGGTTGGACTTCTTGTGCACATAACCAAGCACACTCAACTGCCATACCTTCTACAAGTATACAGTTGATCGCTGTGCGAAACCACACCACCAGTATTGTGTGTGCAATGCCATTTTGACTGAAGGACATGGATGAAGTGGTTGAATGTGTTTTTTGTTTTTTTGCTTTATGGAATTTTTGGTAGGGGGTATCGGAGAATATGCCTTCTTTGGGAGGCAGTGTCACTTTTCCTGTCTGCCTGTTTTTGAAATGCATTACAATCCTATTTACTCTTCCCACTCATGTCATGTTTAGTTTCACTTACCATAACAAGCACTCAGTTTAGAGGGATGTCCTGGGAAAAACTTGAAAACCCACATGGAAAGTTGACTCTGATTCATGTTGTCAATGTGTACTTGGATATCTAACATTTTCATTTGGGTCCCAGTCATTCAATGATTAGTCTTCTTGTTTGTCTTAAAATCTTTGTCAAAATGAGTTTAATTTATGAATTTTGTTTAACTTTTTTTAGAATTTTTACATCTTGATACAAAAATGTGCACACAAGTTCCAAGTGTGTCTTCCTCTTACGTCAAGGGCAACTCTACCAAACTGTGACGCGCACACACAAATAAGCATGTATAATGATGCATACATGTGACGTTTGTCTGTGTTCGTATTTCAAATAATTTATCTGGTTGGGGTTGAACACTGTGCACTGAATATCCTCACTTTGATTCTTGTTCTTTTGAGAAATGGGAGTCTGGGGTAGGTTGGTGTCTGTTCTTTTTATTTTTTTCTAAGCTATTACCATACAAACATTAAATGCATAAATATGTGAATGGACATAGTTTGTGATAACTGTCCATCTCTTGTCACTGTAAAATATAAGAATAAAATAATGAAATAAAATCTCAAATGTGTAAAGGTTCATTTGGGTGCAAAGTGTCTGTTTTGCCCATATCATGTTCTCTTTTGAGTGACGACTGTATTAAGATGTTTGCGTACTGCACAATTTGAATAATTTTGAAATTGGTACCATAAAAGGTGAAGAGGTGAAGTCAAAGGTCAAAATCAAGCTTTAAAAAGTGAAATTGAGGACAGAAAAAAAATTATAAACTTAATTTGGATCATTTGATCTTTTTTTTGCCATTTGAAATTTAGTTTTAATATTGTTATATTTTATTAAATTGTCACTTGGTTTGTTTTATCAACTGTAATTGTGGTAAAGAACATAAATGACTTTCTATGTTGAAAAATATATTCACCACAGTTGAGTGAAAAAAAAATTCATTTGTTGTGAAAAAAAGACCATATGAGAAAGTTTAACGTTATTATGAGATGTCAAGTCATTAGGAGAACGTTTCTCATTATTACGAGATGAGACGTTATTACCAGAAACGTTCTCATTATAATGAGATATTAAGTCATGATAATATTTTATCTAAATAGTATAACATTAACTCATAACAATTAGAACAATTTGTTTGGCGGAAACTTGTTTCCATAGTTTTTAATCTAAAAAAAGTCAGTATCTTGTCTTCTGCGAATCAAAGAAAGTCATACAGTTTTGGGACGACATGAGAGTGAGTAGGACTATATGATTACAGAATTTTATATTTTTTGGGGTGAACTATCCCTTTAAGGCCGGCTACACACTGCAAGCGTGGCGTGAGCGTCTCAGCTGCGTGGCGTGTCCTTTTTTATTTCGGGTCCCATGTTAACAGGTTACCTAACTGATCCACTTTCGCGGCACGACTGAAGCGCGGTGTTGTGACGCTTCCCCTCATGTGTATGTTGATGGGCGTTCCTCAAGTTTACCGCTATGGGTGTGCGTTTGAGCCAGCGGGGAATGAAAAGCAAAGGACCGGCGAGAGACTTCCCTCCGTCTCCATGTGCTCTACTTCTATTGGATAGTCGCGTTGCGTTCAACGGATTCATTTGCATAAAGTTGAGCTTGGGCCAGCTTTTTTGACGCGCGGCATTTGTTCAAATGAATCCATTGAACGCGCAATAAGGATGGCATTTTGGGCATACCATTGTAATATATATATATATATAGGCCTATATATATATATATTACATGGTTCTGTCAAAATACCATGCTCTTTGTAGTGGCATGTAAATTAACATTACTGTACCGTGGTATACAATCATCTGACATTTTAAGTCATTAGGCGGGTGGCAGTGGTTCATGTAGGTTGTTTACAAACTGGAAGGTTGGTGGTTCGATCCCCGGTTCCACCTGATCAAGTGCCGAGGTGTCCATGAGCAAGACACCTATTCCTAGCTGCTCCCGACGAGCTGGATGTCGCCTTGCATGGCTGACACCGCCGTCGGTGTGTGAATGAGTGTAAGAATGGGTGAATGTGAGGCAAAAATGTAAAGTGCTTTGGATGTCCGTAGGTCTGTTAAAAGCGCTATATAAATGTGCTGTCCATTTACCATTAGTGTGTGAGAATAACTGTTATTTCCTCCCCTTCCCGTTTACTTTTTTCCTTTGTTTTATTGATTTTTATACCAGTGTTTTGAATGATGTCATCAACAGCTTGCTGTCTAGCTCCATGCAATAAAGGAAATTCCTTGATCTGGCTTCTTTGTCCAAACATTGATCATGTGTCTCTGTCCTCAAATTCTTGTTGACCTTGCTCGGGAGGACAAAGATGAACTTGTTGAAGGTTCTTCAGCACTGCAACTCAGAATTGTGTATAGATGTTCTACGAAAGCTGCTAAAGTCATCTGCCTCATGGTCAGTAGTACTTCAATCTTAAGCATTTGATGGATTAAACCAGTATGTTAGACAGGTTAAACCAATAGCTTGGTTCTATAAATTACACCTGTCAGAACTGAAGCGGTCAGGCATAATAACAATGCAGAATATTGAAACTATACTGGCCATTTACTACTGTTAATGTGTGTAAATCTCATAGATGTACTCCTATTGCATCACATTACACATATAACTGATATTATACATCAAATTCAGATGGAGGTCAAATAATGATTCCAATCTGTTCCTTCACACTTATTAGTGGTTTCCAGGGCCGGCCCGTGGCATAGGCGGAATAGGCAAATGCTAGGGGCGCCACTCATCTATAGGGGCGCCAAAATGTATTAGGCCTACTGATACTATTTTATTCATATTAATTTGTAATATTACCAAATAAAGCGCAAAAAACTTAACCAAGTCCCCCGCCTCTTCCCGGTCCACCTCATCAATCTCCCCCGCCGAGCTACTTGAAGGGCGTCAGAAATATAACGCGCTATCAGTTTAACGTTGGGGAGATTTGTTGTGTCGCGTCGCCTCTCGCCGCATCTAATGTAGACAGGATTACTTTCATTTTTTAGGGCGCTTGGTCGCTCGCTCAAGGTGTAGACTCTGATGCAGGGAAGATAAGGGATACACTGCTCTTCTTATTTAGTATTTTTGTCTTTCTAGTCTAAATATTTAAAAATTCTTACATCAAGATGCATTTGCTAGATAAGTAAAATTATATTTTTTCTTAAGTGAGTTTATGCTTAAAACAAGCTAAATGATCTGCCAATGGGGTGAGAAAAATAATCTAGTTTCTGATTGAAATCGTGTTTCTGTCCCAAACAGAAATAAGATATTTTTTCTCACCCCATTTGGCAGATAATTTAGCTTGTTTTAAGCAAAAACTCACTTCATTTAGATTTTTTTTCCCCCAGAAAACAAGGAAAATATATCTTATGTCATTTTACTTATCTAGTAAATGCATCTTGATTTAAGAATTTTTAGATGTTTGGACTGGAAACAAGAAGAAAAATACTAAATAAGAAGAGCATTTTTTGCAGTGTAAAGACAGAGGTAAAGTGACGTAGGCTAATGAATGAACAGTTTATTTACCTGCATAGAAGTAAAATACTAATGTTCTCTGATTAATTCCTTAAACTATATGCAAGCAGCCGTTCTGGGTTCTCCAGAGGCCACAGACAGTGTGATTTTGTCAAAAAAAATCATATCTGTTTTTTTAAACGCATGTAATATCACTTTTTTAATAGCCTAATGTTTTTATTCTACAGTTGTGCAGTTTTAAGGAGACATATGGCAATTTTAAAATGTATTTGCCGAAATTAGTAATGATATTTATATACAGGTTTATTTAGCATAATTTTATGTAAATTTCACATTAAATATCTAAATTTCTCAGTTTAATTCATGGTGAAAACATGAATGTGCATAGTTTAGTGGAAGAAACTTTTGCTAGTTCTCAATGAATAGTTTGTGCATGAATGCCAGATGCACTCTTGCTATTAGTGTTTAGGCTGTAGGTGCTATTTTTGTATAGTTTAACTATCATCAGCCTTTAAAAAAATAAATAATAATAATATCATGAACATAATGACGGGGTAGAAAGGACTGGACATCATATAAAACAACTATAAAAAAAAACATCAATGCATTACAAAAATAAAACAGTAGCAGTGTTTCCAAGACTGTTAACATGTAGTGTTAAACCTTGATACAAGGGGCACCAAGTAAAATCTTGCCTAGGGCAGCAAATTGGTCAGGGCCGGCCCTGGTGGTTTCATACACTTTCATCACATAATACAAACATGAGAGTGATCTGCTGTTCCTAAAAAACAATTTTTTTTTAAATGTTTTACCACTACAGAAATGATTAGTACTTTGGATGAATGTGTTTACAGTCATGTACATTAAATTAAGAGACTGAAACTTTTGAGAATGTTGTCTTCTTGGTGCTCCAAACTCAAAATTACTTGGAGCACCTTATTGTGTTTGGCATTTTGAATATTTTCTCTCAGATTGTTTCAGCATTGATCATTTTACTTTAAATTAGGATACAATGCTTGACAAAATACTGTATTATCTAGAAAGCCTCAGCCCTGAAAATACAGCACAAGTCATTAGAAATGGTCACCTCAGTAACAGCGACAGCCTTTTGTGCTGTGCCTATAAAGTTTGATTTATGAGTCATCTTGCTCAACAGTTCTCTTTTGACCTCTTACAAATGCAGTCATTTGAGAGGTCAAAGCATAATGAGTGTCTTTATCACTGCCGAAAGAGGGTAGAATGATTTACGGCAAGCCACTGGCTTTTGCGTTTCTATTGAAACAGTGTCCTCAGGTTGAACTCAAATCAGCAGAGAGGAACAACAGTCCGTATCCGCTGTGATTGCAAAACAATCATCTGGCTGGCCAGTAGCTTCCACTTAGCAAAGGCCTCATCTCGATGATATGTAAATTTTGCCATTTGTGCAACAGTACACAGTGTTAAATTATTATTATACATTTATTGTTCCCCTGTATTTTTCAGGATTACAAGCCAGACCCACATCAAGATGTTGGGTCTGGGAACACACCAATGGCAGGGCTCAATCCGAGGGGCGGGATAAACGGTTGTCTTTCAAATTCCATCTGCAAGCAATAGGATAGCACTACAACCAACCAGAGCAACGAAGAAAGTGAAGCGGAGCAAGTTGTTAGATTAAACTTTTGCCGTATCTGGTTGGCAAAACTCAGAACACATCTTCCTTTTTTTAAGAATGACTTCAGTGCCGTTGTTTGTTCTTTTCTCAAACGAGAAGCTTAACTCCAAGTCTTCCAGAGTTGTGGCCAAAGCCCATTCGAAAGACCGCTGTTCGCCAGTTTCTTTGTTTTCAAGTAGCACGCGGAACCGCCGCAACTCTGCCGTCATTATGTTAAGCCGGCCCACCGACTCTATATGTGATTGGCCTGACTAGAGTTTGTTTTTTTTAGCTCGCAAGCCAGCGGAGAGTTGCTAGACGCCCTGGCTGCAAATTATATTTGCTACCGCTAGGGTGCGTCTAGATTTCTAGGCTAGGATTACACATCTTTGGCGTGACATCTGGATTGCAGTCACAAACATCTAAATTCATGTTTCTTTATTCTCTTTTATACTTTGTATTAATGTCTTAATCTATTCAATACACATGTACTTTCATGTTCTGTGTTGTATTGTCATCTCAAGGTTTTTAATGTCACAGGACAATGTTGTGAAGCATTCATTTTACTTTGCCTGGCAAAAAAGCAGTTTTTATGCTGATCAGACTAAGACATACTGATCATATACCCCTTTTCCACCAAGGCAGTGCTAGAGCTAATTCAGAGCCAGAGCTAGTCCCAGTTCATAGTTGGTTCGACTGAGGAGCCTTCTAAGAACCGTTTGCTTTTCCACGGGCTGAGAGCCACAACAGAGCCAGGTCTTACGTCACTGTATACGTCTCATCTTTCTCAGCAACGCTAGCGAGGCAGCGGCAATGTTGCCAAGTCTGTGGTATTGCCGCGGGCTGTTTTTTCATGTCCGCGGGATGAAGCGACCCCAATTATGTGATATTTAGCCCCGGGAATGCAAATTTTAGTAGGCAACCATGCCAAAAAACACATATTTTACCCCCAAATGTGATTTTTACTATGATTTTTACTGGGGAATCCCCCCCTGTAACGCGATTGGGCTTGTTTTGAGTAGCAATTGGGCGGGTTTTGTTGTGAAAACCTGGCAACCCTGGGCAGCGGGAAACAAACACACCAGGCTTGTTCGAGATGCATCGTCACTGTGCAGACCGATCCACGTTCATACGTATATATAAACAAAAACGCATGAGTGAATCAAAAGCATAAGGAGTCATATGCTCTCGCTGGACTCGTTATCATACGGCGATCGGTCTCTGCACAGCACCGCTGCGAACAAGCCTTCCATCAACAAAGCAAACGTTGCGTTACTATTGATTCACATGGCTTTACGATCCTACATCGGCATCAAAACCCAACGAAAACACAGCGAATCCAACGCATTCATGCAGTTCGCCGTAATTTGTATAGACGGAGATTACAAACAAGCAGCAGCTGTTAGCTCCATTAGCTGCTATTTCAACAATGGCGGATCTCCAGTTTGTGTTCTTGTTGTTGACCCCGCCCCCAGCGCCTGACGTAATCGGTTCTTACTTCTAGCCCTGTTCTAGCCCAGCAATGTTTTGGTGCTACTTAAGAACCACTTTTCCTGGCTCGGAGCTGGGGCTTTGGGTGTGGAAACACAAAGAACCGATTTGAAACTAGGCTCTGGCTCCGATCTAGCTCTAGCTCTGCTTTGGTGGAAAAGGGGTATTAGAGATGCAATTAACATCATGCAACTAAGAATACTCAGTAAACTATATTCAATTATTTTACCATCACTTAATCTCCTGCTTCCTGCTCTTCCTCTGCTTGCACCTCTTGTACTATGTGCTGCTGACTGCTTTAAATATCAAACCAAAAATCAAAAAAACCAAAAGGTCTAGTGATGACTAGATTAAACACGTTTCATTTGTTAACTTTTCACCTGATGTATTGCACTTAAATGTAGCATTTGGCCATAAACATTTATCTACTTTAAAAGAAAAGAAGACTCTGACTGGAACACTACCAACATCCCTGACCAACCATGCAATGACATTGTGGTTCTAGTAAAATGCCCCGTGACTAAAGAACTTGTAACCCAGCTTCAAACTGTTTGTCAGCCAATCTCACAACTATATGAAGAGACGCATACAGCTCTGGAAAAAATTAAGAGACCACTGCAAAATTATCAGTTTCTCTGGTTTTACTATTTATAGGTATGTGTTTGGGTAAAATTAACATTTTTGTTTTATTCTATAAACTACTGACAACATTTTTCCCAAATTCCAAATAAAAATATTGTCATTTAGAGCATTTATTTGCTGAAAACGACAAGTGGTCAAAATAACAAAAACGATGCAGTATTGTCAGAACTCAAATAATGGAAAGAAAATAAGTTCATATTCATTTTTAAACAACACAATACTCTAATGTTTTAACTTAGAAAGCGTTCAGAAATCAATATTTGGTGGAATAACCTTGATTTTGAATCACAGCTTTCATGCGTCTTGGCATGCTCTCCACCAGTCTTTCACATTGATGTTGGGTGACTTTATGCCACTCCTGGTGCAAAAATTCATGCAGCTCGGCTTTGTTTGATGGCTAGTGACCTCTTCCTCTTGATCACATTCCAGAGGTTTTCAATGGGGTTCAGTTCTGGAGATTGGGCTGGCCATGACAGGGTCTTGATCTGGTGGTCCTCCATCCACCCCTCGATTGACCTGGCTGTGTGGCATGGAGCATTGTCCTGCTGGAAAAACCAATCCTCAGAGTTGGGGAACATTGTCAGAGCAGAAGGAAGCAAGTTTTCTTCCAGGACAACCTTGTACGTGGCTTGATTCACGCGTCCTTCACAAAGACAAATCTGCCCGATTCCAGCCTTGCTGAAGCACCCCCAGATCATCATCGATCCTCTACCAAATTTCACACTGGCTGCGAGACACTGTGGCTTGTAGGCCTCTCCAGGTCTCCGTCTAACCATTAGATGACCAGGTGTTGGACAAAGCTGAAAATTGGACTCATCAGAGAAGACTCATCCAGTCCAATCCTTATGGTCTCTTGCAAACCTCAGCCTGGCTCTTCTTTGCTTCTAATTGATGAAGGGCTTTTTTCCCTAGCTTTGCACTACTTTTGCCCTGCTCCTAGGAGCCTGTTTCGAACCGTCCTCACGTGCACTTCACCCCAGCTGCCATATGCCATTCTTTTTGTTGGTCACTTGATGTCATCCTACGGTTGTTGAGTGACATTCAAATGAGTTGGCGGTCATTCGGTCAGTGGAGAGTCGTTTTCGCCCTCTGCCGGTCTGTAGTTTTGTTGTCCCCAATGTCTGCTGCTTGGCCTTGTTCTTATGAACCGTCATCTTGGATGGAAGTAACCCGATACTCACTGTATCCCTCTGCCAGTAAAGCCAGAATTGAACCCTTATTTTCCTCACTTAAAACTTTCCTTTTCAACTCTTTTGGCATGGTCAATAGTTATTTCTTTATTTCAATTACTTTTGAGGTACTACTAGCACTGTTCTTTGTCATCCAGCTGGTTCCATTTGCAAGAGGATAGTGATGACCACAGCAGTGTTTTTTTATTCTACTGCACCTCATTCTACTGGAATTCAACAGACATGTATGGCTGCCATACATTTAGAGATGCTGATTTAAGAAAAAATTGCAGTGGTCTCTTAATTTTTTCCAGAGCTGTATATATATTTCTCTGTACTAAATGTTGTGCTCCTTCATACTTGAGATTGTCAGTTTATCATTTACTCACGCTCAAGTTGTTCCAAACTTGTATGAATTTCTTTGTTCTGCTGAATACAAAAGGAAGATATTTGGAAGAATGTTTGTAACCAAGCAGATCTCAGCAGCCAGTTACAAACATTCTTCCAAATATCTTCCTTTGTGTTCAGCAGAACAAATAACTATCCCTTTAATTATGGCCATGTCATTTCATATAGGTTTTTTTTTTAAGATGAGGTTAAGCAGGGCCGTGCACAGACATTTTGAGGGGCAATATTGAACAATAATGAATTATTTTATTTATCAAAATAAACAGAAAATAGTACATACTTTGCTAAAGTGTTTGTTTTGAACAAGTATTAACTAAGACATGATTAAAACATTATTTTAGCTAAAGTATTTGTATCAATGTATTTTTGCCCCATGCTGGTTTGACCCTGTGTCTGTGGAGTAAAAGGCCCACCTTACCACCCCATACATTTATACGATTTTTAAACAAACAAACAAACAAACATTATGATTTATTTTCACAGAAATTCTGTTGCTCCAGCAATGTTTAATACAAACATAGCCTATATATTTTTTGAAAAGCACATTTTTCTACAATGCTAACTAATTTAGAACATGTATAGTATATTGTCTTTTTAAATTGTGTATAGGTTACTATTAATATGGTCTTAATAAAACATTATAAATATGATTTATTTTATAGATACCTCACAATTGATTATAATGGGAAATTTACTATACAAATTACTTTGTTAAAGTGTGACAAACTGTCTGTTAAATATTCTATATGATGATTTACCTGCTGATATGCTGGAGCTTTGAATCCATATTTGCAATGTTAAACTGATTTTAGCCTCCCTTTGCTCTTTCTCACGGTCTTCTTTTTTGTTTTATTCAAGTTTTTGTGTGCCGACAAGTGACAATTATATTCATCATTATAAAATCATAATTTTTTCTTCACATAAGTGGACAGCAAACTGATTTTAGGGTTCTTTTACACAAATAAAATAATCATAAAACAGGAGAAAAAAAATATAGACTTGCAAAGAATGAGGGACCAAGGAACCACCTAGAACTTGCAGTGGACAGTTGTCAGCACAATTGTAGAATGATCCTGCAGTGTAGGGTCGATGGACCAGTTCTGTGCAGTTTTGGTCTGTGTGTGTTTGTGCAGGCTGAGCAGTACTGCAGCTTGTATCATTGGGGTCCTGCTGGAGAATGAATTCATGGTGCTGAAACTTCAGAAGGGAACGGAAGAGGACAATAATTTCATATGTGACCTTGCTCAGATGCTGACTGTAGATGAATCTGATGTTGTGATGAATGCTGCTGGAGCCATAGCCTCATTGGGATGTCTGCATAACAATATAATGCATGCTGCAACATATTAAATGTTTATTTAATTCCTTTGTAATGACTCGTATTTTGGGTAGCTGACATGACACAGCTAGACTTTACATGTTACATTAGAAGATAGATACAATATATGTTGTTTTCGTCACTCCACAAGACATTCACCGATTGGGCATAACATTATGACCACCTTCCTAATATTGTTTTGGTCCCCCTTTTGCTGCCAAAACAGCCCTGACCCGTTGCGACATGGACTCCACTAGACCCCTGAAGGTGTGCTGTGGTATCTAGCACCAAGATGTTAGCAGCAGATCCTTTAAGTCCTGTAAGTTGCGAGGTTGGGCCTCCATGGATTGGACTTGCTTGTTCAGCACATCCCACAGATGCTCGATTAGATTGAGATCTGGGGAATTTGGAAGCCAAGTCAACACCTCAAACTTGTTGTGCTCCTCAAACCATTCCTGAACCATTTTTGCTTTGTGGCAGAGCGCATTATCCTGCTGAAAGAGGCCACAGCCAGCAGGGAATACCGTTTCCACGAAAGGGTGTACATGGTCTGCAACAATGCTTAGGCGGTACATGTCAAAGTGACATCCACATGGATGGCAGGACCCAAGGTTTCCCAGCAGAACATTGCCCAAAGGATCACGCTGCCTCCGCCAGCTTGCCTTCTTCCCATAGAGCATCCTGGTGCCACTTCTTGAGCAATTTGAGCTACTATAGCTTGTCTGTTTGATCGGACCACACGGCCAGCCTTCGCTCCCCACATGCATCAATGATTGCCGAATCGCTGGCATGCATCGACAGATCACCACTTTTCCTTCCTTGGACCACTTTTGATAGATACTGTCCACTGCAGATCGGGAACACCCCACAAGAGCTGCAGTTTTGGAGATGCACTGACCAGTCGTCTAGCCATCACAATTTGACAAACCATTTTTCCTGCTTCTAACACAACACTAAATGTTTCAACTAAATATCCAAATAAATCTAATTATTAAACTAAATTAACCATATAAACTAAATTACTGATCTAATTACTGATCTAAAGCCCACATTGTCACTGTATGATAATTGAAATGGACTGATGACATCACTGTTTTCTCCAGAACGGCTATATGGCTGAATAAAATTCTGTTGCATTATTTTCTTGTTTAACACTGTGAAGCTGCTTTGAAACAATCTGCATTGTTAAAAGCGCTATATAAATAAAGTTGAATTGACTTGACATCAACTTTGAGGGCCAAATATATCCCACCCACTAACAGGTGCCGTGATGAAGAGATAATCAGTCACCTGTCAGTGCAGTGGTTATAATGTTATGCCTGATGCACTGTCCTGTTTAGGTTGAAACTGCATCAGGGCGGACGTGGTTCCTTCAGAACCAACGTGTATTCAATGAGGTCCTTGAGAGCTTATCTGTTCAACTGGAGAATGAGAGAGAGAATACTGTTAACTCTGCAGCACTCGTTCTTGCACGACTGTCCCTGTGTGAAGAAACCTGTGAAAAGGTTTTATCCCATTCTTCTGCCTGTGAGACCTTCAGACGTTTGGTACAATGCTTATCATGTAGCCACAAAGGTCAGTGTCGTACTTAGTGTAGAAAAAAAGGAATTTGTTAACATAGAACAGCAACAACAGCACCATTAATGGTAATTGTAATAACACGATATTTATATTTTCTGATGAAAATGTATTCCTTAGTTCCCACAAATGTTTGTAGGTGGTTGCCAGGCCCAGGGCATTCCTATGCGGTAGCTAAGATTGTGTTGCTAGGTGTTTGCTGCAAGTTTTAGGTGGTTACTTACAGGGTCTATTTTATTCTTTCTAGATATGGTTCAAGTCCCTCACTCTTTGTAAGTCTACTATCTAAGATTATTTTCTCCTGTTTTAAAAAAAACTTTTATTTTTTATTTTAACCAGTTCTTATCCAAAGGAACAACAATAAAAAAGGATACTGTAAGGGCTCATTATGGTGTAATTACATATTCATAAATCAAAAACGTTGCCATTAATAGTATCAATTATACCAAATCAATTATGAGATTAATTATAATTATTTATTTTAATCTATTTACAGCCATACATTTCTAAGATAAAACTAGGGATGGCTGACGCGAAACTGACGTTTCGGCGCTTTGCCGAGATCCCGAAGCGCAGAAGTTTCAAAACACTGCTCCGAAATTGTGATTCGAAACACCCATGTCACGTGACTATGGCTAAATGAAGCTTCGAAGTGTTTCATCAGGTGGCGCCTGCCGAAACTGCATTGATTGAAGGGGGCGGGAACAAACCACACAGTCACACATCTGTATAAACCTAATTCCCCACAAAGTTTAAAAGTGAAGTAAATCCATCTTCACCTCGTGGGTTTTTGTGAGAGGAGAGAGATTTTGTGATAGCAGTGATTTTGTGATATGAGTGAGATTTATAGTGCGCTTTGGTTAGATAGGCTAGATTTGGGCTAGATTTAAATTAGATATATTGTCTGATAGGTATAGACAGTGACAGATAGGATAGATATAGTGACACATTCATATGTTAGATAGTGACAGATAGCACAGCATAAGTGAGAGAAATAGAATTATATAGATTCATAGGTGATATATAGATAGATATATTAATAGAATAGATAAAAATGGAGGCTCCACATAAGAGATGCCGTAAAAAAAATGTATTGCTGAAAAAATAATCATTTACAAACAGCATGGCAATAACAGAACATTTTTGTATTACAAAATACAGATCAGGTGCTTGAAAGTACAGTAGAAAAATATGTCAGGCAAATCATAATAAAAGAAACAAAAAACATTAAAGGCGCTAGGGTTTTGTTTGAAGATCATATTCTTCTATAATGGAAAAAAGACTGATTGCATTTTCATAACTTTGAGGGCTTTTGTATAAGAGTTAAACTCATTATGAAATTAATAAAATCTTGGTTTCACCTTTAAGAACTTGCATTTGTGTAGGCTATATAAAATTTTCCCAGCATGAGGATGTTGTTAATCAGGAAGTTATCTTTGTTATTGTCCATTACAAGAGATGCCGTACATCTGTGGTGTGGGTTCATTTCCATTGGGAAACACCAAATAAAGTGAGATGTGTGTATTGTGATAGGCAGCTACCCAGCCAGCACAGTCATGTGGGGCCCATATGGGCGTCACCTGGGCTGTCTAACTGGGGCCCAGCCAGTTTTGTCCTCAGTTTCCATGTAGGCCCCACATGGGCTAGCCCAGATGAACTGAACACTGCTCAGTGTGCACACTACAGGCTGTTAAATGTAACTGAATCAGTGTTGGAGTTAATGAGATAGTTAAGTGATTAATAGAGTAAAGACTGAATATTACTGAAGACTCCTGATGATAACAAGCAGAATCACTGAAGGACAGAGAAACACAACTTCACAAACTCACAGACAGTGTGTGTTTGTCTAGAAATCATGAAAATAAAAGAAACTTAGCTCATACCTTTAGACACTTTAGACAACTTAGCATCTGTAATTCACACATCTTTGGATCGTGAGAGAATCGTGGGATTCAATCCAGGATCTTCTTGCTGTGAGGAGACAGTGTTTCCCACTGAGACACTGGTGCTGCCCTTAATCACGACATAAGACACGCTTTGACTATTTCTGTCAGACGTCTACAGAAGCTCTTACTGAGAATTAACAGAGCTTTAGATGTTGATGTTTATGTTTCATTTGAAGTCACCATTGTGGTGGGAAGTGTTTGCTTTAGTTGGGCTCTTGGTCCCTGTACTTGAGTTAGCTTTTCTTTGGATGTTAAAACTGTGTGTGTGAAACACAATAGTTATGGCTGAAAAAGCAAAGATAAAGTGACTTCAGGTGTTGTCAGCGCCTTGTTGATGACTAAATCATCAGAAGTCTGGAATCTGATGTTGTGCTTTTGAGTTTTAGGTTCTTGTTCGGCAAATGATAATTTGTGTATATACTATAACCTTGAATCTGCTGTATTAACACCAATAGCAATACACAAATCACTCATCCTGAAAGATGAAAAAACAGCATGTACACATTATTTTGAGAAAATATTTCACATAGTCACACGCAGATATCAAGATTTTGCATATGATTCACAACAACGGTGACAATCAAGCATGAGTTTTGTACTTTGAAGCTACCCATCATGCATTGCAGCATGAAGTTTTTTTTGTTATGATTGTCACCGTTGTTGTGAATCATATGCAAAAACTTGATGTCTGCGTGTGACTATGTGAAATATTTTCTCAAAACAATGTGCACATGCTGTTTTATCATCTTTCAGGATAAGTGATTATTTTATTGCTATTAGTCCCGATACAGTGGATTCACAAGGTTATAGTATATAAACAAATTATTTTTTGCCAGACAAGAACATAAAACTCAAAAGCACAACATCAGATTCTAGACTTCTGATGATTTAGTCATCAACAAGGAGCTGACAACACCTGAAGTCACTTTATTTTTGCTTTCTCAGCCATAACTATTGGTTTCACACACACAGTTATAGCTGCCAAAGAAAAGCTAACACAAATACGGGGACCAAGAGCCCAACCAAAGCAAACGCTTCCCACCACAATGGTGACTTCAAATGAAACATAAACATCAACATCTAAACCTCTGTTAATTCTCAGTATGAGCTTCTGTAGACGTCTGACAGAAATAGTCAAAGTGTGTCTTATGTCTGTGATTAAGAGCAGCTCCAGTGTCTCAGTGGGAAACACTGTCTCCTCACAGCAAGAAGATCCTGGATTGAATCCCACGATTCTCTCACGATCCAAAGATGTGTGAATTACAGATGCTAAGTTGTCTAAAGTGTCTAAAGGTTTGAGCTAAGTTTCTTTTATTTTCATGATTTCTGGACAAACACACACTGTCTGTGAGTTGCTTTGCAATTACAAATGGAAAATATGTCCACAATTTGAACTAGTTTTTAACCTTGAGGTTCATGAACGTCTATATCGGACGTGCAGAACACGTCAAAAACAGACGTCATAAAAACTTTCATTCTGGCTCCTCAGTGGACGTCTTTTCAACAAACATCTTTGCTCAGTGGGAATTATCCATAAAAACTAAGATGACAGAAAGTCAATCTAATAGGTAAAAAGGGAAGCTGATAATGCTTTTGTTAAGTTGTGTCTGAAGTTTGTTGTGTTTCTCTGTCCTTCAGTGATTCTGCTTGTTATCATCAGGAGTCTTCAGTAATATTCAGATTACTCTATTAATCACTTAATTATCTCATTAACTCCAACACTGATTCAGTTACATTTAACAGCCTGTAGTGTGCACACTGAGCAGTGTTCAGTTCATCTGGGCTAGCCCATGTGGGGCCTACATGGAAACTGAGGACAAAACTGGCTGGGCCCCAGTTAGACAGCCCAGGTGACGCCCATATGGGCCCCACATGACTGTGCTGGCTGGGTAGCCTTCATGCACCATTTGAGGAGCACTCATCCTGGCATTTTGGAGGGTGCAGAGGACAACAAGTGTCCCATGTGAGAGGATTTTTCAAAGGCTGGAGAAATTATATGTAAAAAAAGAAGTCAGCTAACTCCTTCAACAGCAGAGCAAATTATATTTTTGAATAAAAATGTTATGCAACAAATATGACACATTCTGGCTTAATTTATTTTATTAATGTTCATTTTTCACGACCACCAGACAGATGTTAAAAACTGTTTTTTGTTTTTGTTTTTTACATGGATCATTGTCAAGGTATTTCAGATCAATACATGCAAGTGACCACTAGATGTCGCTGTAGAGACGGGTGTCGGATTGATTCGAAGCTTCGAAACAATATGGCACATTTGCTTCAACTGTTTCAGTGCTTCACGAAGCCTCGGTCTGCCCATCACTAACTACTGTCCTGTACACCTTTCCTTTCATTCTTGCTGGTACTCTTTTATCACACAACAGACCTGACACTTTTCTCCACCCATTCCAACCTGCCTGCACACGCTTCTTCACCTCTTTTCCACACTCCCCATTGCTCTGGACTGTTGACCCTAAGTACTTAAAATCCTGCACCTTCTTTACCTCTTCTCCCTGTAACCTCACTGTTGCACTTGGTTCCCTCTCATTCACACACATATATTCTGTCTTGCTGCGACTAACCTTCATTCCTCTTTTCTCCAGAGCAAACCTCCACCTCTCTAGACTTTCCTCCACCTGCTCCCTGCTCTCACTACAGATCACAATGTCATCCGCAAACATCATAGTCCATGGAGATTCCTGTGTGACCTCATCTGTCAGCCTGTCCATCACCAGTCAGCCTGTCCATCACCACCGCAAACAAGAAGGGGCTCAGAGCCGATCCTTGATGCAGTCCCACCTTCACCGTGAAGTCCTCTGTCTCACCTAAGGCACACCTTACCCCTGTCCTACTGCTCTCATACATATCCTGCACAAACATACAACATACTTCTCTGCCATTCCAGACCTCCTCATACAATACCACAGCTCCTCTCTTGGCACCCTGTCATATGCTTTCTCTAAATCTACAAAGACACAATGCAGCTCTTTCTGACCCTCTCTGTACTTCTCCATAAACATTCTCAAAGCAAATAATGGATCTGTGGTGCTCTTTCTTGGCATGAAACCATACTGCTGCTCACAAATGTTCACTTCTCCCCTTAGCCTTGCTTCCACTACTCTTTCCCACAACTTCATTGTATGGCTCATCAGCTTAATACCTCTGTAACTTCCAAAACTCTGCACATCTCCCTTGTTCTTAAAAATCGGCTCCAAAACACTTCTCCTCCATTCCTCAGGCATCCTCTCAAAGACCTTGTTGCACAACCTAGTTAAAAACTCTACTGCCATCTCACCTAGACACTTCCATACCTCCACTGGTATGTCATCAGGACCAACTGCCTTTCCTCTCTTCATCCTCTTCAAAGCTCTCCTAACTTCACCCTTGCTAATCCTTTCTATTTCCTGCTCATCAATATTTGCCTCTACAACTCTTCTCTCCCTGTCATTTTCCTCATTCATCAGTTCCTCAAAGTACTCCTTCCATCTTTCCCTCACCCTCCTGTCACCTGTCAACACATTTCCATCCCTATCTTTAATCACTCTAACCTGCTGCACATCCTTTCCATATCTATCCCTCTGCCTCCCCAACCGATACACATCCCTCTCACCTTCCTTACTATCTAACCTTGCATACATGTCATCATAAGCTTTCTGTTTGGCCTTTGCCACCTCTATCTTAACCTCACACTGCATCGCCCTATATTCCTGTCTACTATCCTCCGTCCTCTTACTGTCCCACTACTTCCTAGCTCACCTCTTCCTCTGGATACTCTCCTGGACTTCCTCATTCCACCACCAAGTCTCCTTGTCTTCTTTCCTCCTTCCAGATGACACACCTAGCACCTTCCTACCTGTCTCCCTGATCACTTTGGCTGTAGCAGTCCAGTCATCTGGAAGCACCTCCTGACCACCTAAAGCTTGTCTCAACTCCTCCCTGAAAATTACACAGCACTCTTCCTTTTCCAGCTTCCACCACTTTGTCTTCTGCTCTGCCTTTGCTCTTTTCATCTTACACACCACCATCCTATGCTGTCTAGCTACACTCTCACCTACCACTACTTTACAATCGCTAATCTCCATCAGATTACAGCGTCTACAAAATATATAAATCACCTGTGTGCTCCTGCCACCACTCTTATATGTCACCCTGTGTTCCTGCCTCTTCTGAAAGTACGTGTTCACCACAGTCATCTCCATACTTTTAGCAAAGTCTACCAACCTCTGTCCTTCTGGGTTCCTTTCCTGAAGACCAAACCTGCCTATAACTTCCTTGTCCCCACTATTTCCTTCACCAACATGTCCATTGAAATCTGCCCCTATTACCACTCTCTCACATCTGGGAACAGTCTGCATCACTTCCTCCAACTCACTCCAGTATATGTCTTTCTCCTCTTGCTTACAACCTACTTGTGGAGCATAGGCACTAACAACATTCAACATCACACCTTCAATTTCCAGCTTCAGACTCATCAACCTATCTGACACTCTCTTTATCTCCAGAACATTCTTCACAAACTCCTCCTTCAGGATCACTCCTACTCCATTTTTCTGCCTATCAACACCATTATAAAACCCTGCTCCAATGCTTCTAGCCTTGCTCCCTTTCCACCTGGTCTCCTGGACACACAGAATGTCGACTTTCCTCCTCTGAATCATATCTACCAGCTCTCTGCCTTTACCTGTCATCGTACCAACATACAAAGTCCCTATTTTAAGTCCTAAACTCCTGCCTTTCCTCCTCTCTCTCTGCCTATGGACACGCCTTCCTCCTCTCCTTCTTCGACCAACAGTAACCCAATTTTCACCAGTGCCTTGTAGGTCAACGGCACCGATGGCGGTCGTTGTTAACCCGGGCCCCGACCGATCTGGTATGGAAGTCATATTCGTGATTCGCATAATGGATTTGGCAAAAGTTTTACGTCGGATGCCCTTCCTGACACAACCCTCTCTATTTATCCGGGCTTGGGACCGGCACAAAAGTACACTGGCGTGTGACGTCCTGTGGCTAGATTCATGACTGAATCATGCTCTAATGAGAATAATGCTCTGGTTATAGAGGTTTTGTGTTATTTTTTTCATAATAGAACCTATGTGATCCTGCAGCACAAGATCCAGGATGGTTGTGGTAATCAAACAACATGCAGAATTTAAATGAATAAAATTAGTGCTCAAAAGGTTATAATCTATAACAGTACTTGGACACACACATCAAGACATCAAGAATCAGAGTATGAATCTCAACAATGGTGACAATCAAAAAAAATATTCAGGTAAAGATCAACTTTGAACGTAAAACACAGCAAAAATAAAAGCAATTAGTAAGAATCAAAGAAAATTAGTCACAATTCAGATGCATAATTTATTCATGCCGCAATGCAAGCTGGGACCCATGAGGAAGTTTTGATCGGTGGTACCCAGCATGCACTGCAGCAATGAAGCTTTTCATTGATTGTCACCATTGTTGAGATTCAAACGCAGATTCTTGACGTCTGTGTGTGTGTCTCACTAATGCTACAGATCAAAACCTTTTGAGCACTACATGATTTTAAAATCTTGCATATTGTGTAATTAACACAACAGTGCTGGATCGCGTATACTGTTGAATCATGTAGCCACCATTATGAATAATACAAAACTTAACAACACAACACTGTTATAACCAAAGCATACGATTCTAAGTGAGATCAGTGATTTAAGCCACTACATGATGATTATACCAACATCATTGTATAGCCAACATCACCCTAATCACATTTTCTCTTGGCATTCCTTACCTCAACAAATGTGCTTTCTAAACACACAGTTAAAGCAGCCAGTTAAAAAACTAATGTTAAAAATGTAGGGGTCAAGAGCCCAACTAAAGCAAACACTCATCTCCATCATGGTGAACTATTATTTTCATTAAAACAGAAATGACAGAAATAAAGTCAGTCTGGTAAGTAATGTGTGAAGCTGGTAGTGCTGTTTGTGGAGTTGTTTAATCCTCCTCTGCTGAGATCTTCAGAGATTGAATGTCTTCTTTTATCTTCTGTTATTTCATCTAAAGCTGTGGCTTAAGTCAGTTGTAGTTCTTGTGTTTCTCTTTCATTCTGTGATTCTGCTCATTATCACCAGGTGTTCATCACTAATGCTCAATCATCACTTAATTAATCACTTAATTTCTTGATTGCAATGAGTGTCTTATTTTAGTGAACTCAATTGAAATAAGTTCAAAGTACTCATAACTATTGTTTTCTAAAATTAAAAGAACTAAGGTAGTCAGTGTTCTCAAAGTTAATGAGTTAGCTTAACTTACTAGATTTTACTTTGTGTGTGCTATTGTAAGCTAGCAGTAACTGCAAGCACTCTGAGTTAATTTAAAGTTTGTAATTTCAGCTGTTTTATTCAATATAGGGAAGGTTCAGCTATATCAAGTATTTGAATGCAGTGTAAAGTTCAATTGTATATTAAGAAATATCATTTTTTAGTGGACTTGATTAAAATAAGGGCAGAGTACTCATAACTATTGTTTTTTATAAACCTAAATGGTTTGAGGTAATCGGTGTCCTCAAATGAAATGAGTTAGCTGAACTTGTTGGGTTTTACAGTGCAACCATCCTGGATCTTGTGCTGTAGAATCACATAGCTGCTATTATGAATACTACAAAAATATAATAACACAAAACCTCTATAACCAGAGCATTAGACTCTGATTGAGGTCAGTGATTCAGTCACTACATGACGATAATATCATCAGCAAAAAACAACCAACAGCAATTGATCACATTTTCTCTTGGCTTTTCTTACCATAACAAATGTGCTTTGTAAACACAGTTAAAGAAGCCAGAGCAAGACATGTTATGTCAAGGGTCAATATCCCAACAAAAGCAAACACTGAACACCATCATGGTGAATTCAAACACAACTATTATTTTCAATATAACAGAAATTACAGAAATAAAGTTAGTCTGTAATGCTGTTTGCTGTTTGTGGAGTTGTTTAATCCTCCTCTGCTGAGATCTTCAGAGATTTAATTTCTTTTATCCTTCAGTTGATTTAATCTAAAGCAGTGGCTGAAGTCAGTTGAAGTTCTTGTTTCTCTTTCCTTCAGTGATTCTGCTCATTACCATCATCAGGTTTCACCACCAATACGCAATTATCACTTATTTAATCACTTAACAATACAATTATTATCCAATTATCATGCAGGGAACTAGAAATGTTCTAGAACTCATTCAGTTTGAGTTCTGTTTCAGTCATTGTGTCCACAAAACATTCTGTAATATTTGAGTGTAGTGAACTCAATTTTATTTAGTACATAAAACTGTTAGATTTTACAGTGTGTGGTAATTGAATAATATGCAGGATTTAAATAAAATTAATGCACAAAACGTTTTAATCTACAACAATACTCGGACACACACAGACATCAAGAATCAGAGTATGAATCTCAACAATGGTGACAATAAAAAAAAACTCAGATAAACAGATCAACTTTGAACATAAAACAAGCTATAAAAACATCACAAACACGTCAAAAGTAAAAGCAAATAGTAAGAATCAAAGAAAATTTGTCACAATTCAGATGCATAATTTATTCATGCTGCAATGCATGCTGGGACCCATGAGGGAGTTTTGATCGGTGGTACCCAGCATGCACTGCAGCATGAAGCTTTTCATTGATTGTCACCACTGTTGAGATTCATACGCAGATGCTTGATGTCTGTGTGTGTCTAAGTAATAACATACATTTAAACCTATTGAGCACTACATAAGTTTATAAACATGCATATTATTCAATTATCACAACTGTGCTGGATCTCGTGCTGTTGAATCATTTAGCCACTATTATGAATAATACAAAAATTAACAACACAATACCGCAATAAGCAGAGCATAGGACTCTGACTGAGATCAGTGACTTAACCAACACCAGTATAGCCAACATCACCTAATCACATTGGCCCTCATTTATCAATCTTGCGTAGAAACGGGCATATATTTTGGCGTAAGATTATGCTTACACTCCTCTCACCGCCTGATTTATGAAGCTGTGCGCACCTCTGAAATCCAGGCGTACGCAAAACCTGCCCTTGATAAATGCTGCGGCTGAAAACGATCATCATTAGAATAACACGCCCCTATATATTCAAGTCTCTGCCTCCCCCACGCCCTCATTTTACGCCATGGACACACGGAAGACGGCAAAGAAGCGAAACTTCTCTGACGAGGAGATCGAGACTATCACCAGGGAAGTGGAAAAAAAACTACATTGTTTTATTTGGGAGTTTAAAGAGTGGGATTAAAGGCGCCCACAAAAAGGTGTACAGTGGAAATCCAGTTTAAATAGCTGTTTGGATGAGAAATTACCTATCACAATTCATTTTACAGCAGGTGTTTTGAAATAATTAGCATTTAATTTCGTATCACGTCACATATTGGGGTGTACAATAGTGATGATGATGTGATGTGGAGTACCATTCATTCACAGTAATAATTGCATGACAATTTGTAAGATTCTTATTATTATGATATTGTATTATTAATGACGCTTATTGTTATTTAGAAGAAGAATGTCGTTATTATTATTATTATTTATTTTATTATTATTTAAAAGAAGAAGAATGTCATTTTATTATTTTGTCAGTCTGAATTATTTTCAGTCCCAGTCTGTGCGCAGCTGTCGGGCCTAACCAATGTCAGGTAAAGCACACAGGCTCGCAACTGGAGGAATACATATGCCTACAAATCAAATACTTTGGTTAAGTCACACAAATTAAACATTGAAGTCCATGTTGCACAAAAATAAACACTGAAGTTTTATACTATATCCCTATTCGCACGGGATTAGCATTATCTGGGGACCTCTGGTGAGTTGTAATAATTGCAGAGAATGTCTGTGATCTTAATCCCGTGCGAATCGGCCATGTCTGTAATATGTAAAGTAAAAATTCCCCCGCAAATTACCTACCATATTTCGCCGAACACAGAGGTCCTGTGATAATATTAGTCCCGTGCGAATCGGCATCTCTGTGATTTGGCCGGGATTAGGCGGATCCTATATCATTTTTGCAAGGTTTTTGTGTCCTGTGCGCATTTCTATCTTTATCTTTCACGAAGAATGGAGCTAGGCTGCATATAATGCGCACTGTTATGAATTCATGAGCGGCCGCGCGGATACTTTCACTTTAGAATGAGCACCAATTTGGGAGTAAATTGCTTGAATGGTGTGTTTAATATTATTCTTAATGAAAAACACAAAAACAGAACAGTACAATGACAACTCGCTTAAATGGGCACTTTTACATTTAACTTTGAAACTGAATCTTCCGTCGTATAGGCCTATTGTTATTATATTGCTCAGTTACGTTTTTAATTGCGTCTGTTCTCTAACTGAACAAAATTATTTTTATTACTATAAAACAATCAAAATGATATCGATACGACTTTTTAATTATTATACAGCTATATCTATAACGAAAAAACATTTTCTTTCTTCATATTTTCTTTCAAAAGTCTTTACATCATATCCGGGAGATAAGTCAGTAAATTCGAGTAAAATCACAGCTTATCCCGTGCGAATGCGCAACGCAAAATTCAGATGTGGGGCAGTAAATTCTAAATCACACGAGGTCCCCAGATAATAGCCTACTTATCCCGTGCGAATAGGGCTTTGTTGTTGTTGTTTTTTCTTTCACAGTGGGTCATAATATAGCATATCTTTGTCAGTGCGTTTTGTGGTGTAGGAATTGTTTTTCTGCGCATTTTCATCTCAAAACGTGCGTACACCACCTCCTGAGCTGGCGTAGGATTTGAGCGTGCCGTACAGCAACGTCCATATTGATAAATCTCAAAGTCACCGTGGTTTTGGGTGTACGGCAGGTGTACACTGGAAATTTGGTGTACGCACTTTTGATAAATGAGAGCCATTTTCTCTTAGCATTCCTTACCATAACAAATTTGCTTTCTAAACACGCAGTTAAAGCAGCCAGAGATAAAAACTAATATTAAAGAGTCAAGGCCAAGGGTCAAGAGCTCAACTAAAGCAAACACTCATCACCACCATGGTGACTTCAATTAAACTATTATTTTCATTTAAACAGAAATGACAGAAATAAAGTCAGTCTGGTTAGTAATGTGTGAAGCTGGTTGTGCTGTTTGTGGAGTTGTTTAATCCTCCTCTGCTGAGATCTTCAGAGATGTAATGTCTTCTTGTATCTTCTGTTATTTAATCTAAAGCTTTGGCTTAAGTCAGTTGTAGTTCTTGTGTTTCTCTTTCCTTCCGTGATTCTGCTCATTATCATCAGGTGTTCATAATTAATGCTCAATCATCACTTAATTACTCAACTGAAACATATATTACGAATCATTTAAAAAAAATGTCTATTAGTGACCTCAACTGAAACGAGCTTAGAGTACTCATAACTGCTGGTTTTTAAACTCAAATTATTTGAGGTAATACGTTTCCTCAAATGTAATGAGTTTGCTTAACTCATTGGCTTAACTCATTTGTGTGTGCTATTGTAAGCTAGCAGTAGCTAGCAAGCTCTCTGAGTTCATTTAAAGTTTGTAATTTCTGTTGTTTTACTCATTATAGTGAAGTTTTAGCTGTAAAAAGTATTTGAATGCAGTGTAAAGTTTAACTGGATATTAAGAAATATCCTTGGTTTAGTGGACTCAATTAAAATAAGTTCAGAGTACTCATAACTACTGTTTTTTTACTTCAATTAAGTTTGTTAAACTCAATTGAATTGAGGTAATCAGTTTCCTCAAATTAAATGAGTTAGCTTAACTTGTTGGGTTTTACAGTGTGTAGTTTGTTTATATAGATTTCTTTAATTGCAACTTGTGTAGCACCTGGGCCCGGTTTTTCAAAAGTAATCCACTAGGATTTTGGATAACGGATTGGATCTTGAAAATGTGTTTTTCAAAAGAAAAAACGGATTACATAATCAGATTAGATCACGTAATACAATCTTGGTTTTGATCCATATCAAACCTTTAGTTTGGGTTTTTCAGAACTTTTTTGTAGGATTTGGATCACTTTGATCCAAAAAATCTGGATTAAACTGATCCCATCAGAAGGGTGGATTCAGCATGGATTTCATGCCCAAAATGTAATGAAAACTTTAAAAATGTATCAAATAATACTATATTTGGATCATGCAGTATCTTACAATATATCCTATTTATTCATAAGGTTTTAATTTTATTTGTTCATCTGTCAGGCTACAGTGATTAGGTAGGCTTTAACGTTTTCAGCCTTTCAGTATAGGCCTACAGCAAAGTAGAAAGAGTTTGGCCTCATAAAATAATCCCCCAAACAGCTGTCAAAATTGAGCAAAAACAAAAAAAAATATTCTGTCACTAATTGATATATATATTCATCACAATCGAAAATATTTTTGTTTTTAGAATATTTATTAGTGATGCATGCAATGATTACAGAATAACCAATAAAATGCAAAGAATGGCAATCACTGATTTTTGAAATCCAAAACAAACCCAAATCAGAAATAGTGTCTAACTATTGAGTCCCTTGTTGCACGTCCTGTTTGCTGTACAGGAGGTTGGTTAGGGTCTCCAAGGGGCTCAGGTGCATCATTGTCAGCACAGAGAGCGACATTGCGTTTAGTAGCGATGTTGTGCAGGACAATACAGGCAAGGGTTATGTTGCATGCTTTCTGTGGTTCCGCTCTCAGGTAGTTAAGGCATGCAAAGCGCCTCTTAAGAACTCCATTTAAACGCTCAATTGCACATCTTGCTCTGCAATGAGCAGTGTTGAAGCGTGCCTGCGCCGGTGTATTTGCTGTTAGAAAAGGAGTCATCAGCCATGGTAGGAGTGGGTAGGCACTGTCTCCTAATATTATGCCATCCGGTCGGTTGGTTTGGAGGTCTCTATATAGAGCGCTCTCCCTCAGGATGCGTGCATCATGGACAGACCCAGGCCACTTGACAACGCAGTTGGTGATGATGAGGTCAGCATCACACACAAGTTGGACATTGATGTTGTGCCTCCCCTTTCTGTTTATAAACTCCCATTCATTCTCACGAGGTGCTTGTATATGCACATGTGTGCAGTCGATTGCTCCAATAGTATTGGGTATATTCCCCAAAAGAAAAAAGCTGCGCTTGGCCTGGGCAATTTGGTTGTCCTTTGGAAAATAAACAAATTCATTGACCAGGCTGGCCAGTGCGATTGACACATCTCTCACCACATCACACACAGCTGATTTCACCACTCCCATATAGTCACCAACAACTTGATAGAAAGTCCCACTTGCATAAAATCGGAGAGCAATGAGGATCTGGTCTTCCACAGACAGACCGTGACTCCTTTGGGTTCTGTGTTGAAGTTTTGGCCTGAGAAGGTTCCCAAGGTACTCTATATCAGCCTTCCCAAAGCGAAACCGGACATACAGCTCCTCAGTGGTGTATTGCTCCAGTGGCTTGGTATGTTCAACATACACCCTTTGACGGTATCCTCTCCTGGCAAAGTGGTGGTGGCGGTGGACAACACCTGCCATTTCACTGTCTCTCTGTGAATCCTCTGAGAAAGGCTGATTTATATGGCTGTGTAGTTGGTCTTTTCAAACACACCTATTACAACTGATTAGTTTTGGCTTGTGTTCAATTGAGGCAATTGGACCCAAGGCCTATAATGAATGAACAATGTTCACTATAGTAAAGCAACGGAACCATGGACTCAAGAAGCTGTAACTTCACTGCTGCTGAAACCAATACACTACTAGAGGGTGTTGTTCGGTGCCATTATGGAACAATAGTGGGAAGTTTTAATTCTGCTAAGGATACCAACAAAAAGAAAAATGATGTTTGGATTTTAATCACAGAAAATGTGAATGCCATAGGGTCTGGCCAGAGGAGGACCACAGACCAAATCAAATTGCGGTGGAAGAATCTTAAGGCCAGGGCAACAAAGGACCATGCTGAAGCCAAAAACCCACAAACAGGCAACAAGCCATTTAAGAGGGGAGATTACACAGATGTGGTCCTCGACATCATTGGAGGTGAGAAGTCGTAAGCTCTCCATGGTATTCAAGGTGTTGTAGGGGATGGCAAGCCTTGGATTGAGGAGGAGGAGGAGAATCGGAGGAGAAACCAGTCCCTCCTGAGGCTGATCCAGAGAGCGTATTTATATTGAATATCAGCTCTGTTTCTGAGGAAGAAGCTGGATCCTCATTGGTTGAGCCAGTGGTAGTTGCCACAGGATCTCAGAGGAAAGGCTTGAAGCGCCCTTCATCAAACAAAGATGATGATTACAAGGCACTTCTGCAAAAAGAGACTGAAAGGGCAGAAACACAGCTTCGTCTGGCAGAGGAACAACTGACTCTGACCAAACTGCAGCAAACCAAGGCCAGACTTGAGATCCGCCTCCTAAAGGCTACGCTCAGACAAGCTGGTCTCTCCACATCAGATGAGGAAGTCTGAAATTATTGTGGAGTATTTGACATTAAGTCTTTTTTTTTTATTCAATACATCTATACTTGATACTTGTTATAAATATCCTCAATGTACAGTGTTTGTGTTGTAGGTCTCAGATGAGCGGACTACTGGAAGAGGATGGGGTGGGGTTTTTCTTGTTTTTATTTTTATTTTTTAAATGTGTGTGTTTTCATTTCAAATAAAAATAAACTTATATTGACCCCACACTGGCTATTCTACTTGTTGCTCTTTACATATCTATAGTTCTACATTGTGATTTCCTATCCTGTTTGAGCACTGGTTATCCAGCACTGGTTATCCAGATTTGGTGATCCTGAAAAGTTCCTATCCGGATCAGATTGATCCAATCCGATGTTGCTTTAAAAAAACTGGCTCCAAAAG
This sequence comes from Gobio gobio, assembly GCF_949357685.1. NCBI lineage: Eukaryota > Metazoa > Chordata > Actinopteri > Cypriniformes > Gobionidae > Gobio > Gobio gobio. The sequence continues at coordinate 17,907,308 of NC_137100.1, forward strand.
TGAGCTGGATTACGTGATTACGGATCGCAAAAAAAAAGGATTACTAAATCCGAATAAATTTTATCCGGACTAAACCTTTTGAAAAACCGGGCCCTGCAGTTCTACAGATCCTTCTGAATGATCCCACATTTAAAAACAAGCAGCTTAAGTTTATTTTTAACTAGGCTTCTGAAAATTTGAGGATGCTTTTAACAATTTGAGTGGCATATTTTAGTGCAGGTTGTTTTGTGATTCTGTCAATCATTTTGCGTTATATTGCCTTACACACTTTAGGGCCAATACCAGACATTGCAAAGAGGCTGCTATTTAAGGATAGGGCATCACAAACTATATTATAACTAAATTGTTTTTGACACAAAACACCTTAAATAACAAGTGTAGCTCTGGGGGAAGAATATTTAAAAAATGGTATGAGTTTAGGTTAACTTTATAGATTCTATTTGGATTCACTGCTTAGATTACGGTGCACTATGCAGGATTTAAAAAAAAAATCCTGCATTTAATAACATTACATCCACCTATTTTAACCTCCATTATTTTTTTCTTTGGTTTTCCATAGTCTCTTCGACAGAGATGTAATGCTGTACCACGGCCTGTTGTGTCAGGTGGACTTACCTGTTTCTCCCAACCAATCTATGGAGCACCTTTCCCTATAGCTCAACTTGTCCACACCTGATGGTGACATTAGTCCTTTCAGTGAACCTGATGTTATTACTCCTGAGCAACTGGACATTAAACTCAAACCTCCACGAGAGCTCTGTGTGATTAGCTCCACAGCTACACATGTACACCTTTGCTGGATAGAGCCAGAGGGAAGAGTCAAACCCAAATCATACCAGATCTACTGTAATGACACACTGGTGAAGACCACCACTCTACTGGGGTGGGTCAGACTAGTCTTTCATTATAACGTTAAAGGTGAAGTGTGTTGTGACAACCCTGAGTCTTCCTATTGGGCAGAATGGGAGAGCTTCCGATTGGGTCTCCTGCTAATTGACAATTAACTTGAGTGTGTGTATATAAGTGTGTGTGTGTATCATTAGAGGTTACGCTCTCTGTGGGATAGACATTCCCAGAGGCGTCTCCATGCTGGATGTAAGCACTTTCTGATTATTTTCTCATTTGTTTGTATTTCTTAAGTCATGTAGCATATATGTATATTTTGTATAAGTTCATTCATTCATTGTTTACCCCTAGACTTTTGTTTGTTGTTGTTCTCTGTTTGTAGTCTCTATGCACAGTTTAATAAAACACTTTTCTTTGATTAGACCTTGTTGTCCGATTCCCCCTTTTATGTTGCGACTCGAAACGAGCGGGTCGTAACATAAAATCGGGGGCTCGTCCGGGATGCTACATGCTTAAGTAAATGCATTATGTTTCAGTGTGTCATCTATGTAAATGAGCAGACTTCAGGTAGTTAGAGTGTTCTCAGTTGGGTTTTATAATCCTTCCATCGAGGCACTATTTGTTGTTTTCGTTTGTCATTCTGCCTTTCTTATTTTTGAAGGTTATTCTGGGTGGAGGTTTTAAATCTCTGTCGGGGGTACGCTTCAGGCTTTTGGTTTCATTACCAATTGTCCGTGAGTTCAGCGTTTAAAGCTACCTCGAGTCCGGTACACCTTTGAAGATCAGGTAGGTTAGTTAGTTTTGGGTTTATAGTTAGCTGGAGTCTCTCATTTTCATATAAGATGGCACTGTTGTTGTCTTTTTCTGTATCTGTTTGTGATGCCAACGGATGTTATAGATAATGTGGGAAACGACTTGTGGTAAGTCTTTATTTATCTTATAACTACGGTGGTTTAGACTTGGAGCGCGTTTATATATGACGATTCCTGACGAAGTGGCTGATGGGATTTGTATTTCTCACGCTCTAGTGTTAGCTGAATCTCACGTGTTAGCTTAGCGGCGTCTCGCGGGTGTTTGTATTGTTGTTGTTTGCTCTCCTGCTTCTTTTTGCAGAAATGGTGTCGGTAGTCGAGGATTTCTTTGCATTTCCTTCGGAAATACTGTTGGAGCGATGTACGAAGGAAGAGCTGTTGCAGATTGCCGAACGTTTTGATGTGGAGGTAACAACTAATGATAAGAAACTTAAAGAGATGCTGATGAAAGTTGTGAAAACTGCGTTGTTTGAGCGGGGTGTTTTGGAGGTAAGAGCTCACGTTATTGATCCTGATGTATCTTTAACCTCTCCTCTTTGTGGTCCCGATCGAAACGTGAAGTTTAGTGAGATGTCGTTGCAAGAGAAACAGTTGTGTGTTGATGCAGAAAGACTTCGTGCTGAGAGCGATGCGTGTGCACTTAAGGAGAGAGTTAGAGTTAGAAAATAATTTAGAATTAAAGAAGTTACAACAGCAGTTTGAGATGCGAAGAATGGAGTTAGAGTTTGAAAAAGAAAAGGAGGAAAGAGAATTTCAGTTAAAAAAGCTAGAGCTGAATGCAAATCCACCTGAAACTCCAATCCATGCGTCACCTGTTGAGGCTCGGTTTGCTGCACCCGTTTTTGATGTTTTTAAAAACAGTAGATTAGTGCCGCCGTTTTTAGAGAAGGAAGTAGAGAAGTATTTCCAACATTTTGAACGTGTTGCAGAGTCTTTAAGATGGCCAAAAGAGTTTTGGACATTACTCGTGCTCTCCCTACTAATACACATTGCAAAAGAAGTGTATTCAGCGTTGACTATGGAACAAAGTGGTGACTATGATGTTGTTAAGTCTGCTGTTTTACATGCTTATGAGTTGGCACCTGAGGCATATCGGCAGAAATTTAGGAGTCATTTTAAGGCTGAGAAGTGCATGTATCTTGAGTTTGCTAGAGAGAAAGAGAACCTGTTTGACCGTTGGTGTTCCTCTTTAAAAGTTACAACTAAGGAACAGCTTAGAGAGCTCATTCTTCTGGAAGAATTTAAAAACTGTGTTCCAAGTGCTGTCGCTATGTATCTTAATGAACATAAAGTGACTAAAATGTCAGATGCTGCCCTTATGGCAGATTAATTTGTTCTTACTCATCAAACTTTTGTTGGTCACGTGAGTGATTTGAGTAGGTCTAAGATGAGTCTCTCTGTTAAAAATAAAAAGATGGTTCCACGCCAGAATTTGTTAAACCCTCCCGCTGAAAATAGTTCAGTCATGCGTACAAAAGGTGAAATGGTTTGTTTTTATTGTAAAAAACCAGGACACAAAATCTCAGACTGTGTTATTCTCAAAAAGAAAGACCGAAATGTTAAACCTGTTGGTTTGTGTAGTAAACGTTGTTTGTACGGGAAGAAGGAGGCGGGAACCGGCGGACATTCAAAGTATTTAATAAAACATAAACACAAAATAAAATGGCGGCGACAGCCCCTCACGGTCGACTGCCGCCTACACACACACAAACACAAAATGAAAACAAAAAGGCTGCAGCCCCTCGCGGACGACTGCAGCGTGCACATAACAAAAACGTCCAGGCCTGGTCCTCTCTCGTCCCTCACTGTCGTCGCTCCTCCTTTATAGTCCCTCACTCCTCCGCGAGGGCTGAGATCGCTGCGGCGCGCAGCTGGCGCTCATCCTCCCTGATGAGCGCCGCCTCGTCCCGCCCTCACGGTCCCTCGGCCTCGCTGTTCGCCACAGTTTGATTGCGACGTCGACCGTGAATAGTACTCATGTTCAATTTGACAAGGTTGAACTGCTGAATAAGACTGAGAATGTTAAAAACAGTGATTTTATGCCATTTCTCACGAAAGGGAATGTTTCTTTGCCTTACTCTAATGAAATTGTGCCTGTTCGTATTCTTAGAGATACAGGGGCGGGGCAGTCGTTTTTGTTGGAAGGACTTTTGCCTTTGTCAGAACATACTGCCACTGGTTCTCATGTGCTGGTCAGAGGGCTTGAGATGGGTTACATGGAAGTTCCTTTACATCATGTCCATCTTGATTCAAAGATTGTTTCAGGAGACGTGGTGGTTGGAGTTCGTGCCATGCTTCCTGTTCCTGGTGTTACTTTCATCCTTGGAAACGACTTAGCCGGAGGTAATGTCTGGGAGAAATCTGATGGAGGTGTTCCACCTGTAGTGGTTTCTGCGGATGAGAAACTAAGCAGTTCATCTGACCGTCCTCATTTATTTCCTGCCTGTGCTATCACTCGTGCAATGACTAAAAAAAATATGCCAGATGAAACTGACTGTAACCTTAGTGATACTTTTATTGCTGCGGAAAACCCTTCTCAGCTTGAATCTAGTACTGTGTGTGCTAAAGCTGAAGATGTGTGTTCTGTAAATGAAGTACAATCCAATGATCGTGAGACTGATAAGTCTGATTCCATGCCTGACAGTTCAGTTTGTAACCCTGCTAACACCTTTTCTTTGTCATCACTTCAGGGTGTGACTCGAGAGGAGTTGATTCAAGCACAACAGGCGGATGAAACTCTCCGAGCACTGTTTTCTTTAGTTGCTGGGGGGGAAGGAAATTAGCTTTTGTCTGTCCTTTATTTCCTACAGGATGGATTACTTTGTAGACAGCAGTCTATGAGTGCTGATTCTTCACTTGACCCTAGAGTCCAGATCGTTGTACCTCTCACCCATCGTCAAGCTGTCCTCCAGTTATCCCATCAGGGGCTTGCTGGTCATATGGGGGTACGGAAGACGTATGATAGAATTTTGAGGAAATTTTACTGGCCTAGAATCAAGAGAGATGTGATTCAATATATACGGTCCTGTCACACATGTCAGATGACAGGTAAGCCGAATCAAAAGATTCCATTAGCTCCTTTACAGCCTATAGCTGTGGTGACCACTCCTTTCGAACATTTGATCGTTGATTGCGTTGGTCCATTGCCACGTTCTAAGGCTGGACATGCGTATCTACTCACTGTGATGTGTCAGTCTACACGTTATCCTGCAGCTTATCCTTTGAGATCCATTACCACGAAAGTTATAGTTAAGGCTTTGACGAATTTCATGTCTACTTTTGGCATTCCAAAAGTTATTCAGTCTGACCAAGGCTCAAACTTTATGTCTAGACAGTTTTCTAAAGCCATGCACCAACTGAACGTTAAACACAATGTCTCGAGTGCTTATCATCCTCAGAGTCAAGGAGGGTTGGAAAGGTTCCATCAGACTCTTAAGTCACTCTTGAGGTCTTATTGTGTTGAACTTGATAGTGACTGGGAGGAAGGACTTCCTTGGATGCTGCTAGCCGTTCGTGAGGTTGTGCAAGAGAGCACGGGCTTCAGTCCGAATGAGTTAGTGTTTGGACATACTGTTTGAGGTCCTATGGCTGTCTTGGCAGATGAGTGGACATCATCTCATCCTCGTGAGAACGTGTCAGATTACGTTAGCAGTTTCCGTTACAGACTCTAGCCCGAGCTGTAGCTTTAAGGAAACTGGGTAAGTCGCAAGGGAAGATGCAGAGGCTGTTTGACCGTAAAGTCAAGCCTAGAAGTTTTCAAGTGGGTGATAAGGTGTTGGCCTTGCTACCCGTCTTGACTAGTCCATTCCAGGCTAGGTTTGCTGGTCCTTACACCATTATTAAGTGTTCTTATAATAACAACTATGTGTTAAGTACTCCTGATCGTCGGAAGAGAACTCAGGTTTGTCATGTTAACTTGCTGAAACCTTATGTGACATCTGTACCTTTATTGCTTGTTGATGTCCTCACATCTACTGATGCTGTAGATCTAAGTGTTTCAGAAACATCCGTAGAGAGGGTTGACAATCTGGAGGAGATTGGTCCTTCGCGAGGTGCAGTGGAAGGACGTCTAACTAACTCTGAGGTTCTTACTAGCTTAAGTTCACACTTATCTCATCTATGTGAATCTGAAAAGGCTGATATTATCAAGTTGATAAATTCCTTTCCTTCTCTCTTTTCCGACATTCCTACTCGAACTCATGTCATTGAGCATGATATTGAAGTTGGTTCTGCTCAACCAGTTAAACAACATCCATACTGAGTAAACCCTATTAAAAAGAAGTTGTTGCAGAGGGAGGTGGATTATTTGCTTGCTCATAATTTAGCAGAACCTAGTTTTAGTTCTTGGAGTTCTCCCTGCATCTTAGTGAGGAAACCTGATAACTCTTATCGTTTCTGCACTGATTACCGTATACTTAACACCTTAACAAAACCTGACTGTTTTCCTTTACCTAGGATCGACGACTGTGTAGATCGTGTTGGTTCTGCGCAGTTTGTCAGCAAGTTCGATCTTCTGAAAGGTTACTGGCAAGTACCATTAACACCTCGTGCTAAAGAGCTATCTGCTTTCATTACACCTGACAGTTTCCTACAGTACACCGTCATGCCTTTTGGAGTTAGAAATGCTCCCGCTACTTTTCAGCGATTAGTCAATCGAGTGTTGTCTGGGTTGACGGGATGTGAGGCTTACTTGGACGATGTCGTCTTGTACAGTTCGTCTTGGTCTGAACATCTCGTACAAATCACAACTTTTTGAACGCTTAGCAAAAGCCAACTTAACGATAAATCTTGCGAAATGTGAATTTGGAAAGGCAACTGTGACATATTTGGGTAAGGTGGTTGGTCGAGGGCATGTAAAACCGATAAATGCAAAAGTAGAAACTATCTGTAGTTTTCCCACTCCAACTACACGTCGCGAGTTACGACGGTTTCTTGGGATGGTGGGGTACTACAGGGGTTTTTGTAAAAACTTTGCAAGTGTCGTTGCCCCTATGACAGACTTGTTAAGCCGAAAGATACCTTTTTAATTGGTCAGAGCAATGTCAGAATGCCTTTGATAATGCTAAATCCTTGTTAGCAACTGCTCCTGTTTTTGTGGCACCTAATTTCGAGAGAAAGTTCCTACTGGCAGTTGATGCAAGTGCATATGGCGCCGGTGCTGTCCTTTTACAAGAGGATTCAAAGGGAATCGAGCATCCGGTTAGCTACTTTTCCAAGAAATTTAATTGTCACCAGCAAGCGTACTCCACAGTAGAGAAGGAGGCTTTAGCCCTTGTTTTAGCCGTTCAACATTTTGAGATCTATTTAAGCTCAGTCTGTGGACCCCTTAATGTTTACACCGACCATAACCCATTGACTTTTATAGATCGCATGCGTGGAAAGAATCAAAGGATTCTGAGATGGAGCCTTATTCTCCAACCTTTCCACCTGCAGATTAAACACATACGTGGCAAGGATAACATCATCGCTGATGCTCTCTCCCGTGTACAAGAGTCCAAATATATAGCGTTGGGTATCTTATACACTTTCCTGTCTTTTCTCTATTTGTTTTATTTTTCTCTTCCTCGCTTTTTCTCTCTTTTCCCCTCTCTGATGTTCTAGGGCCCAGGATTTCAGGAGCGAAAAGTAGTTGGGATTTATGAAGATGAGTGTTAATGTTATTATATACTCATATTTTGGTGGTGGTTTTTGCAAGTGTATTGTTTATTGTTTTTTCCTTTTTGTCGGTTTTTCAGGAAACCTCCTTTTAGAGTGGGAGGTGTGACAACCCTGAGTCTTCCTATTGGGCAGAATTGGAGAGCTTCCGATTGGGTCTCCTGCTAATTGACAATTAACTTGAGTGTGTGTATATAAGTGTGTGTGTGTATCATTAGAGGTTACGCTCTCTGTGGGATAGACATTCCCAGAGGCGTCTCCATGCTGGATGTAAGCACTTTCTTATTATTTTCTCATTTGTTTGTATTTCTTAAGTCATGTAGCATATACGTATATTTTGTATAAGTTCATTCATTCATTGTTTACCCCTAGACTTTTGTTTGTTGTTGTTCTCAGTTTGTGGTGTCTATGCACAGTTTATAAAACACTTTTCTTTGATTAGACCTTGTTGTCCGATTCCCCCTTTTATGTTGCGACTCGAAACGAGCGGGTCGTAACGTGTCAACTCAAGTGTGTCACAAATCAATTCACAGAGGATAATACCACGTTTCAACAATTTTTCTTGTTGACGTTGTTTCAACGTTTTAATCCTAAAAACCTCGTATTTAAGTTTAAGGCTTTTTACATTAAAATCACACACTTCACCTTTAAGTTGCATTGTTTATTTTATAACAAAATTAAGAGATTCAGTGATGTTCAAAACTTGTGTGCTGCATGTTGGTTTTGTTTCTTTTGCTGTAAACTACATAACCAATCTAGTCTTGCAATATTACTGCAGTGTAATTGTATTTTGTCTTACAGGGCTACAGTGAGCGGTTTATCTCCCACTACCTGCTATAAACTAAGTGCGAGTTCACTCGGTCCAGGGGACCCAAAGAGTCTTAGAGCAGTAACTGAGGTGAGAACAGCAGATGATCAGGATCATGCTCCCTCTGCTCTGACAATAATTGTCCTGGGATGGCATGAACTGCAGATAAACTGGGGAGTTCCAGTTGCTCCTTTGGGGAGACTATTCAAATACGAGTTAAATATGAATGGGTGTGTGGTGTACATGGGTACAGAGAGGGCATACACTGCTCGCCACCTGTCTGCCAACACAGCATACACCTGCACTGTGACAGCCATCACTTCCAGGGGGCGCTACCAGAGTAGTGTGGTCACAAAGAAGATGGCACGGGATGAATACCTGCACTCCAGCAGGTGAATTATTAAGAAAACCATAACATTGCAAAAGGGCTAAGATAACTTCTTTTGAATGATTTATGCTTACTTTGAAAGTTATGTGAGATTTAATGTTTTCTCTAAAAGTAGCAACTAATATAACGCAAAATGATTGTTTTGGAAATGAATGCACTACATATTCAAATTAAAAATACATGTAAACTTTTAATATATTAATCATATTATTGTCAAAAATGTATCAATTATTTAATCTATAATATTAAAATAATTAAATAATTAAAATGTAATAATCTGTTGATATTCCTATTTATAAACTTGAGGGGAAATAAAGAGTTCTTTTCAAGATTATATATAAAACAGTAATGTAAAATCTTAAAGAATTTACTTATTTTTCCTTTTTTAACCAAATGTCATTGAGGGGCTTAAACTTAAACTGTTTGTCCATCTCAAGAGGTCGGATTAAATATTATTATAAGATGCTTTATTTGACATTTATTTTATGAGGTTTGCATAAAACTAAGTTAAATCCTGCTGAAATAATAGCTGGAAAAATCTAGTTAAAAAAAAAAAAAAACAGTTTAGTGAATACAAAATAAAAAAAAAAGACTAAAAAAAGTTTACATATACTCTATATTGCCAAAAGTTTTGGGACGCCTGCCTTTACATGTACATTAACTTTAATGACATCCCTTTCTTAATCTGAAGGGTTTAATATGGAGTTGGCCCACCCTTTGCTGCCATACCAGCTTCAACTTGTCTGGGAAGGCTTTCCACAAGGTTTAGCATCTCCACTGCTCTAGAGTCCAGTGGCGGCGCGCTTTACACCACTGCATCCGACGCTTTGCATTGCACTTGGTGATGTAAGGCTTAGATGCAGCTGCTCGGCCATGGAAACCCATTCCATGAAGCTCTCTATGCACTGTTCTTGAGCTAATCTGAAGGCCACACTGAGTTTGGAGGTCTTTAGCTATTGACTTCTGCACACTGCACACCAGCTCAGTATGCGCTGATCCCACTCTGTGATTTTTTTACGTGGCCTACCACTTCGTGGCTGAGTTGCTGTTGTCCCAATTTCTTCCACTTTATTATAATAACACTAACAGTTGACAGTGGAATATTTAGTAGTGAGGAAATTTCACGAATGGACTTATTGCACTTATTGTTTCCCAATACTTTTGGCAATATAGTGTAAGTATTTTGTTTAGTATCATATTTGATGAATCAGGTTTTTCTGGCTCATACAGTATGATATAATAAAAGAATATCTGTTGGTTGTCACTCTGTATCTTCTAAAGTTCTGTAGTTTTTGGTGTGGGGGCAAAACAAATAATGCAATCCAATAGAATGATGATTGAGTGATGTACAAATAAACATTCCTTAAATACCTGGTGGAAAATGCTTGATACATTTTAACATGTGATGTATGGGTAATCAAGTAAACCTATTGCTTCAATTCAATAAGTGTATATCTTTAAATATTAAAAATACAATAGAATTCAGTTTGAACCGAAACTGAACAGATTTTTTAGTGGACTACTGTTAATAAAATGGTTAATTATTTTTTACAGTAAGTGGAATTTTAGTGTAACAAATTGTGACATTCGTTGTAATATTTTATTGTCATTGCAATTCAGTGTTTTTTTCTGTGCCATTTTCTCCAGGTATATGCTTTCTCCTACCCATCAGACTGACCCACGAGCGCCTATTTTGTTTGTATATAAAGTTCTGAGAATAAAATCGCGAGTCCCAGTCACGCCGACCCCGCCTTCCGAACCCGGAAAAGGAAGAAGATCGCCGCCGCCATGCAATCTCCGCCGGGAACGCCACTTGCCGACATCGTACGATCACTCACGGATCTTCACCTAGAACACCATCAGGAACGTGGCCGTGAGGGAGGAGCATGGGAAACACTTTGAGGTCCTCCTCCGTGCCCAGCATGAAGACCGCGAGCTGTTCCGGAGCTGGATGGACCGGGAGATTCGGGCCGTCCCCACCAAAGACTCAATGGCCGCCCTGCCTCTCAACAAGATGGGTCCAGAGGACGACCCCGAGGCTTTCGTCGACCTGTTTGAGAGGTCCGCCGAGGCACGGGGATGGCCCAGGACGGACTGGCCAATGCGGCTCCTGCCATTGCTTTCCGGAGAAGCGCAGGTAGCCGCCCACCAACTGCCAGTCCAGAATCTCCTGGTCTACGACGACCTGAAGCGTGCCATCCTACAGCGGGTCGGCCGGACCCCGGAACAACATCGTCAGCGGTTCCGGACCCTGGCCCTCGAAGAGTCTGGTCGGCCCTTTGCTTTTGCGCAGCAGCTCCGGGACTCATGTTGCAAGTGGCTGATGGCTGACGGGAGTGACGTCGAGGGAATCATAGATCGAGTGTTGCTGGAGCAGTTCGTCAGTGCCACCGCCCGACGTCGCAGAACCAGGCCATCCAGCTGGCGGAGGATCAAATGGTGGCGTGCCACGGGGTTGGCAAGCCCCTGCCATCGGCCTCTCTCTCTCTCTCTCCAAACCTGTCCCCCTTCCCAGGTCTCGCGGTGGGATGCTGCCCAGACCAGCGCCGAGATGGAGGACGGGTGCTCCGCCCGAGACACCGACAGCTCCCAGACCAGCGCCCAGGGGAGGGGGACTGACCACCGACCCATTCCCCTCGTCATCCTCAACGGCACTCTCTCCACGCCAATTCTCTGACCTATTTCCAGCCACTAGGGCTGCGGGGAAGTCTGGGCCGGCTTGCTGGCGTTGTGGGGACCCGGGACACTTTATTGATCGTGTCCAGTGATGGAGGTGGGGACACTGATCCGGGTCCCCGACGCGCCGCAAGCTGCCCCCGATCAAGCCGGACTGTACCAGATACCCGTGAGTATCAAGGGGGGTACTTATCAAGCTTTGGTGGATTCAGGTTGTAACCAGACCTCCATCCATCAAAGCCTGATTCAGCCTAAGGCGTTGGGTAATAGCCGCATGGTTATGGTGAGGTGTGTGCACGGGGAAGTGGTCAACTATCCGTTGTTGCCCGTGGATATTCAATTTCGGGGACAAACGCATAGTGTTGAGGTTGCAGTTAACCAGCACCTCCGGCATCCAATAATTTTGGGAACCAATTGGCCAGCCTTTAATCAATTATTGGGGCACTTGTGTGCGGATGCCTCTTGGGGGAAAAGAGTAAAAAGGAAGGTGACGGTTGCTCAGTTGGGGGAGGTGGATTCGGGACCTCTGGGGTCGGTTCCGGGGGGAATCCCGAAAGAGATTCTCACCGATCAGGGCACTGCGTTTATGTCACGGACAATCCGCGAGCTTTACGAATTGTTGGGCATTAAATCGATTCGCACCAGCATATATCACCCACAAACGGACAGTCTGGTCGAGCGTTTTAATCGCACATTAAAAGCCATGATTCGTAAGTTCGTCCACGAGGACGCCAAAAATTTGGATAAATGGCTAGAGCCTCTGTTGTTCGCTGTCCGCAAGGTCCCCCAAGCCTCCACGGGGTTTTCCCCCTTTGAACTGCTCTATGGACGCCAGCCTCGGGGGTTCTGGATGTCCTTAGAGAGGTTTGGGAGGACGGACCTTCCGCGAGTAAGAATGAAATTCCATATCTCCTGGACCTGAGAACAAAACTCCACACTTTGGGGTGGCTGTCTATGGAGAATTTTTTACAGGCTCAGGACAAACATAGACAGCAGTACAACAGAGGCGCTAGACTCCGTCAATTTTCACCTGGAGATAGTGCTTGTGTTACTCCCTACGTCTTGCTCGAAATTACTCGCAAAATGGCAAGGGCCCTTTGAGGTCACACGGCGAGTTGGAGATCTCAACTATGAGGTGATATGGTCAGATAGGGACGGGGCACGTCAAATTTACCACCTCAACCTGTTAAAGAAATGGTCTGAGGCCGAGTCAGTGATGCTAGCGACGGTAGTGAGTGGAGAGGAGGATCTCGGGCCAGAGGCGGTCCAAAAACCTCAATCTCTCACTCTGGCCTCTGGGGGAGACCACCTCTCACCCTCACAGCTCACTGACGTACAGCGGTTACAAGCAGAGTTTGCTGACGTGTCCCTACCTGGCCGGACCGACCTCATTCAGCACCACGTTGAGACGGAGCCGGGAGTTGTGGTTCGCAGCCGGCCTTATCATTGCCTGAACACAAGAAAAAGGTAGTTCAGACCGAATTAGATTAGATTAGATTAGATTAGATTCAACTTTATTGTCATTACACAAGTACAAGTACAAGGCAACGAAATGCAGTTTAGGTCTAACCAGAAGTGCAATAGCAGCAAGTGCAGGATATACAACGTTTGCATAAGTGCAGGACATGGATATGTACTGAATATATATAAATATATCTATAAATAGAGAGATGGTTATTACTATAAACAGAATTTACAGGTGAATATGTACAGTGAATAATATACAGATGGTTATTACTATAAACAGAATTTACAGGTGGATATGTACTATGAATATAATATAATATACAGATGGCTATTACTATAAACTGAATTTTACAGATAGAGGTATACAATGATATGTTAGGCAAAAATGAGGAATATGGCAGTGGATTAAGGTAGTGCAATAAATTATGGACAGAAGCTATCCGAAAAAAAGTGTAAAAGTGCAGTGGAAAGTGATTGCATATTACAGTTAGAAGTACGGTGCAAAATACAAATGTAAACAGTTGGTACTGTAAATAACAGTCGGCAGTGCAAATGAGCATAATCCAGTTACGGTGTGGTAGTGCAAAATGCATAAATAAACAGTTGTTACTGTAATAAACAGTCGGTAGTGCAAATAACAAAGTGAAGGCGGATGTGAGGTAGGAGAGTTATCAGTATATGAGGGGAGTGGATCAATGGGGGTTTGAGTTCAGTAAAGAGACAGCTCTGGGGAAAAAACTGTTCTTTAGTCTGCTGGTCCTGGTCCGGTGGATCCTGAAACGCCTGCCGGAGGGCAGGAGAGAAAACAGTCTGTGGGCTGGGTGAGAGGAGTCCTTGAGGATGCTGCGAGCTTGATGCAGGCAGCGTTTCCTCTGGATGTGCTCGATGGCAGGCAGTGGAGTCCCTGTGATGCGCTGGGCAGTTTTCACCACCCGCTGCAGTGCCTTGCGCTCCGCAACAGAGCAGCTCCCATACCACACTGCCACACAGTTGGTCAGGATGCTTTCTATTGCGCAGCGATAGAAGTTCACCAGGATAGCCGAGGAGAGCTGATTCTTCCTCAGTGTCCTCAGGAAGAAGAGGCGCTGGTGAGCCTTCTTGACAAGGCTGGAGGTGTTGGTCGTCCACGACATGTCCGCCGAGATGTGGATCCCCAGGAACTTGAAACTGGAGACACGTTCAACAGCCATTCCATTGATGTGGATGGTGTCGTGTGTGCCTCTTGACTCCTTCCTGAAGTCCACGATGAGCTCCTTCGTTTTGGTGGTGTTGAGGAGCAGGTTATTTTCGGTGCACCATGTGGCCAGGTGCTGGATCTCCTCCCTATAGGCAGTCTCATCGTTGTTGCTGATGAGACCAATCACCGTTGTGTCGTCCGCAAACTTGACGATAGAATTAGATCCATACACAGGCTTGCAGTCTGCGGTGAAGAGGGAGTAGAGAAACGGGCTTAGCACACAGCCCTGTGGTACACCAGTGTTAAGAGTTATGGATGTGGAGCAGGTGAATCCTGAACGAACATTCTGGGGTCTGTCAGTTAGGAAGTCCAAAATCCAGTTGCACATTGAGGTATTGAAGCCCAGGTCTCCAAGTTTGGCTATTAACTTGGTTGGGATGACAGTGTTGAATGCTGAGCTGAAGTCAACAAACAGCATACGTGCGTAAGTGTTTTTATTGTCCAGGTGAGTGAGCACAGAGTGCAGTGCCATGAAAAAGGCATCCTCTGTGCTCCTATTGCTGTGGTAGGCAAACTGGTGTGAGTCCAATGTGGATGGTAGAGAGTCTTTTAGGTGTTCCAGGACCAGCCGCTCAAAGCACTTCATGACGATGGGTGTGAGTGCTACAGGGCGGTAGTCATTAGGGCACCTCGGGTTAGAGTGTTTTGGCACTGGCACAATGGAAGTGCGTTTAAAGCATGAAGGTACAGCTGCTTGGGCAAGATACAGGTTGAAAATGTCTGTAAAAACCTCAGCGAGCTGCTCCGCACATGCCCTGAGAACACGACCAGGGATGTTGTCTGGTCCAGCAGCCTTGTGCGCGCTGATCCGGCTCATTGCCTTGCAGACATCTGTGCAGGAGAGTGTGATTGGTGGGTCAGCTGAGGGTTTGAGCTTGGTGGCAGTTTCTCTGTTGTCTCTTTCAAAGCGAGCATAAAAGTGATTTAGCTCGTTCAGGAAGTTGACATCAGTGGCTGCCGGGGTGGAGTGGGGGGGTTTGTAGTCACTGATGGCCTGAATGCCCTGCCACATGCGTCGAGGGTCAGAGTTGGAAAAATGACCCTCTATCTTTAGCTTGTAGCAGTGCTTGGCCTTTTTGATCCCCCTCTTCAGGTTTGCTCTGGATGTACTGTAGGCTTGTGCATCTCCTGATCTGAAGGCAGTATTGCGTGACTTCAGCAGGAGTCGCACTTCCCTGTTCATCCATGGCTTCTGATCTGGGTATGTGGTGATCTGTTTCTGGGTTGTAACACTGTCAATGGTGGTATTGATATGATCCAATACAGAGGAGGTGTAGAAGTCAATGTCCGTGTGAGCGCCACTGGCGGCTTGAGAAGCAAACACACTCCAGTCTGTGTGTAGAAACCTTTCCTGGAGTGTGGAATGAACCCCCGCAGGCCACACCTTGATGGTCTTCACTGATGGCTTCACACGGTTGATGAGGGGTGCATATTTGGGGATGAGGAACAAAGAAAGGTGATCTGACTGTCCCAGGTGGGGGAGGGGTGTCGCAATGTAAGCGCCAGCCATGTTTGTGTAAACATGGTCTAAGGTTTTGTTTCCTCTGGTGTGGCAGGAAACATGCTGGTGAAACTTGGGTAGCACTGACTTTAAGTTTGAATGATTAAAGTCACCTGCAACAATAAAAGCAGCTTCCGGGAGATCAGTCTGTTGTTTACTGATGGCTGCATGAAGTTCTTTCATAGCAAGCTTGGCATCAGCATCCGGGGGAATATAGGCTGCAGTTATAATGGTGGAAGTGAACTCCCGCGGTAGATAAAACGGTCTACATTTAACCATGAGAAACTCGAGGTTAGCTGAACAATGACTCCCAACAATAGCAGAGTTTGTGCACCAGGCTTTGTTAATGTAAATGCACAATCCACCACCTCTGGTCTTACCGGAGCCATCTAATGTTCTATCCGCCCGGAGCGTGTGGCATCCTGCTAGCTCAATAGCGGTGTCCGGTATTCCGCTGTTTAACCAGGTTTCCGTGAAGATTAGGACATTACAGTTCAAAAGTTTCTTGCTGTGTGTGATGCTGAGTCGAATCTCCTCCATTTTGTTCACTAGCGACCGTACATTGGCAAGGAAAATACTGGGTAAAGAGAGCCGATGTGGGGTTAGCCTTAGCTTTAGCCTTAGCTTAGCTCTCAGACCTCCGCGTTTCCCCCACCTTTGTTTACGATCTCGGCGCCGCCTGCGAGCACTTCCGCCCGGCCGGGTAGAGTGCATAGCCTCGGGTGTCCTAGCGATCTCAGGAAGGAGTCGAAGATTCCATAAGATGTCCATAAAACTGTCGGAAATTCGCAAACCAATATCCAAAATCTCACCACGGGTGTACGATGTTAAGGCACAACTATTCTGAACGAACAGACCCGAGATGAGCAGGAAAAATACAGCAAAATTGCAGAATCTGGAGATACCCAGAGCCTCGCGAACTACTCGCGCCGCCATCTTGGGTAGAATTAGAGGCTATGTTAGACATGGGGGTAAAAGAAGAGTCCAATAGTGACTGGGCAAGCCCAATAGTTTTAGTTCCTAAACCTGATGGCTCGGTCCGGTTCTGTGTGGACTATCGTAAAGTAAACGCATGTCAAAGTTTGATGCTTACCCAATGCCGAGGGTTGACGAGTTGCTTGATCGGCTAGGGACCGCTCGTTTTTATTCGACACTGGACTTAACAAAGGGATATTGGCAGATCCCCTTGTCTCCTATGTCCAAAGAAAAGACCGCTTTCACCACGCCGTTTGGATTACACCAATTTGTCACCCTTCCTTTCGGCTTGTTCGGGGCTCCTGCGACCTTCCAGCGTCTGATGGACAGAATTCTCCGGCCACATGCTGCACATGCCGCTGCCTATCTAGATGATATCATCATCTACAGTGCAGACTGGCAACGTCATATGCAGCATTTGCGAGCTGTCCTGAAGTCGCTGAGAAGGGCGGGGCTCACCGCCAACCAGAGGAAGTGTGCAATTGGGCGGGTGGAAGTAAAGTATCTGGGCTTCCACTTGGGTCATGGTCAGGTGCTGCAGACCGGATGGCTCCCCCGGCATGAGTCGGGCGGTGGGGGTATGTGGCGGAGGAGGCGTGGTTTTGCGAGGTCTGTAGCGGGAGAGAGAGAGCGGAGCAGAGCGGTGAGTAAGTAGGTCAAGTGCAGATGAATAACACCTGTGTCTGATTGCAGTAATCGGCGTGGAGAGACTGCATATAAGCGCAGCGGGGAGAGAGATGGAAGAGAGAGTTTTGGACTGGGACCTCACGTGACTGCCTGCCTGAGAAACGCATTTCAAACTGAGTGATTAAGTTGACGTATTTTGGAGAGTGTTTGCTGTGTTGATGCGCCCACGAGCGCCTATTTTGTTTGTATATAAAGTTCTGAGAATAAAATCGCGAGTCCCAGACACACGCCGACCCCACCTGCCTTCTTCCTTTACTCACCCACATACATCGAACCTCATCACAGAGGTCAAAAAGAATTACACAAATTTACCAGTTACACGAAAGTCTAAAGTCCATCCCACTATAGTCCAGCACAGAGCCATTGACCTTAGAAAAGACAGACAAAGGTTGAGAAACATCTACTGTAAATTGTTTTTTTTGTGTGTAATTTTAAATTGTTTATGTAAATATTGAAAAAGTTGAATAATTGTTGCCCTTTACTTTATTTTCTTGGTTGTGTTTGAAAGGCAATCATCAGTACAGATACATAGTTCAAAGGTAATCCAATCTTCCAGTCACACATCTAAGGTATTTTTATACAGTAACGTCTCGGTTACGTATGTAACCCTCGTTCCCTGAAGGAGGGAACGGAGACGTACGTTGGAACTGACTGACGAATTGGGGATCTGATTTCAGAGACCTGTCTACTTCGAGTGCTTAAAAACGAGCCAATGAAGATTGGCATGCGATTCTGCGGCGCGGGTATAAATAAGGAATGGGAATGCCGAATCATTGTTTTCTGCTGAGGAGCCGAACTAGTGACCAGCCCTCTAGCGGAAGCACGGCACCTGGGACGGGACGTACGTTCAGGGAACGAGGGTTACATACACAACCGAGACGTTCCCTTTCAGGGGATCCTACCAACACGCCAGGATGCTGGCCCTTCCAGCGTCCCGCTTGAGCGCACCGGACCACACTTGTATGGTGCGGAAGTCAGTGCTCCAAGCAGCGAGGTCAGTCACTGCTGTTTCTGCAGTGGAGACAATAGACGCACGTATCCGGCCCAGAGGGTTCCTGTAAAAGTTCCTGTAAAAAAAGTTCCTGGTACAAATTGTTCCGGGTAATTTCGGTGGAAACGGGGCTATAGCAAGGGCTGGGTCTGCCTCCTCCGAAGGCAGCGCTTGCAGATTCACCACCTGGTCCCGGAAGGGAGTGGTAGGAACCTTGGGCACGTATCCAGGCCGGGGTCTCAGGACAACGTTCGAGTTGGCCGGCCCGAATTCTAGGCACGATTCGTTGACCGAGAGTGCATGCCTACCCTCTGAATTGAGGCCAAAGCGGTCAGGAGCACTGTCTTCATAGACAGGATTTTAAGCTCTATGGACTGGAAAGGCTCAAAGGGAGGGCTCTGAAGTGCTCTAAGCACTAGAGCCAAGTCCCAAGAGGGTATCGAGTTTGGACGAGGAGGATTTAACCTGAAGATTAGGTAGTGCTTCCCTAAGGACTTACCTTCAACTGCGTCGTGATACGCCGCTATTGCTGCGACGTACACTTTGAGGGTGGAGGGAGACAAGACCTGCTCCTCGTCCTCCCTGACTTTGCACAGGGTCTGTGCAAGAAGGCTCACTGGGGGAAATGCATACTTGCATAGGTCCCGGGGCCAGCTGTGCGCCAGTGCATCCGTGCAGAGGGTGCCCTCGGTCAGGGAGTAGTACAACTGGCAATGGGTCGAGTCCGTAGAGGCAAACAGGTCTACCTGTGCGGCTCCAAAGAGGCCCCATATCAGCTGGACCGCCTGGGGATGGAGTCGCCACTCTCCCGGAGGTTTCGGCTGCTGTGAGAGCTCGTCGGCTGTCCGGTTGAGCGCACCTGGGATGTAAATGGCACGAAGTGACCTCAGCTGCTTCTGACTCCAAAGGAGGAGGTGGCGGGCGAGTTGGAACATGCGACGGGAGCGTAGACCATCCTGATGGTTGATGTACGCAACAGCCGCAATACTGTCCGTACGGACCAGTACATGCTTGCCATGTAGCGGCCCCTTTTGGCGGCCCAGTGCAAGACATACCGCAAACAACTCGAGGCAATTGATATGCCAATGCAATTGAGGTCCCGTCCACAGACCTGAAACTGCATGCCCGTTGTATGTGGCCCCCAAGCCCGTGGAAGAGGCATCCGTGAAGACCACAGCATGCCTGGACACCTCCTCTAAGGGCACTCCGGCCCGTAGAAACGAAGGGTCCGACCACGGGCTGAAAGTTTGGCGGCAGAAAGGAGTCACTGGGACCCAGTACTTGCCGCTCTGCCACGCCCACCTCTGGACTCGGTCGTGAAGCCAGTGCTGAAGCGGTCTCATTTGATGCAATCCGAGCGGCGTTACCATGGCTGCAGATGCCATATGCCCCAGGAGCCTCTGAAAAAGTTTCAGTGGGACCGCTGTCCTGCCATTGAATGAATTCAAGCAGTTCAACACCGATTGGTCTGGTTGACCGAATCCAACTCCTTGCTGAGATAAGAGATCCTCTGCGTGAGACAGAGTTTGCTCTTCTCTCGGTTGACCCGAAGACCCAACAGGCTGAGGTGACTGAGCACCATGTCCCTGTGTTCGCACAACTGCTCCCGAGACTGAGCCAGTATGAGCCAGTCGTCGAGATAGTTGAGGATGCGAACACTGCGTTCTCTGAGCGGAACAATGGCCACCTCTGCGACTTTCGTGAAGACGCAAGGCGACAGCCCGAAGGGCAAGACTTTGTACTGATATGCCTTCCCCTCAAACGCAAAGCGTAGGAACGTTCTGTGTCGAGGGAGAATAGAGACATGAAAGTACTCGTCCTTCAGGTCGATCGCTGCAAATCAATCTTGGGGACGGATGCTTTCGAAAATGCGTTTCTGCGTTAGCATCTTGAACGGGAGCTTGTGCAGGGCCCGATTCAGGACACGCAGGTCCAAGATTGGCCGTAACCCACCACCTTTCTTGGGTACAATGAAAGGGGCTGTAGGAACCGGCTCGATCGCGTCCTTCGCCAGTAGGACATCGATCTCTGACCGCAAGACCTGAGCATCGCTGCTTCGCACGAAGGTGAAGAGGATGCCCTTGTACTTGGGAGGCCGGTACGCGAACCGAATCGTGTAGCCAAGTCTGATGGTATGGATGAGCCAAGCCCCCAAAGACCAAACAAGCGGGACCAACGGCTAGGCCTGTCACGATAACAAATTTTGCAGGACGATAAATTGGCCAAGAAATTATTGCGATAAACTATAATATTGTCGTTCTGAGACCATTTTCATCTAAAATAATGATAATGGCATAATAATGCAGGTACAACTTTTCAAAGATCAATAAACTTTTATTTCTAAAGACTATTTAACATTGAAAATGGAAAACATTTTAAATATCCACAATAAATGAACAAAACAACCAAAAACAATAAAAGCAATGGACTCTCAGTCTGTTAAAGGGTAACTTCAGTGATTTAGCATTAGGCTTTGTATCAGTAGAAACCCGGTAGTATATTCAAATTATGGTACATTCCCCCCTCATATCCCCTTGAGACGAGAGAATTATGCATTTTATATCTGGAAAAATTCCTCCGATGACGCAAATATCGTCATTTTGCGTCATCGGAGGATTTTTTGGCCAGAGGCTAAAACTACAGCCACTAGATTAGACTAGGTTCCACATTTTATCAACCCGCCCATAGGGGAGAGATCTCACTAACAGAATGTAAGACACAGACGGCCGCACGGACATTCATAATAACGGAGCGCGATGCAGAGCAAAGTGAGTGTTTCAACTTTTCAATGAATTCCTGTGATAGTTTAGCTTCCATTTGCGATCTGAAAACGTGCCAGACTGGCGCTTAACGTTACCTCAGCTCTTTGTGAGGAATGAAATCTGACACTGCTGCTCTGTGCTGTGACTTTCGTTCGGCTCACTCACACTTTATTGAAAAGACACGTTCAGTTTTTAATTGTAGTGTTTATTCTCTAACTGAACGAAATGATTGTATTACTATGAAGATCAAAACTACGGTGTACGGAGTGGCCTCGCAGGGCAGCGAAGCAAGTGCATTCTGGGAGTTGTTGTCTTTCATCCACATGCGTCATCTTTCATCCGTCTTTTCTCAGTCTAGAAGGCACCAAATTCAAAAATTATTTCACATTTCTACTGCATAAATGACCCAGTTTAAATACAAAGCTTAATGCTAAATCACTGAAGTTACCCTTTGACAAAAAATTAACTTGAATAAATACCAAAAACAATAAATAAAATGGATGAAAACTGCAATGGATGATTGTGTTTTAGGTGCATATTAGGGGTGGCACGGTTCACAAAACCCACGGTTTTAGGGTCACAGTTTTCGGTTCTGTATGGTTGTTGTTGTTGTTGTTTTTTCTTTTAATCGTTAACACTCCAGAAAAGTACTTCAGCATATTTAGCTTAATTATCCACATTTTAGGATACAGTCAGTATTAAAAAAATTGTTATATCATGTAATCATGCACAAACTGATTCTGACTTGACTTTAAGCACATTATTGGGACCATCTCTGAGGAAAGCTAGGTGAGATTTTGATACAGCAAGAGAGAAGACATTGATGACATGCTTTTCATTTATTTGGCAAAAAAAGGAGAATATGTATTGCTATCTCTACAGGAACTTATGTGCCTTTTTAGCACACAAAGATTGAACTTGAAGCAAACAAAGATTAAGCTGATGAATTAACTTGCATTTATCAAATTGGCAACTTCAGTGTAACTCGACGCGTCTGCACGAGCGCGAGGGTGCGCGCGGCAAGAATGGTGCAGTAGTGCGCGTTGAGTGCGCAAGACCCCATTTCGCTTGGCGGTGTACACGCCAAATTTGGTAACTTTCCGTGCGGCTCAGCAACCGAAGAAGCACGAGCTCCAGGTAAATCTGGCCGAGCATGACGTCTCATCAAGGCAGCACCCAGTCTGCCCATCGAGTATAAACACCTCCCCAAACGCACGAGGCGCGCGCGCAGTCAGAGAGAGAGAGAGAGAGAGAGAGAGAGAGAGAGAGAGAGAGAGAGAGAGAGAAGGAAAACAAACAAGCATGCAAGTGGAAATTGTCACTCCTCCCTTACGTCCGGCACCCTGCTTCTCGGATGGAGGCTGCTGCTTGGGTTTCGCAGGGGTGGAGGCAGACGCAGGGGGACGCCCTAAGCGACGACTGGGTGGAGGCAGCAGCAGGTCGACGGGGCAGGATGTTCTTGATCGCCTCCGTCTGCTTCAGGGCCACCGAGAACTGCTGGGCGAAGCTCTCGATGGCGTCGCTGAAGAGGCCGGCCTGACAGACAGGGGTGTTGAGGAACCACACCTTGTCGGTATCACGCATGTCTGCCAGGTTCAGCCACAGGTGGCCTTCCTGGACCACAAGTGTGGACATCGCCCGACCCATGGAGTGTGCAGTGACTTTCGTCGCCCTGAGAGCGTGGTCCGTCGCCACACGCAGTTCCTGCATAACGCCTGGGTCGGAACTACCCTCGTGCATTTCCTTGAGCGCTTTGGCCTGGTGGACCTGCAGGAGCGCCATGGCATGTAGAGACGATGTGGCTTCTCTGCAGGCAGTGTAAGCCTTGCCCGTTAATGCGGACGAGAACTTACACGCCCGAGAGGAGAGCTGCGGAGCACACCGCCAGTCCGCAGCGGTCTTGGGACACTGGGGGGGATTTCCATATACCCCTTAGCCGCACCACCATCGAGTGTAGTGAGGATGGAGGAGTCAGTCGATCGGTTTCTGGTGCTGTAGGGCGCCGTCCACGACTTCGTGATCTCCTGATGCACTTCCGGGAAGAATGGAACCGGGAAGGGGTGCTGAGAACCAGCACGGGCCGTCCCGAGAAACCAATCATCCAACCACGAGGGTTCGGGACACGGTTGAGGGTAGCCGTAAGCTCTGGGTCAGGCTCGGGCAACGCTACCACACCCGTAGGGGGCAACGCAGCCGAGTCTTCATCCCCAGAGCCCATTAGCTCCTCCCCCGATGCAGCAATTGACATCATGTCCTCAGCCGGAGCCCCAAAAGTAACGACTGGCCCCCCAACGCTACCACACCCGAAGGGGGCAACGCAGCCGAGTCTTCATCCCCAGAGCCATTTAGCTCGTCCCCCGATGCAGCAATCGACATCATGTCCTCAGCCGGAGCCCCAAAAGTAATGACTGGCCCCCCATGGGAAGGACCAGCGCGCTCTTCTGGAAACTCCACCGGCACAGCGGACGGGGAAGGGGCCCGAGGAGCCATTTGACCCGTCGGGGAAGCCCTCATGGTAACCCCCAGGTCTCCACCTAGGCCATCAGCCAAAGTAGCAGCCATCTGCTTTGCAGCGGGAGGACCACTAGATCGGGGGATGCGCAATGGGACTCCACCTGCCCTGAGGTATTGGAGCGTAGACCGTAGCACTGAGTTCCCACGGTGGGAACATGAGTCATTCACGAACGCTGCCTCAGCGTGCTGAACGACCAAACATGTGAGACAACGATCATGACCGTCAACCGGGGACAGAAATCGACTACATCCAGAAACACAAAGTTTGAATGACATCTTGAAAAAGACGCAGGGTCAAACCGTGTTGCTCTTTTAGACAAGGAAACTGCTCTTTTAGTAGTGCTAAAGCACTCAGGAGATGGCCGCGGCTCACACAGTTCGATGGTGCAAACCTGTGTGCGCACTCAGAACGGAAACGCCCAGCCAACCAACTGACTCTCTCTCTCTCTGAAGTGACCACCCGCTGAAGCGCGCCGTCACACCCGCACTGGAAGCAGCAGTAGACCTTCTCTCGAGACTCGTTAGACACTCTTCGTAGAAACAGGAAACCCATTCGCTGTTCGGCTCCGAAGTAGAAAGCAATGATTCGGCATTCCACTTCCTTATTTTGGAGCGTGGAATGTGTGAATCGCATGCCAATCTTCATTAGCTCGTTTTTAAACACTCAAAGTAGATTGGTCTCTGAAATCAGATCCCCAATTCGTCAGTCAGTTCCAACGTACGTCGAACGTGACCGACTGAAAGGGAACTACCTATAGTGTTAAACCTTGTAGATGAGTGATTCCCAACCAGGGAACCTTTGTTGCTTGGTGTGGTGTTAAGGTGTTTTAAATTCTCTGTTAAGAGTGACAGACAGGGTCCAGCTGTTGTGTTTCCTGTGAGCTCTACTGAACCGGCCACAGTTCCTAAATGAGAACATTCTGAGTACATAAGGAAAAAGACCTTGTCATCCATTCCAGAGGAACTTAAAAACACTTTAGGGCCAAGATCAGCCCAGGTACAGTTTCAAAAGTGATTTTTTTTTTGGCAAACCATGAATTGAAAGCAAATAAAAAATAGAGAATAAAAGCAAATAAATGTGCTGATATATCAAAATATTCTACAGCCAGACTTATACGGTGGAGCACAGACAGAAAAGTTCCAACTGACAGAGAGAAACTTCCATGCATCAGCAAACAAATCTGTGAGTTTGTCTTCTTAACACTTTTTCTTAGACTTAAGATGCAACCACTAAATCATCACTTAATTTAATGCTAGCTCTCATTTCATTTTTAATCCAGCAGAAGAAGTGAAACTGCTTCAGCCTGTTTCTTTTAGTTGGTCTCATTAGTTGGTATAGTTGGTCTCATTTTGTAAATTCCTAATCTGGAATGTACAAAACAACATCAAAACAGATCACAAAGGAACAGGTATGAATTGTTTAATTAGTCAAAAAATTCCACAAGGTTGAGTACAGGATTGCTGAGAGAATTTCTAAAATAATACTAAACCAATCCTGTGGGAACTTTAGTTATTGTTTTGTCATCTGAATATTCTTACATATTCATGCATGTATATGAATACTTTTTTAAATAAATGAAATGCATTTATTAAATTTTATATATATATTTTTTTTTTCAGGATTAAAACTGTTTTGAATGCCCAAAGTCAGCAAAGAGGAAGACGATACCAAGTACCATCACAAACCAAACTCGCATTACAAATGGAGTACCTCTATGACATTATACAGCTCTGGAAAAAGATAAAATAAGAGTTTTGATGTCTTAGTAATAAATAAAACAAATGTTTGTGATTATTTTATTGGTCCAATAATTAGTCAAATGCATTAACGTCTCCAGTCCATAAGAGGTCACTGTGAGAGAATCTGTATCTTGCAACTCCTTTCACATTTTCTTCTGTGCACATGCGGAAATTACACAACAACAACAAAACCGTTTTGAAACCCTCTGTGGTCACACCAGTTTGGAGGTTACAGTCCATAATTGCAGCGGGATGGTCAACCTTGGGCTCACTAAAGTTGATGATGCGGTTGTAGCAAAGCACCCGGTGCGTATGTTTCATATTGTAACGCTATATTTGGGTTTAATGCAATAACCATAGTCTGTGAATATATTATCATCAGCTGATTAATGTATTTGAGTAAAATATATATTTAAGTAATTAAAATCTAGTTACCTCTAGAATAGTTGTCTAGTCTTCTGCAAAAATAGAAATAGACTTTTGCTTTTTGAATGCATGCCTGACATCTAAAAGAATTTGAACCATATACAAAGAAAATCTTAATTATTAGATACTACAGCAGTAAAGTGACTACTTTAAGGTAGGCATTTATTTGAGATACAATGGGTTAATATGACTTATTTTTCAGTGTTAAAATTGCCCCAAACACTGTTACAATTGGCAATTGTAGCACTCTTGACTTCTTGCATTTAATTCAATATTATCTTGTCCTTATTAGTGAAAATATTTAAATTGTATTATTAATTAGTGCACTGTAGTGTGCACCTATATTGGTTTCTTGTATCAAAAGATGAATAGTGTATTTCAACTAGTCTGTGATTTATGAAGAAAAATGTAATTTCACAGAATATAAATGTATTTTTCTGAAATCTCTAAATTGTCAATAAACAGCTGGTTGCCATTTTGTTAAATGAAGTATAAAATCTTTCTACTACTGCATGTTTTTGGATTGTGGGGAAAACCCATGCAGACACAGGGAGAACATGCAAACAAAGAAACACACAGAAAGGCCTACTGGTTCAGTCTGAATGTAAATAAAATTTGACTGGAAAATTTACCAAAAAAAACCATTGTTTATTTAAAACAGTAAGATGTCTGAAACTGTCATTTAAGACTACTGATACAGAAAACTCATTTATGCTACTGGGCTTTTGACTCAAAGACTATTGATATAGCCATTGTGACAACTAGCCCCATTCTTCCCTATATGCTTACATCTTAATTCCATGGTGATTATATTTCACTATCCTTAGGGTTTGCAGCAGTACGCAGCCTGTCAGTCTTATGCCTTTATGAAAGGCACAGCAAGCTTCATACTGGGTAAGTGTCATGTTCACATTAAGAAGTGGTTATGTCTGATATGTCTGAACAATTTGTGATTTGTGACAGTTTGTGAAAGTAATTGACAAATGAGATGGTATTCTTTTCAATATTTGTGGTGAGATCAAATTAATATTTTCATCTTTCTTTACATCAGTTTCTTTGTGTATCAGATTTTTCTACTTATAAAACACACCCTTGTAATCTTACATGTCTTCTCTGTGTATCATACTGTACCTTTTTTATAAGGATTTTCAGGAGAAACATTTGAGACAAAAATACTTGTATAAACCATTCCTGAGTCTGACAACCCCATTATGTCCTGGAGTTGTGAAAATTATTATTAACAAACGTTGTTTTTTTTATCCTTTGGCTTTGGGTGAAAACTTAACTATCCTCAACCAGGCACAGCGGGTTTATTTTTTGCACAGCGAGCACTTCAGAAAATAATCCCATATCCCCTTCAGTGGAACCTTCTAGTATCTATTGGTAAGTCTGATGCATTTTTGAGGATCATGCCAGAGAAGACCCTTAACTGAAATACACATATTTTTTCTTAAACTGTGTGTAGGCTTAATTCAAAATGTTATAAAGAAAATTATTTGCAAGCTATTCTTTCCTTTGGCCTTCACAGTTTCCTCCTCAGTATTCAGCTATTCAGTAACTCGCTGGGAAACCATGAAGTGCTCAGACTTGTGGTTATATCTTGAGACAGGAAATGTTCCTGACAGAAACTCTCCTAGTAAGTATTTAGTTGTAATTTATAAGTATAAAAGCCTCCGTAATTTCTCTAGTTTTATGCCAAAGCAAGTAACAATAGCTATTTGGCGCCATCTTGGGTCTCAACTGGAGTATTTCAGTATTGATTTTATTAGATACAAAACCTTTAATACAGAAGTAAAAGAACATGTTACTTTTAATTGATGAGACAAGGGAAGACATATTACATTGTGGCTATATACACTGAGGCATAACATTATGACCTAATATTGTATTGGTCCACATTTGCTGCCAAAACAGCCCTGACCCATCGAGGCATTGACTCCACTAGACCCCTGAAGGTGTGCTGTGGTATCTGGCACCAAGATGTTAGCAGCAGATCCTAAGTCCTGTAAGTTTCAAGGTGGTGCCTCCGTGGATCGGACTTGTTTGTTTAGCACATCCCATAGGTACTCGATTGGATTGAGATCTGGGGAATTTGGAGGCCAAGTCAACACCTCAAACTTGTTGTGCTCCTCAAACGATTCCTGAACCAATTTTGCAATCAAAGCATCACACTGCCTGCGCTGGCTTGCCTTTTTCCCATAGTGCATCCTGGTGCCATGTGTTCCCCAGGTAAGCGATGCACACGCACCCGGCCATCCACATGATATAAAAGAAAATGTGATTTATCAGACCAGGCCACCTTCTTCAATTGCTCTGTGGTCCAGTTCTGATGCTCACGTGCCCACTGTTGGCGCTTTTGACAGGGGTCAGCATGGGCCCCCTGACTGGTCTGCGGCTATGCAGCCCCATACGCAACAAACTGCGATGCACTGTGTATTCTGACTCCTTTCTATCAGAACATTAACTTGAGTCTGTTTGATCGGACCACACTCACCAGCCTTTGCTCCCCACGAGCATCATTGAGCCTTGAGCTCAATCATTGAGCCTTGGCCGCGTTGGCCATGGCCACGCCGATCCTGTCGCCGGTTCACCACTGTTCCTTCCTTGGACCACTTTTGATAGATACTGACCACTGCAGACCGGGAACACCCCACAAGAGTTGCAGTTTTGGAGATGCTCTGACCTAGTCATCTAGCCATCACAATTTGGCCAATCTCACTCAAATTACTTACGCTTGTCCATTTTTCCTGCTTCTAACACATCAAGGGTACGTTCCATTCGACCGTAAGTGGACTTCAGAGGGTATTCCGCCATCTCAAGTGAGATTCCAATCCAAAGGGAGCGAACATGTTCAGTTCGAAGGGTACTGCGAACGGCGTAGGGAAGAAGGGAACATCGATACATCACTTCACAGGAAGTGGAGAATGAAAAAAACCCAACTGTCATTGCGCGTCACATCACCGGTCTGAACTCACGATGGAGCAGAGCCGTTGAAAGAGTTTTTAAACAGCTTTGCGATGGAGGAGTTAATAGCATTCGAATATTCATAGTTATTATACAAACTAGAGTATTTATGAATGTTTATGGCAATAACTGTTACATTCGCATATTATATTTTATGAATATGTAAACAAATTAAGTGTTGTGAAGCAGCTGAAGGCTGTATTTTTTTTTATATTTTACTTTATTTACCTAAGGAATGTTTACTATGTAGCTGCACTTCGAAAAGAAAGTGCACGAGATGAGACCACTACAAAGTGTAGTGATTATTACTCAATTCACCGATGACGTCAGTGATTTTTAGATCACGTGTCACTTAAGGTGTGGTTATGAGTGTATCAGATGACTCCTCC
The DNA here is from genome assembly GCF_949357685.1 of Gobio gobio. NCBI lineage: Eukaryota > Metazoa > Chordata > Actinopteri > Cypriniformes > Gobionidae > Gobio > Gobio gobio. Next base: position 17,936,146 of record NC_137100.1, read on the forward strand.
CCCTTTTTGATACGGGGCACCAGCTAAGAACACTATCTTAACAATATAAGAACACTCTCAAAGGAGCTGTTCAATAATTCAGAATGAATGTAAATTAGAGGGAGTTGGTCAGCTGATTTATCTGAAGGATTTGTGAGTCTGGATAACTAGTAGAGTCTTTGATCATCAACAAAATGAAGACACAGTGTAATAAAATGAATGAAGTTTATTAACAATAGATATGCAAGAGTAAATACTTCAATGATTAATAATGCTAGTAATTAATATACACTTCTAAAGGATAGTAAACTAATAACCAAAAATAAAAGTAATGAATGAAACAATAAACTGATAAATGATGTGAACACAGAATGGATATATGCAATGCTGTTGAACAGAATGTAGCAATGGAAGAGAATTGTATGGGAATGCTTATAATGGAAACCACCTAATGGTTCTAGCGAATGGTGATAAATAAATGCTTATTTATCATTAAACAAATAATAAACCTATTATTTGTAACAAGCTGACCTCCGGTAACTGTTATCTAAGCAGGTTAGAAAACATAGGCTGCATGTATAAACTAATGCCAAGGTCTCTAGACAGAGGTTTGGTAAGTTTATATTTACGTTCCACACAGTCGGGTGATCGGTCCGGCAGTAGAGACGTCTTCCACTGGTTATGCGGGTAGCGTGCAGTGGGGAGGCGCAGAGCTGCGATCCAGTAGTCGTTGCCACGCTGGGCTGAAGGATGCAGAACTTTGGTTGCGCCGAGAGGGTCCTTAGGAAATGGACCAGGCAGCTGGGTCAGTCGAATCTTCACAGGGTCCGTTGCAGGCTGGCTGCGTCACTGAGGAGCCGTGTGGGACAGACAATGTCTGCCGATGCAGAGGTCCTTGGTGGACCGGGCTGTGCTGCTGGAGTCGTCGAAAGGGTCAGATAAGATCTCTCAGTGAGAGAATCCTTCTTACAGCTAGAGTGCAGCCAAAAGCAATATAAAAGGTTTTGCTCGCAAAAGCTTAACCTCAACAGTCTTGTAGTCTCTTTCCTCGTCAGGTCAGAAACTCAGGACGTGATGTGTCTGTTAGTGTCTCCTTCCCCGTCGGGTTAGAAACGCAGAACAAGGGTGTGTCTACCCGGGGGACCTATTTATCCCTTTCCGATGAGGAGGAGATTGAAATCCAGCGCCTTTCCGATCCTGGAGTGTGATTGGCTACTGATGTCCGAAGTAGCCCCGATGTTTCCCACCCTAGTGTGGAACTCATTTGCATAGCATAAAGTGCCATGTCAAGATAATGTCTTTTAATGTTTTACCCATGCATTATTTCTTTACCAAGCCTCTTTTAAAATATAAAAGGCATCAAATGGAACAGAAAGAGACCAAATATGATAAGAAACGGTTAAGTCATCGTCCACACATTTGTTTGTCTGTTAATGGATCTGTCCCTTGGACTGTTGTGTTTACAGTCTATGACCATTAACATAAACAGTGCTTGGTGTGAAGATGAAGTGGATGAGTTGCAGTTTATATACATTTAAGGCCTCCAAACATGTGTATGAATGGATTTAGATATATCTCTGTGGCCTCTCTTTTGCTGCTGCATCCAGGAGGTCCTGAAGGAATTTTTATGGCAGCTCTTGCCTAAACCTTAGGAATGAGTTTGGTGGTTAAAGTCAACTTTTAGACCAATGAGAGTCCTCTCCTTGGTGGTGGTGGGTGCAGAAGGTCCCCCTTCCTGCCCAGTAAGAGGTGTCTGGCAGTTGTCTTGGCATCTTATCTGATGTTGCTGATCATTTGTTTATGTTCATTCACCAAGGGTCCAATCACAGTGTGGCACATCTTCCACCACACCGGTAGTTAGAGAGGGGCCTTGCCATAAACTGGTCTCTGGAATGCCATCCTACCTGATGTTCACCACAAGACCACTACAAAGACCATTGATTAATAATAGCCTACATTTAAACATAGTTAACCAAATCAAAATGTATTTTCATATTGAATGACAGCAATATGAAAATACAGCTTCAAATGTGTTCATAGTCAATACAACTTAACTAATAAAACTATTTTTTTGATCATATTTTTTAGATACATACTGTGTGTTTTGTAAATGTATATACTTATTATATGGATTTAAATTTGAAAGTTAAGTAAATTACAATATTAATTTGTTATATCATAATCTGCGCGACCCCGTCTTTGCTTTTCTTTGATGACGTTGCAGGGCGTTCCAAATGAGCGATTATTGTCAGTAAAAATAAGCCTATTCAACTGTTATACCGTGCTCAGGGAGTAGGGAGCAGTGCGTAGGGACCCTGTCGAATGGAACGCACCCCAACTTTGAGGATAAAATGTTCACTTGCTTCCTAATATATCCCACCCACTAACAGGTGCCGTGATGAAGAGATAATCAGTGTTATTTACTTTACTTGTCAGTGGTCATAATGTTATGCCTGATCGGTGTATGTAAGCTATTTAAAAGTAAATTGAATTGCAGATAAATATTTCTATATAAATTATTTTAGTAATATTTTTGTGTTCATTTGGGTTGCTTGGTCATTTTCTTGTACTGGATTTTCTTTTCTGATGATCTGATATCTATTTATCAAAAGAATTTGTAGATATTTTTTTGGTCAAAACAGTATTTCATGTCTATTAAATATAAAAATATATGGTTTCATGAAGAACCTTCCACATCCATGGAACTTTTCCAATGCACAAAAGGTTCAGACACCGTGGAAAAAAGGTTCATTATGTTCTTCACAAAAAGAGAAGTTCTTTTGGGGATATATTTTGGACTTCATGATGGAGGAATCTGATCATTGTTTCTTTATTATTCTCCCTAGAGGAAGCACCACAAACTCCTGCAACACCTGCAGATCCCAAAGTCACAAGATATGGGGATGTGATGGAATGAGCTCAAAGAATTATAATTATATATATATATATATATATATAGTGTGTATGTTTCAAGTAATAAATGATATTTAAGATTGTTTTGCTTTCTTTCCGTCTGGTTTACACAATCAAAAGTTCTATGAAAGGAGTGTATAGTCATCTAGCATGATGAACCTGAAATAAAATATTTTGGTATTAATTGAGTTTTCATTTAGAAGATCTTAATAAAAATCTGGATTACTGATCGGAGTCCACCAGACAAGGATCTGTCATCCTGCAACAGTTACAAATATCAGTCCTTTGAGATACAAAAGACAGAGGCACATATTTGTTCCTTTATGTAAAGAAACAATACTGTATCTCAAGTGGATAGCATTACAGTGGGTTTGAGCCATTTTAAGTACAGAGGAGTACATGTGGCTTTGTCCTACTGGTCTGTTATTTTGTATATTTTTTAGTTTATAAGTTGGTAACATTAGCAGATGTTACTATTAGTTATGTTCTACTTTATATGTAAAAATATTTGTTCGTAGTTTTTAGAATAAAAATCTAAGTTATTAAACATTAATAATGAACATTCTGTTACACATTTTAACGTTTACCTGTTTCAATGTAATTACACAAATAAGTACGGAGTGATATTAATTAACATGTAGGCTACCAGTACAAGGTTAGATTTTGGTTTAGAATTAGTTGCTTGTGATTGTGCATCATTTACTGTTATTACTATATTAAGTATATGTAACAAAAACATGAAGTGTTGCTGAATATTCTTTACAGAAGGAAGCTTTGTGTAATGACAGTTGGGGTGCCCATCAACTGCCTGATCAGACTGATCTCATGAAATAGCGTATGTATGACACGCCAATTCGCTATGCCATTTTGGCGTGCTATCAAGACGCATAATCGCTTTTTAGCGTGTTTATCAACGCCGTTTCATTCTATCCCCCTACACATAAACCTACCCATCACATACACACACACACTGCCCCTAAACCCTTCACAAGAAACATTCTGCATTTTTACATTTTGAAAAAAAAAAAACATAATTTAGTATGTTTATAAATCCATTTACATTCACGCGGAATCACACGGCGTAGACATTCACGCGGAATCACACGGCGTAGACATACACGCGGAGATAATGGTTCGTTTCGGCGTACACATACACGCGGAATGACACGGCGGATAGCACATAATGCGTACAGATAACACGCCATTTGGCTTTAGAAAGTGGCGTGTATGTTTACGCAAAGTCATGATGTCATGTTGGCCTGACGGTGCCTGTGTCCCAATGTGCATACTATCCATCCTAGGGCAGGCATGGTGGATAGTAGCAGGGGGTGTAACAACTGTCCAATCACTGGACATGTAACAAAGGATGGGGCAATGTCTTTGTTTTGATTGGTTAAAAGGGCCGTGTTGGGATGATAGACGCCCGGCGTGTCCTGGCGAATGCAATCTGACATCAGCAAAATGTCCACGCGCATCGCATGACTGGGAGGAGGATTATAAAAGATATTCTTCTGCTTCTTAAATATGGCACTGTAAAATTATTTGTCAGTTATCGTAATAAGTACTTTATTAATATGTTCTATTATTCACAGGCTGTTAAAAAAAAGTTAAACTGTTTCTAGTTGAAAGTCAAACTAAACAGCCTGTCCATCACCTGTTTCCGGGCATTCCGCGATTGAAACATGGATTTCGTTCTCGGCGGCGTCTCTGCGTGTGGCGCTTGCTTTTTTACAAACCCGCTGGAGGTTGTCAAAACTCGAATGCAATTGCAAGGAGAGCTTAAAAGCCGAGGAACCTACCAGGTGTATTACAGGAACGTATTTCACGCATTTTACACGATAGGCAAAGTAGACGGACTGGCTGGTCTTCAGAAAGGTTTGGTTCCCGGGTTGGTTTATCAGTTTTTTATGAATGGGGTCCGGCTGGGGTCCTACGCCGTCATCGAGTCGATGGGCTACATTCACACGGACGGAAGGGTCAGCGCTGCGAAGAGCACAGTGTCAGGGGCCATTGCCGGTGTGGTGGGCGCTGTAATGGGCAGCCCTATTTACCTGGTGAGTAACAAGCTGTCTGCTTTTCTGTCTTGTAATAGATGGATTAAACACGTGGTTAGTGAAGAGAACCTGTGTACTCTGAATATCATGAACATAAGAGTGCAAAAGAGCGGAAATAGAAAAGTGAACTACCTACCGTACCACGAAGAGAACGAAATGGATAGTTTCGAGCCTATATTGATTAGCTAAATGAGAAGCTTACAGTTAGGATACATGTTTATATAACTAATTTTATATATACCGGTATATATATATATTATACAAATATTTATAAATGCACAAAAAGCATGAGTAGGCTAATGAATGAGGAATCAGAATGTTTTCCATGCTTTTGGTTTCCATACACTGAAAGTTGATGGTGCTCCAAAATGAACAAAAAGTACCATGTCTTTAATTTACTTGCAGGTTACCTACTCTCCATTTGTATTTCCTTCAGGTAAAGACACATCTCCAGAGTCAATCCACATCCTCAATTGCAGTTGGACACCAGTATAAGCACAAGGTAAGTTAATAAAGGGATCTCACAGTAACATCTATAACATCTTTTTTTTCTTTGAATGTGATGTGAGAACTTTTATCTTTAAGTTTACTGATCCTAGGGTTGTAGAGATTTTTGTAATGTCCCACTGCATTTGTGGTATTCAAAGGCAGTTTTGTTTGCATCAGTGGTAATAGGAACCAGCTTGAATCTAAATCCCAAAAATATTTCCAGTTTGTTATATCTTTCTTTTGTATATTTTTGCTTTTCTTTCTGTCAGGGAATGATGCATGCATTATTGGCCATCCACAAACAGCATGGAATTCTGGGTTTGTGGAGGGGGGCAAGCGCAGCGGTCCCAAGGGTCAGTGTGGGGTCAGCTGCTCAGCTCTCTACTTTCTCTGCCTCTAAAGAGCTGATCACTGACCTACAGGTAAGCATATTTCACTTCAGCTGGGAGTCATTCACAGTGAGAATAGAAGAGGGGTGTTTGACATCTGTACAGTAGTATTGAAGTGGCTCCTTTAAACTGTAAAGCATAACACCAGGGGCAGGTTGCATAAACTGCCAGAACTAGTCTTACAAGTTAGTCATCAAGACTGTTCATAACTTTTAGTCAGTTACATAAAAACGTAGATGGATGTTCTAATTTGATACCGAAAAGTAAGATGATTGCCCTTAACTAACTGCTAGTTGGTCATACTAGTTCTTAAGACACAGTCTTAACATAATGGCTGTTTATGTAACTGGCCCGTTAATAAATATTGTCAGTTCCCCAAACACTGACTGTGTAAAGTAGCCTTAGCTATCCAACTCAGTCATAATGTGTCTTTGAAGGACAGTACAGGGGCCAATGTTTAAAACAGCTTTTTTCATGGCAGTCAACTTTTAATTAATTTGTAACATTTCTCAACATCCTCAACATATAGATTTCCATTTAGCCTTTAAGGACCCCATTAAATCAAACATTTTATGTAGTCATTAAGTTAGCTTCGAGGTTATCAATATGCAAGTGCACTTATAGAAGTTGACAAAACAATCCTTTCATGGAGCCTCTTTTCATGGAAAACGGACCAAGACTATTGATGTTTGACATAAGCAGCATACACATATTTTTCTCCAATAAAATGCTCTCTTGAAAGAGGATGCCCCCTCCCCCACCCGCCCCCACCCTCAAAACACCTGCCATGACTAAAAATATTGTAGGAAACAATGGTGTTGCACAGCACCTACTAGCACACCCTTGGCATATTCTCTTTATCAACATATTAATATCAACATTGTATGTTTTGCAACCACTGGCATAAACAGACAAAATTTGATGACTAACTTCACCTTCTATATACCTTTCTGTTTCAAAAGGAAATATGTCAACAAAGGAAAGACAGTTGTGTCCCGAAACACATGTTTAAAGCAAACACCTTGTATTTAGGGCATTAGGCTATGCCGTGGATACAGTTTAAGACCATTGTGGAAGTTATTCGACAGTTACTTGATGTTACTATTACTCATGTTGTCCACAATGGTGAACACAAGGGTGTTTTCTGTGTCAGTTTGGAGACATTTATAAAGTGTAGGAAATTAAATATGAAACTGGTTATCCCAGCCTATAGTTAATGGTAATGTTATTTTATCGAAAAGTCATGAGAAACTGATTTATTTAGTTGTAACAGGTGTATAAATACATACATGTATTGTTGGAGATTCTGATGGTGAGCTCAGAATTGGCAAAACAATTCCACTGGTGTTACAAATCTACAAAAACTTCCCCAGATATATGAAATGATGCTACAAGTACAGTTCTGTTAACATCACCAGTTCACAGAAGAGTTTGTGATGTTTACTTGCATGGAAGGCAAGTGTAGAGAACAAGCAATATCTTTAGAAGATGACAGAACTGTCATTTTTGAGTAAACTATTTCTATTAAAACTGTTAACTGTTGAAGAAAACAGTTGAATTGTGTAAGCATTCTCTGTTTTGTTAGTAATCTGTTTAATTTCCTTTCTGTATTTGTAGGTGTTCTCTGAGGGCAGCTGGTTAATAGCTCTGAGTGCTGGTATGATCAGCAGTGTAGTAGTTGTATTAGCTATGACTCCGTTTGATGTGGTCAGCACTCGACTCTACAACCAGCCTGTGGATCATCTTGGCAAGGTGATCACTTAGCAACTGTCAACATGCAGAAATTTATTTGCAAACTTTTACTGTAATTATTAGCATATTGTGTCCTTGGTTGCATTACACACTTGCATATCCATTTTCACCTACAAAGTGCTAAAACCGGTAAAACAAGACCGTTATCTCACTCTCCGTACTTTCCTCATGCAGGGTGTATTGTACAGAAGTTTCGTAGACTGTTTCTCGAAGACATTGAAGAAGGAAGGGATGAGTGGTTTGTATAAAGGACTTGGAGCCTCCTACTTCCGCCTTGGACCTCATACCATCCTTTCTCTGCTTTTCTGGAATGAGCTGCGCACTTTGTACCATAGCTACAGCTAGCGTTTTGTTATTGCCTGCATCAGCAAAATATCTGATTAGCGGATTAAAGACGCAATCAAGCACTAAGGTATAAAAGGCCCTTGCTATATTTTGAATATACTCACACAACACACAGCAGAATGACTATACTCTCAATGCAGCATGGCCTCAAGTTCCTTATTGCTTTTATAAAGCAGTTACTACATATTAAACCATTATTTTATTAAACATCAATCTTCAACTGGCAACCTTCATCTAGAAGTACTTCCTTATATAACAATGTTGCTATGCAACAAAAATAATTCGCTATGGGAGCTGCGCAGTGACTGGTATTAACCATAAAACTCCTTTAGGATGTACTGTATGTAGAAGAATGGAAAAATTAGTTCGTTATTTTCTTATAAATCACACTCCAGCAAAGTTTTGCAAAAGGCTTAATCGAAGCATAATATATCTAAACTCACTGGTTGAATTAAAGTTGTGTGCATTTTAATTATGCTAATTCATTTCCTGAATCCTGATTGGGTGACTGTTGACTGAATGATTAATTCTTTTAAAAGATTATATATATATATATATATAATTTTTTTTTTTTTTTTTGAACCCTTTCCTAAAGATTCAATATGATCCACTGGATCAGATTCAGTTGAACTGTTTTGTTTGATCATATATGAATCACATGATGTACTGTAAATGTTTAGTTCTCACACAGAGATTGTGGTAGAATGACTAACACAAAATAGTATTTTCATTTTGTGACTTTGCTTGACAGCTGTTTATTCTTGCTGCTAATTATTAATCATGACTGAAAGGACAAAGACTTCCTTTTGAGTAGTTAGAAGTTAGAATGAAGTTGCATTCAAACCGAATGGTTAACACATAACATTAGGAATAAAAAATTCTCCCACTTGTTTGCTGATGCCTTTAAATGTCCTTGAATATTAGGACATTAAGACACTATTCAATGGGACACAGGATAATGGTAACAATTTGCCTTAATTTTGCTCTACTGAAAGTGTATGAACTCATTCATTTTGATGCTTTAATAATGAATTATCTGCATTAAATTATGTAAGACTTTAAATATTTAGTTGCATATTTCTGTAACATATGACAGTATATCATTTGAAAATAAATTATTTGATTTACTATAAACATGACATTAACACTGCAGCATGTCCTTGTTTTAAGTACAAATACACCACTGATCATCTTATCCTAAAACAGGTTTACACACTTAATGCACACTCAGAAATTTCTGAATGTCATTGTATTAAATCAAACCATCAAGTGACATCAGCATGGGAATAATGATACATCTTTTTCTTTTTTACTGTTAATCATTTTACATGGATTTATAAAGATAGTTACCCATATGTTTTGATTGTACTATTTTTCTTTAAAGGGGTACTTCACCACTGGAAAGATGAATGTGTATTTAAATGGAGTCATTTTTGTAGTAGAAATGTAAAATTATTTTAGAAGTTGGTGCCTTCTAGACTGAGAAAAGCAAGAAAATAAATTTTTTGCTCATATGGATGAAAGAAGACAACTCCCAGAATGCACTTGCTTCGCTGCCCTACGAGGCCACTCCCAAGCCACGCCTACCGGATACATCACTTGCCCAGTACACGATCATTCGAATATACTACCGGGTTTCTACTGATACAAAGCTTAATGCTAATCGGTGAAGTAACCCTTTAAAATAAAAGTCACATGGTCTGATGTTATCTAATGCACTGATATTCTAACATTAAGTGTGACTTAAGTGACCAAATACTTTAGGCAAAATAAGAAAATCAATGTCTTAAAGAATGATAGGAAATCTCTTTCAGAATGATAGGAAAGTTGATGAATGGGTGAAAGTGTTTTACATTTCAGAGTTTCAACACAGAAAAGTTGTTAAACATTAGTTTTGTGGTCAAGTAATAGAGATGTCTGAATCAGCATACAAAAAGACAATGATGACTGCAAACCTTTGATTACATCAAGAAAACTCCAAAGAAATGCTGCTGAATGAATCGGCATAAATTTGCATTGAGCCAAATAAACGTTGGTTTTCAACTTGAGAAGGATTCAGAAACAATGTTTTTCTTATTACAGTTTTTTTTATTCGCTTTGGTACTATTTTCACAACCAAGGTGTACATTTTCAAAACTCATAGTGCTAATATCACAACAGATCATCAAAAGTGGACTTTTTTCAAACATTTCAGCATATTTTCAAATGTGTTAATACAATACACAAAACTACAAAGTATCCTTTTCACTACACAAAATAAGTGTTTCCTCTTTATAAATGTTTCATTCACAGTAACTGCCTTTCATAAAGCTCTTACTATCAAACTTTTGATTTGCATCTCTTCTCGTTCACTTTAAAACATTTGTCTATTATTTAATCCAACTGATCTTAATGGTTAATCAATGAATCATTTGGTACACCTATAGATTTCTATAGATATTGATTATATAGACATAGTTTCTACTTTGTTTGCAATTTCCGATATGGATAACCATATGTAATGAATTCTTTTTACATTACAAGCGATTTATCTTAGATTATAACTACTTTGTCAAAGTGTGTGTGTGTGTGTGTGTGTGTGGCCTGGTAAACTCTACATTATGGGGACAAAATGTCCCCATAAAAATGGCAATATCCTAAATCCTTGTCCTTGCGGGGACATTTTTTTGTCCCCATGGCCATGAGGAAACTTATAAATACAGAATGTGTTGTTTTTGTTGAAAATGTAAAAATGCAGAAAGTTTTGTGTGATGGGTAGGTTTAGGGGTTAGGGTTAGTGTTAGTGTAAGGGGAGAGAATATACAGTTTGTATAGCTTGTAACCATTACGCCTACGTATACCCAGACAGATTATAAGAGTATAAGGGAGTGGAAATAGTCAATGACGGTGTAACATCAGACTGATCAGAAATCAGAAGAAGGGCAAGAGATGGCATCAAATACAGCATTTTACATTACAGTATGTATGCCATATGATACTGTAAACAGATGACCATGGTAGAGTCTGCCACATTACTGTAACACCCTTAAAAAGCTCAATTATAGAATCAGTCATGTGGTACAGTGAGAACATTTATTGGCAGCAAACTCTGTTATAGCACAGAACCTCATGGCTGTGTCATAACTTCATCGCACCTTTTGATAACACTGAATAATACAATTACAAACATTATGGATTAAATTACATAAGTTAGGTAATGTAAGTGTATTTTCTAATGAGGCAAATGTAGCCTGTGTTACTGTAGATAATTCAGCAACGAAGGAAATTTGAAACATGTATCTTGCATTGTTTTCTGTTGGATGAACTGATTGTTTAAAGTACTAAACTGAAAGAAGATCATACTGTCGTGTTTCGGTGATTAAACCAAATGTTCTCATTACATATTATAATAATCTTGTGTTTGAAACAATGATTATGTGGACTGAAAATATGTGCAACTGAATGAAAGCATGAGATCAGGTTTTGAAAGAATGACGAGCTGTGTTACAAGTGTGAGCAGTTTGGATTTTTGCACTAAGAGTTTTGAAAATGTACACCTTACTTGTGAAAATAGTACCAAAGCGAATAAAAAAAACTGTAAGAATTGCATTTATTTTTTACTCATGAATAATTGAAGATTTCTTTATTTATTTGCACAGCCTCGTCTATAAATTAGACAAATGCTAAGCCTTGCACTACAAGGAAAATATTTTATAGAGACTCTAGCTTTTTGGGTTTTGTGAAGTTTTTGTTTTAACCCGTTCGGCCATTGTAAATGCATAATTTTAAAAGCTTCTGAAAAAAAGTATTTCATAATGGAAGTTAGACTCTCTTGTGTTTAATAATATGCATGAAGAATCTACCCGAACACTCCAGGGTCAAGTAGACAGACAGACTGCAGAACAGCCTGGAAGTCCTGTAGTGTCCACGGTATAGCTGCCACATTTCCAATGGCACTGCTGCTGAGGGGACTGAAAGAGAAGATTTTCAATCAAACCCATGTGTATAAATGCATAATAATCATTTAATTTAAGACATCTAGGTAATCCTCCAGTGTACAGGGAACATTTTTAATGAGGAAAATTTCGGAGTGGAGCGACTTCAGCCTGTATGTTAAACTCACTTGATACAAACAGGATCATTGAATGTCACTAAGATGTCAGTAGTGTACTGCGGCAAGCGGAACAAGCTCAAGTGAATGTTCACAGTGTTCTTTGCCTGTAAAAAAAATGGAATTCAAGCAGATAAAAGGCATAAATCTTAACATAAAAAGGAATTATTGCCAGTATGGTGTCAGCAGTTATACAGTTGCTCAACTAAGGTTTTTCAATCCCAAAAAAACCCTGAACCACCCACAGAAACCATGTGAATCATTACTTATAGATGAGGAAATTCATGAGGTCAAAGCAAAAGTGAACTGTGACAGGATCTTAAGAAAGAACTAGGAAGTTAAATGCTGTAGCAATCATTCTAATGTCACTGCATGTTGGTGTTAGGCATGCTGAAGTTAACGTATTTGTTTTTGTTGCGTCTTAATTAAAAGTTGTGTTTATGTATGGCCTTTGTGCTTGTATGGCTTTTTCCTTTTTTATTGGACTGTTATTTTTACTCATTCCTAAAATTAGAACCCTAAGCTGGGGTCCCAATTTGCATACTATCCGTCCTATTAGTATTCAAAATTAGAATCAGTGTGTCCCAAATCGTAGTATGTTGAAATGAGTATTGCAAAGATAAGACAATGGATCTGGTAGACCTGGGGACCGTTTCAATAAGGAGGTTCAACCAACTCTGAGTTTAAACCTGAACTCTGAGTTGACTTACTCTGAGATGGGAAACTCTGAGTTTTGGGTTTCAGAACAGCTGAATTGAGGTAGTTCAATCAACTCTGAGTAGACTGACTCTGAGTTAAGCACATGCACTCCAACTATGAAAAGCCACGATCAATGGAGCTCCGAAATTACGATTCAGCATGGCAACAGCACCCAACAAAAAGATGTTTGCAAACTTCCGGGTCAATATTAAGTTTAATTCTTAATTATTTTAATTAAGTTTAATTTTCATGGTATCCAAAAGGCAAAAAAAGAATGTGGCAGCAGCTAAAAATGAAAAATAAAAACATAATTCAATCAGGTAAAGCTTTAGGCATAAAATTTTCATGGGTGTTGGTTTAATGACTTTACAAACATTTGACATATTAATTAAATATCATTCAGTGTCCAATGTGCAGCAGCTTTTCCCACATAGACCCTTTTCACAGTGATGACGTGTTTTAATGGTCATCAATATCGTAAATCCTGCAACGTTTTTTGTATTATTATTATTTTTTTTAAATGTATGTACATTTATAACACTAATACTTTGTATTATATTACTTTTGCATCAAATTACAAAACACAAGTTACCGCTGCTGTGAGAGTGTTTCTAATACAGTGTCTATGGGAGTGATGGTGAAAAATTACATCTTTCTCTCTTTCCACTTCCATTATCAAACTCACTCTTTTTTCCCTCTTTTTGAAAGTTGTTAAATCACTATTGTGGAGTTTTTCTTTTGCTATTTCAGCAAATAGGGACAAAAAATATATATATTTAATTTATTCTTTCATTCACCGCTATAAAAGTTAACCCTATGACGACTTCCGTTCTGAGAAACCCATAAATGTGAAAAGGGTCTATGCTCTATTCACATAATGAAATGTTCTCTGATCCCACTTGTTACATTTATTAATTAGGGTAATGACATTAAACAGTTTACTTCTACTCAGGCCAGCCAAACACCAGCACCACTGACAGATGAAGAGGAGATGGAGGAAGAATATTAACATCCAACAGGAAAAAGAATAAAGTATTTGTAGGAAATAAAGATGACCATAAAAATTGTAAATAAATGTATTTAACAGCTGTGGTGGTGGTTATGGCATATATCTTGTACTACCATCTGGCAGCATCCTTCCATTCCATACAGTAATCCGTTTTCAGAAAGTGTGATGATGGGAATATGAGCGTCATCAATGCGTCCAACCAATGGAAATCCTAAAGGAAATTCTAATTATCAGGTTACTTCTAGAGGTTAATCAAGTGAACGTCAGGATCCTTCCTGTATAAAAGGACATGCCATTTTTGTCACTTTGACAGTGTCCCCATGATGAAAATATAAGCAATGAATGAATGTACCTCCACTGCAAAGAATGCTTTTCTCACTATGTATTTTTGTCAAGTGGCAGATAATTTAATTTGTTTTAAGTAAACTTCGCTTACTTTAGATTTAGATTACATTTATAATTTGTTGATATTTGTACTTGAAATACGACCAAAATACTTAGTAAAAAAGCATTTGTGCAGTTTGAATGAATGAATAAACTATTTAAACACAGCTGGCGCTTTAAAAAAGGGGTGGTGACTGAAAGAAACTCTGGGTTTACCAAAGAAAACCTGCTCCTGACCAGGTTAGGTTCACAGAGTAAGTTATCCTGGTAACTGACTCTGAGTATAAGTTACCTCTCTTTTAGAAACGGGCTTGACTTACCCTGCTTTCTCGGGTTTGACATACCTCCCATTCTGAAACTGAAAACCCAGAGTTTCCCTTATTTCAGGGTTAACATACTCAGAGTTTTCACTTAACCTCCTTTCTGAAACGGGCCCCTGGTCTACTTTTTCCCGGTTAGAATCCGAAGTGCAGATCCGTGCACACTCTAACAGCTAATAATGCCCACAACCCACTGCCCGTTGGAAGAGGATTCAACTACAAACACTAATAAAATCTCTTAAACTAAAAACATGGCGGATGTGCGAGACCGACAGTTAAGTACAGAGGTTTAGATAAAGGGCTTTGAGTGATTAATATCAAAGACTATAGATCCATAAAGATGGTTCACTCCTATTATTTATGAAGGGGAGAAACTGCAACACGCAATATGGCGGAATATGTCACGCCTTCTTAGTAAAAGAGCCAATCACTGATTGCGTAAAGTCATTGCGTCACTGCATCTGCCATTAGAAGTTCCGGTTCCTATAGAAACCTAGGACTCGCGCTTAAGACTGCACAAGGGCATTGGCTGGTCTAGCTTGAAAAATACGCTTTTTGTAACGCTATTTGAGCATGAGAAACAACATTAATAGGAAAGTTCATGTCAGATTTATTTTTGCTGATTTTAAATATGTTATTTAATTATGAGTTTGTAAAGCAGTTTTTGAGATTTCAGGATTCCCCCGTTCAAATAGATAGGACTTGGTCTTGGATGCCCGAAATAGCTGGCCGGAGGCGTTGCTAGCTAACTAACTAACAAGCTTGCTAAATAACTAACTAACTAGCTAAATAAATAAATAAATCATCTGTTTCTAACGTGATGAAAAGATATCATTATCCACATTATATTTAATCTGGAACAGCATTATGAACTTTTATAAAGATACATTTGGTCATTAACTTTTAAATGCATCGTTATGCAAATTGCAAAAACATGAGAGTTCTCCTCATAAAAGACCCACGATTGGCAGATCAACATGCTACTAAGCTCGTGCTCTCGAATCCAATTAAATTGATTATGGAAGATTTCAACTGTGACAAGATGATTGACAGGGCCGTTTAAACGGTGACAGGATGAATGTGACTAAGTAATGTGACTATTCTGCTACACACTCAAAAGTATGTAGGTTTTCTTCTCAAAACAGTACACATTTTTATGGCATAGTATATGTAGATGCATTAGGACACAGCACTTGTTTTTGAAAAGATAATTATGGTCCTTTAGTATTGTCTGGGACACAAAAACATTTCCACTACAAATGCAAATTAGTAATACAAATTGTAAAAAGGATTACAGATGTACCTCCTCATTGAATTTAGAGACCAGCTGAGCTCCAGACAGCAGCCAGGCAGAGCTGCATTCCTGCATTGACAGCTCTGATTGGGAGAGCTGCTCCAGCCCCCTGACTTCCCAGGAGCCATTCTCTACCGCCTTATTACTGGCAGCCACATCCTCAAAGTGATACCTGTCACAATAGAGACCAGAGAAATCATTTTTACATTCTATCTATCTATCTATCTATCTATCTATCTATCTATCTATCTATCTATCTATCTATCTATCTATCTATCTATCTATCTATCTATCTATCTATCTATCTATCTATCTATCTATCTATCTATCTATCTATCTATCTATCTATCTATCTATCTATCTATCTATCTACATTATGAAAATATTCAACAATTTATTTCCAAATGTTTCCAGTGAACACAGACAACATTACTAACAAGTTTTTCAGGCAGGCATTCTGGCAATGACCTTATGACAACATTGGACAATTGTTTTTTTTATTTTTATGTGCCTTATATACATTCAACAGCCTCCATATGACCCAGAAACATTTAAATTCTGCAGAAATATGCACTGAGTTGGTAAGCCCCAGTGTTGACGGTTGCAGGTTGGAGTTATTCTATTCTTTGTGTTATTAATATATCCAAACCTGTGTGACCTTTTGAAATCTTTCATTCAACCTGTCTTTACCTATGTAAGGACCAGTTCACATTGTAAGGCCGCTGGATTCGCTCCAAGGATCGGTAACGAACCACGGTGAAGGTCGCTTGCACGTTCGTGTCTCCAGCTGGGTAGAATGGATTTATAACTAATATATCTTTAATCTGACTCCATTTATCATAGTTGTCGAATTTAGAAGAGAATGCCAATTGGTTGTTTAGTCATTTATATTTGATAATTAATCATACATTTAATCATTCTGTTTTAACCTTTTGTTGCAATTATATCGTTCCGTACTGGAGATAGTTAATAATTAGAGTAATTCAGAAAGGATCAAAATGTAAAAATTTTATTAACAGTCAGGTAAATGTATAATGCCAATTACATAATCAATTCAAAGATAATTCATACATAACATCAATTATTCCGAAATAGCTTAAAAAGTGAAAGATTTCCTGACTTTTTGAATATTACGTAACACAGAGCGTTTTCTGTGTTACGGGCCAACCTTGTTAATAGTATTGCGCCCTGAACTCATTGCTGTATCGCTTTAAGTAACTCAGACCAGACCTAAACCTCTTTCAAATGGAAATGCATGATAACAAAGGGAATTCAAATTGGATCAAGTTCCCATTTGCCTGGTTCGGAAGAAGATACCAAATGGCTCCAAAAGCCTCACCCACCATCATGAGTAAAATAGCTCTAAGCTCTAAAAACTCTTATTAACTTCTTGTATACTTATGTGGTTATGAGATATTTTTACCATTTGCACCGAGACATTTCAAACGATATCAAACACATATAGTATTGTACAGTGAGAACCTACATCCAAATCACACAGATTTTGGATGATCTCTCAGCATGAAGAGGAGTCGGATGTGGGAAACTCAGGGGAAGGGGAGTACATGTAAATTAATGCCTTTCTCAGTTGATTCACTCAGTGGGACTTCGTCTGCGAAAAGTGTCTTCCCAGTGAGTAATTGTCTTTCACCAGACAATCTGGCGTTATGTAAGTTTTCACAGCCTTTCAACATAGAACGTGCTATTCCATTCCACTGCGTAACCGTTACTTTACCATTGTTCAATGTAAACACACTTGATGGACGTCTTTAAAGGATTAGTTCACTTTAGAATCAAAATTTCCTGATAATTTACATACCTCCACGTCATCTAAGATGTTCATGTCTTTCTTTCTTCAGTCAAAAAGAAATTAAGTTTTTTTGAGGAAAACATTCCAGGATTTTTCTCCATATAATGGACTTCAATGGCAACCAATGGGACGAAGGTCCAAATCAATGCAGTTTCAAAGGGCTCTGCACAATTCCAGCCAAGGAATAGGTCTTATCTAGCGACATGATCTGTCAATGTTTTCCTCAAAAAACTTAATTTATTTTCGACTGAAGAAAGAAAGACATGAGCATCTTAGATGACATGGGGGTGAGTAAAATATCAAGAAATTTTAATTCTGAAGTAAACTAATCCTTTAATCATTGCACTTGCATCTCACATCTTTTGCAATGTCTCGTGCATGACACAGCATTTAAAAAACACAGCACTAAAGTTATCGAGTGACGCACGGTGACACGCTGCCAAGATGGCGACTGCCGGCTTTAGGTTTCAAAAATGCTCTTCAGAAACTGCCTGTGACATCACAGACACTACGTCCATATATTTTTTTTTTACGGTCTATGATCTCTAGACCAGTGGTTCTCAACGTTATTATATATTTCGACTACCATTCAAAATTTAAAATGTCTGGGGTCAGTGTGATTCTTTTTCAAAAGAAAATGGTACTTTCAGCAAGCATTCATTAAATTGATTCGACAATAATTGTAATAAATTGATTTTTAAAAAATTTAAGCATAGTATTGTTGCTAATTTTCAGTACTATAGCCTTTGGCGATGTTGAGGTGTCTTTAAAATTCTATCTGACATGCCCTGTTGCTCCAAAAGGTTAAGATACTTGTTACAAAATCTTGTTTAGGATTCCATAGTGGAAAGGGTAGTTCACCCAAAAATGTAAATTCTGTCATTAAAGCCCCCCTTTCAAAAATATTACTTCGGTGTACTCCTAATGCCCCTCCTAAAACCCCACCACGCCCCCACATTTTAAATGTTGTTATTTACTGTGCATGGGAAACAATTACAAAATCTTGTTTAGGATTCCATAGTGGAAAGGGTAGTTCACCCAAAAATGTAAATTCTGTCATTAAGGCCCCCCTTTCAGAAATATTACTTCGGTGTTCTCCTAATGCCCCTCCTAAAACCCCACCACGCCCCCACATATTAAATGTTGTTATTTACTGTGCATGGGAAACAAAACCAAAAAAGGTCAAGTGATGAAACGGCACTGTCTGATTAAACTGTACCCATATCCAACAGTCACAGCTCGAGAGCAGCTGGACCGTCTCCCCCATAGCGCTGACGAAACTAGCTTGAGGCTTTTTAAGTATCGAGGTAATTCATTTTGAATCTACACAGCATCACCCCTATAAAAATGTACCATGCAGTTACTAACACTGTAGAAATGTGGCATTATAGTATTTACTGTTATTGTTACTATTATTGGCTTTATATTAAATATTGGGTTTCTTTCCTTGAGGTGAGTGTAGATTGATTCCCTTTTTGGCTTTTCCCACTCCTGAAGTTATTTTTACACTTCCTACACTTTTGTTACACAAATAAACCTTGTTGTACCATATTTCTTTTGTTTTTGGTATGCAACTTTTTGGTATAGTAAGTAAAATATTAACTCAATAAGAGCCTGCAATATAATGCAATGTTAAAATTGTTAAACACATTTGCAGTACACTCAAAAATATATATTATTTGTTTCTGTCATTTACTTATTCATTTATTCCAATTTAAACGCCTTAACCCCAGGAACACATTTATAGGGGAACGTGTGGGCCAGATGAGATGAATTTTAGCCCCAGTCCAGCCCTGATGATTCTCTTCTTCTAGGACCAGAAAGAAGACCTTCTTATGATAAAAATAAGTAAATTCCTTATGGCATACATATGCACAAAGGTTGTTGCGGTTTCTGGAAACCCGTTTGCTTTAACCTCATATCTGGCGTTAGAGCTTTTATGCTTTAAATGTGTTGTAGCCTGGAATACTTAGTTTACAAACTCATAGTATCTATGCGTGTTTAAGATTTGATAAAAAAAATCAAAAATAAATAAAATAAATTATCACTGTGGTAGAAAATATTTTGGCTATTATGAAAGGGGCCTAAAGCACCAGGTTCCTATGTGTTTTAATCCAAGTCTGTACATGTTACCTCGCTGCTTCAGCACCCAGCACTTGGCTTTGGTACTCCAGCAGTTCAATGATGATACTCTGATCAGTCTGAGAGTGAGCAAACACTTCTTGATTATCAGGGATCTGCCTCAGTTCACTGCAGACAGTAGGGAAGAGAATGATGGGTTCACTGAATACTTAATTAAAGTCACAGCAAGCATACCTACAGGTGGTTGTAAAAACAATGGCGGCAACCGCAATATGATAAAAAAGCTGACTTTTATTAATATAAATAAATCACAAACAAACAATTTTTCCACCAAATAATATAGTTAATTTATCAATACTCACGGGCTGTTTGCAGTTACAAAGCAACTGATGTATTTTCTCGATTGCTAACAAACAAACCATGAAATAATTCACAATTTTCTCAGAACTACACACCAACTTTGTACAAACCTCAAACTGTCACATCAAAATCTAATGTTTTAGTCAAAAACATTCTCTTTTGTCAGAATCAAACTTTGGCCTCAGATGACACACAAATACACTGACTACTTTCCTGCCCAGTGAACTCTAGTGTGATTGATTTATAATACTGTAACAAAAATATCTTATTGGGACTCAGGAATAATTTTACTATTACAGTATACAACAAAGAGTGCAGATGCAGTAAAATAAAACAGTGAGCTTTAGGGAAAATTAATTTCCATTACACTACTGTAAAGTGATCTTACAACTGAGGAAAAGAAAAGTGCTCCTATTTATATTATTCTTTGATTCTGGTTGTTCAGTATTGCAAAATGTGTGCTTTTTGAGAGTTTACATTGTGATGCTTGAGTTGAGTTCATTATATTATGCGTTTGTGTTTTATGAATGAGAAGAGAACATGGTTAAACCTGTAAACATTTAGCAAAAACCTGCATTTTGTGTAGTTTTGCAGAAATCATTTAGAATATTTGAATGTGTGTGAAAAGGGGTAACATTTGTTAAACGTTTTGAGAAATGTGTCTTAATATATCATCACGTTATATTATTTTGTGCTAGCTGAATTGGTGTTAGCAATCGAGAATTTTTTTTATATATCGAATTAACGTTCTGTGAGTGACATGGATTAGAAAATGTACATTTAAATACAGTAATACCATTTCACATATCGCATTGTCATTTATTTGCACATTGCATTTCAAATTGAATGTTGCTACGTTACCCATAAGTGTCCATACATGTGTACATTGACTTTAGAAATCCAGTTACATTGATTTCTACTCCCTTGAAATATATTGTTTTATTAATTACCTGATATCCTGGGCATTGAGGGGAATAACAGCTGATAAAGCACCGCCAAACAGAGTCCGAGCCATTGCTGTGCTCGCCACTGCAATGATAAAGCCATTTTTGTACAACACATCAAAGAAAAGTATAACTTACTGAAGTGTTATTATCATACGTGCTGTCAAAAAAACAACATCTTTAAAGTTCTCAACACAACGTCAATATTTTAACTAAACACATCGTAATTTCATCACAAAGGTAGATAAGCATATGAAATCAACTTAATAAACTAGGCCATGTCAATACATCCACATAAATATATGCAACAGACTTACGACTGACCAGCCGCTATGACTTCCCTCCATCAGCTGGTACCGGATGTGATGTAAATTGAGACATCATACACCCTCTAGTGTTTTTTTTTATTTTCAACTTCAAATGATGGAACCAGAGCCCGTCTACGGAGAGCCTGCCCACTCCCTATTAAGCCCTGTTGTACAGAATTTTGGTTGTAGTACCACCAGAGTTCCACTGGGGGCGATCGCCATGAGTGCAAAATGAATGGAAGTCAATGGGGCTTGACGGCTAAATTTGTCTTTTTCACCCGATTGCCGTTGAGAAATCTCAGAAATGATTGTAGATTTTGCAAGTTCAACATGGGTTTTAGGTCGAAAGTTGAATGAACGAGTACTTATGTCCTTTTGATTTCTTACAGGTTGAGTTGTTGTTGTCCATAACACGCTAGCATTCTGCTAATGAACGCTGATTGGTCAGTGAAGGACTGATTACGACCAGAGATCCCGCTTGATGGCATCGTGTCATCTGAAGCGGGACCAGAAACAAACAAAACAAAAACTCTTCTAGCACGTGTATTTACCTGTGTCAGCTGTGTTGTCGATGCCTCGAGAGAAAAGAAAGTGCAGAGCGCGAAAGCACCAGAGCGACTGAAGGATTGCCGTTAAGCAGTATCTCTGGTCGTACATGTGTATGACGTCATTGACACTTTAAAAGACTTTTTAAAGCAAATAAGTGACTCTAAAAAATCTAACACCCAGCAATGTGTAATTTATTTGCATTTCCTTTCGAATACAACATTCAAATTACTAGATAAAAAATTATATCCTGAGAAAAGTGGATTTTTATTGGTATAGCGCCATAGACCTCCATTCATTCTGCACTCGTCCTGTGAGCGCCCTCATATGGAATCAGAGAGGAACTGCAACCAGTTCAGAAGCCGGAAGTTCAGTGAGAGTGAAACTTCTCGCCATATTAGACATTCTCTGATGGAACTCTCTTGAGCCTCAGCAAAGCAGTGAATCGCGGGAATTGCGCGGCTCTCTCGCGAGAAGTGAATCAAACTGACGCTCTCCATGTCCCGTGTGATTGGCTATTCGCTGCACGTGACACACTTTCAGGCGCACGCGCTTCAGAGTTAAGGCCAATTTATACTTCTGCGTCGAGTGCACGCAGAGGGTACGGCGTACCCTACGCATAGACGCGTTGGATACGCCGTACCCTACGCCGTAGCCTGACGCGCACCTCTCCAAAAATGTAACAACGCGTCAATTCTACGCGGACCGCAAGCGCTGTGATTGGTCTGCCAGAACCCTTCCCTCAGGTCAATAAATAAATAAAAAATCTGCGATAGGAGTGTGTGTGTGTGTGTCCAGAAATTGGATGATAGTTCCTTACGTCTGCTATAACACACTATTTTGCAGTCCAGCGATTCTTTATGGAAGTAAATAAATACATAGATCCGCTGAATATAGTTTATTTATTTTCTCATTAAAACCAAAGATGTTAATCAGTAATTGTATATCAAGAACAGGGACACATTAGGGTATATTTCGTGAATGAAGTCTCCGCAACAACAATCGCTTGCTGAGCCACCGCTGCTGAAAACAGCGGCCACGAGCTCCGCATGGTTTCACAAATGCATTCCAGCGCCAGATCGCCTTATTTAACTTTACTAATCAACTAGAGGTGCTAAATTTGTATTAGATACAACAACTCAAGCTGCAAGAAAAGCCGCTCTCTCACTGCTGCTGATATTCCGACATGAATGTACAGATTCTACACATCAAGCTGCTTCTTCTTCGGCTTTTGTCTTGATTACACCAACATGCCCGAGGACACTGCCTCCTAGCGTCTGCATGTGGAATTGCACATTGACGCAGACAACAGCGCAGAAGTATAAATGCTCACGACGGCGTCGGCTACGCGCGTAGCCTACGGCGTACACTACGGCGTACACTCGACGCAGAAGTATAAATGGGCCTTTAATAGGCTTTTTTGAGATGCGCCTCGCCTCGCCTGCAGTTCAGCCGAGACTAGGCGGCTGCAGTGAGGGGAGAAGTTAAACAAAAGTGCAGGAAAGCCGGACAGTTCTCTCTTCTCGTAGTGAATCAGACACCTGCGAGATCAAAGGCTGATATCGCGGGATTCACACTCCTGCGCTTTTTTGCTGATAAACTGGATATAATTTAAGTTCTGTTACTTTTATATGAAAATAAATATTATGAACAAGACACCCAAAGTTTTTGTTATTTATTTCCATTCGAAAGACGTGTTTATCAATCATTTTGACTTTAATTAGGCCTACATAAATGTTTATATATATGTTTATATATATGTTTATATATATATGTTTAATATATATATATATATATATATATATATATATATATATATATATATACATACATACATACATACATATATACATACATATATACATATATATAGCCTATATATATATACACATACATATATATACACATACATATATATACACATACATACATATATATATATATATATATATATATATATATATATATATATATATATATATATATATATATATATATATATATATATATATATATATATATATATACACACATACATATATACACATACATATATATATATATATATATATATATATATATATATATATATATATTTTTTTTTTTATAAATATGACAACAATCACATAACCCACAGAGAGATAGCCTTTGTTAGAGAGTTTGGGAATATTCACACATAAAAACATGATATCAGAGTTTTAAAATCAAACATTTAAAAAAAGAACCATGCATCACGGTTGTTTAAACTAATAAGCATTAAGCTGTGTCGTCAACAAGTCGTTCCCCATCATGCTTTTGCTCAGCGCAGTCGGTGGAGAGCAACTGCGATCGACTGCAGAATCCGACACATCCGCCTTTCGCTCGCGAGAGTTTTTGGACATACGTCAGCATGGCATCAGAGCAAGGCGGACCGCCCTCGGACACATTTCTAACCGGGATGCATCTCGCGCTGATCACCGGTGATCGGTTCTGTGCAGATTTTGCTAATCTCAAACAAGCCTAATCGCAAACTCAGGACTAAACCATAGTATGTGAAAAAATCTGTTATCATGAACACCTTTGAATGTGGTGGTCTAAACTTTCTTCATATTACAATCCTTAATAATACTTGGAATTTTATACCTAACTTACTATTTCTTCTCTAAGGTTGGTGGTCTAGAATTCTTACTTTTATGTGATTATAAATTCCATAAACAAATGCTCTTAGCATTGTCATTAATTTACAAACATAATTTCTCCCCACATAGGTGCTTCATCTGGAATAATCTTGTGTCCCAACTAATAAATGATAGTGGATCATTGCTGAATTATTCTGAATTCCTTAAAGCGGTGGTAAAACACGATTTTTACTTTTCTAACTTTAGCTAGTGTGTAATGTTGCTGTTTGAGCATAAACAACATCTGCAAAGTTACAACGTTCAAAGTTTAAAGCAAAGGCAGAGATTTGCTTTTAAAGAAATCAATTTCTAAGGACTACAGCAAACGGCCGGTAGGGACTACAGACATTCCTCCAGGGCTGCTGACATCACCAGCCCCAATATTTATATAAATCCCTCCTCAGAGAATATTACAGTTTTTTTGGATTGCTTAAGCACGATTTTCAAAACAGGGCCCGCGTTTTCAAAACACTACACACAATTAGCACAACCACACACCCAATTAGCAAAACACTACAGATCCTTTGCATAATTAAACACTCTTGTAAAAACTATACACTTCTGTTTCAAAACCACACTTTGTTACCATATGAAACACACACGTTTCACATTAACATACTCTGTTTGCACGAGTTACACTCTGCTGTGATAAACCTAAAACACTTTTAGCACTTCTACTTCCCTATGATTAGAGTAGGCTACCATCAACAAAGTACAAATATAATGTAAAGTCACCAAACACCACACAAGACCAATGTTGCAGACTGAAGAAACTAATTTATTTGTCAACACGCCCAAAATGTATGGAGATCCAGAATACTGTAACAAAATGTCACTTCACATATTGTACTGTAAGTTCAAGGAACAAAAAAAACTATACATCGTCTCTTCGCCTAGCTGGATCTGGCCAGAGAATTTCATCAACATCGCAGGCAATGTTGTCATTGGCAAGACACCTTGGAAAGAAACGTCTTGAATGACGAATCCATCCTTGCATTGCTGCAACCTCCATCTGGTCACAGGCCTCCTCCATGGCTTGGATGAGGGGTACCTCAGCCTGGAGACGGAGATCATATACCTTCCACCGCCATGCCGAGAAAAACTCTTCTATAGGGTTGAGGAATGGAGAATATGGTGGAAGATATAGGATAGTGAAATGTGGATGTTGCTGAAACCAGTTCTGAACCAGAGCAGAGCGGTGGAAAGACACATTGTCCCAGACAACAATGTATTGCATATGATCAATTTGATTAGCTGCTGTTATGTTGTGCAATTGGTCCAAGAATGTAAGTATGAGTGCTGTGTTGTAAGGGCCCATATGGGCATGGCGGTGGAGGACCCCATTCTGTGTAATGGCTGCACAGAGTGTTACATTACCCCCACGTTGCCCGGGGACATTGACTATAGCCCTTTGGCCAATGATGTTTCTTCCCCGCCTTTGTGTTCTCGCCAGGTTAAAACCAGCCTCATCTACGTAAATGAACTCATGCAGGATCTCCTCTCCATCCATTCGTAAAACTCTCTGAAGAACAGTGTCAGGCAAAATTGTATAGTTCAGTGTAGATCTAGTATACATAGTACAGTACAGTAAAAGAATATGAGACAGTATGCAAGATCACACTGCTATAGTGAATACATACCTCTGCATAATCATGCCGCAGTCGCTTCACCCTTTCGGAATTGCGCTCGAAAGGCACTCGATAAATTTGCTTCATTTGAATATGGTTTTTTTTTAGGATGCGTGCCAGTGTTGATGTTGAGACCTGATGGATATCGTTGAAAGTGGCATGGTTATTGACAATGTTAGCTTGGAGCTGCTTGAGTGTTATAGCATTGTTGGCCAAAACCATGTTTACAATCTCCCTCTCTTGCTGTTCTGTGAACATAGGAGGCCTTCCCCCCTGTCGCTCCTGACCCTCAATCCTATATATAAAAACAAATCCATACAATAGTACAGTAATTTTACAGGAAAAGGTAACAGAAGTGCTGATAGTGCATAGAATACAGTACTGTAAGCAGTAACTGAAACCGTGCAGATGTTTGTGATATGATATTTTTACAGTACCTATTTTCCAGTCGAAATGTTCTTATCACACTTGCCACTGTGTATCGGCTTAGATTTGGCTGTACTCGCAGTCCAGCCTCTCTCAGCGTCAGTCCGTGGTTGACAACGTGATCAACCAGTGTTGCACGGATCTCATTTGTGAGATTCGGTCCTCTTTGAGCACCTTCTTGTCTTCCTCTTCCTCTTCCTCTACCTCTGCCTCCAGCATGGCCTCCATCTCTTCCTCTGTTGATTGCTCCTCTGTTGATTCCTCCTCCTCCTCCTCCTCCTCCTCCTCCTCCTCCTCCTCCTCCTCCTCCTCCTCCTCCTCTTCCTCCTCCTCCTCCTCTTCCTCCTCCTCTTCCTCCTCCTCCTCCTCCTCCTCCTCCTCCTCCTCCTCCTCTTCCTCCTCTTCCTCCTCTTCCTCCTCTTCCTCCTTGTCGTCTTACTCTTTCTCTGACTCTTTCCATTGTGCTTGTAGACTGAGGAACTCACCTGCTGTTTTTTATAGTGCTTATACACCTGATTGGTGTGTCTACAATTAAGCGAACAAGTGTTTGCACACCTGATGACTGTTTTGAACCAATTGGTTGGACGGTGCGGTAATTTGACAGTCAGTGCTTTGGTAGTGCAAAGAAGTGACTTCATGATAGATTTTTGTGTGTAATGTATGTTAAGTGTGTTTAGTGTTTTGCAAATCACTGTGTGTAGAGTTTTGCAACAAGTGTGAGGTTGACAATGTGCTTATAGTTGTGCAAATATGGGCTGATGTTTTGCTTCTTGAGTGTAAGGATTTGCTAATAGTGTACTACTTTTAATTTTAGTGTGTAAGCAATCCAAAAAAAATGTAAATAAGGGGAGTGGGCGAGGCCATTTTATATTGCTGTGGGGAAGAGTTGTTGTGGTATAGTTAGTAGGCTGGAGTGTTGTTGCCGCAATGCCGACGAAACGCTGTTATTTTCATCCGGATTACAGGTCCACTTTGTTCAGCCTTCCTAGGTTATATGCATGTGTGTATGAGACAGAGGGGAACAGGTCGCATTTGCAGCAGATATATGCTGCCCATCATAAATCAAAGCACGAGACAGACAGGGGTCGGAGGAGAAGACCGGAAAATGTGACATAATGGACAATATTCATCTGTATTTGCAATACACGAGCCGCGGTTCAGCTGCGCGAGACAAACGCTGCCAGTGTGAATGCACAACGGGTGCGCGTGGTTCCTGCTGCACATTTCACGGAGGAAATCTTCAACAATCTTCGCGAGTTCAATGCAGGATTCGCACAACGGCTTGTCCTGAAAGATGGATTTAAAAACAGAAGCTGTTTACGGGCCACAACCTGTAAGCATGATTTATTTTTCGTCTATGTGTTTTCCTGTAATAGTTCGTATTGTTAATTGTACGTTGTAGCAAGGAAGTAAACAAATGACAACGATGTTCTGCAAACCAGTTTGTTAAATGCTCATTCATACTTAACGTTATCCGACAAACACCTAACGTTACAAACTTTTTTTAAATCTCAACAGCGAACTTGGAATTAGTGTAAATTATTCTTTGATTAGAGCTTTTATGTATTGTTTATCTACGGGCATGCTAAACATGGTTCTGTGTTTGATTTGGCAACTATAGTAAAGCCAATGTTTAGTGTTCGTTTTGGGTTAATAGTTCTTGCGACAGATATTTGGCTATAATCGTTCTAAAAATACAAAAGTAACGGTGCCATTCAGTAGCGATCACTATAGATCCGCAGTCTTTACTCTTGAGGACTGAACAGGTTGAACAGGTTCTGCTCGAACATCTTCACTAAAATTGTCTGGGTCCGATTTGGGCTCAAATTGGTATGGTTTTATTGACGTCATTGTTTCTAATACTACCAAAGCACAGTCTACCGGTAAAGGTAAGGGGCGTGACGTTTCCGACAAACGTGCACTAGGCGGTTAGCGAATCACAACACACTGCCCATTGCGTATTTTTGAGGGACCGGCTTCATAGAACCCAGAAACCATCAGACCGTTTTTACAAGGAGGGACAAAGCAGTGTAGAATAAAGGTAAAATATATGAAAAATAATGACATTTTTTTCAAACGAAGCATGAACACATGTTACAGTGCACCCCACAAACAAAATCAAGCCTTCGAAAGAATGTGTTTTACCACCCCTTTAACACTTTTGGCATTCCAATCACCCCAAGAGAGTTTGCAATTGTTATGGATGCCATCCCATCTGGTATTTTAACTCTCTTAAAAGGGGCTGGAAAACCAGATTGCCTACCAGATCTGGACCCTAAGTTGACCTCAGTTGGTAAATTATGTTTTGCAACCAAAATGAGGAATAATAATCGTAATATTCGCTCTTTATTCCAGAGAGATGTCGCATACCTAATGTTGATCCCTATTGGTCTAACTTTGTTGACAACCTGAATTGGGGCAACATATGGAACCTTCCTTACAAATACCTCCTTACGAATAAAGTAAGAGAAGTCTCTTTCAAAATCATTCATAGGTATTATCCTGCTAAGCATTATCTCCTTAGGTTTAAGTTTGACATATGTGTTAATTGTTCTTTTTGTGGAATATGTCCAGAAACAATGGTACATCTGTTCTGGCAATGTCCCTATGCCATCACTTTCTGGAAAGATCTGTCCCGATACATTACTGTTAAACTTATTGCTGATTTTTCTTTGTTTTGGAAAAATGTACAGTTTGGTTTCCATAACAAGAGTAAAAAATACAAAGAAATATAGCCTACCTAATTAATCTATTGATCATTTTAGAGAAATATCATATTCACAAAGCCAAATTTAGTCATTCTAAACCTTTTATTGCTTTTGGTAAGGAGAACAGTACATCAATTCAATCCATGATTCAAAAAATAAGAAGGCTGCTAAAACCATTCAGTTATGCTCTATCTTTAATGTATTTATTTGAAACTCCCCCTGGCTCTGCTCTTGTCTATTATTTGTTGTTTCTGTATTAATGACTCTTTCTGTTTGTATCGTAAAGATTTAATAAAGTAAAAAAATAAAAAAAGGACTAAAAAACCTGATTTGACAGAGAATGTTTATACCGTACCTATGGTTTATACAGAGCGTTGTGAGCCCGTTGAACATGATCTAAATCAGGTTGGATTCAACTAGCTTCATACAACAGGTCTCTGGACTATGGATTCCTGACTCCTGAATTAAAAGAAACAAGATTAATTTAAAACCAACTGTGCTAGTCTGAATTAGCAGGAGAGAGGTTGCCTATAAAACATGGAATGTACCTGGAGGAAACCTCAAGGAAAACAATGACAGCAGAAAAAGATTACAATCAGAAAAACAATCAAACAAGCGAATAAGGCAGTGTGATGCTTTGGGCAATGTTCTGCTAGGATACCTTGGGTCCTTGCATCCATGTGGATGTTACTTTGACATGTAGCACCTACCTAAGCATTGTTGCAGACCATGTACACCCTTTCATGGAAATGGTATTCCCTGGTGGCCTCTTTCAGCAGGATAATGCGCTCTGCCACAAAGCAAAAATGGTCCAGGAATGGTTTGAGGAGCATAACAACGATGTTGACTTAGCCTGCAAATTCCCCAGATCTCAATCCAATCGAGCATCTGTGGGATGTGCTGAACAAACAAGTCCGATCCATGGAGGCAACCTTGCAACTTACAGGACTTAAAGGATCTGCTGCTAACATCTTGGTGCCAGATACCACAGAACACCTTTAGGGGTCTAGTGGAGTCCATGCCTCGACGGGTCAGGGCTGTTTTGGCAGCAAAAGGGGGACCAACACAATATTAGGATAATGTTTATGCCTGATTGGTGTATAAAATTATATATTTATAAATGTTACTTGGCTTGAATTTAATAAATAAATAATGGTTTGCATAAATTGTCCAACATGTTTTTTTAACCATTTTTTAAAAATCTGATATCATCATGTGCATTTGACAATGGAGTGCATTTTATAGTAACACAAGCCCACTAATTACAGAACATCACAAAATTAATTAGATCCATTGCTTATATTTACTCAACTCATGTTTGTTCTGTTGTTTCAAACCAAAAAGGGTCACTTCCTGGAGGTCGATTTCTTTAAAGAACTGCTAAGGGGATTTTGCAAAAGGCTAATGAGATGGAAAGTGAATTTGAGGACATTTTATAACACCTGTAAAATTATGAGCATACAAGTATAAAATAAAGAAATACCTGGAATGTGTCTTTATAAATGACCAGGGGCCTCATTTATACAACTTTGCGTAGGATTTGCGTCAGAAGTGGCGTATGGATGAAACACGTGCGTACGCACAGAAATATTCGGATTTATAAAACCGTGCGCACCATAGATATCCATAATAAAGGCTAAAGATGTCTTACGGCGGAGTCTCTAACGTCATCACCGGCGGCCATCTTGTCACAGGCAGGGCTCTGTGGCTCCAGGGGCACGTTCAAAGCTCAAACCGGTGTGCAACGTTTCGCTACGGTTTCCGGTTGAACGTCATGTTTCCTGGAAACGGTGTGCAACGGGTTTGAGATGCGTTTGATGTCGTTTGGTGGGTGTGTCAAAAATGTCAGCCCAATCAGCGGCAAAATGTATATAAACCACGCGGTATTAAAGAGACAGCTCACACAATGGAAGTAAAGTTGTTTAAAGCTACACTGTGTAACTTTTTTAGTCTATTCTTAGCTAAAAACACTTAGTTCTTTCAAAAATATATGTGCTCATTAATGTATATTTACTTCTTTCAAGTAATAAAGTATTCTCGTAAGTTTATAATATGCCATTGAAAATACATAAGGTGATGGGATCTAACGGTGGTCGCCATGTTGCCCCTCCATCTTGAAAGTACATTAGCCAAAGAGGGACATACCCGTAAATTCAAGCTTCGCCTTTCGCGTTTTAACCAGTTTAATACTCGATGGCACTGTACAAAATTCTCTGCCTCGCGCATGTGCGCGTCAACTTCAGACTTGTCTGGTGCATGTGCAGAGAGTTTTCATCTCAGCAGCGTCCAGTAACAGAGTTATATGGAGTTTTCCTGGCTTGTTTATTCCTCAAAAGTCTGTTTTTCCTTGTGTGGTATTTCTGTGCGTTAATAACTCCGTAAGTAATAATAGTTATTGTCATTTTAGATGTGTTTCAGAGTGTGTCATCGCGTAATTCAGTTGATGTCACCTCAGAAGTATTTTTGTGTCAACATACAATAGCGTAATGCTCACCTATTTGAATAATCATTCAGTTATTTTGTTATCAACAATGTTTATTCGTTTATAGAAAATATTTGCTTGTAATGTATGTTGATAGAAATATGTATCAGGTCTGATCGGCATATTAACAATTGTTATACAGAGCGCACTGCAGTGCTAACGTTAAAGCGGCGCACACTTTTGTAACCGGACACCGCTTGTTAGCAGCAGCAGCGGCAGCTCCGCTCCTTTTAATGCAGCTGCATTTAGCGCCTATATATGGTACAATAAGCTCTGGTTTACGGTTACATTATACAAATGTAATTTATAAGTATAGTTATACAGTTCTTAACTGTGTATGTATATTTAACATCCTTATTTGTTCTCTCACAGAAACCACATTTATGTACATATCCACGCAAACCTGTTTATGCCTTGCAATTGGTTGACTGAATAAACATTACTATCATCAAAGTTCACTCTGGATTAGCTGCAGTTCTTTCTAGCCGAATAATTAGGCCAGTTGAGTTCCAACCATCCCACTGCGCACAGAATATCCCACAGGCACCGTGTCGAATGTGGACGAGGTCGAACTGGAAGCCATGTTAATCTTGGACTAAATCGGCCACCGTAGGAGTTGAAACGAAATCGGAATTGAGAGGAACAGAAACTAAAATTCACTGGATGGTCATATACCTTTTCACCACTAGATGGGGGAAAATATCACACAGTGTAGCTTTAATGTGTCCGCTGTTATTAGAAGACATGATTGTCGTAAGAGTTTTATAGTAATATAGTATAGTATATAGTATAGTAATATATATATATATATATATATAGTATATATATAATATAGTGTATATATATATATATATATATATATATATATATATATATATATATATATATATATATATATATATATATATATATATATATATATATATATATATATAATCAACATTATGATGTATTTATTTATATCTTTAGCTTAATTGCAAGGCAAGTTTATACCAAATTTCATATATGTAATTAAGTGCTTGACATAAAGTGAGAAAGAAAATACAAGCTATTAAAAAAGTAAGAACTAAAAATAAAATGATTTAAATTAGAATTGATTACCAGGAGATAAAGTTAAATAAATGGGATTGGGATGTTGTCATTTATTCTGGACGGTAAGGGCAGTGATTGCATGCATTTTGCAGTATTAAACACGTATTTATATCGATTTTATCAGGCTCCGAAAACTCCTCAAAAAGAACACAAAGAATGGCCTTCTCGGCTGCCATAGTTACAACTCTTGCGTCAACAGAACAGGGTGTTCAACGCAGCACCATTTCCGTTTAAAAAACGTTTTGCAACGTTTTGTTGGGGCTGAACGCAGCCCTGATGTAAGGTGAGTGATCTGCACGAACACAAATACTCTTATCTCACTGAAATCTTGACGGATTTACAAATGGTTTGGTTTCTTACAAACGTTATTAACGTGGCTATAATTATGGATGCTTGAACAAATTATGAATAATTTTTCATAAGTATGCAGTGTCATAACTACATCTCTGACATTTATAACGAACCAAACCGTTTGAAAATCTGTAGAAAATTGAGCAAGTTATGGTTATTTAAAAAGTGCAAGCACCCATGAAAACAATGTTACGAGTGAGCGAGCTGCCTGTGACAAGATGGCCGCCAGGTGCGGACGTCGACCTCAATTGGCCAGCAGTGCGCATGAGACATCTAGCCTTTATTATGGATATCTATGGTGCACACGCACATCGTACGCAGTTTTCCCTTAATAAATCCCAATCAATTCTAAATGTAGCGCAGCTTTTGCGGCTTCATGTCACGCCCATTGTCCATAAATAGTCCGTGAAATGCCCACAAGTTAATATTCATCAATTGCGAAATCATGGCAAACACAGAGAGGAAATGAAAAAAAAACGTAACTTCAATCAATGTGAAGTAGAAGTTATTGTTGGCGAGGTGGAAAAGAGGAGAAAAATGTAGTTTGGAGGGCACAGTGTGAGCATTACTAATGCCAAAAAGGCACTTGAGTGGCAAAAGGTGGCAGTTGCAGACGCCGTAAATGCTGTAGCCTCACAACCTCGGACTGTGGCCGAAATAAAACATTTATGGTCGGACACATAGACCGTAAAAAAATATGGACGACGCGACTTCATTGACTTCCGCTGACCAGAGTTGAAGCTTTCGTAGGCCCGCACACGGCGCTGACATCTTGGGACCGAGTCTGCGCAGTAGCGATCTCGGGACCGGAGTTGCGCAGTCGAGAGCTGGAAGTAGAGGCGCGATTATCAAAAGCCCGCCCACACTCTCACAGATGCAGAACAATTCGTTATGTTGGTGTGAAATAAACAGTTATAGAAATGTAGAAATTAAAGCTAAAGCTCCAATCTCCTCCCCAAAATCCCGAAAAAATTCTGTTAGTGCCACAGTAACAAATTCACTTAGAGAAGCCGTCAATCTCAGCTGTCAATCATGATGTCACACCCCCCGTTTTAATAGCATCAAATAACTCACTAAAACTAAACTTATTTAAAAAACGAACACTTGAAATGAAATCATCGTGATAAAAACTGCCTAAAATGACAGAAACCATCTTTAGGAAACAATTATTTGAAGTGTAATTGAATTGTTTAGTGTCCATTCTAATACATGGAGGGGCGGGGTTTAGGAGCTATACTGGGACCAGCCACCGGGGGGCGATAGAGGCGCGGAAGCTTCAGTTTCTGACAGGCGTGCCGCAGGCTTGGTCGGACATCAAAGTCGAGGCAAAAAAACGTCTAGCGCTCCATCGCCAGAGTGCAGGCACGTGCAGAGGGGGGGGGGGGCTTTGGGTGCTCGAGCCCCTGCCCCTTTTCAAAATGAATCAAAAGTGCCCCTCTCAGACAAAATCAATGATAATATCGTGGTCAATAAAACTAAATAAATGTGATTATTATAACATGACAATGTATACAATAGTAACGAACGGCTCAAAAGTCGGACAATTTCTGTTGAGGCGTTGCCATAACGCGTTGCTATGGGTTGCGTGCGTTTTGATTGACTGCTTATTTTCTACTGTTCGGAAACGGCTCTCGAGCCAAATATGGTCCTTTCAGAGAGTGTGTGGCCTTACGGGAAAAAAGTAAACCAATATTTTTTTTCCCATCCATAATCAGAGCTAATGTGTTGATTTAATTACAAATATGTATATTATATATTTTAAGGTATTACACAATTCACCAATGCCCGTCATGTATACTATACACCAACCAATCGTGATCTGGCAAAGCTGTTCTTATGCTGCCTTCACGTGCTCTCGGAATTATCGTAAATACGAGTTTCCTAGGTAAACATTGCACATGAACGCCCTCACATTTTGAATCTTGAATGCAATGCGCTCGTAATCACGACTTCAGAAGTCGGAATAATCAAATTTCCGATAGCACGTGAAGGCAGCATTATTCATAAATCGGTTGAAAATTACATGGACAGACGAACTAACGTTTGTGGAACGATTTCCTGCGGTTTGTCTCATTTTATAAATTGCATCACTGACAAAATGGATTTTAACTGACAACAAACAAATCTGCACAAAACCATTAAGCAGCAAAAGTCGCATTAATGGTAAGTAGTGTTAAATTCACTTGTATTTATGTATATTGATACACCGTTTACTACTTCATGAAACTATCAAAGTTAACAAAACCCAAGTGCCACCGGCACCTACAGGCCTATTATGTGAAGTGCTGGCGAAATGGTGACGTGAAAGGACTTAATTATATTACCATTTTTTAATATTATGCAGCATTATGAAAGAAGTCTTTTATGTTCATCAAGCCTGCATTTTTTTGATAAAAAACAGCAATATTGTGAAATATTATTAAAATAATGGTTTTCTATTTTAAAATCATTTAAAATATAATTTATTCCTGTGATCACAGCTGTATTTTCAGCATCATTACTCCACTCTTCAGTGTCACATGATCATTCAGAAATCATTCTAATATGAGGATTTAATGTCAATGATTGAAACTGTGATACTCTTTTCAAGATTCTTTGATAATAAAAAGTTAAAAAGAACATAATGTAATAATATTTCAGAATATTTATTTTCTGTATTTTTTATTAAATAAATGCAGGCTTGATGAACATAAGGATATATATAAGGATATACACATATATATATACATATATATATATATATATATATATATATATATATATAATATATATATATATATATATATATATATATATATATATATATATATATATATATATATATATATATATTGCCCCTTTTTTACATTTGAGCCCCTGCCCCTGCAGAACTCTCTGCACGGCCCTGCCAGAGTGTGTCTGCCACGGGTGGGGGAAAGGGGACACCGGAGCTGACCCCTCTTGATGAGAGACTGGCACCAATTATTGGGGAATCCCTATTAATCCCTATCCCTATTATCTACGTGGAAATGGGAAATAGTTCAGTGCAAATGTTATTTATTTATTTACATTTTATTTTATTTTATTTATTTATTTTTTTAATATGCAAGAGAACAACAATTACAATTACAAAGAACAAAGAACAATGAGGGTTACAAACAATAAAGCAAATTAAGATAGCTTAAATGATTTACACCATGAAAGAGTCTTACATGCAATAGAATTATCAGAATTTCTTAACAAGTTTAAATACATATCAAAATCTTTCCTGAAAATAAAAAAGTAGGGAGTTTTTGTTGAAAATTTACACTTATGAATGTAAAATTTAGCACAGTAAAGCAATAAATTAATAATACATTTACAATGAGTAGGGTCTAACTTCAAAGAATAACCAAAAAACACAATTTTGGGGGTTATACGGTTATACAGAAGTTTGGATATAAATATTTTTTAACAAAATTTGAAAAAATCAATCCAGAAGACTTTACAGTAAGTACAATCCCAAAACAAGTGATTAATAGTCTCTTCATACTGATGGCAAAAAGAGCAATTGGGTGAAATACTAATGTTAAATTTAGCAAGTTTATGATTTATCGGATAACAGTTATGGATAATTTTAATAGAAACTTCAACAACTTTATTAGATAAGAAAAAAATTTGTCGAAGAAGCCAAAACTCTTCCCATTCTATATCACTAAATAAGTTATTCCAAAAACTCACACAAGCAGGTAAAGAAATCTGAGATCTATTAATAACTGAACGAATGTCTTTGTTTGACATGGTATTAAAAAGACTTTGGTCAACAAATAATTTTGTGTTGTCAAAAAGAGGAGAATCTAAAGAACCTTTAGGGCCAGACTTTACTAAAGGAATGATGCAGTCGGGAATTGCACCAAACACAATGGCATATTCTCTTGGGGGGACTGGGAAAGAGAATTCTTGCATAAACTGTTCATAAGTAAAAAGGAAACAACGATCATCTAAAAGCTGACTGACTAATAATATATTTTTATCAAACCAGTTGTGAAGAAAAAGAGATTTATGTTTATATCTAATATTTTTATTATTCCAAATAAAGTAGCTATGAGGAGAAAAATTATAATTATATATAAGTGACCAACTTGTTAAAGCCTGTTTATGGAAGCAAGATAAAGATAAAGGTATTTTAGAGATGTCAAAATTGCATTATTAATGAATTATTAAGAGTAGAAAAATCTACTAACTCAAACCCCCCCCCATAGCCTGGTCAGCTAACATAACACTTTTTTTAATCAAGTGAGTTTTAAAATTCCAAACAAAGTCGACTATAATTTTGTCCAGCATTCTACAAATTTCTACAGGGACATCCAGAACCATTGCAGGATAGATAACCCGAGATAAACCATCTGCCTTAGACAGTAACATTCTAACTATTATTGACAGATCACGCTGTAACCAAGAATTTAATTTACGTCGTATAGAGAGAATAAGAGGTTCAAAGTTGAGCTTTGATCTCTTTTTCTGATCTTTACATATAATGATACCTAGATATTTAACTTCAGATTTGACTGGGATGTCACAAATTTTAACATCAGTACAATCTTTTATAGATAAAAGTTCACACTTATGGATATTAAGACATAAACCAGAAGCGGAGGAAAAAAAACTAATTTTGTCTCAGACTAACTGAACTTGATCTTTATTTTTTTTTAAAGAGTTGTGTCATCAGCTAGTTGGCTTATTAATATTGACCGATTTGCCACAGAGATACCTTTCAAATTACTATTTTGAATGTGGATGGCTAAGAGTTGCATAGGAAGCAGAAAAAGATAAGGCGAGATAGGGCAGCCTTGACGAATGCCTCTCTCTATGTTGAACCTATGAGTAGTACCATATTGTAATTTAATTGAAGCATTGGCATTATTATACAAAGTTTGAATTGCATTAATAAAATTAGGGCCAAAACCAAAAATATTCAAGGATTTAAGAATAAAAGGAAATTCAATGGAATCAGAAGCTTTCTAAAAATCAAGAAAAAGCAGAAAACTGTCATCCAAAATCAAATCTGAGTAGTCTAAAATATCAAGAACAAGTCTAATATTGTTTGAAATAAGTCTGTCTGTCATAAAGCCCGATTGACATTCATCTATTAGATCATCTAAGACACATTTAATCTTTTTAGCAAAAATCATGGCTAAAATTTTATAGTCATTATTCAGAAGACTTATAGGTCGCCAATTTTCCAATTGAGAGTGGTCTTTTTGAGGTTTAGGGATTAAATTTATGACACCCTGAGTCATAGACGGTGGAAGACTACCCTTTTTGAGGCTTTCTAAATAAACATTGAAAAGAAATAGTGAAAGATGATTTGAGAATTTTTTATAGAATTCTGCGGTCAAACCATCATTTCCTGGAGATTTATTAAGTTTCAATTTGTCAATGGCCTCAGAGCAAATGTTATTTCTTGCAGCTTTCTGAATGGTTGAGACATACGTCATTCTTTATTTTATCAAAAATAAAACTAAAGGCATATGCATGAATGCCATGATTCCGTATAGCTGATGAAGAAATTTTACTAAGAAAACAACGTTCCCCAGTGGACATTTAATACATCTATCTACTATCTATCTATTTATCTATCAATATACCTCCCTAATTATCTATCTGTCTATCTAATTGAATCTATATCTGCTCCGCCAGACGGACACGAGTTTTGTACATTATTTCGTTCTGTTTACCATATTATTTATGAGGATGAATTGCATAACATGCCAATATTATTGCAGAACATATTTCACTTTTCTTTTTGCAAATATGTGTTCATTTGCATTTCTGTTGTAATTAAATTCGTTTGATTTTGTTTGTTTTACACTGCAGATCGATCAAACGGGAGTTCGTGTAGGCTGTTAATTGTAAGACTTGCTTTGTGAAGTCTTCATGTTATTTATGAGAGGCAGTATTGCCATTTCTTTTACTCAATGGCAGGGCCGTGCAGAGAGTTCTTCAGAGGCAGGGGCTCAAATGTAAAAAAGGGGCAATATGTAAATATATATATATATATATATTAGGGGTGTAACGGTACACAAAACTGACGGTTCGGTACGTATCTCGGTTTTGAAGTCACGTTTTACAAAATTGCGTTTTATTAATTTTTATTCAACAGTGGTTTAATAAAAAAAAAATTGTCTGTCCTTAAATGAATTCAATTATAACTAAAAGTTTCTTAAAGATAATGCTGTAAACTATATAGGGAGCCCTTACATATTGCTATTAAAGATTAACAACAGAGCCCAAACTATTAGCCTAAATTCATTTGCTATTTATTTTTAGATATAATAATCAACACTCATAAGCTTCACATAAAGCAGTTTTTGCATTAATATGTAAATCTAATTATTATTATTTTTTGATTTATTTGTTGAAATATAATCATTTAGTGGCTGTAATTTTCATGACAGGTTTATTTAAACATGCATTAAATAAACAAGACATCACTAAGAGGCTAAGTGGTATATAATGAATATATATAGGCTAATATAACGAATATATAGGCTAATATAGTGCATGTATTCAGTGAAAG
Organism: Gobio gobio; assembly: GCF_949357685.1. Lineage (NCBI taxonomy): Eukaryota > Metazoa > Chordata > Actinopteri > Cypriniformes > Gobionidae > Gobio > Gobio gobio. The sequence continues at coordinate 17,975,795 of NC_137100.1, forward strand.
AGTTAATCTCTCTAGTGAACTGACACTGAATGACTTCTGAGGTAAATGTGATTCTACATGACATTGTTTGTTTACAAGCTGTTTTATTGTCTTTCCGCGGTTGAAACACCGATGGAGCGATTACACAACATATGATACGTTTCAGTAAGTTGTAATGTATCCTCAACATACCTTTAGATATTTTCATTTCTTTAGGAAGAGATGATCGCGTTCACTCGCGCGCCGCGCGCTGCCTCTTGAAGTTGAACTTATACGCGTCTATCTGTCACGTCACATAATAGAGCTTTAAAACGGCATTTATCGTTTGAATTTCGTGATAAAATGGACTGAATACTTAATATGTTCGTGTGGGAACTCGGATTGAAGTGTGTTCCGCGCTTTAAACAAGCCGACTGTTAACTGTTATAGATTACATTCATAACCGTTCGGTACACGCGCGCACCCTACCGAAAGCCCGAAACGTTAGTTCGTCTGTCCATGTAGTTTTCAACCGATTTATGAATAAGAACAGAAAATTACCGCTCCACTTCACATGCCCAATGGAATTTGAACTTGCTTTGCCAGATTGGTTGGTGTATATACATGACAAACGGGCATTGGTGAATTGTGTAATACTTTAAAATATATAATATATAGATTTGTAATTAAATCAACACATTAGCTCTGATTATGGTTGAAAAAAAATATTGGTTTACATTTTTCCCGTAAGGCCACATACTCTCTGAAAGGACCATATTTGGCTCGAGAGCCGCTTCCGAACAGAGGAAAATCAGCTGTCAATCAAAACGCACGCAACCCATAGCAACGCGTTATGGCAACGCCTCAACAGAAATTGTCCGACTTTTGAGCCGTTCGTTACTATTGTATACATTGTCATCAATGTCATGTTATAATAATCACATTTATTTCGTTTTATTGACCACGATATTATCATTGATATTTGTCTGAGAGGGGCACTTTTCATTCATTTTGAAAAAGGGCAGGGGCTCGAGCACCCAAAGCCCCCCCCCTCTGCACGTGCCTGCTCAATGGTCTACAGCAGGGGTCTCCAAACTCGGTCCTAGAGGGCCGCTGTCCTGCAGAGTTTAGCTCCAACCCCAATTAAACACACCTGTACCAGCTAATCAGCTAATCAGTGTCTTATTAGGACCGTGTAAGACCTTGATTAGCTGGTTCAGGTGTGTTTATTTGCGGTTGGAGATAAACTCTGCAGGACAGCGGCCCTCCAGGACCGAATTTGGAGACCCCTGGTCTACGTAGAACTGTACAGTTTCACACACTTTCACGTGTTTCTTCCATCTGCCGACGGTGTCGCCATTTATCATTTCACCCGTTTTTGTGCGTACGCCTGGGTCAGAGCTTGCGTGAAGGACCGCACATTTTCCCGTCAAGTTTGCTTTTTTATAAATACCAATTATTGCGTAGAGAGCGGCGTACGCCTTCTTTTGTGCGTACGCAACGTTTATAAATGAGGCAGTTCTTTATTGATTTAAAATTAACTCATGTGTTGACTTAATTAATACAATAACATACAATTATCAACTTTTAATATTGTTGTTATTCAATAGATTTACACATATGTGATGAAACATGATAATGTATTGCAAAGCGTAACTTTTTAAATACAACTTAACATTTCCTCAGGAAATACAGTAGCACCATTGTCTGCTTACCAGAAGGAGGCGCTTATGTGTACATGAGTGTATATCCAAATAAGCAAACTGTGCTTTGTTAGTCCATTTGATCTGTTAGACAGTAGATTATAAGGTCAAACATCAAACACTGCACCAAACAATGTTCTTTAACAGCCTGCCAACACATTCACAGACAGAACCTGCACACTCTGGCCAAAGACTCAGATTTTTCTAAGATTGCGAGCTGCTAAGCATGACAATACACTGGTCAAGGGGCACTATGCAGACAGTAACGTCATTATTTTGGTTTTCCAGCACAGATATGAGCTACGATTCTTCACCAAACTTTTTCTTGAATCCATGTTACGGGTCAAACCTCACTTAGCCTAGTTATCCCACTGGTCTTCTCCTGTCTCTCTCTCCCCAAGTTGCTCGTTTAGCACCATGCTCTCAATCTCCACATTAAAATCTCCCTCCTCTGAACCTCTTAAGGAACATATGCTAAATACAGTCTTACCTGCTACATTGTAAAAAAAAATCCAGTCTCCAATTGAAATTTTTCTAGTGACAGATCACATCTAAATTTTTTAGTTGGCCAAATTGAATTTCTTGACTTTTAATTAAATTGCATCAATTCACAGAAATTCAATTTGGCCAACTGAAAAATTTAGATGTGATCGGTCACTAGAACATTTTCAATTGGAGACCTGAATTTTTTTTACAGTGTAGAGGTATTCACTGGGTTAAACTGATAACTTGAAAATTGGCTTGACCTAACCTACAGGACATTGCACCTTGCTTCAATGTTCAGGAATGGTTTAAGGAACATAAAGAAGAGTTCAAGGTATTGTCCTGATCTCCAAATTTTTCAGGTCTCTTTGATTGAGCATCTGTTGGATGTCTAGGACCAACAAGACAAGTCCATGGTGACTCCACCTCGCAACTTAAGGAGATGAAATGTCTGCTGCTAATGTATCGGTGTCTGATATTGTATAATCTGTTGACACTTAGCCTACATATTTGATTTTTCAACAAAATCATTCATAGGCATAGGCATTTAAATCAAAATGTTTTTAGAACACATGTCCAAGCATTTAACTAAACTTAATGATAATATTTAAAAAAACAGCCATTCAGAAACAAAATTGTCACATGCCAGAAGCATATATATATATATATATATATATATATATATATATATATATATATATATATATATATATATATTATATATATATATATATATATATATATGCTTCTGGCATGTGACAATTTTGTTTCTGAATATATATATATATATATGCGAGATCAAGACAAATAACTGGGATTGAAGTTTATTGCATAGTAGGAATACATTGTTTATAATTAAGGACAGTTTCAGTCACTAACCCAAATTATTAATGTATCCCATCCTGCTCTGTTTATATTATAGTTATCTGTATATAAAACAACAGAAGCCTGTGGTGTGTGTGTGTGTGTGGTTCAGGTACTTTTGACCTTGTGGGGACATTTTTGTGCTTATAAATCATACTAATGATGTTTTGATTTTTATTTCTGGAATGTCAGTTTTATTTATTGTTTACTTCGTGTTCTGGGCATGCACTTAATAAAACAATTCACTTTAATGCAAATGAAAACAACACACTTTGGATTTTTTGTTTATATCACTTAATAATTTTATTGAGTGTTTGAGAAGATTTGTATAGATAAAAGTAGACTTAAAGACAAAAATGCATGTGTTCTTATAGTTCCCTTTCGAGGGAACTTCACACTGCGTCCACTAGGGACGCTTTGGGAACGCCCTCAGCGTGATAGCGTCTGATGCACGTATGTCAACTCAGCCAATGCAAAAGTGAGCGCCACGGGCGGGTGACGTCACGACCAGGAAGGGATAAATACACATCCGGTCCGACCAAACTTCAGCTTTTCTGCCTCAGCAAAGCGCTCTGTGTGAAAACTGTCTTTGTATATTTATTGTTGTCTGTCCAATATTATCAGCTCAATAAGTAAAACAGTCATGGTGAACGCATCAGTATTCAAACAGTGTACTCCCCCGTGTCCCCGTTTCCTTACAGGTGGAGATAGACATGATTTGTGTGTGATGTGTTTGGGAGTGGAGCACGCTCTATCAGCTTTCGAGGGGGCTGATTGCGAGCATTGTGAGAGGCTGCCGCTTCGCACGCTCCGCTCCCTCCTGTCACTCTTTGAGAAGGGTGATCAGGAGCGCGTTCCTTCTGGTTCTGGACCCGCTGCTGCCGAGGCACAGCGAAGAAGGACATGATGGGGATCGCAGATGGATCTCACGGCGGGGTTGGAGACGGGTGCGAGCGCCCTTTCTCTGCCTTCACCCGTGAGATCTGTCGCTCAATCACTTGTGTCGGAAGCCGGCGCTGCAGCTTCTTCCGCCCAGGGTGAGAGACCATCGCTTCAACACTCCAGTTCTGAGGAGGTGGATGTGTTGAGCGTCGGATTGGGGGAAGATGATTCGACATCTCTTTCCCCAGCACATGAAGAGCTGGTGGAGGTGATAACTTGCGCTGTTGCTAAGTTAAATATCGATTGGCCAGCCGAGAAACAAGGCACTCGTCCTAAAAACAAATTAGACGAGCGTTTTCTATCATCTAATGTGTCACCTTCACCACAGGGCCTTCCTTTCTTTCCCGATCTACACAGTGAGCTGTGTAGATCATGGAAGAAGCCATATTCATTACGTTTATTCACTACTGGTTCCCTTAGTAGATTTTCTGGCAGAGTGGAAACTTCTACCAATTATATCGCTATGGGTCCTGCAGACGATAGAGAAGGGGTACAGAATTCAGTTTGGGTTCTGCCCACCTCGATCCAACGGAGTGCTGTTAACAATAGTACATCCCGAGGGGGCTCTGATAAAGGAACAGGAAGTAGAAACCTTATTAAGAAAGGAGGCTATAGAACAGGTCCCTGTACAGAACAGAGAGTCAGGTTTTTACAGCCGGTACTTCATAGTTCCAAAAAAGGAGGGTTGCGTCCCATATTAGATCTTTGCCATCTGAATCATACAGTCAGAAGACTAAAATTCAAGATGCTGACGCGAAGTCAGATTGTAACTCAAATCAGATCCGAGGATTGGTTTGTCACAATAGATCTAAAGGACGCATACTTCCATGTCTCCATCCTTCCACAACACAGGAAGTTTCTGAGGTTCGCTTTCGGGGGCAAAGCGTACCAGTATCGGGTTCTTCCATTTGGCCTAGCTCTTTCAGGGCATACGCATTCTGAACTCTATAGATGACTGGCTGATACTAGCACAGTCGGAGGAGATGGCGGTTCGGCATCGAGATGTCGTCCTTGCTCATATTCAAAAGTTGAGGTTGAGACTGAACGCGAAGAAGAGTGTGCTTTCTCCAGTACAGAGGACCACTTTTCTAGGCGTGGTTTGGGATTCAGTAGCTATGTGGGCAGTGCTTACACCCACTCGCATTGCTGCTATTCTGTCAGTTGTAAAGAGAGTAAAACTAGGCCAGTCATTCACTGTGAAGCCATTTTTAAAAAATGTTGGGGTTGATGGCAGCCGCGTGAGGCCAACGTGATACCTTTTGGCCTGCTGTATATGAGACCCTTACAGTGGTGGCTCAGGACCAGAGGGTTTTCCCCAAGGCATGTCGAGACAGGGGCTGAAGCCAGGGGAATGGAGACTTCACCCCGAGGTGGTGAAGCTCATTTGGGAGATTTATGGCCAGGCGGAAGTGGATCTGTTTGCGTCTCAGGACACAACGCACTGTCCACTCTGGTTCTCTTTGATGCATCCAGCTCCTCCGGGACTGGATGCCATGGTACAGATGTGGCCGAGGCGTTTCCCCCAGTTGTTCGCCGGGAGGGGATAAGTCTACTGCTAGTAGCTCCTTACTGGCCGAACCGGATTTGGTTCTCAAACCTTGTAGCGCTGCTCGATGGCTCACCCTGGAAGATTCCAATCAGGAGGGATCTTCTATCTCAGGCAGAGGGCTCAATATTTTACCCCCGCCCAGAAATGTGGAATCTGCGGGTTTGGCCTCTGAGGGGGCCAAGCTCATAGAGTCTGGTCTCTCTACTGAGGTGGTGGAGACCATTCTTAGCTCCAGAGCTCCGTCCACGAGGAAACTATATGCCCTGAAGTGGAGATTGTTCACTTCTTGGTGTCAAGAACGACATTTAGATCCAGTCAACTACCCTGTTGGTTCAGTGCTAGATTTTCTACAAGATCAGTTTTCTTCTGGGTTGTCCCCTTCTACACTAAATGTGTATATGTCAGCTATTTCAGCTTACCATTCTCATGTGGATGGTATCACTGTGGGGAGAAACCCGTTAATAACTTGTTTCCTGCGTGGCACCAGGAGGCTGAGGCCTGCTGTGCGCACTAGAGTTCCTGCTTGGGATTTGGCTATAGTGTTGGAAGGTTTATCTGCGGCTCCGTTCGAGCCACTTGACATCATCTCAGAAAAGTTACTGAATCTAAAAACTGTTTTCCTTCTCGCCATCTCTTCTATTAAGAGAGTAGGAGACCTTCAGGCCTTATCGATATCCCCCATGTGCTTGGAGTTTGCACCAGGGATGGTTAAAGCTTTCCTTTACCCTAGATTAGAGTATGTTCCGAAGGTGCTAACCAATGTTCCACAGCCTATAGTGCTGCGGGCTCTCTGTCCTCCTCCATTTGTTAGTCCGGACCAGGAAAAATTGAACCTTGTATATCCAGTGCGAGCACTGGATGCTTATGTCCACAGAGCTGCCCTGTGGAGAAAAGCGGATCAATTGTTTGTTTGTTTTGGGCCGCATAACAGGGGTCTCCCTGTGTCCAAACATACAATAAGCAAGTGGATAGTCGAGGCTATTTCACTGGCTTATGAGTATTCTGGTCTGCAGTGTCCTTTAGCTGTCAGAGCTCACTTTCCTAGGAGTATGGCGGCCTCTAAGGCCTTGGTGTCGGGGGTTACCCTCAAAGAAGTCTGTGATGCGGCCGGTTGGTCCTTGCCTCTTACTTTTGTAAGATACTATGATCTTGACCTGGAATGTGCTCCAGGTTCCTCAGTGCTTCTGTCCTGAATGTGCCACAGTTTCACACGACAGGCATTTTGGTATTATGGCATTTTGGTATTTCGTTCCCAAAGCTGTCCATAGTGGACGTAGTGTAGTCTGGTCGGACCGGATGTGAATTTATCCTTTCCTGGTCGTGACGTCACCCGCCCGTGACGCTCACTTTCGCCATTGGCTGAGTTGACATACGTGCATCAGACGCTATCACGCTGAGGGAGTTCCTAAAGTTGTCCTTAGTGGACGCAGTGTTTCGTTCCCTTCTCAGGGAACTATGGTTATAGTCATAACCTGAGACGTTTTGCCAAAACCAACTTCATGAGGTTAATCCAGGAATGCTTTTTGTGTATTAAAAATGTACTTATATGACAGACACTTGTTGCTTTTCCTTCACACACTGTAAAAAGTGATCAGTAGACTTAACTTAAAAAAAGTGGGGAAACCCATTGCTTTAAAATGGTTAAGTAAAAAACTTCATGCGTAATTGAAAAATTAAGTTATGTGAACTTGACAATTCCACATAATTTATTTATTCCACATAACTAATTTATTTAAATTATGCATGAAGTTTATTTACTTAATCATTTACAGGCAACAGATGACTTCACTTTTTTGACTAAGTAATGCGTGATGCTGGTCATGCTGTTTGTGGAGTTGTTTAATCCTCATCTGCTGAGATCTTCAGAGATTTAGGGCGTTTTCACACCTGAAAGTCCGCACCAAGGTCCGAACCGAAGTTCATGTTTTGATACTTTTTATATATTCGGTTAGTTTTGGTTTGGTTTCACATTGCAGCGGACTAAAGAACTTTACATGACGCACTTGCGTCCACTCGTCATCATCTATGTGGGCTGCATCTGGACATTGATTGGTTTGTAAACGGACGTGCGTCTGACATCAGCGTCTTTGACAAGTTGAATGAACGGACGCATATCGTGGTTGCCACTATTGAACAGTGCGCATTACTTTACTATTTTTTTATTCGTTACGTTTAAAAGTGGACATTTCAAGCTTTATATACACATATTTCTCATGTTTGTGAGGCAAGTAGCCTGCTGAGTTTCGGTTTATTTGAGACGCGCTCAAGTTCATGTGTAAAGCATGTGATCGCTCCCGTGATTATTGTCTGCTATAGACTATTTGCTTCTTATTTATTAAATCCAGGCAATTATCTGATTAAACGTTGATTCAAATTAAGATACAATTTATACAAAACGAAATTCCCATTAAAGAAATGCTTTCTAAGCAAAATCATACAAAATTTCGTTCAAAATTATTTCTGACTTTCTGTCTACTGACATATTGCGCATATTTTCACTTTTCATAATCAATGTAGCCTAGATTGAATTTAAAAATAACGTTATAATATTTAAACATAAACAGGAACTTCCTGTAAATGGTCTGAAAGTACGAACCATACAGAAAATGCTTTCACACTAGAAACGAACCGAACCTTTGTTCAGTTTGATCCGGACCGAGACTACCTCTTTTCGTCGGACCAAATTTCGTCTGTTTGGTCCGGACCGTGGTATGGGGGAGGTTTCACACCTGCAATTTTGATTCGGACCAAACTGAAAAGTCCGAAAATCCGGACCAAACAAGGTAGGTGTGAAAACGCCCTTAATGTCTTCTTTTATCTTCAGTTGATTTCATCTAAGGCTGTGGCTGAAGTCAGTTGTAGTTCTTGTGTTTCTCTTTCCTTCAGTGATTCTGCTCATTATCATCGAGTGTTCATCATTAATGCTCAATCATCACATTTAACACTGCTTCAATGGTACTTTAACCCAATAGTGAGCACACACATGAACACTAGGAAGTTAATTTAACATGGGCATTTTTCTGTGTGCTATTACATAAATCTTACCTGTTTCGTTCACATATAACTGGTATATATGAATCACATTCAGTTTATCAATACAATTACATAAATCTTACCTGTTACATTTATGTATGACTTACATATATGAATCACATTAAGTTTATTAATTTGTTTATGTTAAAATTATATAATCCAAATGCATGGAAAATTTATATGCAATTCAAATACATAAATCTTATGTTTAGGCATTATTATTTTTTTTGAGTGTAGTCTCTTTAAGGGACTAGTTTGTCAGTAATACCACAATCTATTCCCGTGTGTATATGCAATAACTTTCAGGTATTGATTATAAATAAACTGATAATGCAATAAATGATGATTTAATGATAAATATAAGTCAAGTCAAGTCAACTTTATTTATATAGCGCTTTTAACAATGCAGATTGTTTCAAAGCAGCTTTACAGTGTTAAACAGTAAAATAAGGCAGCATAATTTTATTCAGCCGTCTAGCCATTCTGGAGAAAACGGTTATGTCATCAGTTCATTTCAATTATCATACAGTGGCAGTGTGGACTTTAGATCAGTAATTAGATCAGTAATTTAGTTTATATGGTTAATTTAGTTTAATAATTAGATTTATTTCGATATTTAGTTGAAAAATTTAAGCAATACATTAAATTATAATACATATTTAATTACTCTATTATTAAAAATCAATTGTAAAGAACAGTGTGTAATAATAATAATAATTTTAATAGCAATTTTTTGCTGTCATTCATCAGGGACTAGCTGGAGATCAGATCTGTACACTTAGAATTCACATAAAGTAAAGAAAATGTTTGTGATCATTTTTCTTACCATACATACAGTTATAGGGATAAATTGTTTAGCTTGATTGATGCAGTTAACACCCAAACGTGTGAACTTCTAAATAATGTTATTTGTAGCTGTCACAATGTGAAAGAATGGAGTAAACTCATGCAATAACAGAACAGTGCTTGGCCACAGCTTCATAAAATAATATATAATATTACACTTCATGCCGATGGTCCCCTTTAGACATTCTACTAACTGTAACTTTGCAACTACATGTAAATTAACTCTTATTAAAATTTTAGTAGACTCTAGTAGCCTGTTAGTAGACTGTTAAGGTTGGGGCAAAAAAGTTGCGCTTGAACACACCACGCACACTGACTACAGCCGACGGCCAACTAGCATATACATTCTGTGCCTTCTATGGAGAGGACATAACTCTCCCATACCAGTAGGTGGCAGAAGTCTGTATTTGGGATTCAAAAACAGGAAAAGCTAGAACTGTGGATGAGAGATGCATGGATCAGCTCTAAAGTCACCCGAATCTGCTGTTAAAAATAAATCATCCATCTGCCACCCGAGCCTATGAGGTTCTCTGGGTGCGTCTCAATCAGCGCCCTAGCTCATGAATCAGTGTATCGTGTACAAGTATCCAGGCACTGGTAAGGACGTTGATTCACTACACATTAGGACAGTAGGTGCCATAAGCCTTCACATGCTTCTAGAATTTGTGATTACAATGTGTAAACTCATACTTTTTAGAGAGCTATGACTTCTACCACATGGCCACTGTATCACCTGACCACTGCAGATTTAAGGTGTTTTCGGCTTGAAGCAGCGCTGTGCCGACCAATCGGTGTATGACATCAAAGTACTGTGAGAGGGATTTTAAAACATACATTGAGTTTTATTTACGGTAATTACAAGGGTTGGCAGAAGGATCTGGCTGCAGACAGATCCAGCAAGATGAGTACTGAGGATTTGGAAGCTGCATTTGTCAAAGAGCTTCAATAACCAAAAGCGGGGCAGTCTCTCAGTTGAGTGGCCGCTTTTGAAACCAGGAGGTTGTTCTGTGTAAGAAAGGTAGAGACTTGGTTGAACATGACTCGTTCAATTGTTTTAGCAATTAATGGAAGAATTAAGGGATACTTTCAGGAAGTCCTGGATTTATAGTGGGTTGGTTTCTTAAAGGGGTCATGAACTGGCTTTTTTATTTTTTTATACTGTTGTCTGAGGTCAACTCATTACGCTTACATGGTTTTTAACATTAAAAAACATCATAATGAATAAGTAATAGGCTATTTTCTGCCCTGGTTTTGAGTCTCTCTCATGGACCACTCGGTTTTTATGGGCGTGCCGCACTGAAGACTTGGAAGTAAACGCCCACTGCTATGATTGGATAAGTTTCGCATATTTAATGAGCTTCGGATTCCCCATCAGTACATGTGAGGCATTATTTTGAAAGCGTGTGGGAAAACGACAACCGATAATGATTCGTCTCACAGCTAGGGCTCACAAAATGTCTTTATCAAACAAACACAATGATTTATTTCTCATCCACCAGCAATTAATTGGAATGTTATTTTTATATTACTTGGCCCGCCCGATCGGGTGATATAACCCCGAACCGTGCATCACACACAGACACACACGCGCGCACACACACACACACACAAGCCAAGTACGTTGCAGACAGCATGATCAAAAACTTCCGCGATTGTATTTTTCCTTCAAATATCAAGTCAAGAGAGTGAACAACGCACATCAAGAAAGGAATGTTATTTCACTATTTAAGATGATACGTCTTTGTAGCCCGTCTGGAAAACACATAGCCCCGGGACCTTGGGCTTTGCGAGCCCTGTGACAGCGTGGTAAGTTATGTTTAGTTATGGCTCGTTTCCATTTAGCGGTATGGTTTGGTATGGTACGGTACGCATTTATTTGCGTTTCCACTGTCAAAAGTTGTGACTGGTACCAAAATGCCGAACCGTACCCACTTTTTTCGGTACCCTTCCTTTGGGGTACCTAGCACAGTGGTACGGTACTAAAGGGTGGAGCTAGACTCACTGCAGAACGCTGATTGGTTTACAGAGAATCGTCACTTGCGCGTGCGACAGGGGGATCGACAACGCAAGAGGCGCCATTTTTAAATCACAAGATTGCAAAACAATGTCGGCGCGCAGCTTAACGTTACCAGGAGGTGCAGACCTTGCTGGGTATCCTCGGTGAAGAAAGGGTACAAAGGGAACTCGATGGCATGGTGAGTAACGAAAAGGTTTTTCAGCATGTTTCTGAGAGGATGGCTACCGAGGGGTTCCAGCGGACGTCCGAGCAGTGCCGCATTAAAAGTAAAAAACTGCGAAGTAAAAAAGTGACTCACGTAAGGTGAAAGACCACAACAGCCGGAGTGGTGTTCACAGAAAGAAATGGAAGTGGTTCAATATGATGGATGCCATCTACGGACACAGAACGGCGAGTTTGGGAAGAGAAGGAGGCATCGATACGGCCACCTCGTTGCTGGAGTCGATGATGGAGTTTGTCGGTAAGTTCGTACTAGTTGTGAAATAAAGTATACAACGATCACGGTAAAGCTTACTTTCAATGCACAACTTTTGAGCAAGCCTGTTGTTTGTTTGTTTGTTTGCAAGCCAGTGAGGTATCAATCAAGATTTGCAAGCTAGCAGGACTAGTTTATACTGGCTACTTTATTAGCCAGTGGTGGACGGAGTACAAATCTAGAAACGTACAGATACCCTAATATATATTACTATTTACTATTACTACTAAACATATTCTATTAAAGATATATGGGTCTAATGATAGAGCTTAATATAAGAGCTCAGTCTGAAATCATTATGCAATAACAGAGAGATGTGAAAATATGCCCACATTCAATGGGCTTAAACAGGACAGCAATGTTGCGGGGTAAAATGACAATATTGTGCTTTGGAATGTAGTGAAGTAAAAGTTTCTCAAAATAGAAGTACTCTGATAAATATAAAGCTTGAAAAAAAATTCTTATGTACAGTAAAAAAGTTAAAATGCTTTTTTACAGTCCACCGCTGTAATTGGCTACCCACTCAGTCCTACTATGTTGTATGTTCTCTATTTGTTATCTTAAACTGTATTTTTGCAGTTTGTGTAATTAACATGACTTGTGTAACTTTTCAGTTGAGGATCCTAGCTGTCAGGAGGAAACAGAGGGACTTGATGAGATGTTGTCCACCCCTGAGAGCTCAAGTGCGCCTGCCAGTGTCAGGACATCGACACCGACACCACCAGAAACCACTGCTCCATCTACTTCGAGTGAACCCCGGCGTATAACCATCGGTAAGACTTGAATACCAGAGTGAAAAGTCACTCACTGAACATAAATTTAATATTATTATAGTATTATACAGATTTTATACAGTATAATCTGGACATTGCATCGTAGTACTCTAGATGCCTCTCCCTTATATTGGTTGGCAAAACGCAAAGGAAATTTTTTTTCCCGCTAACCAGCCAACATTCCTGTCTGTTTTGAATTTCTAGGCAAGAGGAAAAGGGGGCAACAGGATGTTGGATGTTGTTGCGGCCCTGGTCGAGATGCAGGCAGCTGATGAGAGGCAGCAGGAGTGGCTGGAGAGGATGGAGGACTGTTGTGACCGGCGCTTTGAAATGATGCTGGAGGATGCTCGTGAGGCAAGGCGGCATGAGACTGAAATAACTCCGCAACACATGGAGCAGTCTGCAAGCTTTAATCAGGCTTTCCTAGGCACACTCAGTCAGCTGGTGCAGGTGTTGAGTAGTCGCCATGACCCTGTTCCACCATCCAGCCACTAGTGCTTTTACACTTTTTTTTTTTTGCACTTTTTGTTTGCACATATTTTTTCTGTTGTTGCACAGCACTTTGTATTTAATTACCTCACATCCTATATCTTCCTTCTTCAAACATAGAACCAAACTAGAACATTCATCACAATCCATCTTATTTTCACATACTCGAGAACCTTCTTGTTAAACTTGCTATTTCCATCAAACCCAACTTTTCACTCATCATCATATAGCCCACATCATTTTTAACCATAAATGAACATAACCATAAAAAAATATATATAATGTTAAAACCTTTTCATCAAAATGACAATTATCAATTCGTATTACATTCAATCAGCTTGTTCACTCATCTTTATCTTGTTGACATTATGCTTAATCATACTTAATATCACCATATTATTAGTAAAACATTCAAAATCATTCATCAGGGTTTTCTTAAAAGTACCCTTTTTTTTTATTTCTTTTATTCTCAATGTCTTGTCCATTAAAACTCTTCACATGTAAGCTCCAAATGACTAAAATCTTAAACCTCTTAATTCATGTCATTTGGCAGTGATACTTCATCAAATCCTCACTAGCCTTATCTTGCCACTTACACCCAAAAGTGTCATAACTTTACCAAGAACTTACAAATTTCATAATCTCCCATATTACTTTAAATTTGGACTATAAAGGCCAATTTATACTTCTGCGTCGAGTGCACGCAGAGGGTACGGCGTACCCTACGCATAGACGCGTTGGATACGCCGTACCCTACGCCGTAGCCTGACGCGCACCTCTATAAAAATGTAACAACGCGTCAATTTTACGCGGACCGCAAGCGATGTGATTGGTCTGCCAGAACCCTTCCCTCAGGTCAATAAATAAATAAAAAATCTGCGATAGGAGTGTGTGTGTGTGTGTCCAGAAATTGGATGATAGTTCCTTACGTCTGCTATAACACACTATTTTGCAGTCCAGCGATTCTTTATGGTAGTAAATAAATACATAGATCCGCTGAATATAGTTTATTTATTTTCTCATTAAAACCAAAGATGTTAATCAGTAATTGTATATCAAGAACAGGGACACATTAGGGTATATTTCGTGAATGAAGTCTCCGCAACAACAATCGCTTGCTGAGCCACCGCTGCTGAAAACAGCGGCCACGAGCTCCGCCTCCGCATGGTTTCACAAATGCATTCCAGCGCCAGATCGCCTTATTTAACTTTACTAATCAACTAGAGATGCTTAATTTGTATTAGATACAACAACTCAAGCTGCAAGAAAAGCCGCTCTCTCACTGCTGCTGATACTCCGACATGAATGTACAGATTCTACACATCAAGCTGCTTCTTCTTCGGCTGTTGTCTTGATTACACCAACATGCCCGAGGACACTGCCTTCTAGTGTCTGCATGTGGAATTGCACATTGACGCAGACAACAGCGCAGAAGTATAAATGCTCACGACGGCGTCGGCTACGCGCGTAGCCTACGGCGTACACTACGGCGTACACTCGACGCAGAAGTATAAATGGGCCTTAAGTCATCATCAATTTCTTTAAAGCTGTTTTAAAATGATTTGTTCATTCATATCTATATTAACTCATAAATTCTATTTCTCACAACATTAAAGCTACACTATGTAACTTTTCCGTCCACTAGAGGTCGCCTGTTCAAAACAAAGGCGTAGTTTGATGACGCCACGTTTGAGCGCAGAATCTTGGGACATGTGGTCTTCACCTCACAGCCGGTGGAAAACAGTCAGGATAGGACTCGGGCAGAAATCATGTTCATGGATGCGATTATTAACATTACTGTAGTGAAGCAGAGCAGGACCGAGTGTTGTGGAGCTGAGCAAGGCCGCAGGAGCGATTGAAGAGCGGGACTGTTATTATGGCATAGTCGCCGGCGGGACTTTTATTATGACACGGTTGCCGGCGGCACTTCCTCTTCTCCAGTGCTGAGTGTGCAGTAACGCAGCTCTGTTTATCGTATTAGATATATCTGAGTGTGTTGAAAAGGAAGTTATGACGTTCGCTCGGCGGCTGCTATGACACTTGTTCACAATGCAGTGAGAGTAAAGCGTTTCACTGAATAAAACCGGAGACCGAGGGTGACGCAGATATGACGCAATCGACAGGCGACTCCCTCACACGCATAGCTCACACGTCCCGGCTCCTTGGTTCAAATAGCAATTTTCTCACGATTTACAAATAGTTGAAAACATTTGGGATATTCTAAGTACTCAACTGAACAAAATATATAACACTGGCCTAGTGGTTTCTGGATGTTTTACTGCAAAAATCCTACATAGTTCACCTTTAACCTTTGGGCTATTTCTCATTATTCCTCCATCAAAAATATGGTCTGCAGATGCACCATATGATCATTATTGTTTCTTATCTCTACTGCTCTGCAGAAACCAAAATATTACATTCCTCTTATCTCAATCCCAGTCACACATAAAGACTTAAAGTCACTTGCTTTTTTAACATTAATTGTGGTTCTCTATATAAATCAAAATATAATGAAAAATTTAATTAAAGTAAAAATAAAACTTTTCCTTGTTTAGAAGTTATCCCTTTGGTCACCCTCTGGCCTTTCAGAAGTTTGAGGGAGTCTCTGGATAATTTAGATAGTGACTTCAGCCAATTTGTCTCTGCCGTCAAGTCTATAACATTTACGTCTACCATTTTTATCCAATTGACATTATTTAAATTTAGGCCCTCGGTTGAATTTACACAATGGTTTTAAGGTTTTAATGGTTTTATGATGGACGGCAATCTTTAACTTTACAATTCCACTTTAACTAATCCAGAGAGTAATTCAAATCAACATCATAAATGACAAAAGTTGTCATAACAGACAGAGCGGGATATCAATCCATTTAATGCTCGTCCTGTGTTCTGGATTCCTTCAAAATTATCTTTCTTAGTTTCTCTAAAGGTTGTCGTTTACCTTAACCCATCTGTAATGGTCAAACACTCATTCCAGAGGTTAATGACACCCAATCAGGACAGAACAGTTCTAGGAACAAACATATACAAAACATAAAGTGCAGTCACACCCACATACACATTAAACATGAATTGCTCTTTCGCAAATTTCGCTTTTAGTGTTTACTCAAATTATTATTTAAACTCAGCTTTTACGTCTGCTCATTATTAATTTGTCTCTACAAAAGTCAGCTGGATTGTTTTGGTTCTTTCTTTGTTTTGTTTCAGCTTTAGCAGGGCGATAACAAATTGTACCATCCCTGCTTCCACAAGCAGTCTCTCTCTCTCTCTCTCTCTCTCTCTCTCTCTCTCTCTCTCTCTCTCTCACTCTCACTCTCACTCTCACTCTCACTCTCACTCTCTCTCACTCTGATAACCTTTTCAACAGTCCTCTAAAATGTTCCAAATATTGTTTTAGAAGTCCCCAACAACAGTTTTGCATGCATGCAATGACAAAAAAGACTTTAGTTTTCTTATAATATGCATTTATTTTTACCTGTTTTGACAGCGATTCTCAAATGATTCCTTTAGTGATTCACTTTTCAAAACCCCGCCACTAACGTGACGCTAATCTGCGGTGATTGGTCCGATGACCCAGTCAGTTGTGATTGGTATAGTCTGTGCAGATATTTTCGGAAACGGAACGCCCATCAAAGTCTTATAGTGACAGTAATTTGTTAATATGTGTCAGGAGTTATGAATATGAAAACCACGTCGGAACCGTTTGATTGTAATATGAGCCTCAGCTGATCTCATTCATAAAAAAACTCCTCTATTCTCCTCACGAAGACTCGCGACAAATCAACATCCCTCAGGGCTTTTAGTTCAAAAGTGTGCAGATGAGGAGAAATATTGATTGATTCTCATATGTCTGTGTCAAATTTCTAAACAGAGGAGTATTTTTTATTCAATACTTCCTCAAAATGCGCAGATGTATCCTAATCATGAGCGATTGAGTCTCTTATGTGCTGTTTTCATTTCATACTGGCAGCCGGAGGGCGCTCTGTGCACATGTAGTCCATGTACAGACAGACGAAGAAGATACCATGTGCCATAATAGAAGTCCATAATAAAAGCTTCCTGAGATCGCGAAACATGCAAATAGAGACATTTGACGATTAAATAAACACACAATCGCGACAATGTATGGTTTGTCTTCAAGCCACTTAGTCTTCAAATGCTCATCCTTGGGCAGATGAAAAAAGTTTGCTTTAGAGTCGCACTTCAGAACACAGGGTCTCGTCGCCATGATGTTTTCTAGTTTTCACTGGCGTCTTGGAGCGCAATAAGTGGGCGTATCGTATTCAAATAACTTGACAAGTTGACGTCATCTAGTCAGAGAAAAAGCTTCGGTCTTCTAACGATTCTTAAAAATGACTCAGAGTCGACTCTTACTTTTGAAAGAAAATAACTATATATACGGTGCACTGTCATATTTCAAAACTTTGCAGGATGTTTTTGTTCACTTAGATCTATGTTACACACTACATGAAAGGTACATTTCAAAATTCCATGATAGGTGCTCTTTAAGGTCTGTGTGTAAAAACATCTTATACCTTTTTAAACACTATGTTTTACCTAAAAAATGTCTTATTATTTTCAAGTGATGCCCTGTGCTTTTACTCATCAATATCTTCTATCATCTGTGGCACAGGCTCAGATATCAGCCTTGAGCTGGTTTCGAAAGAGAGACTCCTAGGCATTCAGGACTGGCACTGCATTTTCATAAACTTTTAACTTGTCACTCTAGCAAAGCATAAGACTTGGCTAGAGATTACATTTGTTTTCTAATAAACATCAGACATTATCCTTTTAACTCTATCCAGAAATTACGTTTTCAAATGATCATCATTTAATATTTGTCTTTTGCCCATACAATAAATTTAAACTTCAAACATCCAAATTGAGTCTGAGTTAATCTTCCAATTTTAGCCACAGCACCAGAAATGACATGGTGGGCCAGATTCAGATAAGCAAATTGTTTTATTACAGCTCAGCATGAGCTTATCTTTTGAACCCAAAACATTAGCTTCTAGGGGTTTCAACATTTTTAATACCAATTCTCCTACAGTGTTTTTACCAACATCCAGTCAAATAAACTTTATCAGAATTTTTTTTCAACAGTTAGAGGAACAGGAACATTTATTTTACATTTTTGTCAGTTAAACCCATACGTCTCTAAATATATATTTATTGCCATTCACTTTTTATCATCATTGTCTTTAATTTTGCCTCATAAATTATATTAAAATGATCATAGATCTTTCCTGTAAAAGGAATCCCTTAAGACTTTAATTTATTGAACTTATTACTACTTCATTATTTTCAATCGGTGCACCTCTGTTTAATTAAAGTCCCTCCGTCTGATTCTCTGTCTGTGTCAGTGGCTATCTGCAGCTGCTCTGAGAAGAGAGTGCAGGAGGGGAGGGGCAGATAGGACTGGCTGCTCACACATCTCTTGGCCTTTTTTGTTTTTTTTCTTCAAAAACAACTTCAAGTCCTTTACTCAGACTACACAGACCAAATCCTACATCATTTCCAGTGATTTCTGTCAATTGATCTCACAAACAATTAGAAATTAAAAATTTGTCCAGTCTTTTAGCTTTTAGCCAGTCAAGTTCCTGATTAACTTTCCAATTAGAATTAAAACCTTTGCTGCCCATTTCCTTAATAATTCCTTCAAATTTCTTTGATGTCAGGGCTTCAGAACAGAGCTGCTTACAGCGTTTGCTCTCTTTCGTCTCAAAATCTTTATCTGGACTGATCAAGTTACTGATCATGTCACTCAAATTGTTAGCCATCATTTTAGTCAAAGTTCATACTCACCTGAAATTATACCAGCAGAGATGGAGGCGGCGATCTTTAACCAACACCGCTGTGGCTTCTGCGTGATGAAACGGCAAAATACACTTATACGAAAAAGTCACTTATACTGGTCCATGCCAATTTGGGTCATACTTTACATTTTACTCAGGATCGTTCCTGATGCATCCCTGGCAAACAACCCTGAATCTATTTTTATTTTGTTTAACTTACTTTAACTTAACTGCCTAATTTTGATTGCACTTTGGAGCCCACTGGGGCCCCCTTTCTTGAGTCCGCTCCTTTTTTACTTGTGCCTAAGCGCTCTCACCCCTGGGAAATTTAACCCCTGGAGAAGCAGCATGTAATGATGACCTATGCCTAAGCGCTCTCACCCCTGGGAAATTTAACCCCTGGAGAAGCAGCACATAATGCAGCTACCGTTTTACCTATGCCTAAGCGCTCTCACCCGTGGGAAATTTAACCCCTGGAGAAGCAGCACGTAATGATGCTATCATTCACAATTATGCCTCACTTTTTCCAGCGCTCTCACCCCTGGGGACTCTGACCCCTGGAGAAGCCAAGTGAAGCGAAGTACACTGCTCCCCCTTTCCAATTTCTTCCAGTCAGACAGCCCTAACCAAAAATAACAAAAGCTTACTACCTTGTTTACTTGTTTGCCAGAGGTGTACCAAGGAATGATTGCTCGCGAATCCTCCACCAAAACTGTTGGGGACACAGTTTAGGACCCAGGACCAGTATTGACAAATGAAGATCAAGAGTCAGGAGATAGATTAATTCAAGAAAAATTTACTGAAGAATAGTTTGCAGTTTCATCAGCAGGTGCCAGCGTCAGAGTCTATCGTGGAATCGGAGGCCAGACTCTACCTTACAGAGAATTTTGCCCACCAGTTATACTGTTTACAAGGACGTTGATTACATCAACAATAACAGATGGCCTAAGCCTTGATTGACTACAGAGACCTAAAATCCTAAACATTTGTCACACATGTATAGATATGCAGGAATGGCGTCGTTTAGTTAGGATGCTTGTTGCAACACCCCTCCCAGATGGGTAAGATTGGCCTCGGACGCCGTAAAGGGTGCCTGCATGTCGGGAGGGGGGTCAGGCCCAGATCAGATAGCTCCAACAAACCTGCACAGAACACACACACATACAAGCACTAGGGCATCACACTCTAGTTAGTGTCAGTGGATTCTGACCTTTATCAAGAGAAAACCCAATACCCAAACAAAGAAACAGTCATAGCTCTCCTTCACCAGAGAGAGACATACATCCCGGCTGGAGGTCAGAACAGTCAGCTGAGGAGACTAGATTTAAAACTCCAAAATCATCATCCTTAAACTAAATATATAAAAGTATAAAATCACACAGAATTACAATCATCTTTAAACTAAATATATGAAAGCAGAGAAAGAGATACATAGATTGATTATCCTTGATTATTCAGGTTATGGAAATAATAAAAAGAAACATTGAGAAGGATAGGTGTATAAAAGAAGAGACACAAGTATCTGACCTGCCCCTTCACTTTGGACCGTATTTCATGGACTAGGCCAGGCACTGAGGAGTGAAGATTGAACCTGTGTTACTCATTAAAGAAACAATAGTTGCTAGAACTATTGTCATCTTATGCAGAGCAGGAAGATGGTGATGGTAAGGTCACTGAAATGGAAGGGTACTATCTACACGCACAGTTACCTGACAAATATTTTTAAAGTAAACCTGACTCTCCATTTTCTTCCACCCCAGATAGGGGATTTCATCTTTATTTTTTATTTTATTTTAATTTCTATTATAACTGTTATACTATATATATTTTTATTTTATTCACTTATGAATATTTTAACTTAATTTCTGTGTAAAGCACTTTGAATTCCCACTGTGTATGAAATGTGCTATACAAATAAACTTGCCTTGCCTTGAAATAAGGTAAAAGTAAAGAAGACCTTCCTTATAGCATCTAGAAACTAAAAGGAAAGGCATGTAAACAAGTGAACATAATTAAATTTGAAAATTTAATTGGATTCAACTGGATTCAGCTAAACAAAAGTGAGTAAATGAAATACAATAAGAATAGAGGAGGAATAAAGCTGAAATTAGAATTTCCTTATAGCTCTAGACAACTAAAAGGAAAGGTAAATAGAAAAGTTGATTTAATTAAATTTGAAATTTAATCAAATTCAACTTAGCTGAATAGGGACATTCAGCTTAAACAATGCAAGTAAATTAAATAAAATAAACGTAGAGGAGGGATAAAGGTGAAATTAGAATTTCCTTATAGTTTTAGAAAACTAAAAGGAAAAATAGTACTGGAGAAGCTGATGCCATCAGGCCCAGCATTCTCTGAAAAATTCTCAGGGGTTTGTTGGTTCCGGTCTTGAACGCGCATGCGAGCTGCTGTGTAGTAAGAGCGCGCTCGTTCGATAGCAACGCCCTCATTTGGGCAGAGTCTAAAATTGTTCCCAGGAAGGAGATTTTCTGCTTGGGAAGCAACTAGCTCTTGGCTGTGTTTATTCTGAGACCCAGGCATTCTAGACGACTTCCGTGTGGTGCGGAAGAGAAAGAAAACTCATTTGTTTTTTATTGAACTCGTCGTCACAGCGGCAGAATGCAGGGGAGCGCGCATTAGAGCAGGCTCGCTGTTTACACTCATAACGTTCACGACATTTAAAACAACATTTTTCTCCCTGGCCGGAACCAAAACGGGCTGTGAGGAGAGAACTCTGAGTCTTTTGGTGGGCGGACCAGCCTGGCAGCCTGGCAGCCACCCAGACGCCCTGCTCTGACTGCGCCGCCCAGGCGCCCTGCTCTGACTGCGACGCCCTGGCGTCCTGCTCTTCCCGCGCCGCCCTGGCGTCCGGCTCTGCCCTGGCCGCCTGAACTCTGCGGGCCGCCCTGGCCGCCTGAACTCTGCGGGCCGCCCTGGCCGCCTGAACTCTGCGGGCCGCCCTGGCCGCCTGAACTTTTTGTTTTCCCCGTCCCTCCCTGGTCTGTTTCCCCCGTTCCTCCCTGGTCTGTCCTTCCCTGGTCTGTCCCTCCCGTTCCTCCTTTGTCGGTCCCTCCCGTTCCTCCTTGGTCGGTCCTTCCCGTCCCGCCCTGGTCTGTCCCTCCCGTCCCGCCCTGGTCTGTCCCTCCCGCCCCGCCATGGTCTGTCCCTCCCGCCCCGCCATGGTCTGTCCCTCCCGCCCCGCCATGGTCTGTCCTTCCCGCCCCGCCATGGTCTGTCCCTCCCGCCCCGCCATGGTCTGTCCCTCCCGCCATGGTCTGTCCCTCCCGCCCCACCATGGTCTGTCCCTCCCGCCACGCCATGGTCTGTCCCTCCCGTCCCGCCCCGCCCTGGTCTGTCCCTCCCGTCCTGCCCCGCCCTGGTCTGTCCCTCCCGTCCCATCCCGCCCTGGTCTGTCCCTCCCATCCCGTCCCGCCCTCCCGTCCCGCCCTGGTCTGTCCCTCCCGCCCCTCCCGCACCGCCCATTTTTTTTTATAAATAAAGCCTTATTTCTGCACTTGAGTCCTCGCACCAGTTTCTGCTTGTTTGGACGTGACAATTTTATACAATTTTGTTTTTATGGATATTTTGATATATTTGCTCTAAAACATAAAAATGATATTGGATGATTTTCAGATTGTAAGGCACAAATGTTATTTATAGTCTGTATCTATAATTTTTTTGTTTAATGTCCTATACCTTTGAAAGTGTTGTATATGCATGCAAATGTTATGCAGATGAGGTTTTGCATAATAAAACTAGATGTTGTAAGCTCCATACAGGGAGTGCAGAATTATTAGGCACGTTGATTTTCTGATCATATTTTTTTTCCAGGCACATTTGACCAATTCCACACCACAGTAATCCTAATAACTACTATTGATTTAGTATTTAATAATGTATAAGTGATATATAATTGTTCATGAAGGCTGGAAATGAAAATCACCTTATATTCAGGTGTGCAGAATTATTAGGCATGTTTTCTTTTACAGATAAATTGAGCCAAAAAAGAGATTTAACTCAGACTGAAAAGTCAAAAAGTATTAAATGCCCATGAGAAGGATGCAATACTAATGCAATACTAGACATTGCAGTTAAGGCGTGACCATTGGACAGTGAAATGCTCGTTGGGTCTGCAGGATCTGACAAAAACAGGTGGTGAAGAAAAGACACCTGTTAACTGCAAAAGAATTAAGAATTAAGGTGAAGAATTAAGGGTGAAACCATCAGGAACCCTTCTGAAATCTGGCAGTACGTTTTGGGAGTTCATTTTAGTCCATCCTGAAGTCCGTTTTGCAGAGATGGACTAAAAATGAACTCCCAAAACGTACTGCCAGATTCTGGAAGATGAATTCTTCAAACAGTGGTACTAGAGGATGTGGTGCTGGTCCTTCAAGAGTCATTCTCAACCTATCTGTCCATAAAGCCTATAAAAAAACCTTCTTCATGTATTTTACAACACTTCAGCTTGTGATTCTTATCTAGTGGGGGTCATTTTTTAGGATTCTTTACCTAACTGAAGTCTCTGAGATCCTGACACCTTGCACTTCTGGAGACTCCAGGTAGGTTGCAGCTTTGGAAAATGGATGCGCTGGAGACTAAAAGGTTCCTGATGGTTTCACCCTTAATTCTTCACCTTAATTCTTAATTCTTTTGCAGTTAACAGGTGTCTTTTCTTCACCACCTGTTTTTGTCAGATCCTGCTGACCCAACGAGCATTTCACTGTCCAATGGTCACGCCTTAACTGCAATGTCTAGTATTGCATTAGTATTGCATCCTTCTCATGGGCATTTAATACTTTTTGACTTTTCAGTTTGAGTTAAATCTCTTTTTTGGCTCAATTTATCTGTAAAAGAAAACATGCCTAATAATTCTGCACACCTGAATATAAGGTGATTTTCATTTCCAGCCTTCATGAACAATTATATATCACTTATACATTATTAAATACTAAATCAATAGTAGTTATTAGGATTACTGTGGTTTGGAATTGGTCAAATGTGCCTGGAAAAAAAATATGATCAGAAAATCAACGTGCCTAATTATTCTGCACTCCCTGTATATGGTGATTTATACAGGGATTTTTGCGCAGGTTCTGGCAAAATCTAGCGTTTGTGCATACGTACACTTTTAGGATGAAATCTATGGAGAGTTTTATAAATGAGGCTCCAGATCCTTCAGATTTCCAGCTCCATGTTAGTGCTTTTTCTATTCAGTTCAGCCCACTCATTTTCTATATGGTTCAGGTCAGGGGTCTGGGATGGCCATGGCAGAAGCTTCATTTTGTGCTCAGTGACACATTTTTGTGTTGATTTTGATCTTTGTTTTGGATCATTGTCCTGATGGAAGATCCAACCACAGCCCATTATAAGATTTCTAGCAGAAGCGTTCAGGTTTTTATTTTTTATCTGTTGGTATTTGCTAGAATCCATGATCCCATGTATTTGAACAAGATGTCCAGGACCTCCAGCAACAACAAAAAAAGGATCACAACATTAAAGATACAGCAGGATATTTAACTGTGGGCATGGGGTACTTTATATCCCTGTTTGCACCAAACCCATCTGGTGGGTTTGCTGCCGAACAGCTCTTTTTTAGTTTCATCTGACCATAGAATCCGGCCCCTTTTGAAGTACCAGTCGTGTCTGACAGCTGAAACCTTCCCAAACAACTTGTGGTTATGTAGGTGCTGTTAGGTAATTATTCTAGGCTTTCTGACCCAAAGACTCAACTAATCTCTACAATTCTCCATTTGTGATCCTTTGAGAGTCTTTGGCCACTCAAATGCTCCTCAGCGTGCATTAGGACGATATAGACACACGTCCTCTTCCAGGCAGATTTGTAACATCATTAGTGGATTGGACCTTCTTAATTATTGCCCTGATGGTGGAAATGGGGATTTTCAATGCCTTAGTTATTTTCTTACAGCCACTTTCTATTTTGTGAAGCTCAACAGTCTTTTGCTGCACATCAAGTCAAGTCACCTTTATTTATAAAACGCTTTTAACAATGCAGATTGTTTCAAAGCAGCTTTACAGTGATAACAGGAAAATAATGCAACAAAATTTGTTTCGGATGTACAGCCGCTCTGGAGAAAACAGTGATGTCATTGTCCAGCTCAGTTCAATTCGCATATAGTGTTAAAGTCAATGCAGGCAGATCAGTAATATTGTTGAATATTTAGTGTCCCCAACTAAGCAAGCAAAAAGCCAAAGGCAACAAAAGTGACACTGGCAAGGAACCAAAACTCCATCAGGTGACAGAATGGAGAAAAAAAACCTTGGGAGAAACCATGCTCAGTCAGGGGCCAGTTCTCCTCTGTCCATTGAACGAACAGTGTATGATTATGATTCAGGCAGCATTAAAGGTTAGAAGTCAGATTGGATCGGAACATTCAGAATATTTAATCCAATTCCATCTGATTGATCTTAAGATCGGAGTCAACATGCCGGATGGCATCAGATACTATAGAACTATATATATATATATATATATATATATATATATATATATATATATATATATATATATATATATATATATATATATATATATATATATATATATATATATATATATATATATATATATATATATAACTATATATAGACATTAGAACAAAATTTTGGGGTTTTACTCATTGTGATGAATGATTAAGGGAATTTGGCCTTTGTGTTTCCTCATATGTATACTCCTGTGGAACAGGAAGTCATGGCTGGACAATTCTAGTCACCCTGGTGTGCTAAAAACCACGTAAATATGAATGGGAATATACTTCAAAGAATTTCTAGGAGTGCCAATAATTGTGGCCAACATGCATTGGAGAAAAACATTTATTTTATAATGTGTTACCCCTACTTTCAATTGTTTTACTTAAATGAAAGTTTCAAATTTTTTGAATGAAAGATTAAAAGGATAAACAATGCAGATTTATTTTCACAGCCACCTTTGCTCATATTTACAAGATCTATCTATTCAAATATATACCCTGTACAATCATGCAAAATACTAGAATACTGTAACAAATAATACTAACACTTTTTTAGATAACTTTACTTAATGTCTAACAATATGTTGATATGTCAGTTTGTTTGAAAAATCTAGTAATCTGTAGCCTACTATTCACATACTATGCCTTTGTTACTTTGTTAAGATACATTTTGTTAAGATAAATTGATTGGTTTGAGTGGGGTACAACGGGGCTAAAGGCCTACCTTAAGAAAAAAATAGCTTTTTACAATACTCCCATAAGCCCTGTTTCCACCACCGAAATTACCCGGAAAACAATTTGTACCAGGAACTTTTTTTACAGGAACTTTTTTTCCTCCCAGACCTGCTACTGTCTGCGTTTCCACTGCGGTCTAAAGTACCGTGAAGATTAGGCAAATTAGTCCGGTGATGTAGGACTGTGCGCCACTGCTCCTCCCAGTCAGCGACGGAAAGTAATCCTTTTAGTGCGACACTGTCTGCAACAATAACAAGTATAGAAGAGATTCAAGCTGTGCTGCTTTTGTGGGTTATGTATTGGTTTACTAAAGAGGTAATTAACAAAACAGCGGAAAAGAGACGAGCACAGATACTAAAGCATATTCTGAAAGCTCGTAAAGCTAGATTTAAAATAAGTAAACGTATGTAATTATCAGCTATTGCACATTGACCGTGAGATGGCTCAGACGAACGTGCGCCATTGGACAGAAAGAGCAAGACTGATATTTACTCAGAACGAACCTCGCAAAAGACTTTTAAAAATGCCTTTTGAAATAAAATGCTGCGTGAACTCAATCAGCATGTTCAGTGCCCAAGTCCCACCCCTGAAAGTTCCTGAACTTTTAATAGTACTACCTCGCGAGCAGGGCCGTTTGGAGGGGGAAATATTTACCCAGAACTTCATTTAGACCCTGGTTCCTACGGTCGAAACGCACAGACTACCACCCCAAAGTTCCTAGTTCCTGGGGAAAGTTCCTGCGGTGGAAATGCGGCTATGGTGTATGATTGCAGAAAGAATATATATGTTTGTATTGAACATTGATGAAGCAACTGATTTTGTCTGAAAATAAATTATAAGTCTTATAAATGTTTGAGGTGTTAAAGGGGCCTTTTACCCCACCCGAGGCAAAAAGCTCACCAGCACAGGGCAATAGGCACAGTATTGATACAAATACTTTCTAAATAATGTTTTTAATTATGTTTAAGTTAATACTTTTTCAAAACAACCACTTTAGCAAAGATTGTATTATTTTCAATTTATTTGGATAAATAAAATATTTCATTTTTGTGAAATTTGTAAAATATGTTAATATAAATATATTTTAAAAATACGTAAACAAAATTAATTAAAAAAGTACAGATTCTGAAAGCAGTGAAGGAGATCCCATAATTTATTATAGATTTACAGTAATAACAATAACTTATATTTTATCATATGATATGATTAATATCATATTTGATTGGATTATTTCATTATAATATGGGTATTATCTCTAAGGTGGACACCCAATTTATGTGATATTTACCATCTGAATCTATCCATGTCATGTCAACAAATGTCATCCAGAAAGTCATCCAGCTGTTCATTATCATGTTAATTATTATGCCTTTTGCCCCAACAGCAGGTGCGCCTTTTACCCCAAATACCATACTTTTACATATTCTTCTAAAAAGCTGTTGACACAAACTGTTTAATTAGCTTGAACAAAATTGAGAATTATTAACAAGAGTTTTTCTCAAAATATAAACATTAATTTTAGCGATTCTCATTTGCTACTTAAATCTATAAAAATTTTAAAAACATAAAATATTAGATCAAACTACCGCAGAATCCACTTCCGCGATAGCATCAAGGATCACACAAATTTACACGTGTATCTTGAAAAGCGTATGTCTTAGAAAGTGCTGCGACAAGTTTTTTGTGCCATCTAGTGGTTTAGAGAAAAATAAAATCAAAGGCGCCTTTTCCCCCCAAGCGCCTTTTTGATTTACTCAACCTCATGTCGTTCCAAAGATTTCATTCATCTTCGAAACACAAATGAAGATATATTTTTAATGACATCTGAGAGATTTCTGTCCTTCCAATGACAGTCAACGTAACTACCACTTTGACACTTTAAAAATTTCAGAGATTGTAAAACGAATCCATAATAATTGAATGGTTGTCCACATTTTCTGAAGAGACATGATTGTTTTATGTGATGAACAGATTTAATTTTTGTTTTCATTCACATTTAAATATTGAACAGCAAACATAAACAGAAGCGCAACCATACTTGCTTGACACGCGAGAACAAACCTCATTGGTTCTTGTGGAAGCGTGCACTTCCGTTTAGCATAACTGATGTGTATGCGCTGATGAATGCTTATATGTGAATAAAAGCCTAAAATCATATAAAGTGATACATTTTCTTCAGAAAATTTTTACTAAACCACTCAACTCATATGGATTAGTTTTACGGTCTCTTTATTAACTTTTTGAAAAGATTAAAGTGGTAGTTGCATTGACTGTCAATGGAGAGAGAAATGTCAGACTTCTCTTAAAGGGGTGATTAATTGAGAAATCAACTTTCCTTTGAGCCTTTGATATATAAAAGTTAATCGTGTTAGTAAAAGTTTCGGAGCTGAAAACTTCCTTGTTAGTCAAAGAAAAGCTTTTATTGACACCAGGCCCAGCAAACGCTCAATCTCAAAATATGTCGTCAATTGACGTCATAGAATGCAGAAGCGCCACCTCAAGCCCGCCCACTGACTCGTGGAACTAAACGGGTCGCGCTTCCGAGCAATAAACATGCTGGTTCGTTCGCTTCATTTGACCGCAGAATCGATTGTAAACAAGATACAGGTCAAGACTGGATTAGCAGACATATTGAGATTAAAACACAATGCTGTGCCTTCTATATTGGATCCGACAGGAATGGTGCAACACACTAATGTGAGTAAAACAGGTTTTTTATATGTGTTAGTTTTGCATTGTTACAGATCGTTTGACATCTATTGATTACATACCTTAGCACGCTGTCACAGGCTCCTTTATTTGAGGTGTTATTGGTTCATTCATGATCAAACTCTGACATGTAACGTTATGGGCCAGGGCTCGCAAACCAACGTCCCGGGGCTATGTGTTTTTCAGACGGGCTACCAAAACTTACCACCGGCCTGCCGATGGGCTATCTTAAATAGTGAAATAACATTCCTTTCTTGTGCGCGCGCGCGTGTGTGTGTGTGTACGGTTCATGGTTATATTCACTGATCGGGCCGGTCAAATAATAAAGAAAATAACATTCCAATCAATCGCTGGTGGATGAGAGATTAATCTTTGTGTTTGTTTGATAAATATTTTTTTTTTGTGCATTTCCCCAGACGCTTTCAAAATAAATGCCCACATGTAGGCTACTGAGGGGAGCTGAAGCTCATTAAATATGCAAATCTTATCCAATCCTAGCCGTGGGCGTTTACTTCCAAGTCTTCAGTGCGGCACGCCCATAGAAACCGAGCGTTTTTTTAAGAGAGCCTCAAAACCAAGGCAGAAAATAGCTTATTAGTTATTCATTATGATGTTTTTGAATGTAAAAACCACGCAAACGTCATAAGTTGACCTCAGACAACAGTATACATTTTTTTTTAAAGCCAGTTCATGACCCATTTAAATATCTTTATTTGTGTTTTGAAGATGAATGAAAGTCTTACGGAATTGGAACAACATGAGGGTGTATTACATATCTGTCTGGCTTAAGTTGTGTTTTTGATTCTGTCACATGTTCCTTTGTTCATTTTCCCGCCACTCCTGTGTTCCCATGGTTACCCTCATTAGTTTATTTGTCCCAGCTGTGTCATGTCTATCAGTAATTCACCTGTGTCAAGTCAATTACCTTGTTTGCCCTGCATATTTAGTCTTCAGTTCTCCCTCAGTGTTTGTCCATCGACATTCATGTATACCGGTGTTTCTGAGTGTTCCCTGTGAGTTTTGTCATTAAAGTTCCTGTTCCAAGTTCTCCTTCACCTTCATGAGTTTTGAGTTACACTAGTTTTGTAACAGGGTGAGTAAATGATAACAATTAAAATTTTTGGTTGAACTAACACTGGGGGTGGGTTGCACCAACAAGTATTACATTAAACTCAGTTTAGAGCTAATCTAGGATAAATTTGGTGCAACAGAATTATTAGATAAACCTTGATTTAATCTAGATTTAAGATTAATCCTTGTTGGTGCAACCCACCCTGGGTGAACTAACCAGAGATCGTCACCACCTTTCTGGCTGTGTTGTACATGTGTGTAGCTGTAAAATAGGGGAGCGTGTATAAATGTATGAGAAATGAATGAGAAATGAATGAGACAAATAAATGAGAAAACATAGTGCCAAAGTAAAAAAATCTCTGGAAGATATTACTGAACATGTATTTAACCATAGCAAATGTAAATTTCTTACTTAAGTTTAGTTTTCATCTCTGTTTTTTTGTGTTTATTTAAAACTAGACAAATCCGATATTTCAATCTTAAATCTGTTATTTAACAGTTTAGATCATTCTTTAATGCTGATCTAACCAGCAGAAGACACAAGCCGCGATTTAAATCCCAGTTGCGCAGATGGGGTGCGTTGTAACACTGCGTTACAATGTGCCCCTATTAGAAATATGCCATTATTTTCTATACTTTTATGAATTCTTTTGAGAACCCATGAGAAAAGGGTGAATAATGTCTGAGAGTTAATGTTCAGAAATGATTAATTATTATTATGTTTTGAACTATGCTGTATAGCTGTATTTAGCGATGTGTTTGTAGTAACTCAAATGCTTTTTCAGCTGCCGCTGATTCCTTACCCACAGCTCGACGGGGTGGGAGGGGGAAGCGAAGGCCAGCACCAGCAATCAGCACAATAGAGATCCTTGTGCTCA
Source organism: Gobio gobio (assembly GCF_949357685.1). Classification (NCBI taxonomy): domain Eukaryota; kingdom Metazoa; phylum Chordata; class Actinopteri; order Cypriniformes; family Gobionidae; genus Gobio; species Gobio gobio. The sequence continues at coordinate 18,006,603 of NC_137100.1, forward strand.
GGACCCCAAATGTCTTCTCCTCTCAGTGAGGACAGTCTGGTTTATCCAGTGCCATCTCGTCGTGGGAGCGACCCAGGCACAAGACGCACGTGTTGTGTCCTGCTTGTACAACATTCCTTTAGGGCCATCTTCCTCATCACCGAAACGCTGAAGGGGAGGGGTGAAATGAGGGGTGAAATGAGCAAGAGGAGGACTTCAACAGCAAGAGTTGTATTCCGACAGCTTCTTCTTGATGAAGAAAGATTATAAGGTAATGATGGACCTGGTGAGATGCAAGTAACATAGACTGTATGTCTCCTCCTCAGGTTTCATGGCTCCAGAACTACTACAGAAAAAAGAGTATGACTACATTGTAGACTACTTCACTCTTGGGGTCGCTCTGTATGAGATGGTTGCTGCCAAGGGACCTTTCAGGGTTTGTGGAGAGCAGGTAAACACACACATGTTTACACTTTAGCTCTCTGTTATGGGGCCTTCACACTGACAGCGATTTGCTGTGACAAAGCTGAAGTTATTGATTATCAAATGAGAGCAATTTGAGGTGAGCTCAACTTTACACAGTTTTTTTTTCTTTCTGTATCATAGGTGGACAACAATGAAGTAACACGCCGAATCCTAAATAACCCTGTCTCATACCCCCCAACCTTCACTAAGGAGCTCTAAGACATCTGCGAAGGACTGATGGAGAAAGATCCAGACAAGAGACTTGGCTTTAAAAACAATGAGTGTGCTGACCTGAAGAACCAGTCCTTCTTTAAAGAGCTCAACTGGGGGAGACTAGAGGCTGGTATAGTCCATTAGATGGAAGAATATGCATCATAAACTGCTTATGAAAAAGTACCATGGTATTAATATGGTTTTTAGGACATATTCTTTGAAGTACCAGTATGTAAATATAATGGTATATGAATATGGTTATCATAAAATTATAAGATAATATACACTGTTATAATTATTATAATTACACTGTGCCATTGTAATTCAGGTATTATAATTTAAACAGTTTGAAGAAAATTGTCTTTTTTTTTTTTTTTTTTCATCTTTCACACAGGTATGCTTCCTCCTTTTGTTCCGGATCCTAAAATGGTCTATACCAAGGACATTGATGTGGGAGCATTCAGCACTATCAAAGGTGTTGTGATCAACAACAAAGACGATAACTTCTACAATGAGTTTGCAACTGGGAACGTACCAATTCCATGGCAGGAGGAGATGATCGAGACAGGCGTGTTTGGAGAGCTTAACATCTGGGGACAAAACGGAAAACTCCCGAATGATCTGGATTCCAACTATGTGGAAGCGAAAGGAGGGGGGTGCTACTGTGAACTAGAAAGAAGCAAAACACAAAACGAAAAAAAAAGAAACTGATGGGTGCACAGGAAATGATTCATCAACAACAAAGGCATGAATTCTGTGATCGAATAATGATTGTGCAACTCAAAAGGTCTCCACATGTAGATGTGGACACATAAGCTTCTTAATTGTATTGTAAAAAATATATATTTTATTTTTCTGATAGGGAAAATGCTAAATTATTATAATGTACAAGAGGTAACGTTACTGAACGTTATATGTATTTGTATATTTACAGTTTCATGAGGGAATTTTTGGTCATGAGGATGTTGCCATAAAAAGAGGAACTAAATCTAGTATAAGTAAATCGAAGGAACCGAAAAAGTAACACATATCAGTTTACATGTCATAGAGGAAGTGAGATCCTTGTTTAATTTTTGTGGTTAAAATATATATATATATATTTTTTTTAGACATTTCAAAATATACTCTGTTTACTGTTTGTCACATTTGGTTGTATAGCAGATAGCAGTCTCATTATAAACTTCACAATAAAATAGTTTGATGTAGGAAAATAGAGTCTTTTGCTTTTATGGTCAGCCTGGAATCAGCTGATTTACTGAAATATTAAAATGGGAGTTTTCAGTTTTTAAAGCTGAAGCAAGACATGAAAATTTGTGCACTTTTTGTGGTTTCCACAGGAACTCTTTGTATAGCTCAACAATATTTTAATATAATCCATCGATGAGGCATAATTGAAGTGAATGACACTGATTATCTCTTCATCACGACACCTGTTAGTGGGTGGGATATATTAGACAGCAAGTGAACATTTTGTCCTGAAAGTTTGTGTTAAGCCCTATTCGGACGGTAATTGTTTCTCGTGCGGTCATAAGGTATATTTTATTTATAGGGGCTAGTCAGTGATTTTATTGCCATCCGAATCCAGAATGTCAGTGTTTTTCTCCCACCACCTGCATAAAAATCCCCAGCCGAATTACCTACTGTTTTTTTGACAAACACCATGGTCGTGTGGTCATTTAATTGCCGTCCGAATCCACATCTGAGTTTTCAAGAATATATCACTTCAAAATTCACTGTTTTGCAGAGCACCATATGGTTGCGCGTCACTGTAATTTGGGTGAATTTTAAAGATCTAGCTTTTTTTTTTACTGAAATGCTGGCAAGTATTTACAAGAGAAATATATTTCATTACCGCTCAAAAAATAAAAAGATGAAAAGCACGTAAACATTTGAAATTGGCCGTTATTACGGCAGCAATTATACATGTTAAAATAACCAAGGAGCTTTATGTTTACCTCATGTAATTAAGAGGCTGTATTCTGCTCATTTCTATGTGGAATAAAATTACATCCTTTATTTTGAGATAAAATACAAGACAGAAAACCATTTTTAACTAGCCTATAATGTCCATCTATATTTCTTCCTATTTTTAAACAGATTTAAATAATTGAATAATAATTAGGATATTATTTTCCTATTATTGAATTAAATATGCATTTATTCTTATTATACCAAGCATATGACATTTTATTTACAGCATACAATCATGTTAATGACCACGTGAGCAGCGCGTTCCCAGGTGCACAGGATCACAAAACTCGCTCCTCCACCGTGAATAAATCACCATCCAAATGCACAAGGTTTATCACTGAGGTGGCATGCAAATGTATTTTTAGGTGAAAAACAATTACCATCCGAATAGGGCTTTAGAAGCAGAAAAAAATGGGCAAGCACAAGGATTTTAGTGAGTTTGACAGCATCTTGTGGGGTGTTCTCGGCCTACAGCGGTCATCTATCAAAAGTGGTCCAAGGAAGGAACAGTGGTGAACCGGCAACAGGGTCATGAGGCTGAAGGCTCATTGATGCACGTGACGAGTGAAAGTGTGGTCCGATCAAACAGACGAGCTACTGTAACTCAAATTGCTCCAGAAGTTAATGCTGGTTCTTATAGAAACGTGTCAGAATACACAGTGCATCGCAGTTTGTTGTGTATGGGACTGCATAGCCGCAGACCAGTCAGGTTGCCCATGCTGACCCCTGTCCACCGGCGAAAGTGCCAACAGTCAAGTCAAGTCAACTTTATTTATATAGCGCTTTTTACAATGCAGATTGTTTCAAAGCAGCTTCACAGTGTTAAACAGGAAAATAATGCAACAGAATTTGATTCGGCCGTACAGCCGCTCCGGAGAAAACAGTGATGTCATCTAGCTCATTTCAATTATCATATAGTGACAATGTGGGCAGATCAGGAATTTAGTTGATATAGTTAATTTAGTTTAGTAATTCGATTTATTTGGATATTTAGTTGAAAATTTAGTGTCCCCAACTGAGCAAGCCAAGCAAAAGGTGACAGTGGCAAGGAACCAAAACTCCATCAGGTGGCATAATGGAGAAAAATAAACCATAAATTAAAGAGAAAAATAAAATAAATAAATTAAAGAGTTTATGATTATTATTCTGGCAACCTTACTGATCAGAAGTCATATTAGTTCGGAATATTCGAAAGATTGGAGGCATCACACCAGAGATGGGTTTGAGAATGACGTGTCGATTAAACAATTATTAAATAGGGATATTCGAAAAATCGGAGGCAACACGCCGGAGACAGGTTTTATTGAGGATGACATATCGATTTAACAATTATTAAAGAGCACCTATCATGGCATTTAAAATGTTCCAAATATTGTTTTAGAAGTCCCCAACAACAGTTTTGCATGCATGCAATGACAAAAAAGACTTTAGTTTTCTTATAATATGCATTTATTTTTACCTGTTTTGACAGCGATTCTCAAATGATTCCTTTAGTGATTCACTTTTCAAAACCCCGCCTTTACGTGACGCTAATCTGCGGTGATTGGTCGATGACCCAGTCAGTTGTGATTTGGTATAGTCTGTGCCGATATTTTCGGAAACGGAACGCCCATCAAAGTCTTATAGTGACAGTAATTTGTTAATATGTGTCAGGAGTTATGAATATGAAAACCGCGTCTGTACCGTTTGATTGTAATATGAGCCTCAGCTGATCTCATTCATAAAAAAACTCCTCTATTCTCCTCACGAAGACTCGCGACAAATCAACATCCCTCAGGGCTTTTAGTTCAAAAGTGTGCAGATGAGGAGACATATTGATAGATTCTCATTTGTCTGTGTCAAATTTCTAAACAGAGGAGTATTTTTTATTCAATACTTCCTCAAAATGCGCAGATATAGCCTAATCATGAGCGATTGAGTCTCTTATGTGTTGTTTTCAATTCATACTAGCAGCCGGAGGGCGCTCTGTGCACATGTAGTCCATGTACAGACAGACGAAGAAGATACCATGTGCCATAATAGAAGAAGTCCATAATAAAAGCTTCCTGAGATCGCGAAACATACATTTGACGACTAATAAACACTCAATCGCGACGATGTATGGTTTGTCTTCAAGCCACTTAGTCTTCAAATGCTCATCCTTGGGCAGATGAAAAAAGTTTGCTTTTGAGTCGCACTTCAGAACACAGCGTCTCGTCGCCATGATGTTTTCTAGTTTTCACTGGCGTCTTGGAGCGCAATAAGTGGGCGTATCGTATTCAAATAACTTGACAAGTTGACGTCATCTAGTCAGAGAAAAAGCTTCGGTCTTCTAACGATTCTTAAAAATTACTCAGAGTCGACTCTTACTTTTGAAAGAAAATAACTATATATACGGTGCACTGTCATATTTCAAACTATGCAGGATGTTTTTGTTCACTTAGATCTATGTTACACACTACATGAAAGGTACATTTCAAAATTCCATGATAGGTGCTCTTTAAATAGGGATATTCGAACAATTGGAGTCATCACGCCGGAGACAGGTTTATTGAGGATGCCGTGTCGATGAGGCAATTTCAGGGGGTGTCTAATTGACATGGTCTCTGCAGACACTTCAGGATCATGCGTTGGTCTTGTTTGGGCGCAGGTCCACCATCTGAACTGGATACGGCCCAGATCCGGCTGACTGCAGTAGACCTCGGGTAAAAAAAAGAGAGACTAACATTAGCGTAGATGCCATTCTTCTGATGATGTAACGAGTACATCGGGTGTTATGGGAAGTGTTCCCGGTTCCAGCTGACCTAGTTAATGCAGCCTAACAATCATTTAATTGAAAAAATATGTTTTGTGTATGCCATAGTAAAGAGATTTTTAGTCTAGATTTAAATTGACAGAGTGTGTCTGCTTCCCGAACAATGTTCGGAAGACTGTTCCAAAGTTTAGGTGCTAAATAGGAAAAGAATCGACCGCCTGCAGTTGATTTTGATATTCTAGGTATTATCAACTGGCCAGAATTTTGAGACCGCAATAGACGTGATGGAGTATAATGCGTTAAGAGCTCGCTCAAGTACTGGGGAGCTAAACCATTTAGTGCTTTGTAAGTAATAAGCAAGATTTTAAAATGTATGCAATGTTTAATAGAGAGCCAGTGCAGTGTTGACAGAACCGGGCTAATATGTTCATACTTCCTGGTTCTAGTAAGAACTCGAGCTGCTGTGTTGTGGACTAGCTGCAGTTTATTTATTAAGCGAGCAAAGCAACCACCCAGTAGAGCATTACAATAATCTAGCCTTAAGGTCATGAACGCATTAACTAACTGTTCAGCATTTTGCATTGAAAGCATATGCCGTAATTTAGATATATTTTCAAGAAGGTAGAATGCAGTTTTACAGATGCAAGAAACGTGGCTTTCAAATTAAAGATTGGTATCAAAGAGCACACCCAGGTTCCTAACTGACAACGAGGACTTAACAGAGCAGCCATCAAGTGTTAGACAGTATTCTAGATTACTACTTGTGGAGTTTTTTGGTCCAATAATTAAAAATTCTGTTTTTTCTGAATTAAGTTGCAGGAGAATACTAGTCATTACATTTTTTATATCAACAATGCATTCCGTTAATCTTGTGAATTGGTAAGTTTCTTCGGGGCGTGAAGAAATATAGAGCTGAGTATCGTCAGCAAAACAATGAAAACTAACGCCATGCTTCCTAATGATATCTCCCAGTGGTAGCATGTACAGGGTGAAAAGCAACGGTCCTAGCAATGAGCCTTGCGGTACTCCATACTGAACTTGTGATCGGTGTGACATCTCTTCATTTACTGCTACAAACTGATAATGGTCAGATAAGTATGATTTAAACCATGCCAATGCAATTCCACTAATGCCAACATAATTTTTGTGTCTATTCCGAAGAATGTTGTGGTCGATAGTATTGAATGCAACACTAAGATTGAGTAACACTTATAGAGAGATCGGATGATAAGAGTAAATCATTTATAACTCTGATGAGAGCAGTCTCAGTACTATGAAACGGTCTAAATCCTGACCGGTAATCCTCACAGATACCATTTCTTTCTAAAAAGGAGCATAATTGTGAGGACACTGCCTTTTCTAGTATTTTTGACAGAAAGGGTATTTGAGATTGGCCTGTAATTGACTAATTCTGTAGGATCAAGTTGCGGTTTAATAATAGCCAACTTAAACATTTTCGGTACATATCCTACTGACAAAGATGAATTAATGATATTAAGAAGAGGATCTATGACCTCTGGAAGCATCTCTTTTAATAGCCTAGTTAGTATAGGGTCGTGCATACATGTTGTTGATTTTGATGATTTAACGAGTTTAGCCAATTCTCCTTTTTCTATAGCAGTGAATGAGTGTATTTTTTCCTCAGTGACACTACAATGCTCTGTCTGATGTGATACTGTAGTAGACGGCTGCATGGTTATAATTTTTTTCTTAATATTATCAATCTTACACGTAAAGAAGTTCACAAAGTCATTACTGATGTGCTGTTTACAAACATCAGAAGTTGAAGCTTTATTTTTGGTTAATTTGGCCACTGTATCGAATAAGTACCTAGGGTTGTGTTTGTTTTCTTCTAAGAGAGTCGAGAAATAAGTAGATAAAGCAGTTTTTACAGCCTTTCTGTATGCAATCATGCTCTCTTTCCACAAATTGCGAAATTGTTTTCTTCCAGCTGTGCTCCATTTTTCTGGCTGCTGTTTAAAGGGCCCAAGTGTGCTCGTTGTACCACAGCGTTGGACTTTTTCTTTAATCTTCTTTAAAGGGATAGTTCACCCAAAAACGAAAATTTTATGTTTTTCTGCTTACCCCTAAGGCATGCAAGATGTAGGTGTCTTCGTTTCTTCAGTAGAACACAACGAACGAACGGTATTTATGCAAGTATTTCACCTCATATCAGATGAATGTCTTCAGCTCTCCAGACTGCCATCACTTCCTGTGAGTGAGGTCAAATAGCAGCCGGGTCATAGATATATACATAGATTCCTCATTAGTGCCTGCGTGGATCGCTCGAATGAGGAATCTACTTATACATATCTATGACCCGGCCGGAATTTTGACCTCACTTACAGGAAGTGATGGCAGTCTGGAGAGCTGAAAACATTTGTCTGATAAGAGGTGAAATACTTGCATAAGTATCGTTCGGTTTCTCTCAGAAACCGATCGTTTCGTGTCTTAAGACATCAATGTGTCGTCACGAGCCGCGGGGTTTAATTTGAAGTTGTCTGTCCATGTTTTTTTTACTCTAATAGAATTAGACCCCATTGACAAGCATTATATTAGTGACACACAGCAACGGTTGGAGTTAAAAATCTTAATTTGTGTTCTACTGAAGAAACGAAGACACCTACATCTTGGATGCCTTAGGGGTAAGCAGAAAAACATCAAATTTTCATTTTTGGGTGAACTATCCCTTTAAGCTCAGGGGAGCAACTTTGTCTAAAGTACTGGAAAAGAGAGAGTCAATAGTTTCTGTTGCAACATCGAGTTCCTCTAGGCTATCTGGGATGCTAAGGAGATAAAACTAATGAGGAAAATTATTTACAAAGCAATCTTTGGTGGCAGCAGTGATAGTCCTGCCATATTTGAAGCGAGGAGATGGCTTTGCAGCCTTAGCTAAATTAAGTATACATGATACTAGGTAATTGTCACATGCCTGTCCTGTCTTGTGGAGCACATGTGGTGTGTTGTTATTTTGGGCCATGTGCTCGTGTCTCTGTCTGATCCCTCCCCCTTGTTATCTGATTAGTGTTTGATTTCTCCCAACTGTTCCCTCCTGATTTCTTCCCCTTAAAATTTTCCCTTGTGTTCACAGTCTTGTCGGTACGTTGTCTAACGTCTCCCTTCCCCGTGATCCGCTGGTATGTTTGTTTTGAAGTTGTGGTTTTGTTGTCTTGCTTTATATTATGTTTTCCCCCTTGTGGGTTTTTGTTTGGGTTATTTATAATAAATTTCAGTTCTTCATGCAATTCCTCACCTTAGTTTTCTTTAAGGTTAACGTAACATAACATAACGACCATCTCGAGGACTCAGCAAAAGACGATTTCACCTCACCCACCAGCCCCCACTGTCTCGTGCACCCACTACGAACGCATTCTTCGGTTTCAGTCTCTAATGTCCCTCCGTCAACAAGGGGCTGATTTGAGGAAGTTCGCGGCCAAATTCCTTAGAGCGGCGGAGGGATTAAGGCTGAATGAAGGGCCTCTAAAGGACCTTTTCTTTTCTGCACTCGACGAGCCCATGGACTGGCTGCTCAGGAGTGCTTATAATTGGGTTACCTTTGAGACGATGGTTGAGGGTCTCGCTCGCCTGCAGGAGTGAGCTGATGACCGTTCCGGTGGATCCTGTTCCGGTGGGCCCTGTCCCGGTGGTCCCAGTTCCTGTGGGCTCGAAACGGAGGAGGAGAAGGAAGGCTCCCTCCGTGACTGTTCCGGTGGTCCCTGTTCTGGTGGTCCCAGTTCCGGTGGTCCCAGTTCCCCAGTCCCAGAAAGATATACGGTGGTCCCAGTTCCGGTGGTCCCTGTTCCGGTGGACCCTGTTCCGGTGGTCCCTGTTCCGGTGGTCCCAGTTCCGGTGGTCCCAGTTCCGGGAGTCTCCGTTACGGTGGATACTGTTCCGGCGAACCTAGTTCCGGTGGTCCCGAGTTCAGTGGTTCCGAAACGGAGGAAGAGGAGAAAGACTCCCTCCGCGACTGAAAACTTAAGCTGACATTGTACTTGCGAGTTCACACACCTCTTTAATGTTAATTTTGGTGATCTCCCACTGGCGAAGTCGAACATCATTAGTGCCGACGTGAATAATAATCTTAGAGAATTTACGATTAGCATTAGCCAGCACTTTTAAATTTGCTTTGATGTCAGGCGCACTGGCTCCCAGTAAACATGTGACTATGGTGGCTGGGGTCTCTATTTTCACGTTCCGTGTAATACAACCCCAAATCAGAAAAAGTTGGGACAGTATGGAAAATGCAAAAAAAAAAAAAAGAAGTGATTTCTAAATTTACTTTGACTTACTTTGTATTTCATTGCAGACAATATGAACACAAAATATTTCATGTTTTGTCTGGTCAACTTCATGTCATTTGTAAATATGCATCCTTTCCTGTCATTCAGACCTGCAACACATTTCAAAAAAAGTTTGGACAGGAGCAATTTAGGGCTAGTAATGAGGTAAAATGGTTAAATAATGATGTGATTTGAAACAGGTGATGTCAACAGGTGATTGTAATTATGATTTGGTACAAAAACAGCATCCAAGAAAGGTCTAATCCTTTAGGAGCAAAGATGGGCCGAGGATCGCCAGTTTGCCAACAAATACGTGAGAAAATTATTGAAATTTTTAAAAACAATGTTCCTCAAAGAAAGATAGGAAGAGATTTGGATATTTCACATTCAACAGTGCATAACATAATTAAAAGATTCAATGAATCTGGAGGAATTTCAGTGCGTAAAGGACAAGGGCGCAAGCCTAAGCTGAACAACCGTGATCTCCGATCCCTCAGGCGGCACTGCATCAAGAATCGTCATTCATCTATAAGCGATATCACCACATGGGCTCAGGACTACTTTGGCAAACCTTTGTCAAGTACCACAATACGTAGTAACATCCACAAATGCCAGTTAAAACTGTACTGTGCAAAAGGAAGCCCTATGTTAACAGTGTCCAGAAGCGCCGTCGACTTCTCTGGGCTCTGAGGCATCTGGGATGGACCATCACACAGTGGAAACGTGTACTGTGGTCAGATGAATCAGTATTTCAGGTATTTTTTGGGAGGAATGGACCTGAGGAACACATGGCACAACAATGCACTATGGGAAGAAGGAAAGCCAGTGGAGGCAGTGGGATGCTTTGGGCAATGTTCTGCTGGGAAATATTAGGTCCTGCCATCCAAGTGGATGTTACTTTGACACGTACCACCTACCTAAGCATTGTTGCAGACCATGTATACCCTTTCATGGAAACGATATTCCCTGGTGGCCTTCAGCAGGATAATGCGTCCTGCCACAAAGCAAAAATGGTTCAGGAATGGTTTGAGGAGCACAACAACGGGTTTGAGGTGTTGACTTGGCCTCTAAATTCCCCAGATCTCAATCTAATCGAGCATCTGTGGGGTGTGCTAAACAAACAAGTCTGATTCATGGAGGCTCCACCTCGCAACTTACAGGACTTAAAGGATATGCTGCTAACATCTTGGTGCCAGATACCACAACACACTTTCAGGGGTCTAGTGGAGTTTATGGCTCAACGGGTCAGGGCTGTTTTGGCAACAAAAGGGGGATCAACACAATATTAGGATAATAATGTTATGCCCTTATAATATTAGGTCATAATGGTATGCCTGATCTGTGTATAATATAATATAATTATATAATTTGAAAATGGTGAACAAGAAATATATTTCTTGTGAGGTAGATTGGGTATGAGGAAGTATTGCTGGGTAAAAAGGGGACACCAGCGTCCCATACAGGTAACAACATCCAAAATATCAGAAAACTTCCTCATGTAAGTCACAATGCTTGTAGAAATTAGAAAATGTGATTTTAGATCATACAGATCTAACACACAAAATTCTAAGTTACTCTGCATCATCTTATGTCCTGCACCTACAGTTTGTCACTATATAATGTAGAACTGTCCATTTGGTCTGGTGACCTACTTCCCTCTTAAGCCATGCGAAAGACCAAAGGACAACATATGAAAGAAGAAGTAACCATGATTAGTGACATTTATTAACAACACTCAGAGAAAGTTTGCTCACAAGTTAAGATAACACACCAGCGGAGGTTAAACATTTCTTGACATAGTGTGTATGGCAGCCCTGATTGCTCAATGAAAGGTAAATTAACTTCTTTTCTTGTTTAAATATGTTGATATAAATAATAAAGAGTGACAAAACAGGCTTCACTGACCATGAAGACTCTAAATTGTTGATACTGAAATCAGCACAATAAGGGATTTTGTTGCATTAGTTGCTGTGTTTGGTTAATATTGTGTAATATAATTCAGTAATCCATGTGTCTCTGGATTTTAATTTGTGAATCTTGCTCATTTGTTCATGAAAATTCTTTTAGAGAATCAAATGGATAAGGCAATCTGTAAACCATCCAATGGAAAACCTACCATTCCACAGAAACCCAACCTTCCACCAAAACCAAACCTTAATGCTTCACACCAGTCAAGCCTCTTTGGTTCCTCTAGCAGAGTTGCTCAGGCTTTGCGTAATTTTGAACCAGGATTAGGCAAGCAAACAGCAATAAACTACAGCATTAAAGAACGAAGATACTCCAAAGAAATGAGCCAAAATAGAAGGGCTTTGGGGGTTGAAGCTAGAGGTCCAACCAGGATAGAGGACCAAGTGGAGAATATATCTTCATTCTCAAGACCTATTGAAAGTGGACTTAGATTATGGGATGAAAAACAGATGCCTGAAAGAAATCAGATGGCAGTAGATGATGTGGATGTGGGTCGATCAGGTAGTGAAATCTTTTAAATATGTTTCTAACGTGTGTGCTTTATATGTGATGTAGGTTTAGATTAATTAAAATAGTTGAATAAGGTATATGTATTATATGAACAACATAAAGAGTACAGGCAACACTTTATAAGTATATGTAATAAAGTATTTACAAATCATTGCATTAACAGTTTAAAACTTTAGTTAATACATTAATAGACAATATACAAATAGTTCTTCATTCATTGTCATTGTAATTAACAAAGTGTTATTGTTTAAAGGGTTAGTTCACCCAAAAATTTAAAATCTGTTATTAATTACTCACCCTCTTGACATTCCTAACCCTTAAGATGTTTGTTCATCTTTGGACCACAAATTAAGATATTTTTGATGAAATCAGAGAGCTTCTGAAATCTGTCCCCCTATAGACAGCAACATTATTACCACTTTCGAGGCCCAGAAAGGTAGGAAAGACATTGTTAAAATAGTCAATGTGACTACAGTGGTTCAACCTTAATTTTATAAAGCAACGAGAATACTTTTTGTGCTCAAAAAAACAAACACAAAAATAAAATGGGAAAATGGCATTAAGTGCTTTAAACCAACCTTTATTGGACATTAATTCTATTATTATTAAGAGTTCATTAAAAAGTTTACAAATACATTAAGCCTATCCCCAAAACTAAACACTTATAAAATAAATAAATAATGCTGTCAATATAAATTACATACAAATACTCATAAGATCACTTTGTTAAAATACATAAGATCACTTTGTTAAAATACATTAGTAAGGATTAGGCATAGGTACACTGTAAAAAAAAATTCAGGTCTCCAATTGAACATTTTCTAGTGACTGATCACATCTAAATTTTTTAGTTGGCCAAATTGAATTTCTGTTAATTAAATTGCATCAATTCACAGAAATTAAATTTGGCCAACTGAAAAATTTAGATGTGATCAGTCACTAGAAAATGTTCAATTGGAGACCTGAATTTTTTTTACAGTGTATAGGGGAAAGAATATATAGTTTGTACAGTATAAAACTCATTATTTCTATAGAAAGTCTCCATAAAACATGGAAACCCAGTGTGTGTGTGTGTGTGTGTGTGTGTGTGTGTGTGTGTGTGTGTGTGTGTGTGTGTGTGTGTGTGTGTGTGTGTGTGTGTGTGTGTGTGTGTGTGTGTGCTTTAAAGGTTGGTTAAAAGCACTTAATTCATGTAATTTTCCCCTTTTCTGTGCCCTAATCTAAAAGGAGAACTATTTACTGAGAATAAGTTGTTAACAAAGCATTATCTAACTCTTTACATATGAGCTAATTAAACAATAATTTGTTAATAACAGTAATGATGAATGAATATCAATGAATGAATGAATAACTATGTGTATATAGTCTATTAATGTATTAACTGCAGTTTACAAACAATTAATTAAATATAAACTAATAGTTTGGTAATTATTTGTAAGTACTTACTACACTCTTATTATAAAGTGTTGCCAGACTTTAACAACTGGGTATTGGGATTAAGGGATGTAGAATATGGTCATGCAGAATAATGCATTAATATATGCTTTATAAGTACTTATAAACAGCCAATATCCTAGTATTATGCATGCTAATAAGCAACTAGTTAATAGTGAGAATTGGACTCTAAAATAAAGTGTTACTGAATATACATTATAATTGATTTAATAGTCTACATTATTTTACCAGAACAAAAATAAGAGTAGAAAATGTGAGAATTTTTTTTTAAATTCTGTCTGGGCCTGTTGGTAAACTTAATAAATCACCTCATTCCTTCAGCTCCTGATGGCAGTGAAATGAATAACTCTGTAAGTGGCACCATAGAAGATCATCAGGGCTCCACTGCACCACCAAACACCTCAGAGGAGAAACACTGTCATTGCATCTGCCACCTTCAAAGGCCTGGTATGAAACTGGTCTGGGTACCTCTACAAAAGGAGGAAAATGGAATGGATACTGTAATTGAAAAGAATCATAAACATCAAAACAGAGGAAGTCAAAGAAAAGACTTTCCAAAAAAGGAGGAGGTTTTACACCTACCCAACAATGAAGTCAGTAAATCACAGAATAGCCCATCTTGCCATTCGAAACCCCAAGTTTTGCCTCCGTGTGTAAATTGCCAAAGCTTTCTACTTCACCACAGCCCTCACAAATTACCAGGAAAAGCGTTTGCATACGCTGAGGAGTCATTTCAAAACCACTCACAACCCCCTGTACCACAAAGGACTTATCAGTCCTCTGAGTATCAAAATAGGCAACAATATACACAGCTTGACCATTCCGATGCTCATATATACTTGGATCTTTTGCCATCAAATGACATTAAAGTTACTGCTCCAGCTGTCCCCCCTCGTCCTCCCCCACGACTTCCTCAGCACCCTCCAATAAAGCAAAAGAAAGAGAGGCGGTCTTCTCAGCCAGTGCTGGCCTGTTTGGTCTCTCTTCGAGGAGGTGGTCTACCTATCAGAAACACCAGCAGCTGTGAGCGTGGAAGACTGTCTTGCCCCATATCTGTGCTAAACCCCTCAGGTGAGTTTCATTAGAGAAAAAGTTTGCATGACTATAATATTTACTGTGCTCTTTTAATGGCAAAGATTTTGCCAAGTATGACATCTTCTTGGATCAATGTCTTGTGTTGATCCTGGAACAAAATTATTGTCAAAAAAACAGTCTCTAATCCCAAACATTAAGTATGGTAACTTTGTCCAAGGCCCTAAAACCAGCTCTAATCCTATACCCTAACTGATCCAGGAACATGTCCTTCGTGCTGAAATCACTGTGGACATCAAGATACAATTCAGTTCAATTCAATTCAATTTCAATTCAACACTTTATTTGTCCCCAAGGGGCAATTAACAAGGCCACGTAGAGTAACGCACAATTGCTATGCATAAAAGAATCATACAATAAACAAATAACACAGTGTGCACAAGTACGCTATCAGTTACTCTTTTTTCCACAAATATCTGCTTTTAAATGCTTTAATCATTGCTTAAAATGAAACAGACATATGTCAAGATTTCTGGAAAGCTGTTTGTTTTCTAGGTGAGAGCTATGAAAATAGTGTTTTCGAAGGCTGGGAGTCTATTGACACAAAAGAGTAAGTTTACAACAATATTAATAAGCCTTTCTCAAAAGTGTGCAAATTATGCAATTATTTTCAGAAGGGAGTCAACATTTTTAACAATTTCTGTCTGTAATTTTTGGGGCTCAGTGGAAAAGTTTTGTCTTGCTGCTAGCATAGAAAAGAGAGTAAGCTAAACATTAAAGGTTTTTGACCCACCCACAACTTTTTATTCATTTTATCTACTTTTTTATTCCTTTATACACTTTTAGAATATTACTTGAAAGATGTTGAGAATAGTTTAATTTACACATCCTCTTTCCCTGAAATAAAAACCTGACATTTCCAACTTTTACGGATTTGAAAAAGAGAGGCTTCATTTCTGACTCACTGCTAGCTGGAAAGGCTAGTCAAAATGAAAGTGTGAGTTGGTTAGACTAACCTTTTTTGTCTCCCAGGTTTGTTGTGAGTTTAGTCATCTTTTTGATGAGAAATTACATTTTAAAAAGAACACTCTTGTCATTTGGCCTTTATGATCTGTTTGAGCCAAGTAATGCATGGCCAGGTTAAGTAGTTGTAGGTTTCTTGCAGGCTGTGTGACAATACCGGAATCCCACGGAGGATCTCCAGTGACTGGGAACCAAACAGTGACTATGGTGAGAGATACTTTAATGAATGTTGTATTAGAGTTAGTTTGTGTGGGAAGTAGGGATGGCAGACGCGAAACAGACGTTTCGGGGCTTTGCCGAGATCCCGAAGCGCAGATGTTTCGAAACACTGCCCCGAACAGTGATTCGAAACACCCATGTCACGTGACTATGGCTAAATGAAGCTCTGAAGTGTTTCATCAGGTGGCGCCTGCCGAAACTGCGTTGATTAAAGGGGGCGGGAACAAACCACACAGTCACACATAAACCTAATTCACCACAGTTTAAAAGTTAAGTTAATCCATCTTCACCTCGTCGGTTTTTGTGAGAGGAGAGAGATTTTGTGATAGCAGTGATTTTGTGATAGGCTATAAGTGAGATATATAGTGTGCTTTGGTTAGTTAGGCTAGATTTAAATGAGATATATTGACTGATAGGTATAGACAGTGACAGATAGGATAGATATAGTGACACATTCATATAGGCTAAGTTAGATATTGACAGATAGCACAGCATAAGTTAGAGATATAGAATTATATAGATTCATAGGTGATATATAGATAGATATATTAATAGAATAGATAAAAATGAAGGCTCCACATAAGAGATGCCGTAATTTTTTTTTTATTGCTGAATAAATAATCATTTACAAACAGCATGGCAATAACAGAACATTTTTGTATTACAAAATACAGTTCAGGTGCTTGAAAGTACAGTAGAAAAATATATCAGGCAAATCATAATAAAAGAAACAAAAAAACATTACAGGGGCTATAGGGTTTTGTTTGAAGATCATATTCTTCTATAATGGAAACAAGACTGATTGCATTTTCAGAACTTTGAGGGCTTTTGTATACGAGTTAAACTCATTATGAAATTAATAAAATCTTGGTTTCACCTTTAAGAACTTGCATTTGTGTATATAACATTTTCCCAGCATGAGGATGTTGTTAATCAGGAAGTTATTTGTTATTGTCCATTACAAGAGATGCCGTACATCTGTGGTGTGGGTTCATTTCCATTTGGAAACACCAAATAAAGTGAGATGTGTGTATTGTGATAGGCAGCTAGTCTTGATGCACCATTTGAGGAGCTCATCCTGGCATTCTGGAGGGTGCAAGTGTCCCATGTGAGAGGATTCTTTCAAAGGCTGGAGAAATTATATGTAAAAAAAAAAAAAAAAAAAAAAAAGAAGTCAGCTAACTCCTTCAACAGCAGAGCAAATAATATTTCTGAATAAAAATGTTATGTAACAAATGTGACACATTGTGGCTTTTTTTTATTTTATTAATGTTCATTTTTCATGACCACAAGAAAACTATAGTTATTCACAATGAGGAGGCTACAGGTTACAAAACCAAGATCATGTAGTTGTCAGACAGATGTTTTATTTTATTTTTTAACATGGACCATTGTCAAGGTATTTCAGATCAACACATGCAAGTGACCACTAGATGTCGCCGTAGAGACGGGTGTCGGATTGATTCGAAGCTTCGAAACAATATGCCACATTTGCTTCAAATGTTTCAGTGCTTCATGAAGCCTCGGTCTGCCCATCACTAGTGGGAAGAAGGAGCAAACAGTATATTTACTGAACAAACAGTATATTTGTCACATGTCTGTTTGTATTCTGATTCGTTCATGTGCCCCTTTGTTCAGTTTCCCGCCGCTCCTTTGTTACTCCTTTGTCCCATGGTTACCTTCATTATTAGTTCATTCTGTTCAGCTGTGTTTGCTCGTTACCTTGTTTGTGTTCCTATATGTAGTTCTTCCTTTCAGTCCTTGTCCTTTCACAGTTATTAGTGTGTTGCTGCCTGATCGTTTGTGCAGGAATACCATTAAACCTGTTCATTTGGATTTATGATCTTTGTCGGTGTCTGCCTTCCTGCAACCAAGTGACAATATTCTATCCCCTTACCTTAAAGGAACACACCAGCTTTTTGGGACTTTAGCTTATTCACCGTATCCCCCAGAGTTTGGTTTGTATGGACTTATCTTTCTCATCTCAGTGCGTGCCATAACTCTGTCTGACGCACCCACCACTAACCTAGCTTAGCACAAAGACTGGAGGTAAATGGCTCCTGCTAGCCTACTGCTCAATAAGTGACAAAATAACGCCAACATTTTCCTGTTTACATGTTGTGATGTGTATAGTTACATGTACTAAGACCGACAGAAAATAAAAGGTTGTGATTTTCTAGACTGATATGGCTAGGAGCTATATTCTCATTCCTGCATAGTAATCATAAAAGAACTTTGCTGCCGTACCATGGATGCACAATGATATTACGCAGCATCTGAAAATAGTCCCCAGCACGCTCTCTGTGCAAGCAGGTTGTCACGTTGGTTATGTTGACGGAAGTTAGCCTATTTTCAGGTGCTGCGCAATATCATTGCGCCTGCTGCATCCATGGTACGGCAGCAAAGTTCCTTGTTTACTACATAGGAATGATAGTATAGTTCCTAGCAGTGGCGGTTCTACATTGAATTGCACCCTGGGCAAGACCTCCTTCAAGCTTTTTATTTACTGAATGCTACAAATGGAATTATATTAATTTACAATGTACACACTCATTAATCTTGCCTGATCTAGCTTTGTTAGTATTTGTTAGTTTGTTAATATTTCTTTGTTTGTTAAGTTCATTATGAATCACATTACATAGGCCTATTTTCAATTAAAAATGGCGAAATTAGACAAGTTTATTCATTTGCCAGAATATTTTTGTAATTTGTTCAACATTTCTGACTTGAATAAGGAGATCAAATGTGTAAAATTCGCGCCTCATCAGCTTCTGTGTGAACATAAAGCCCGCCTACACTGATTTGATTGGTTTTCTCAAATATTTTGACATTGATGAGTGGTGACAGACCAATGGTGACAGACCAATGATGCTCAGATGAACACACACACCTCTGCTTCTGGGAGAGACATATACCCCTTTTCCACCAAGGCAGTGCTAGAGCTAATTCAGAGCCAGAGCTAGTCCCAGTTCATAGTTGGTTCGACTGAGGAGCCTTCTAAGAACCGTTTGCTTTTCCATGGGCTGAGAACCACAACAGAGCCAGGTCTTACGTCACTGTATACGTCTCATCTTTCTCAGCACCGCTAGCGAGGCAGCGGCAATGTTGCCAAGTCTGTGGTTTTGCCGCGGGCTGTTTTTTCATGTCCGCGGGATGAAGCGACCCCAATTATGTGATATTTAGCCCCGGGAATGCGAATTTTAGTAGGCAACCATGCCAAAAAACACATATTTTACCCCCAAATGTGATTTTTACTGGGGAATCCCCCCCTGGAACGCGATTGGGCTTGTTTTGAGTAGCAATTGGGCGGGTTTGGTTGTGAAAACCTGGCAACCCTGGGCAGCGGGAAACACACACACACCAGGCTTGTTCGAGACGCATCGGCGCTGCGCAGACCGATCCACGCATGATATATAAAAAAAAAACGCATGAGTGAATCAAAAGCATAAGGAGTCATATGCTCTCGCTGGACTCGTTATCATACGGCGATCGGTCTCTGCACAGCACCGCTGCGAACAAGCCTTCCATCAACAATGCAAACGTTGCGTTACTATTGATTCTCACGGCTTTACGATCCTACATCGGCATCAAAACACAACGAAAACACAGCGAATCCAACGCATTCATGCAGTTCGCCGTAATTTGTATAGACGGAGATTACAAATGAGCAGCAGCTGTTAGCTCCATTAGCTGCTATTTAAAAAATGGCGGATCTCAAGTTTGTGTTGGCCTTGTTGACCCCGCCCCCAGCGCCTGACGTAATCGGTTCTTACTTCTAGCCCTGTTCTAGCCCAGCAATGTTTTGTTGCTACTTAAGAACCACTTTTCCTGGCTCGGAGCTAGGGCTTTGGGTGTGGAAACACAAAGAACCGATTTGAAACTAGGCTCTGGCTCCGATCTAGCTCTAGCTCTGCTTTGGTGGAAAAGGGGTACCAGTGAACTGTTCCCCGCGCCCCTCCCCCCTTCTCACACACACACAACCAAAGTGCACGGCACCTTCTCAGCAAGCAGGGGCACCTGCAGCTGCAGTTTGTGCAGAGGGTTTCAATATACCAATTCTCCCCTCAGTGAAACGATAGACAGAAAACCGCTTCGCAGCGCAGAGGATTATTTATTTTTTTAACTGCTCGTTTCGCCCCCCATGTGTCATGAAAAAATGCCGCCCCAGGCAACTGCCTGGTTCGCTGCTGCCCAAAACCGCTACTGGTTCCTAGCCATATCGGTCTAGAAAAATCGCAACTTTTCATTTTCCGCTGGTCTTAGTACACGATGTAACTATACATCACTACATGTAAATAGGAAAATGTTGGTGTTATTTTGTCACTTATTGAGCAGTAGGCTAGCTGGAGCCGTTTACCTCCAGTCTTTGTGCTAAGCTAGGCTAGCGGTGGGTGCGTCAGACAGAGTTATGGCACGCACGGAGATGAGAATGGTATGTATGGACTTATCTAACTCTGGGGGACATGGTGAATTAGCTAAAGTTCCAAAAAGTTGGCGTGTTGCTTTAACCCTAACCCTAAACCTACTCATTACAGAAAACTTTCAGCATTTTCAAAAAACATCACTTTTTAGAAGCTCTTTTCCTCATAGGGACCAAAAAATGTCCCTACAAGGAAAAGGATTTTCAGATATTGCTGTTGTTGTGGCAATTTTCTAATCAACTCTGAATAAGAGACAAATCTTAATAATTTAATAAAATGGTTTATTCTTTTGCAAAATAAGAGTCAACAGTCGGATAGCCATCTGAATGTCTGCAGAGCATTGCCTGCAAGTCATAACAAAAGTGCAGCTCTTATAGTTGTTTTCAAACAAGGTCACACACAGCCCTCCTCCTGTAAATTTCCACACGCACTCAAATAACCCCATATGTCTTTCATCCCACATTTAGGTGGACAGTAACCCCTAAGGTCACTTTGCTGGTCCCACTGTCTTGTGGATTTTAACTTGCAGTCCTGCATAGCAAAACAATCTCTTATGTGGTATAATATTCTTTGATATATGAATATAATTATTAATATCCTTCGTTGATTAAATTTTCCCGTCACACCGTCTTTGTGGGGACATTTTTATCTGTATGGTTTACCAGGACCACCAAAATATTTTAATCTAAAAATAACAGTTAGTGGTTTTCTGGTTTATTTAATATGAAGGTATTGGAGCAGGATTTATAGTTAACTGCACCACCAAACACCTTAGAGGTATTTTATGGTTTGTTTTGTCTGGTTTCACTTTGTCTCTATTCTATTTTATTCTTGTTTTTATTATTATTATTTTTTTTAATATTTACTCTGTTCAACACTTTGGATAGTTCTGCTATGTTTAAATGTGCTATATAAAAAAAATACTTACTTACTTACTTGGTTATTATAGTTCACTGAATAAGTTGAATGGACATTGGATGCGATAACATTTTTTTGGATCTTTTGTGAATCAGCCAAACGTTTTTCTCAAACACATTGTGTCATCCTTAGAACCTCTGTATCAGATCTACCAGGCTAAGGTCTCGAAAGAAGCCAGTCAGACACAGACTGATAGTCCTGATTGCAACAGGAGAAGTGTTAGTGAAACTCTGGGTTTAGAGGGTCCCGGAAGGCTGGGGGTGGTTGACCCCCGATCCAAAAGAGGCCCCGAAGAGATTACGCTCTGGCAAGACTTACCAGTGGTGAAGGAAAGTGGAATGTTATACAAACTCGCTCGCACTGAAATACAGAGACAAGAGGTTGGAGTAATAGTTTAACAGTATTAGGAGTAACTTTACATCTTTTTTGTCAAGTTCAGTTTGTACATATCTTTATTTTAATCTTTATGTGCGTTTTTAGAGCATGTTTGAGGTGCTCACCTCTGAGGCCTCCTACCTGCGCTCCCTGCGGGTTCTGAAGGATCACTTCCTGGGGTCACGGGAACTCAATGAGACTCTGGTCATTCATGATAGGAAGGCCCTCTTCTCCAATCTCCTGCAGGTCTATGAAGTCAGCGAGAGGTGAGAAAGATAGAAGAAAAACAAAGGGAAATTGTTTTATTTTTCTGTGGACCACAAAATAAGCTACTCTTTTCTATTCAAAAATAGATTGTAAATCAAACTCCAAAAAGGTACCATAAAAGATGTCTAAACTTGTGAACTTTGTTCCAAGTCTTCTAAAGCTCTGTGTGGGGAATAGCATGGAATTTACGTTGTTCACTCAATCTTTGAAAAGCAATCTTTAAATGAATAATGAATGCATAATGAAAGTACTGTTATTAATGAACTCAAAATATAAAATAAAATTATTCCACACACCTCATGCACTATATTCCAAGTCTTCTAAAATTATATGGATCTAGGCATGGATGAGCCCACCCAAAAGTCTGCCTTGTCCACCCAATCAGAATTTAGGCACAGATAGTGTTAATCTTTTTTTTTTAAATTTGTATTAATTGTGCATTGATTTAAAAACAATCTGAGGCAGGGTGTGTTGATATGTTTGAAAAAGGGCTGTAGAATGCTCCAAACCAATAAAAAAAAATATAACACCAGAAAATTACAATATTTTGTAACGGTGTGGCATGTTATACACTCAGAAAGGCAGAGACTGACAATTACACTAGCGATAACGGGCAGAAATATTTGCATGCTAACAACGCAACAACCTGCACCAGGGCCCCTGATACCCTAGCTACGGCCCTCATTGCAATTACCTGAGCTGTTGAAATAAGCTAGAAAACCTCACTCATTTAAGAACGTGCATTTATTGCATGGACGGAGCAAGAACATAATGTAAGTGCATACAATGAATATGCAAAATTTAGTTGAAACCTTGCCCTCTTTGACTTGCTTTTAATGCAGTTAAACTAAATGTACAATGCCCATGACCTCATCATCACAAACATGTGGTTCTGCAAGTGGCTATCCCATCTCATCACCTACTACAGCGGCAAAAAAAAGTAACAAATTGACTTTATCCTAATTAGAAGATGTGATTTGTAGACCCTGCTCAACGTCAAGGCCATCCCATATGAGACGTAATAAAATGGACCAGCTTGCATTAAATAGTGGAGGTTTAAAGAAAAAGAGGTCAAAGTCATTGCATGCATCCATCTGCCGCCAAACATGACAGTTGAAGAAACATGGAGGAAAGCCAAACAAACAATTGGCGAAGCAGACCTCACAGAACTTGGCATGACTAAGCCAGGACGGCGGTGGCCAAGGAAGTATGGCTGTGGGCAGACGAAGTCAAGGTGAAAGTCTGCGAGAAGAAAAGCCTCTACCACGCTTTTCATGCTGACAAGATCTGGGATAACTGGCAGAAGCATCACGATTCCCGAAGGAGCGCAAAGAAAGCCGTAGCTACTGCAAAAGCTGCTCGCTATGATGTGCTCTACAAGAAGCTCAACACGCCCAAAGGCGAACGTGACATCTATCTCCTCATGAAGTTGAGCCATTGTCAAATTGAGGATATCAAGAAATTCTTCGGTGTCAATGACGAAAACAGGAAACTGATCACTGACCGCAAGAAGGCCGTCAAAGGCTGGTGGGACTACTTCGACTGAGGAGTTCCCAATATCCACCGACTAAGTTCGCCGGTCACGGCCGACGAAGTTGCTGAAGCAGTGAAGAAAATGAAGCTGGGTAAAGCAGACCTACAGCAGGCAGCGCCATGTACACTTCTCTATGCGGATGACGTTATGCTTGCTGCTAAAAAAGAGAAAGCCAGTCCCAAGCATGTAGTGATTTTACTTCCGTCCATCCAAGGACGCCAAGTAAGGTAGTGATTGGTACTCACATCACCACAGACGTTGTGATTTTTGGATCACACGTCACTTAAGGTGTGGTTATGAGTACATCAGATGACCACCTTCCCCTTCTCTTAGTTTGGGACACCAGTCAAGGTCTTTTACCAACTGTTGTTTTTGTTTAACAACAGATAAACAAGAATAACTAACAACTACTAAATTAATACAATGAACGATAAAGGAATAAAGTGCATAAGATGCATAAAATACATGTGATTAAGTTGAGTGTGGCTATGGAAGAGTTGCGTTATTCTCTGGACCAGACACTCATGACTTGGTCAATCCGCTTTTGTCTCTCTGGCATGGAGACTCGGGACGTGCTGTAGTCGTTAAAACTCTGAACGAAGTGTTTGTTAATGTCTCTTTCCTCACAGAATGTGGTCGTATCTGTTGCTGCCTCACAAGCTGTAGACTCAGATACTTGGATCTTTTGTTGTCTTTCTGGATGAACCAGAGGCTCAGAATGTTACGGTGTATCTGTTTCATCCTTGGTGGACAGACTCAGAACTTGGTGAACTGTTTGTCTCTCTAAAGGGGAGACTCAGAACTTGGTGATCTGTTTCAGTCTCATCCTTGCAGGACAGACTCAGAACAAGGAGTATCTGTTGAAAGGGGTACCTTTATCCCTTTCGAACGAGAAGGAGATTGCAATTTGGCATTTTTCCATTCCAGTGTTGCGATAGGCTGCTGGCATCAGAGGGGGCACACAGTGTGGTCCACCCTTCTTTCCCCTGTGGAACTCATTTGCATACTGTACACAGTTAGAAGTCTTTAAAGTTTACCAATGCATTTCTCACTTTCCAAACCACCATCAGAATACCCTTGGCAATATTCTAAACAAATAGACACCAAACATGATGGAAAAATATTGAACTGTTCATTCATTTCTTCATTAACAGCTGAATCTGTGTAAGATGATGCATTACAAATAGCTGTCACTAAGAATACTTATTTCTCTGAATGAGTATGAAATGGATGTGTGTATTTTACATCAGTCTTAAGGTTTCCAAACATAGTTATGAATGGATTCGGATGGATCATTGTGGTCTTTCTTTGTTTCACCCACTACTGCTGAGGTCCTGATGAATTTTTTTGGCAGTCACAGACCAGGAAATTAGGGGTTAAATTCTAGGGTGAAGGGCAGAAACTGCATGTGGACCAATTAGTCCAAGTCCTGTCCGTTCCTGGGCTTGGTACCAGAGGTCTTCTTCTTACCCTCCAAGAGGTGTCTGGCTGTTGCCCTAGCATCTTTATCTGATGGCGTTGGACAGTTTGTTTGTGTTAGTCCACCAAGATCCAATCAAAATGTAGCAAACCTTTGTCCACTGTTATGGGCAGAGAGGGGCCCGGCCATAAACTGGGCCCTGGAATGTGTGGTCCACTACAAGCAGAATGTCGAGGCACGGAGCAATCGACTGGCAATATTCGGCCTACTCCTCAATGTTAAAAAGACAGAGTACATGATGAGAGACCCGAACAAGCAAGGTATGATCAAGATTGATAGCACCGACCTAACAAGAACCAAGACATTCAAGTGTCTTGGCTCAATAATCGCAGTCGATGGAAGTCTGAACCATGAAGTCACTGCACAAGTCATCACTGGCTGAAGTGCCGCACAACGACCAGTTTCACATGCAATAGGAAGACCTGTGACGACTAAAGTCAAAGATCTCCGTACCGGCATTAGTCCTGTTGCTCTTTATGGCGCTGAGTGTAGGCCTGTGGCGAAAGAAGTAGAACGTGGCGTTCTACTTCTTTCGCCACAGGCCTACACTCAGGCTGCAATGGCAATGGCTGCAATGGGATCTCTGGCTTCGCTAAAATCACACGCTTCGACCACGTCTGTAATGAAGACATGCGGCAAAGGTATGGTTTTGCCTCAATATCTGACAAGCGACAGAATGTGAAGTCCGACTTTGGTGGTATGGCCATATCCTGCACGTTGACCATACAAAGCTTGCCAAAATGGGCTTCCAGCTGGAAGTCAGCGGAAAATGACCGAAGGGACGACCAAAGTAGCACTGGCTCGACATGCTGCACAACAACTTAAAGCTTATGGTTTGCACCCTGATCAAGTCGACGATCGCATCAAATGGCGCCAGCCATCCAAAAAAGCGGACCCTGCTACAACACATGGGATAAACGCTAAAGAGGAGGTTTAAGTGAACTATAAGTGTAACAGTATTAAACTGTGCACAACCAGTTCACAACTACAGAACATTTCTCAGTTGTACCGTATCTGTACTACAAGGTAACTTAAGTATACTAGTAGTTTTTTACTATACTAGTAGCAATTTTTTTAGTTTATGAAAGTACACCTTCTCAGTAAACTACTAGTAGTAAAACTAATAGTAGTTTTATACTGCAAGTATACTTGTAAGTTTTCTTTAAGTGAACATATACTTACAGTTTATGTTATGTTACAGTCTATTTATTATTAAACTACAGTTTATCAGTTAATTCAGTATACTTCTGAGAAGTACATTAAAAATAAAGTATACTTTCAGTCTACTTTTTGTTTTTTAAAAAAGTATACGCCTACTATTATTATTAGCACACTTGTCACATCCCTTACTTTTACATAAGGGATGTCATAGTAATATGAATTTGGAATGGCTTTTAAAAGAGTAAATTATGCAGTTATCATTTTTGAACCCAAGAACTATGGCCACAGGAATGAACATATCTCTTCTTCTTAGGTTTATTGGCGATCTGCTGAAACGAGTCGATGAGAGTGTGGTGATATCTGACGTGTGTGACATAATTTATGAGCACTCACAGAACTATTTCTCAATCTTCATTGATTATGTCCGCAATCAGCAGTACCAAGAAAAGACCTACAGCAGACTGATGTGAGACTTTTATACATACCTAAATCCATTGAGAAACACACAAAATAATAATTTTAATCCTAAATTTTCAGCTTAGTTTTGAAAGCTTCACAACAATGAAAGCTTTTAAATGCAAAATACTTTAAGTGATAATTAAATGTGTTTGTATGCATGTTCTGGCAGGGAGAATAACAGGGATTTTTCAGTTGTGATGAGGCGGCTGGAGTTATCTCCACTCTGCAAACGTCTGCCTTTCACATCCTTTATGCTTCTGCCCTTCCAACGAATCACACGCATCAAAATCCTTATACAGGTGAGAAATAACAGCTAATGTTCTCAAAAATACCCATTCCTCTCATTTGTAAATGTGAAATGATCAGACAATAGTGCTTGGATTAATTTCAACCTTTTGTAGAATATCCAGAAGAGGACTGCAAAGGGCACTAAAGAGGAGGAAACTGCTTCCAAGGCCCTGACTTCAGTGTCTGAGGTAAAATGGATAAAATCAACATTGATCCTTGAGTTTGATTAGCCGAGTGCTGATATCATAGCAGCAGTAAAACATTTTACTGTTGGCTACTGTAGTAAGGTTAGTTTGTGTGGGAAGGAGGAGGCGGGAACCGGCGAACATTCAACAATAAACTTTAATCAAATAAATGAACAAACAAAGTGAAAATAAAAGCGGCAGCCCCTCACGGACGACTGCCGCACACATACATAAACAAAACGTAAACAAAATACAACTTAAAGTCCAGGCCTGGTCCCCTCTCGTCCTTCACTGTCGTCGCTCCTCCTTTATACTCCCGTCACTCCCACGAGGCCGACGGCACGCAGCTGGCGATCATCATCACTAATGACCGCGGCCTCGTCCCGTTCTCACGGTCCCTCAGCCTCGCTGCTCGCCACAGCTACATACAAACAACAATCAATTCCAATGCTTCTAATACTTTTACTTATGTGAAATTAAGAACATGCACATCATAGAAGAGGTTTATACATTGTATGTGTGAATTAAATTATAATTTTTTTAATGTAATTTAGAATAAATTTATAGATCTGGACAAAAATGACCATTATGTCATTGACCTCATTATCAATATAATTCATTAAAATGCTACTTTTCTTAGCATCATAAACAGTCTACTGAGCGGCTAATGGAACATTTTTCTTGATGGAAGACTGTGATTAGGTACTGAACATTGATGTCATAATTCTGATTTCATAACAGCGTCACATGCCTAATGATTTCTCTGTGGTAAAACCTCTGTAAAATGGGCAACTAACAAAATCTAAACCACCAAAAATGATTCTTAACTGTTAAATCTCTCCATATGCATTTGTTCTATTTGTTAATGTCCAGCTTTGATCTCTCTCAACCTTCTTGTTTGTAGCTTATCGCGCAGGCAAACACACAGGTAGGGCAGATGAAACAAATGGAGGAGCTCATACACATCTCTAACAAATTGGAGTTCGACAAACTCAAGGTCAGTAAATTCACTACTGCCCCTTTAAAAATAGAGTTTTCAACAAAGGTTTTTACAGCACTATGCCACAGAATATTTTTTTCTTTAGAATGCATCTACATACTCTTTACAGAACCAAGGAGGGATTTATTCCATTGACAGAGGTAGTAATAATACATTAGAGAAGTAATAATACGTTAAATATAAATATCTAAAAAACATAACGTAACATCAATATTTAAAAAACTTTCAAGGAGCCATTTAGCAACTCAAGAGACCAAGAAAATAAACTGATTAGAGAAAGGTTCTTTGCTAAACTTAAGCTGCATCAAAGAACCATTAAAAAACCTGTTCTAATCCTTGTTCTGTCCAAAATACTTTGGCAGAATGTTCATTCTTGGGTGAAGTTGAACTATGCATTTAATCAAACTACAGCTAGAAATTTCTGAAATATTCAATTTTCTTTTACTATATACAAAGGACAACATGTATTATTTCAATATGCCAACATTATTATATTTCTTTGCAGGATTCAAATGATACGTTATACAATAATTAATGTGTTTATTTCTACAGGCAATTCCAATCGTTTCTAAAAACCGCTGTTTAGAAAAACAGGGGGAACTTCAAGAGCTAAGCAAAAGAGGGTCCCTATTCAGCCTTCGCAACAAATGTACTCCGGTATACATGTTCCTCTTCAACGACCTTCTCATTCTCACCATTAAAAAAAGGTTAGAGGCAGATAGTTATTGAGATTAACCTTGAAGGTGAAGTATGTCTCTGCAACACTACTGGCACCTAGCGAAATTACAAAAAATAGCATATTTTTCAAATACCCCTTTCGCACATAACTACAGGTGCTTGAGAAGCCATATCTCAACCAGGTAAAAGTAGACTACTTTCAATAAAAGACCCAACATATTAGGAATACTTTCAGCTGTGTTGCTATGGGTTTTTCGTCTGGCTATCACCAGACCAAGCTCAATTTAAGATTGAACATTGGTCTGAGGAGTCTGCTCTGTATTTTCTACTGCACAAGAGGTGTGATAAGCATAAATTAAAGGACTCTATACGCAATTGGATAGTCCTTCAACCAATCAGACCACAAGAGGCGTGATCAACGAGCGTCAATCCATCGCTTCTCTATCCGTCATCGTGTTAAACCCGCCAATAGCGCGCCAGGTGGATAAGCCAGTCTGTGATTGGTTCCCGCAAAAGTGTAACAGAAACAGGGGAAATGAATGTACAGGTTTCCAGACTGAGTTGCAGGGCAAAATCAAATCGCCGGCAGATCAGGCTGGGTTTACCCAGTCTAATGGGTTATGAATACGGAATTGAATAGGCTAACACTTGCTGAATTCAGAACCACATACTAGTATACTCTTACTCCTATCTAATCTTACTATGGCATAACTATCTAGAGCAGGGGTTCTCAACTCTGGCACTCAAAGTCCACTTTCCTTCTCCAACCCTATTCAAACACACCTGAACAAGCTAATCATGGTCTTCAGCATTACTTGTAAGCTGGCAGGTGAGTTTGATCAAGCTTGGAGCTAAACTCTGCAGGAAAGCCAGAGTTGAGAACCCCAGTGTGTCCAATCCTGCTCCTGGCAGGCCATGTGGTAGTAAACAACATAAATTGGAAAATTTTTCTTTCTGGACGAATCAGGTGCATTTAATTAAGGTTGAAGTTAAACTCTGCAGGGCTGTGGCCCTAAGTTTGACACCTCTGTTCTAAATGCAGCAAAATTTAACTTGCACTCCTGTACCCAAAGCTGAATGTATTTTCCCCTGTGACACGTCAGCCATGGTAACACACCGGCAAAATACCTTGTGGCTTAGCCTGCTACAGTTGTAACAGGCAAATAAACTGAAACCATGTGCAGTTTTATTTAACAAAACAAACAAATACAAAACAAACAAAGACTTGACTAAGAAACAAGAAACTCACCAACAGAGGTTACAGGAAACAAAGACAAGACAAGGCACAATTGAAAAATGAAGGCTATATATAAACACAAAGACTAATGACTAAAAAGATACACCTGTGAATCAAGACAATAAACCAATAACAGGACAGAACGGATGAAACAAGAACCAATGAGAATGTGAGGCCTGGTCTGTGGAACAGTGGTGAACCTGGGCTGCGTTCAGCCCCTACAAAACGTTGCAAAACGTTTTTTAAACGGAAACGGTGCTGCGTTGAACACCCTGTTCTGTTGACACAAGAGTTGTAACTATGGCAGCCGAGAAGGCCATTCTTTGTGTTCTTTTCGAGGAATTTTCGGAGCCTGATGAAATCGATATAAATACGTGTTTAGCCTAATACTGCAAAATACATGCAATCACTTCCCTTGCCATTCAGAATAAATGACAACACCACAATCACATTTATTTAACTTTTTTATCTCCTCGTAATCAATTCTAATTTAAATCATTTTATTTCTAGTTCTTACTTTTGTAATAGCTTGTATTTCTCACTTTATGTCAAGCAATTACCATATATGAAATTTGGTATATAAATAAACTTGCCTTATGTATGTATATATATATATATATATATATATATATATATATATATATATATATATATATATATATATATATATATATATATATATATATATATATATATATATATATATATATATATATATATATATATATATATATAAAACTCTTACGACAATCATGTCTTCTAATATCTTCAATTGTTGTGTATACCGAGCTGCAGCGGACACATTTGTAAACATTACTTGGACCCATTGTGTGAGCTGTCTCTTTAATACCGCGTGGTTTATATACATGTTGCTGCTGATTGGACTGACATATTTGACACACCCACCAAACGAGAAAAAACGCATCTCAAATAGGGCTGTGCAATTAATCGAATTTCGATTTCGATTTTGCCTCCCAACAATCACCAAAATAGTACAATCGAGAAAAAACGATTATTTTGCCATGTTCAGTTTTGCAAGAACACTCTTATTTTGTCTTGCGTTCTGAATGAAACGCGCACGCGCTCATCCGCCCCTCACGAAGCCACAATCTCTCTCAGTTCGTGAGTCTCGTGACTCGTGTGCATATCATCCGCTGGAATTTAAAAACTCGGCGCGAGTAAAGATGGCAGAAGGAGGGCAGTTACAGCAGCGTTTGGTGAGCAAAAAAGGCAAAACCAACTCCGTTGTCTGGGAACAGTTTGGCTTTGAGGAATCAGACGACGAGCAGAAACATGCTACGTGCAAAATTTTCTACAAGTAGTGGCTGCAACGCAAGAGAACACCACGAATTTGTTTAACCACTTGAAAATTAAACACAGAGTGACCTATGACAATCTAATAAAGAAACAAAAATTGACGAGAGCAGGGGTGCCGTGTAAACGTCCTTTTTCCCCCTCATATTTTTCAAAAAATTCTCTCTTTGTAAACTTTGCTCAATGCATGCGAGTGCTGCCATATGTTTGAATATGACCAGTCGTTTTCACCGTCATCACCCGGGTTTAGCGCCAGAAGACGTGAATGAGAAGCCACGCGCGCAGTGAGAAAATGTATCTCTGTTCACTCATCCGAGAGCGCGCACACGTCTCACAGCGCAAATATTGAGTTCTCTTTCAAGTCTTGCTCTTGAACGGACAAACTCACACAAAACGTATGTCAACATGTCCAACTTGATGAGTATCCTAGCAGACATAGTCTGTATCAGTGGCGGCTACTGGTCTGTCAGAGAGGGGAAGCTCATTTTCGGCCTACATCATAAAATTGTCTATTTATTTAAAAGTAAATTCTGCCCTACGTTCCTTTTCAAGAAAATGGTCTGTGACCCTGTCGTACCAACTAGGAGTCTTTTCAAGTGACTTGACCAGTGTCCTCTCAAGAGGCATGGCCAGCAGTACATTTTATTTGTCACAGCACTTCCAGTCAGCCAGCTAACTTTGTTATACCAGGAGAGCTGAAAAGACCTGTTATTTTCCCCTATCTTTTGCACTAAATCAATCTTAGGTGTTGATCTGCCCTGCTGTTTAATTCTAAGTTTTTCCTCATAAGGAACACTTTCAAATGGCTTCGCCAAAATCAGGTCGACAATATTAGCACCGTCTGCCATCGTGCGCAGTTTCACCCACAACGCTAGCCTAGCCTACTAACGTTATATGAATGAATGAAGGAATGAATGAACGATCTAAAAAAAAAATATTAAACTCTGTAAAACTGAAACAAGGAATGTGGTGTATAATTGTGTGAAATGTATGATGAAAATCAAGCAATTTCGCCAAGCAAATATCAAAGAAATAGGTTGCAGCAGTTTTTATTTCGACTGAACTTGAGAAATCCGCGATGGGACTGAGCGCGAATAGCTTCAGTGATTCCTTATAGTACAGAATCGCTGTCAGTCAAAAGGAGATGCAGTCTTTCGACAGACCCTCCAATCATCACGCAGAAGCTCGGAGTCCGGGCCAGCCCACTCCCCATTCACCCCCAGAGACGCTGAGCGTCCGTGGGCGGGACATAATCGCAGCGTTTATCCAATGACCGTCTAGTTTCGAAGCGCTGAAAAAAAACCGTTCAAAGCAGCCCCATTGAAGTCAATGGACGCTGGGCTTCAATAGGGAAATGCACTGTGACGCTGCGGGAATGTATGAGAAGGAAATCGAGTCAGCCGACCTGCTATATGTAACTGATTCTGAACGAACTCGCCTTTGAGATGAACGTTTTCTAACGCATTTTTAGTCAATAAAATGTTAATACAATAGTACATATTTGACCATTAATTTTGTAACATTATAAGGGAAGCCGAGCTTCCCTTGCAGTCTTAAAGAAATCGCCACTGGATGCATACAGTCGATAAAGACGACGCATATCCGATCCGGATTGAATAGCTTTTGTAAGTTTAATAGGATTAATCTTTAATTTATGCACTCAAATATGCAATGTTATTTTACATTTGTTACATTTCTGTACCTGAAAACTAATGTTAGACGTACCTGAAAAGCATATCTAGCCGAACCATATTGTTGATCTTATTTATTTGTGGTTATCATTTTTACGTGAATACTTTTATACTTTGATTTGAATATGTTATATTGTTTATTTTAATAGTTCAAAAAGTACAACAAATGTTACAATTTCAATTGAATTGTTGAAAGGTGTATTTTTAATAAATACAACACATTCCCAAAGTCATGTGAAATAATCGTGTTACATAATCGTGATTTCAATATTGACCAAAATAATCGTGATTATGATTTTTTCCATAATCGAGCAGCCCTAATCTCAAACCCGTTGCACACCGTTACACACCGTTTCCAGGAAACATGACGTTCAACCGGAAGGGTCCCCCGCACTTTTAATAAAACGTACATTCGTCCCCCGCACTTTACCGAGTCTCGCCGGTCCAAGTCGACCCGCTCCGTGGGGGATTCGAACCGGCGTCTAGTCGCACCGCTCTTACTGGCCTACGTCTGTTACACGGGCAAGTTTGTTTACGTAGAAGCCAAAGTGAATAAATCTAGATTTAAATTCAAAGACACAAAATAAAATATACATGACCTGTCATTTTATTTGTATCCAAAAACAAGGCGATCTGAACACCATGGAGTGCTAACACTCTAGTACAACACTAATTCATACAAGAAGCTCTCACAGAAAGTCCAAAACGGATTTGTAGAAGTAGTCACGCCCCAAAGGCATTCACAGCGCTGAACCAGCAGCTGAATAAAAATAATTATGACTGATGAAACGCGACGACAAACACATGATTTCGACAATATATGGTTCATGTCTGTTTTTCAAGCCATCTCAAGGTATTTATTTATTGACAGTAAAGTATATGAATAATGCAGTGCTAACTGACATCCTTTTTAATGTTTAGTATCTTCTGCTCACCAAGGCTGCATTTATTATATAAAACAGCTGTTTACTATGTGAATATATAATAAACGTGTAATTTATTCCTGTGATCAAAGCTGAATTTTCAGCATCATTACCAGTCTTCGGTGTGTCACATGATCCTTCAGAAATCATTATAATATGAGGATTTGCTGCTCAAGAAACATTTATGATTATTATCAATGTTGAAAACAGTTGTGCTGCTTAAAAATGTTGTGGAAACCATGATGCATTTTATTTCATAGTATTCTTTGATGATTAGAAAGTTAAATGAACAGCATTTATTTGCATTAAATAAAGCACTTATTATTAAATATAAATCTTTCTTTATATTATAAATGTCACTTGTGATCAATTTAATGCATGTTTAATGAATAAAAGTATTAATTTCTCTCTTTTTTAATCTTACCACAAAAGTTTGTATAGTATCATGGTTTCCACAAAAATGAAGCAGCACAACTGTTTTCATCATTGATAATAAGCATAAATGTTTCTTGAGCAGCAAATCAGCTTATTAGAATGATTTCTGAAGGACCATGTGACACTGAAGACTGGAGTAATGATGCTGAAAATTCAGCTTTGATCACAGGAATAAATTACTTTCTTTTTACTATATCTTCACATAGATAACAGCTGCTTTACATTGGCATAATATTTCACTGTATTACTTTTTAACTGCATTTTTTATTAAATAAATGTAGCCTTGGTGAGCAGAAGTCTTCTTTCAAAAACATTGAAGAATTGTAATTTTTAAACTTTTCTAAACTGCCTTGTTCAGTGATATTTTTTAACATTGCATAAAATCCATGGGTACGTAATATACAAGTGTTTGTAGTGCATAAACTAATCATAAAATTGACATAAAATATAGGGGAAAATATTATACATATTAGTGGTTATTGTTCAGCAGTGTATTTGATATCTTACTGAATTAAAAGCAAGAGATCAATTAAATCTGTCAATTAGACAGAGGTCAGAAAAAAACAGGTATTATACCTGACATTTCTTCCCCTTCACTTCTGAAAAGATGGCTACGCCCCTGGCAAATAGCGTGCCTTGTTGGCAAGTGCTATTCGCATTAGCTCTGCCTAACAATGCCTGGCTTTGCCAAACAAGATTGAAAAAAAAATCATTAGCAAACTAATGTCTACAGTGGTGCAATCAGTAAAGCGAATGGTTAATGGATCATTGTTTTGACGCGATCAACACAGGTTCGAATCCGCCTTTTGCAGAGCTTGCTCTTCTCTCTTTTCTCATCACAAATCACATTGGAAATGCATTTACTTTTTTTAAATAAAAAATAAGAAAATGTTCTAAATGTGGAAATAGAGTGCCTAACGAAATGTTTAATAATAATAATAGCTTTTATTGGGTATGGTTAGGGGTAGGTGTAGGGAGGGCTTAAATTATTGTCCCTTTAAGGTGGCATCCATTTAATAATTTAAATAAATATAATCATTTACATTCTATATTATTATTGCATCCTGTTAATGTACAAAAATACTGAGGTGCAAATAGTATGCATCTGTCAAAAAGTATAAAATACATGTAATTACTATTTATAAAATACATGTAATTACTATTTATATCGCAAAGAACTGCTACTTTTATATGGTGTAAATAGAATATATCACTATTTTCACTTAGTAAATAGCACCTACAGCTATTTGCACTTAGAGTAAATCTATCGCTAAGAAAATAAGTTATTTTCACTGAGTGTAAATAAAATCTTTGCTATTAACACTTGGTGTAAATAGCATCTATTGCTATTTGCATTAGTGATCATCATTGGAAAAATAAGGGTTAAATACAAGATACACGTGAATAATCAAGATGATAAACAAATGACAAGACAGAACTGATAAAACGGTTGGTCGATTGGTCTATGCAGTGCCGATGTATCCTGAAATAGCCTATTGTCTTGTTATAAGGAGATGAGAGGGTCTGTATCTCTTACCATTGGAGTCACCTCAGCCCATTGTGTAATGGCACGAGTCGGTTACAGTTTACGTTAATAAGCTTCTTGTGGATTATTAGCGCGTTGGTCTTGTGAATAAATGTTCTATATTTGGTGTTATATTGCTAGTAAAGGTACAGTAGGACTGCATTGTTTGTGGAATGTGCTTTACTTGCAGGAAAAGGAGCGTGAATATCAGTTAGCTGCAAATTACTAGTCGCTGCAGGGCGCACACAATTACATTGTAATTTAATACATATTTAATTAATTAAAATTATATATATATATATATATATATATATATATATATATATATATATATACCATCATTCATTAAAAAGCATTATATCATCCTCATTAGGCACACAGCAGTCATACATCATTACAATACAAGTCTAACGTGGCAGCGAGAGAAAGAACAGTGTTTTATTTTTATTTTCATTAAACAACATACAATATAACACTATAACTAAATTATTCATTTTCTCTTCATTCATTAAAATATCAGCGTCATATGCATACAGGCTGGCTGTTATAAGACTGTTATAGGGAATGTTGCGATAGGTAGGACTGGTTTATGGCATTACGATAGTATTTAATAGCAATATTGAATGATATTATCTAAAGATGACATCACCGTTTTCTCCAGAGTGGCTGTACAGCCGAATCAAATTATGTTTAATTATTTTCCGGTTTAACACTGTTAAGCTGATTTGAAACAATCTGCATTGTAAAAAGCGCTATATAAATAAAGTTAACTTGACTTGTTAGCAATTTAAAAAATCTGTAACTCATCAGCTCTTTAGTAGAGACTGCAAGATTTAAATTTGGTATGACTGATGAGGGAGAAATGTGCAAATGTGGGGGCTTCCCAACACTGCTCAGTGTAGTGAATGAATTAAGGGAATCTTTGACCTCATGTGGTACCCTTTTCTGCCTCCCTCTCTTTTCAGTGGATGTCCAGATCGCTTTGTGGTGATCGATCATGCTCACCGGTCTCTGGTTCAGGTGCAGGCTACAGAAAATAGTCTTGGACCACACTTGGAACATTGTTTCTGTCTGACCCTCCTGGAAAACCATCGTGGTTGTACCTATGAACACCTGCTCAAGGCTAATACAGAGTGAGATGCATGTAGCTCCGTGGTTGTATTCTTACCACTGGTTCTATTCAGAATAGAATACATTACTGTCACATGACATGACTATTCTATCTTGGAAATAACCAGTGTTTTTACATTTTTAATCATTCACATCTCCCTCGTTGCTTTTAACATCCCCTCTCCAGGTCAGACATGCATAGGTGGATGGCTGCTTTCCCATTGATTAATGAAGCACCTGGGGAGGAGAAGATTTATGAGGACTGGGGTGAGCTTGAAATGTATAACATCTCAGACACTGTGGGAAGCATTACGCAGTGCTGTAGCATTTTCTTTATATGGAAAGTAAAAAATTAAAGGACAACTCCAGTGAAAAATGAACCTAGGCGTAATTAACACATGGTTACGAGTAGATCGTTCATCGTTTCATGAAAATCGAATGTAAAGAGTTTAATCTCTAAAAACAGATTAGCTTATAACGCTAGTATATGGGGCATAGAATAAGTAAAATTGAATCGCTAGTTAATACCACTAACAAGGCTTAAAATAGCCTCACACTAACACGGTAGCATAATGAGGGTTCCAACATGCAAACCAAAGAATTGAGAACTTTGTAAGTGCACAAACAGTTTAATAAGAAGATACTTTATAAAGACAGTACATTACGTGTATACCGATAGGAGCCATCTTGGAAAACAGTCTCGACAAGTAGAGCCACGAACGCTGTGCTAAGTGATGAACTGTGACTTGGAATCTCATACACCGTAAACCCGAATAAGTTCCCAGAACTCAAGAAAATTGAGGCAATCAATTGCCTCAAATTTTTTAAGTTGGATAACTTAAGTCACAATTTTCCAGAACTTAAAAGGTTGGACTACCAGCTACTTGTACCTTTTGATAAAAGTTAAATTAAAGTGCTCATTTAGCTCAACTCAAATAATTGCAGTTCATATGACTTACAGTTTTCTGTTAAGGCAACTAAATTATTTTCAGTTATTATAACAAAGTATTGAATTTTCACAGAACTTTAAAAAATAAGTACACAACCACACCATTTTATGCTAACAAAACTCAATGTTTATTGCTTTGTGTTGTCATTGCTTTAAGTACACGTTAGTCAAATATGTTGAGTTTGTTTACTTAAAAACATGTGACTCAAACTAGAGCCCTGCACGGGACTGTTTTCTTCATCCCGCTCCCGCCCGCATCCGCCGAATTTCTGACCATTACCGCCCGCTCCCACAACGTATGTGTTACACTCCCGCCCGCTCCCGCAATATGTATGTCCACTCCCGCCCGCACCCACAAAACTCAGAGAATTTATTCCCGCACAATAATAGAGATGCATTGATTTTGTGTCTTCTCCCGTCCCG
Source organism: Gobio gobio (assembly GCF_949357685.1). NCBI lineage: Eukaryota > Metazoa > Chordata > Actinopteri > Cypriniformes > Gobionidae > Gobio > Gobio gobio. The sequence continues at coordinate 18,044,825 of NC_137100.1, forward strand.
CAGGGGAAAAAAAACACGTATTTGTATTGATATTATTAAAGAGATTCATGGGGTTGTTTGTTTCGTTTCCCTGCATGCATGTTAAAAAAAAAAAAAAGACAAATACATACAAATATAATTTCGTTTTTATCAAAAACTTTGCACATAAAAATAGACTGCTTTGCAAAACAGAAAACCAGATTGAGAAACAAAAAACAGATCCCAATTCCGTCGAACGTGACCGACTGAAAGGAAACCTGAGAAAACTTCAACAGAACTTAATATGAACACAAAATAGCAAACGGACATTTAGAAACAATCCATTTCCACTCACTAAACTTCTATGTATTGTTTGTCAAAAACACCAAACAGTCAACTTGACCTGCAGGGAGTGCTGAGCGTTTTTGGTGAGGTATGATCAAGTATCTGTATTTGCCAGCTGCGCAATATGTGGATACATATAACGTTATACCGCATGACTTTGCCTACCAAAACAATTGAGAAACTTCTCCAAATGTCAGACTTTCCTTGCTTAGCTTTTGTGCTGTAAATACCTCGTTTGAGGTTCTTTTCTACATCATCTATTGACATCTTCTCCATCATGTCGTTAGGCAACCTCCCTATCACGCCGATTCCCGCTGTGTTTTTTTTTAGCCGCCCATTCCCGCCCGCAGCAAAATTCAAACCGCCCGCTCCCGCGAGATTTACGGCGGGACTCAATCCCAATGCAGCCCTCTAACTCAAACTTAAAATTTTGAGGCATTTGAGATCCAGCACGGTTTTCTACGGTTTTAATCAGAAAAGCTGAATAAGTTATAAAATATATTGTATGTTAAGTACTTTGACCTCCTGTGAGATTTACTCACACACAGACATCAAGAATCAGCCTATGAATCTCAACCATGGTGACACGCTTCATGCCGCAATGCATTATGGGAGCCATGGATGAGTTTTGCATGATGCACCCAGAATGCATTGCGGCATGAATCATGTCACCATTGTTGAGATTCATAGGCCGATTATTGATGTATGTGTGTGAGTAAGTCTCGCAGGAGTTAGAAGTGCTTATTGTGTGATGTGTTAAACCGGAGAACAAAACTTATGTACACGTTTTAAAAATGGTTTAGTTTATAGGCTACATTAAACTGATGACAATAAAAATACAATAAATACATTGTCTTCTACTAACGCATTTCAGTTTGCCCCAATTCAATTGTTTTAATAGGCTATGGTTGTAATTTATTTGTTATGATGGATTTTACTTATTTGGTTAAGCACTTTGAGATTTTATTGTATTTTAGCATGTGCTATATAAAATAAGTTTATTTTTAAATCATCTCTATTTGAAATAACAGGACTTCATAATTCTTAGCATGTAATTATTTAATTCTATTAAGTTGTACTTAATTTATGTTTTTAAGTTATGCTTACTTATTCACAAAAAGCATTTAATCAAAAAATATTAGTTGAAATTACTCAAAAGGAAGACCATGTTATACCAACTTGAAATAATTAAGTTAGTAGAACTTTTTCTAAAACTTTGAGTATACACTACTTAATCTATTTAATTAATTTGAACATTCGGGTTTACAGTGTATGGTCCGTTGTTTCCGGAAGAAAGCACTGAACGCAACAGAAAATAAATAAATAATAATAAACAAAAACACTGAACGCAACAGAGACTAGGGCTTCCAAAGGATACACACTAAAGAGATGGCGGATTATTCAACCGTGGCTCGACTTGTCAAGACTGTTTTCCAAGATGGCTCCTGTCTGTATATGCGTAATGTACTGTCTATAAAGTATCTTATTAAACTTTGTACACTTACAAAGTTCTCAATGCTTCGGTTTGCATGTAGGGACCCTCATTATGCTACCGTGTTAGTGTGAGGATATTTTGAGCCTTGTTAGTGGGATTAACTAGCGATTTAATGTTACTTATTCTATGCCCCATATACTAGCGTTATAAACTAATCTGTTTTTAGAGATAAAACTTATTACATTCGATTTTCATGAAAACGCATCCCAGAGAACGATCTACTCTGTAACCATGTGTTAATTACCCCTAGGTTCATTTTTCACCGGAGTTTTCCTTTAAGTCAGGGCCCAATGATTCAACTTTTTCCATGGAACACAAAATGACTTCAATATATGAAAGTAGATAGTGACCACTAGCTGTCAAGCTTCAAAAATTAGGACGGCTTAACTCCTTTTGAGTTCCACTGGGTCCCCCCCATATTCCAATATAAACTTAAGGGTCCTGCACACTCTGCGATTTTTCAAAATCCTCTGCGAATGTTGCTTGTCAGACTGTACAAACATGATCCCCGATGTAATACATGTCACACTGTAAGATCTCAGTTGTCGTTATGTCAGACTGTACGGCAGTCAGACGCGAAAAACGGACGCAAGCAAGAGACTCGTACGGACTGAGTTTTATGTCATCAATCCGTGACATGTTCAGTAACGGTGAGCCGTATTCACAGACACAATGGTAGCGTTCAGCAAACAACAAAAACAAGCGGTGGCATTTTTCATTCACCTGACACATGTTCCCTGCTGTGATTTGATGATCTTGCACGAAATGCGTCACCAGGTTCTGCGCTCCTATTGGTTCTTGATTTGACGGTCGTCCTAGGAAAAGTCACACTGCAGGATTGCGTCTTAAATCTTCTGACACTGCCAGAATTTTGTCCGAGGTAAAATTTGATCGCAACGTCATTAATCGGTTATTGGTACACATGTCAAACTAAGGATCAAAGACTTCAGATTTTAGCCTAGGATCAGAGAAATCTTTTAGGATTTCAAAATTTGTCTCAGACGGCCAAATCGTGGCCAAAAATCGCACAGTGTGCACCCGGCTTTATAAGAAAGCTTCCCCAATTATACTCGTGATAAGGTGTCAGTGTGGTGCATTGTTATATAAATAACTTCTGTGTCTGTGTGTCTCAATCAGACTGTCCTCAAGTGCAGTGCATCAGTCAGTATGTTTCAAAACAGGCAGATGAGCTTAACTTAGAGCCATCTGATGTCATCAATGTGCTGCGCAAAACTAATGAAGGTACAGTTCAAATAGAAAAAATTAAAAATTAATAAATCACGTAAAGGGATAGTTCACCCAAAAATGAAAATTCTGTCATCATTTACTCACCCTCAAATTATTCCAAACCTGTATGAGTTTGTCCTGCTGAACATAAAATATTTTAAAGAATGTTTGTAACAAAGCAGATAGAGCAACAATTGACTACCATAGTATTTTTTTCCCTACTATGGTAGTCAATGGTTGCTCTATCTGCTTGGTTACAAACATTCGTCTAAATATCTTTGTGTTCAGCAGAACAAAGAAACTCATACAGGTTTGGAACAACTTGAGGGTGAGTAAATGACAGAATTTTCATTGTTGGGTAAACTATCCCTTTAAATGGACTCAAAACATTAACTAAAACTGATTTTCATGTTCATTCCACTCCTCAAGGTTGGTATGAAGGCATGCGTCTCTATGACAGAAAGAAGGGGTGGTTTCCAGCAGAGAATGTGCTAGAAGTAACCACTGATCACCAAAGACGACGGAACGTGAGAGAGCAGTACCACGTCTCACAAACCACCTGTCAAAACACTCCAAGATGAATCCTACAGACATCCTAAAAGTACCAGTGGCAATTGCTACCTATCCCATTCACCATCACGTCCCAATAGTTTCCTGTCACTCTTTGAGGCCCTTTTGTAAATAAAAAAAAAAAAAAAAAAAAAAAAAAAAAACAAAGTTAAAGACTACATGAAACGGTCTAAAACCAACTTCTGGTGTGTCACCCTTCAAATTGAAATGGGAAGTTGGGGTTAATTACGAACCCCTTTAACCACCGTCATCTTTAGAAAATGAAGAGGATTTTTTACAAATGTCAGAACGGAAGCATGGATTGTTCATCAAAAATAAACTTTTATTGGACAGATCTGTTGTTGTCACGACCGGACAAGCCCCTTTTCATTGTGCTGTCAGGCTCCACCTTCAGCTCCATAGAAACAGTGCAGGCAAGTTTTTATTGCTACATCTGTAATGATCCAGAACACAAAATAACAAACAATTAGACATTTTCAGTTAACTCCTTTATGTTTACCCCAATGTTAACAAATTAATTGGGATAAAAATGGATAAAACAATAGTCTTGGACCTATTGCCTTGGATGCAGCCTAAATGTAAACGTTTTTGATCATCAATGCCAATATACACTCACCGGCCACTTTATTAGGTACACATTGCTAGTATCAAGTTGGACCCCCTTTTGCCTTCAGAACTGCTTGAATTCATCTTGGAATAGGATCAACACGGTACTTGAAACATTCCTCAGAGATTCTTGCAGTTGGCTTCACACTCATGATGCAAATCTCCCACAGCCCAAATGTGCTCTATTGGATTGAGATCTGTGACTGTTGAGGCAATTTGAGTATAGTGAACTCATTGTCATGTTCAAGAAACCAGTTTGAGATGATTTGTAACACGGCATGTTATCCTGCTGGAAGTAGCCATCAGAAGATTCACATTCAAGTAGCCATCAGAAGGGTACGCTGTGGTAGGACTGGGCGATATGGCTGAAAACTGTATCACGATAAGCGTTTCATATCGGTTGATATCGATAATTATTGATATGTTTTATGACCCATTTAAAATAAGTACCAGGAGAAAAATATTTTACATTTAAACATTTTTATTTTAAACTTAACCTTCCTCTGATTATAATTCCATCAGTTATAAAGGCAGAAATGTCAACACAACCATGGAAAACACTCAAATAATTAAAATATAAACACAAGTCTAAATTCACAATGAACACTTAATTATCTCTTAACATTAAAGTGCAGTGCCTACCGTTTAGATGCTTTGTCATTGGCACTACATGGAGATGTAATGTTACTCTGCATCAGTTTCAAAGGCTGAATCCGAAATCGCCCCCTATACCCTTAAATAGGGCATTATTTGAAGGGACAGTCATTTATAGTGGTGTCCGAAACAATAGTGGACGTTATTAAGTGCACCCATTTTATCCCACTTTGCACCGCAGTTGTGTGTACAACTGATGTACACACAACAGCTGTCCGAATTCGCTCGCTTGTTTTCATTCACTCCTTCAAGTGAACTGCATCAGTGGACTAAAGTAGGAAATAGTGATTGAGGATTTAGGGGGCGATTTCGGATTCAGCCAAAGTCAAGAATAGCAAACACGAACGAGGGGCGCGCGCTGTCAGCGGAGGCTCGCGCTGACCAGTCTTGATGGAGACGACCATAGATATCCATAATAAAGGCTAGATATCTTACGGCGGAGTCTCTAACGTCATCACCGGCAGCCATCTGGTCACAGGCAGGGCTCTGTGGTACCTGATGATCTGCATGAACACAAATACTCTTATCTCACTGAAATCTTGACGGATTTACAAATGGTTTGGTTTCTTACAAACGTTATTAACGTGGCTATAATTATGGATGCTTGAACAAATTATGAATAATTTTTCATAAGTATGCAGTGTCATAACTACATCTCTGACGTTTATAACAAACCAAACAGTTTGAAAATCGGTAGAAAATTTAGCAAGTTATGGTTATTTTAAAAGTGCAAGCACGCATGAAAACAATGTTACGAGTGAGCGAGCTGACTGTGACAAGATGGCCGCCAGGTGCGGACGTCGCCCTCCATTGGCCAGCAGCACGCACGAGACATCTAGCCTTTATTATGGATATCTATGGAGACGACGTCAGAGATAGATATATATACACATTTATATAAATAAAATAAATAAAATAAAAAAACAACAACTGCCATACTGGTGAGCTGACTTGTTTTCCTGTTTTATCAACAATTTCCTCGCTCGCTGCAGCACTCATTTTCCACTTATCACTCCAAGCCGGTTTACTGAAGAATGAATCCAACACGAGACAACGATATGACGCAACCAAAATTATACATTTACTTGATTGGCTGTTAGCCTACGTTGCTTGGTTACCAGAGAGAGAGTGCCTTCGTTCTTGCAACCAAACTTGCTTCGCAGCCTCTGGTTTTCAGAAAAAAATAAATTACTGAACATTTTATTGAACACATTTTTTATTGATATAGACTATGTGTCTATCGCGATACATATCGTTATAGTTTTATCACCTAGTCCTACGCTGTGGTCATAAAAGGGATGGACATGGTCAGCAACAATACTCTGGGTGTTTTCACACATGGTCCTTTTCAGGGGTCTGAGCACGGTTCACGTGATTTTTGGTCCATATGTGAAAACTCCAAACTATCTCAGACCCCTTTAAAGCGAACTGAGACCATCTCAGGTGGTGGTCTGGGTACAGTTCAATCTCATCTAAAAACACGCAATCTGAACAAACTGCTCTGGGATTTTTCTGTTTGCGAATTCCAATGCATTTTGGTCATCAGATGTCTCCATACAAACCGGCTGTTCATCATGGCTGCTTCTTCTGGCAAATCATTCGTTCACAACTTACACTTGTTTATTGCAATTTCAACCGCTTCCTAACTGTGTAAGAGATGCGGCTGCGTGCCTTGCCAGTTTACAATGGTGTTACCAGTGCACACACCTAAAGCGCATGCACAGAAGCCAGCTGTCACAGCACCTGTACTAAACGGAATCTTTAGCGTCTTATTGCATTTATTTTAAAGTGACAAAAAAAAACACAAGTTTCTAATAAACAGGTGGTTGGGTCTTAAGTGAATGTAAACATCTGCATTACTAGCCTAATATCAGTGGAGTACGTCATACAGTAAAGAATATGCAGTTTTTTTTTTCATGTGATTATTCCATTTGCATCTTTCTTTTATTATATTGTTTACTTTTTCTATGTTGATGTTATCATTGCCTTCTGAAATAAACATGATTCAAGGAAAACAATTCAAAATAAATGTTATTTACAAAAGACAGATGTGTGATATAGCTAGTGCAAGAATAGTAGGCTACTGCAAAGAAAATATATATTTTTGTGTAAAAAAAAAGATAAACAACTTAATTCAACAGCCTTTGTAGCAATTTCATTAAAAAAAAAATACAAACAAATATCTTGGTTACGGAGGCACAAACATTGTAAGTGAATGGGATCAAATGTTGAAGGCCATATAGGGTCAGCCATCAAACACTGAACTGGACAAGATCCAAAAAGCAACAGTATGAACACAGAGGGTTCTGAGACCACATTCCTACTAAAGTGGACCCAAAAAAAAGGATCGGAGTCCTCTTTCAGGGACAGGGACAGTGTGAACGTGAAGAGAACTGGGTTCTTTCATCTGGTTCACCTCTTGGTCCACTTAAAGGAGTCTGAGTTTGGTTCTTTTAAAGAGGACACAAGTGTGAAAACATCCTCAGGTAGGCTGTGGCATTTAAACAATGCTCAATTGGTACTAAGTGGCCCAAAGTGTGCCAACAAAATATCCCCCCCACCCTTATACCACTGGCCTGAACCGTTGATACAAGGCAGGATGGAGCCATGCTTTCATGTTGTTTACACCAAATTCTGACCCTACCATCAGAATGTCACAAAAAAATCACGAAATTGAGACTCAGGCCAGGCAACATTTTCCCATACGGAATTATAGCCTCAGTTTCCTGTTCTTAGCTTACAAGAGTGGCACCCGATGCTGCTATAGCCCATCTGCTTCAAGGTTTGATGTATTGCATGTTCATAGATGCTCTTCTGCAGACCTTTGTTATTTGAGTTACTGTTGCCTTTCTATCAGCTCGAACCAGCATGGCTAGTCTCCTCTGACCTCTAGCATCAACAAGACATTTCCACCCACAGAATTTTCACTGGATATTTTCAATTTTTTGGACCATTTTCTGTAAACCTTAGAGATAAATTGTGTGAAAATCCCAGTAGATTACCAGTTTCTGAAATACTTAGACCAGCCTGTCTGACACCAACCATGTCATGTTTAAAAGTCACTTAAAAATCAACTTTCTGATGCCCAGTTTGAACTTCAGCAGAGTGTCTTGACCACGTCTACATGCACTGAAGTTGCTGCCATGTGATTGGCCGATTAGATATTTGCGTTAACGAGCGGTTCAACGGTATACACCTAATAAAGTGGCCGGTGAGTGTAGAAATGCCCTATTCACAGGCCACCCAATACAATGGTTACTAATATGTGTGCAGTTTTTTTAAAAAGGAGCAGATTTACCCAAATACACGATTAAATAATAAACATTACCTTTATGGGTGTCATCCTCCAACTGTCATTGAGTGCCTTTTTTTATCTGTAAGAGTATATTGAATAAAGAAATTAATGCTTTTAAGCATGTGCATGTAAAGTTATATTAATCTTAAGAGTCTGTTAGTCTTTTGGACAACAGTACCAAAATTAGAGTGCAATTAAGAAATATGCATTACAATATCAGTGGCCGGCTGCAAAAACTGCTAGGACTAGTTTTACAAGTTACCCATCAAATTTTTTTTCTTCAAAATAGGCCATACTTTAATAAACTGTAAAAAAAAATTCAGTTACTCTACATAAAAAAGGTAGATTGGTCTAATTTAAATACAAAAAAATTAAAAATAAGACTGGTTAGCCTTAACTAATTGCTAGTTGTTTATTCAACTGGCCCCAGGGTTCCCAAACTTTGTTAGCTGGACCTCTACAAAATCATTTAAATTCTCACTTCAAAATGTCAACCTTATTTTTGTAACCCTTCCATTAATAAAATGTTAATGATATTACTCTGATCTTGTTTATAAAAAAAAAGTTATTAAAAATGTTGTCTTTTATGCTTCAAAATTATACAGTAATTTAGTTTCTAACAAATCCCTGCAATTCCATCCTAGAAATACACAGACTGAGACCATAGTGCTTTGTCTGTTTTTTTCCCATTGTGAGAGCAGAATAAAAGTCCCACAACACAAAGTGAACCAAATAACAGTGTATAGCAAAATAACTAGAATATCAAAATAAACATAAACAGACTAATCAGCTTTCAAATGCGAGGGGAAAAGGCAATGGGCCTCATTTATCTAACGTAGAAACAAGCGCAGATATCATCTTATGACAGTTCATGTGTGATTAATGAAACTTTCGCATGTCGCCATTACCATCGTACGAATGATTGCGTGTTGATAAATGTGCCGGTTCAAAACAAATTGTCATTTGAATATCACGCCCCTAAAAATTCATGGTTTAGAAGCCTTTCCCCTAGAGATTATGACGAAGAAATATAACCCAGGCAAGAAGAGGAAGTAATCTCATGAAAGAAATAGATCTTACTCCAAAAACACCCGTTAACCTCGCAATTGTAAACAATTACACTAATTTATATTAATGAGTAAAATAAGTAGCTATAAATTAAATATTAAACTATAAAATAAAAATCACAAAATGGGCTATAGTGGCATTTACTATAAATGAGTATGGTGTGGGGTTGTTTTTCAGGGATACCAAAATGTGTCATAGCCTGTGACGTGTTGCGCTACTATTGTCTGCCAAGAGAGTCCTAAAATCCCTCAGTAGGTTGTTTACCTGTTAAGATTGGTATCTTGTGAATGACTGATCTGTTCCTCACCTCTGTCCTCAAGTTGCCTTGTGTGTAAGAGTGAGGCTGTTTTGAGTGTGCGTTTCATAGGTAAAGGTGTGGGAGGATGGGATGGCAGGTAGATGGCAAGAGTGCGATTGCCATTCTTCGGATGGACACAGCCAAGTGGAATCCTGAACCCAAGAGAAATAGAGAATTCAATAAGGAATTTGTCTGAAGGTGGGGCTGCACAGGCAATGCACATCACTGTTTAGAAAATGCACATTGAACAACTAAATGGGGGTTAAGAGTGTATTTGACATTCTCTACAATTTTTTGTGACTACTACCTAACTAAGGCAGAAGTCAGTATTAATCTGTCAAATTATGCGCTATGAGCTCATGATTAATTAGAAAGGGGTTTTATACCTGTAATATAGATGAGGTTGGCTGAGAGGTCTCAGATGTGGAGGAAAAGGGGGCGTGTTTCTCACCTCATTCCTGTAAATCACCTGATCACCATCATGCTGCATTGAAAACATGTTTAGGATTCAATTATAAAAGTTCTGCAAGCCAAAAAAAGAGACTGCAGTAAATAGGACTGGGAAATATAGCGATAAAACCTATTCCCAAATCTAACCCTATAGTAAGTACATGTTGGCAATTTATATTACTCAGTACTTAAATATATAATTACACTGAAACAAGGGCACATTTTAAAATGAAGTGTAACCAAAAAAGAAATGCTGAATATGAAATTATATTCTATTCTATTAATATATCTGTGTTACTACTGAACCTGCCTAAAATTGATAGAGAAACCAAATTTGATTAAACTGATATTGGAGAAAGTATATTCAAAATTTTAAATTTAGATATTTTCTACATTAAAAACTTAAGGCTAAAATACAGCCATTATGCATTGCTTAAACTAGAAACTTAGAGGCTGACAACTCCTACTGTTGCGACAGTGCCACAGGAGTCTATGGAGAAGCTGAATAAGGCTCTGGAGTGGTCAGTTTCAAGAGGTCTACAGGCAGGATCCAAGAGGGCTGTGTGATTTGGGTTCACTGAGGGAGAAGCACCGGCTGTGTCAATCATCACCACCATTCTTCCATCAGGCAGACACACTGCACAGAGACAGAACATGCCTTTTGATCTTCAGGATAAAGTTACAGTATGTATAGATCAAGTGTCCATCAATAGTGGTTTGTATAAAATTACCCAATAACTCTCTCACAGGGAACACACAGCGTTGCACATGAGTCTGTTCTTCTGCTGTTTCCAGATGAACTAAACTCACCAGCACACTCACTAACAGACCTTGCAGTCCCAAGCCCTAAGAAACAGAGGAAAGCACTTTACTGACCTTTTAGTGTTTAAATAGTTAAAGTTGATACCAATAATCATACAACCCCAAATCAGAAAAAGTTGGGACAGTATGGAAAACGCCAAAAAAAAAAAAGTGATTTCTAAATTTACTTTGACTTGTATTTCATTGCAGACAATATGAACACAAAATATGTCATGTTTTGTCTGGTCAACTTCATGTCATTTGTAAATATGCATCCTTTCCTGTCATTCAGACCTGCAACACATTTCAAAAAAAGTTGGGGCAGGAGCAATTTAGGGCTAGTAATGAGGTAAAATGGTTAAATAATGATGTGATTTGAAACAGGTGATTGTAATTATGATTTGGTACAAAAGCAGCATCCAAGAAAGGTCTAATCCTTTAGGAGCAAAGATGGGCCGAGGATCGCCAGTTTGCCAACAAATACGTGAGAAAATTATTGAAATGTTTAAAAACAATGTTCCTCAAAGAAAGATAGGAAGAGATTTGGATATTTCACATTCAACAGTGCATAACATAATTAAAAGATTAAATGAATCTGGAGGAATTTCAGTGCGTAAAGGACAAGGGCGCAAGCCTAAGCTGAACAACCGTGATCTCCGATCCCTCAGCATCTGCATCAACTGCATCAAGAATAGTCATTCATCTAGAAGCGATATCACCACATGGGCTCAGGACTACTTTGGCAAACCTTTGTCAAGTACCACAATACGTAGTTACATCCACAATTGCCAGTTAAAACTGTACTGTGCCAAAAGGAAGCCCTATGTTAACAGTGTCCAGAAGCGCCGTCGACTTCTCTGGGCTCGGAGGCATCTGGGATGGACCCACCAGTGGAAACGCGTACTGTGGTCAGATGAATCAGTATTTCAGGTATTTCTATGGAGGAATGGATGCTGTGTGCTCCGGACCAAAGAAGAAAAGGATCATCCAGACTGTTACCAGCAACAAGTCCAAAAGCCAGGGTCTGTCATGGTATGGGGTTGTGTCAGGGCCCTTGGCAAAGGTAACTTGCACTTCTGTGAAGGCACCATTAATGCTGAAAAGTACATAGAGATTTGGGAGCATAATATGCTGCCTTCAAGACGACATCTTTTCCAGGGACGTCCATGCATATTTCAACAAGACAATGCAAAACCACATTCTGCACACATTACAAAGTCCTGGCTGCGGAGGAAGAGGGTACGGGTACTTGACTGGCCTGTCTACAGTCCCGACCTGTCTCCAATAGAGAATGTGTGGCGCATTATGAAGCGCAAAATGCGACAACGAAGACCCCGTACTGTTGCCCACCTTAAGACTTGTTTGCAGGAAGAATGGGACAAAATAACACCTGAAACACGTCATCACTTGGTGTCTTCAGTCCTAAACGTCTTTTAAGTGTTGTGAAAAGGAATGGCAACATTACAAAGTGGTAAATGCTTTACGGTCCCAACTTTTTTTGAAATTGTTGCAGGTCTGAATGACAGGAAAGGATGCATATTTACAAATGACATGAAGTTGACCAGACAAAACATGAAATATTTTGTGTTCATATTGTCTGCAATGAAATACAAGTCAAAGTAAATTTAGAAATCACTTTTTTTTTTGCGTTTTCCATACTGTCCCAACTTTTTCTGATTTGGGGTTGTACATGACTTGAAAGGCCTGAGAGCGTTATTCATTCATGTACCTCATAGGCCATGCCAGGGGCATAAAGTGGCACCTCCAAGCTGAGGTAGAGCTCGTGCGGATCCAGAGAGAATCCCCCCAGCTCCACCAGCTCCCAGTCAAGCCTCATTCCTCCTACATACAAACTCCACTCAGAGGAGTCTATATTACCATAGTAAGCCAATGTACGCACACCTTGCATTGTACATTCCCCTTCCAGCTTTGGCAGGACTGGGAGACATGGACACAAAACAAATGCGTTCTGTAATTGCTCCATTCACAAAGGACACATTCACACTTGTTGCTACATTCAAGCACCTTTGTAAGGGGATTTCACACTGACAATTTCGTTCTAAACAGAGTATGGTTCACGTGAAAAAGGTCATGCAGACCGTGGTACTGAACCAGAGACTACATGTAGGAGGTGGATTGAGTTTGGATACACTAGTACAGTGCCGTAAAATTGCATGGTTGGGTGCTTCTCATTTCTTATTTGTGCATCCTTGTTTCCTTCCCTCACACCTTTGCTCCACCCCATTAGGATATGAGGGAAGGATACACCTGTGCATCCTCGCTCATGACTCCTCCGGAAGCTTCCTTGCAGTGCAATTAGAGAACAGAGGTCCTTCAAGATGGCAAAATTCGATTGGTTTCCGGATCACAGGCTTGAGGACGTAGAGGCAAGGAAACAAGGACGCATCAATTTGAGTATTGAGAAGCACCCAATGTAAAATAGGGGTGGGAATCTCTAGGCACCTCACGATTCGATTACGATTCAGAGGGCTGCGATACGATTTTAAAACGATTATCGATGCATCTTTCTCTATACAGATTTTCTTTTTTCTCTATTGGTAATTTTAAAGCAAAGTATTTGTAATGACCCAAAATGAATTTACTTCCAATATTTTGTATTAATAAAACAAATAGAAGTGTAACAGAAAGGTTACATTTGCCAGAATATGTCCCAAAATTCGAAGAACCAACAAGAAACGTGTAGCAGCATACTCGTAAATTAATACTGACTTCAGCATATTCTAAATCACTAACAAAGTAATGAGCAATACCCTCCTGTTATGTGCAATGAATATAATCCTTCAGACATAAAAATAAAATAAAAATGTTGCTGTACCAAAATCACTTTTATACAAAAAATATAAAATTCTGTACCAGCAGCTCTCATACAAAAGTAATGCTTGTGGACTTCAGCATATTCTGAATAACTAACATATAGCTGCTCTTATACACAAATCAAGTCTAGCACAGACAATTTTTTGCTCTATACCACAATAAAAAAAATATTTTATGCAATGAACATCTGAACACTAAATTAATATCTGCAGAGAATACAGACGCAAATCCTTGACCATCAAATTAGCGGTCCTCTGGCTGGCATTGTCTAACGTTACCGGTTCAGCCAAACGTTGGAAACGTGTGATATGGTTTTGTGTGTTTCGAAAATATTTTAGTTTAGTTTGACATAACTTGCATATAGTGTGGCTCTTGTCCAGGTTATTTTCCCCTTCGACTTATAGAAGCCAAAGTGCTTCCATATATCAGTCCCTCCAGAAAAATGCGGCTTTTTTTTGTGATTGTTGCGGGCAAAAATCCTTGATTATGCGGCATGTTTTCTTAAAAAATGCGATGAAAAATGCGGGAAAATGCGGGATATTTATGCAATTTTATGCGATGAAATTGCGGGAACTTGCAAAAACTGCGGTTTGATGAAAAAGAGAAAAAAAGCACTACATCACAGAAAGTGCTGGGAATATTTAAGTTCTCATCTTGTTTTATTGAAGACCTTAATAATGGCTCAAATTTACAAAACATTGAGTCAAACAAGTTCTGTAGCTTTACAAAAGGAATATGCTACAACTTCTGAAGAAATGAATAAATAACTTCCTGTTTTACAGAGGTAGCTTTACAAAACAGACATTTGAGTGCTTCCAATGCACAAAGTGCAATCTCTTAAAGGGTTAGTTCATCCAAAAATTTTAATTCTGTCATTAATGACGTCCCCTCATGTCGTTGGACACAAATGAAGATATTTTAGTGTAAATCCAATGGCTCCGAAAGGCCTCCATTGGCACAATGTACACTCTCAAGACCCATAAAAGGTACTAAAGATGTCGTTACAAAATCCATCTCACTACAGTGGTTCTACAATAACTTTATGAAGCAACGATAATAGTTATTGTGTGCAAAAAAAAACTAAATAACGACTTATATAGTGATGACCGATTTCAAAACAATGCATCATGATGCTATGAATCAGCGAGGCGATTCTTGATTCGGATCGCGGTTCAAACTGCTGAAATACATGACTTGGGCGATCCAAACCGCTGAATCCACTCATTGATTCATAACGCTTCAAACCGCTGAATCGAATCACTGATTTAAACGCTTCAAACCGCTGAATCGACTCATTGATTTAAACGCTTCAAACCGCTGAATCGACTCTTTGATTCATAACGCTTCGAAGCTTCATGATGATGCTGTGTTGTGAAATCGGTCAGCACACCGGGAAACTGCTTTGCGCGTCTTTTGCTGTTATTTTTGTTGGCAAATGGGAGTTTGCGCTTCATCATGGTTTCACCGATATCCATGTTTCTCCACGGGGTTTGCAGCTTTTCGATGACTTTCACGTCAGGTAATTACGTCACTTCAAAGCGTTCCCATGGCAATAGGGGGGAAATGGAGGCTCTTGTGTGAAGTAAACAAACATTTTTCAACTTTCTGCTAATATATATATGACTTTTTTTGCAATGAAAATGCGGGGATTATGAAATCATGCTAGCATCGCATATTTTGCACGCGGAAATAGGCAATTTATGCGGCGAAAGTGCGGCATATTTAAAAAAATGCGGCCCCCGCATGAATATGCGGACTCTGGCTGATTATGCGTTAAATCACGCGATCGCATAATCGCGTTTTTCTGGAGGGACTGATATATAGCTTTTAATGCAGAGCGTGCCGGTCTGATGTCACTCAGTTATCATGTGTCTCTGTTATGTGCACGCTGACGCCACAGGCGGTCCGGGCGCGCGCTTCAGAGTTTACGCCTTCGCGTTCCGTCAACATTAAGCTATCAACATTTAGAATTTTTTTTTTTTTTTTTACATTTATGAATCGATTCAGAATAGTCCACGTCCGCATCGCGATGCATCTAAGAATCAAAAATTTCCCCCACCCCTAATGTAAAAGCAACGTGTACTCTGGTACGCACTTGTTCAGAAAATAAGTAAAATATATTTTTAAATGCTACAAGTGAATTTAGGGGTTACAACATTATAATGTACAGTATGACATGGAAATTCATTTTGATAATATAGCTGCAAGCAGCAATACCGGGGCCAAGCGCAAAGAAGAAGACAAGACATGCCAAAATGGCTGGCAGTGTCAGATCAACTGGAGCAATGAGCAATTAATCACGTTTTAAGATGATTTTAAGCAAAAGGCTGAAAATGCATTGTAGTCTGAGAGTGTCAGACCAACTGCAACAATTAACAATTATACAGTTTAAGAAGATTAGGCAAAATGGCTGAAATATCATATATTGAGTCACTGATAATGTAAGTTAATGGTTTTATCACTTTTGACCAATAGGTGGCACAGATATGAAATTGATGTGGTGTGGTCAGAATAAGGGAACAATGACACATGCAAAGTTTGATGCCAATATGTCAAAGCATTGCAGAGATACAGCCTCAAGAGTCATTTTGGCATCATGCCTCAACTTCGTCGCTGCGGTTTACAAAAACGGTTTCATCTATTGATGCAAAATCCCTAACTTTTTGTTGACATAGTCTGAAGATGATACGATTCGATTTTGGTGGAAATTGGACAAACAGTCTAGGATGAGTTTGAAAAAGTAGATTTTGATCAAATAAGAACATTGAGGACAGTATGTTTGACCAAATATGGCAAAATTAGTATCTATATTCTTGGCATGAGCCAATAAATGTATTTTGACCTGTTTCATTAAACTAGGCTAATTTAATCAAAAGTTATTAGCATTTTTGTAAATTTTGTTATAACCTTTGACCACAAGGTGGCACTACCCCAAAACTTTTTGAGTACCTTCAAAGCATGGTGCGGAAGACCCATACCAAGTTTCGTAACGATAGACTAATGCGTTTGTAAAATATAGTATTTTAGCACATAATTCAAAATAGCCGAGAGCCAAAATGGCCGATATGGTAAAATTGAAAATCAGACAACTCTGAATATCGTCCTGAATCTAACGAGACAACTTTTATTATTTTTGGACAAACGGTTCAAAAGTTAGAAGCAAAAATAGACATTTTTTTGTATCTCCGGACCAGTAGGTGGCGCTGCGCCGAAACGCTGCAAGTTGCCTCAAGTCATGCTTGTGATGACATGTACCAAGTTTGGATTGAACACGATAAAGCCTTGCGGAGATATAGCCTTATGAGTGTTTTTGCAACCGCTACGTAAAATTTGTGTGCACGTTTATCAAAAACGATTTGACGAATCAACTTGATTTGCAAGATTTTTTGTCAGCATGGTCTGAAGATGATCTGGTTCAATTTTCGTGCAAATCGGACAAACCGTCTAGGACGAGTTCTTAAAAGTAGGTTTTTTGGAAAATTAAATATGGCGGGGAAATTATCATGACCAAAAATGACGTCATAGGGTGCAATTGAATCGGCATGAGCCAATGAATGTATTATGACCAGTGTCATTATACTAAGCTAATTAAATCAAAAGTTATTAGCATTTTTGTCAAGTTTGTTATAACTTTTGACCACAAGGTGGCACTGCCCCAAAACTTGTTGAGTACCTTCAGGGCATGGAGTGGAAGTCACATAACAAGTTTAGTAACAATACACTAATGCATTTGTAAAATATAGCATTTTAGCACATAATTCAAAATGGCCGACAGCCAAAATGGCCGATATGGTAAAATTGAATATCAGATAACTCCGCATGTCGTCCTGAATCTAACGAGACCACTTTTATGATTTTTGGACAAACGGTTCATAAGTTATAAGCAAAAACAGCCATTTTTTGTATCTCCGGACCAGTAGGTGGCGCTGCGCCGAAACGCTGTATGTTGCCTCAAGTCATGCTTGTGATGACATGTACCAGAGCCCGTCTACGGAGAGCCTGCCCACTCCCTATTAAGCCCTGTTGTACAGAATTTTGGTTGTAGTACCACCAGAGTTCCACTGGGGGCGATCGCCATGAGTGCAAAATGAATGGAAGTCAATGGGGCTTGACGGCTAAATTTGTCTCTTTCACCCGATTGCCGTTGAGAAATCTCAGAAATGATTGTAGATTTTGCAAGTTCAACATGGGTTTTAGGTCGAAAGTTGATTGAACGAGTACTTATGTCCTTTTGATTTCTTACAGGTTGAGTTGTTGTTGTCCATAACACGCTAGCATTCTGCTAATGAACGCTGATTGGTCAGTGAAGGACTGATTACGACCAGAGATCCCGCTTGATGGCATCGTGTCATCTGAAGCGGGACCAGAAACAAACAAAACAAAAACTCTTCTAGCACGTGTATTTACCTGTGTCAGCTGTGTTGTCGATGCCTCGAGAGAAAAGAAAGTGCAGAGCGCGAAAGCACCAGAGCGACTGAAGGATTGCCGTTAAGCAGTATCTCTGGTCGTACATGTGTATGACGTCATTGACACTTTAAAAGACTTTTTAAAGCAAATAAGTGACTCTAAAAAATCTAACACCCAGCAATGTGTAATTTATTTGCATTTCCTTTCGAATACAACATTCAAATTACTAGATAAAAAATTATATCCTGAGAAAAGTGGATTTTTATTGGTATAGCGCCATAGACCTCCATTCATTCTGCACTCGTCCTGTGAGCGCCCTCATATGGAATCAGAGAGGAACTGCAACCAGTTCAGAAGCCGGAAGTTCAGTAAGAGTGAAACTTCTCGCCATATTAGACATTCTCTGCATGTACCAAGTTTGGTTTGAATACGATAAAGCGTTTCGGAGATATAGCCTTAAGTGGGTTTTTGCAACTGCTACGTAAAATTTGTGTGCGCGTTTATCAAAAACGATTTGACGAATCAACTTGATTTGCAAGATTTTTTGTCAGCATGGTCTGAAGATAATCTGGTTCAATTTTTGTACAAATCGGATGAACCGTCTAGGACGAGTTCGCAAAAGTAGGTTTTTCGGTTAATTAAAAATGGCGGGAAAATTATCATGGCGGAATTTTGTTTCTAGCCCTTATGGTTCAAAAGTTATTAACATAAACATGAGTCCAATTTTGGACTGATGGTGGCGCTAGAGGGATTGAATTAGAGACTCCAAATTTGCTATGGAGACACTTCAGACCGTCCTCTATAAGTGTGCCAAATTTCATAACTTTTTACCATACGGTTCTATGGGCTGCCATAGACTTCGTGGCGGAAGAAGAAGAAGAAGAAGAAGATGAATAATAATAATAATAATAGGAACGGGAACGGTTTCAATAGGTGCCTTCGCACCTTCGGTGCTTGGCCCCTAATAATAATAATAATAAGAACGGGAACGGTTTCAATAGGTGCCTTCGCACCTTCGGTGCTTGGCCCCTAATTAGCTTACGATTACATTTGACTTTTCTCCCTCTGTTTGAGACTATTTGTAAGTGCAAATAGTGACAGATGCAATTTGCACAGTGAAAACAGCAGTAATTTCTTTACACTATATCCAAATACTAGTCGGACACCATATGCAAATAGTTTAAGGGTGCTTTCACATCTCTAGTTCGGTTCCTTTGGTCCGAACTAAGGGCAAACAATTATACGTTGTAGCATTTTTCAGCTTTTTTGGTTCCTTTTCACACCACACATTGCTTTGGTCCGAACCAGTTGAAACTAACCGAAATGCAGTCACATGACAACATCCACATTGGCCATGGCGTATTTCCTTAACTGCGACTGCGCGGGCTGGTTTTGTCCCTGGCCATACATTGTTTGTATACACCACAATAGGCCTTTATCACACTTCCTATTTCCGGTAAGTGAAGCAGTGCACCTCTACTTCCGGTCCCATCGCGACTCAATCAAAACGCGGGTGTAACTGCAGCGATCCCATGCTCTAATACTAAATAATGACATCCTTACCTCAGATTTGATCATTTCCTGACACTAAAAGAATAGAGGAGAGCATGGGTGAGACTGATATGGTGGGATTAAGTTGTATGTTTGTGTGTTGTATGCATTTCCAAACTGCGGATGTTTACGTGTCTCATATCGTCAGCCTGCTGAAATGTTCCCATCCAAATGTGCATTCTGAATAATAAATACATTTCTAACCTGCCGCAGTCCAGTGATTGTCTTCTCATTAACAGTGTTTCTCTTACTAATCATAGTTCATACCTGTTGTTACATTTTTTAATTAATTTGACTGATAAACACCCTTACGAAAGTTAACCATGGTTTTATTATAGTAAGAATGTAGTAACCATGTTTTTTTTTTTCGTGGATTGACTACTATTTGTATTAGTTTTACTACAAATACCATGATAAACTACAATAACCATGTTTTATTTTATTTGTAATAAAAACCATGGTTCATTTTCATGTAATAAATAGATGAATGAAAGCGATGCATCTGTAATACAGTGTTATTGTGGGTGCGGTGTCACGTGACAAATATGACGCATCGCCATGGAAACATTAAGGGGGAACAATCTAAAATAGGAATTGCCTTGAAAAAACTCACTGGGGACGCTGGCTTATCTTTTTATTAAGCTAGTTATCAGGGTGTATTGATCATTGATGGTATAAAGTTAAGCCCCCTTAACAATTTCACGTGCCCTATTTCATACTGCAGCCGGACACACACGCCGCCTTTATCTGACAATCCAACAGATGTCGCTGTGTGAAATTACAATTTGTGACTTTACAAAGTTCCATTAAGTTACCCTTGATTGATGTTATTTTTACAACATTGTTCAGTTTCATGTTGCTATTTCTTATGGCGATGATGATACAGCTAAATCAAATTTAAATTCTGTGAGACGCATTGAACTATTCCATGTTGTTCTTTATTTTTCAAGCAAACATACGTGTGATGAAGTTGATCTGCACTTAAATTGTGTTCTATTTTATAAAAGATTTAAACAACATATGTTAAAAAAGAAATTACCAAAAAATCAATAATAACAAGTGAAATAAGCTGAATATGTTTTTCATTCAGTGATGAAGGTATCCCCAATTAAATTTTATAATTCCAAGCCAGATTGCCTGAAGTCTGTATGTTAATGTAACCTGCACACATACATTTGCAGTTTTGTAAATAGTTTTCGATCTTGAATAGCTACAGCTGGTATGAATGACAGTTGAACAATATGCAGGGTAGTGTAGTAAATGAATCCTTGAAAGTAAATCCAGTTATTGTAACCTTAGAGTAGCTTATGTCAGACAGGCCGCACAAATATATATATTAGGCCTTGAAATAGGCTGGTAAAAGTCAAAGTAACTGTAGCCTTATACATGTCTGCATTTAATTAATTTGTACGATTTAATCATGTAACTATGTTTAATTGCAATTGTCCAAAGTGTGGCCCTCCGTTTACTTTGCCACAGTAACTGTGGCCCTCAGACTAAAACTGTTGCCCACCCCTGAGCTAGGTGTTCACAGAACTTTGAAAACATGCATAACCGGAAGAATCAGCACACTGCTTCGAGGCGCACTTCCGGTATTCAATTCCTCTGTGATAAAGGCCTATATTAGGGGTGTAACGGATCGCAGTTGATCCGTGAGGACCCATGGTTCGGCACGCACGTGTCCCGCGGATTTATTGCGCATTTTTTTTAAACTTGTGGATTAATCAGAATTGTTTAGCGATCGCAGACTAAATGACAGTTTTTCTGCCGATATTGCTTTTTAAGTGATCTCGTTCCTTTAAACTTGATGCTGAGTAGAGAGAAACACATGTGTTCATGAACAGGGCATGTTAATCAGTCAACAGTGGTTAGTGGAAGAACTTGAAAAGCCTCCCGCATCATTCAAATCGCGTGTATGGGAGCATTTTGGTTTCCCCGTAAAATATAATGACGGAAGGGTGGTGGGCAAAACTGTAACAGTATGTAGGCACTGTGGCACGAGAAAGCGGCGCATACGTCGAGCATGGCACCTGCTGACGCCCGTTTCACACATACTCCGTTTGCAGCACGTATGCGGTGCGTATTTTTTCCGTACCCTTGTTAACGGATACAGCTTTCACTGCACGCGGCTTCGGTCCGTCAGTGCGTCCAGGAGGCGATATTTTTTTTCCCAGGATGGTAGGGGAAGGTACCGCCTTTTTCATCTATGATTGGCTAGAAGTGCTCTCCTCCGATTGGTTATATATCTCCATTCATGGCAGGCTGTCAGCTAGTCTGTTTTGATCGTCGTTAAACGAAGTCAATCCAACATAGCCTACTAAGAGAAGCGCTATATGTGCGTGTCTTCAGATTTATATTTCAAGTTCACAATTTCATAGCCTGTTTAGATTAGTCTTAGCTGTTTCCTAACCCTAACCTCTCAATACCTGCACCAAAACCATTTATTACTGGAGCTGTTCTCCCTGTCCGTTGACTTATACCTAATCCTAACCTCAAGATGATCCGGTATGATGTTCTCCAAGTTCTCCTTTGCACAAATATGACACCAGCGACACTTAACTTTCATGGCTACACACACACACACGGGCGTCGGAACAATTGTATGTGGGTGGGACAAGACCCACCCACTTTTTACGATCATATTGGACCCACTCACTTTTATCGTCTCTAACATTTAGCACATGTCTGTTTACCTACCCCTAATCGATACACACTTATTATTAAACACATAAGACGCTTTATTTCCACTTTTCTAAGATTTTCTTAATTTGTATTGAAAATAAATGCCTTTCCGATTTGATGGGAAAATGGAGAAGATTGATTTCGGCGAAAGCGGGACTCGAACCGCGGGTCGATTTGTGTCAAAACTAGATGCCGTGCGTCTTACCCCTACACTACTGTCGCTTTAAATGGTATGGCGATTTACGTAAATTTGTCTTTCCCACCTATACGTTTACCAAGTGGTATATTTGTACTTAATGTAATTGGCATCTACTCCAGTAAAAATTCTGAGGACCCACCCACATTTTTTTTGCTTCCGACGCCCCCATGCACACACACACACACAATAATTACTAGTAATGTTTAACATACAGTTAATGTTGATGCACTAATATTGTGTAATCCTTACCTTGAAATTGCTAACAAATGTTATTTGTTTTGGAAAGAGATTGTTTTGAAGATGGGACGAATCAGTACATTAGCATGACAAAAAACTCTGCTAGCTATTGAAGAAGATGGGACGAATCAGCACATTGGCATGACACAGTGGCCCTTAACCACCACATTTCTGTGTGGCTTTAAAGTTACTGTACAGTCGATTTACCCATAGTGTTTGGCTCAACTAGATAGACCATGTGAACTTGGAATATAAATCTGACGGCACACGACAGCCTGGCCTGCCATGAACGTGAGATGACGTTTCACGGCCAAATCAAATAACCAATAGGAGGAGAGCCCTTCTAGCCAATCATAGACGAAAAAGGCGGTACCTTCCCCTACCATCCTGGGGAAAAAAATATTGCGTCCAGGAGCGTGTAGCCGTACAGCTGTGCTGCTGATCGTTTCCGCACAGTCTATTTTTTGATGTGCTGGCGCTGAATTAAAGTGACAGCGTATCTGCATTAAAACAAACATGTATCGCTGCGAAAATCTAGTAATTCCACCACAGATGCATATAATGTAAAGTCTACTGTTTCAAAGTCAACACATGGCTTTTTTCCTCGAGTAAAGCAAGGAAAACGGCCTTTAAAGAGCACCTATCATGGCATTTAAAATTTTCCAAATATTGTTTAAGAAGTCCCCAACAACAGTTTTGCATGCATGCAATGACAAAAAATACTTTAGTTTTCTTATAATATGCATTTATTTTTACCTGTTTTGACAGCGATTCTCAAATGATTCCTTTAGTGATTCACTTTTCAAAACCCCGCCTTTACGTGACGCTAATCTGTGGTGATTGGTCCGATGACCCAGTCAGTTGTGATTGGTTTAGTCTGTGCAGATATTTTCGGAAACGGAACGCCCATCAAAGTCTTATAATGACAGTAATTTGTTAATATGTGTCAGGAGTTA
The DNA here is from genome assembly GCF_949357685.1 of Gobio gobio. Classification (NCBI taxonomy): domain Eukaryota; kingdom Metazoa; phylum Chordata; class Actinopteri; order Cypriniformes; family Gobionidae; genus Gobio; species Gobio gobio. The sequence goes on from NC_137100.1 coordinate 18,068,459, forward strand.
TGAATATGAAAACCGCGTCGGTACTGTTTGATTGTAATATGAGCCTCAGCTGATCTCATTCATAAAAAAACTCCTCTATTCTCCTCACGAAGACTCGCGACAAATCAACATCCCTCAGGGCTTTTAGTTCAAAAGTGTGCAGATGAGGAGACATATTGATAGATTCTCATATGTCTGTGTCAAATTTCTAAACAGGAGTATTTTTTATTCAATACTTCCTCAAAATGGGCAGTTATTGCCTAATCATGAGCGATTGAGTCTCTTGTGTTGTTTTCAATTCATACTGGCAGCCGGAGGGCGCTCTGTGCACATGTAGTCCATGTATGGTACAGACAGACGAAGAAGAACCATGTGCCATACAAGCCTGTAGTGCTTCAGTCAGAAATTGAAGCTTTCGCGCCTCGATCGCCCCCCGGTGGCCGGTCCCAGTATAGCTCCTAAACCCCGCCTGTCCATGTATTAGAATGGGCGCGAGACACACTAAACAATTTAATTACACTTCAAATAATTGTTTCCTAAAGATGGTTTCGGTCATTTTAGGCAGTTTTTATTACAATAATTTCATTTCAAGTGTTCGTTTTTTAAATAAGTTTACTTTTAGTTAGTTATTTGATGCTATAAAAATGAGGGGTGTGACGTCATGATTGACAGCTGAGATTGACGGCTTCTCTGAATGAACTTGTCACTGAGGCACTAACAGACTTTTTTCTGGATTTTTGGGAGGAGATTGGAGCTTTAGCTTTAATTTCTACACTTCCATAACTGTTTATTTCACACCAACATAATGAATTGTTCTGCATCTGCGAGAGTGTGGGCGGGCTTTTGATAATCGCGCCTCTACTTCCTGTTCTCTACTGCGCAACTCCGGTCCCGAGATCGCTACTGCGCAGACTCAGTCCCAAGATGTCAGCGCCGTGAGCGGGCCTATGAAAGCTTCAACTTTGGTCAGCGGAAGTCAATGAAGTCGCGTCGTCCATATTTTTTTACGGTCTATGGTGCCATATAGTCCAGTCCAAAATAAAAGCTTCCTGAGATCGCGAAACATACATTTGACGACTAATAAACACACAATCGCGACGATGTATGGTTTGTCTTCAAGCCACTTAGTCTTCAAATGCTCATCCTTGGGCAGATGAAAGAAGTTTGCTTTTGAGTCGCACTTCAGAACACAGCGTCTCGTCGCCATGATGTTTTCTAGTTTTCACTGGCGTCTTGGAGCGCAATAAGTGGGCGTATCGTATTCAAATAACTTGACAAGTTGACGTCATCTAGTCAGAGAAAAAGCTTCGGTCTTCTAACGATTCTTAAAAATGACTCCGAGTCGACTCTTACTTTTGAAAGAAAATAACTATATATACGGTGCACTGTCATATTTCAAGCTATCACAGGATGTTTTTGTTCACTTAGATCTATGTTACACACTACATGAAAGGTAAATTTCAAAATTCCATGATAGGTGCTCTTTAAGTAAACAAGGAGAAATAAATGGAGAGCACCTGTCCTTTCTTGGAGGTGGAAATACAAAGTTCTTTATGACCTGCAGGATTTCTTGTAAAAAGATTTAAAAACGAAAGAAAAGACGAGATATATATACAAGCTCAGGCCCATTTTCACATCTCAGGTTGTTTTTTACATGTTACACTTTAAAGGGTTAGTTCACCCAAAAATGAAAATTCTGTCAGTAATTACTCACCCTCATGTTGTTCCAACCATGTAAGACCTTCGTTCATCTTCGGAACATAATTTAGTATATTTTTGATGAAATCTGAGAGCTGTCTCACTCCTCCATAGGCTTTCAGAGGGAATGAAACTTGATGGCCCAGAATAGTAAGTAAAAACGTCATTTAAGGAGTCCAAATGACTACAGTGGCTCTGTATTAAGTCTATCATGCGACGAAAATACTTTTTGAGCGGAAAAACAACAAAAATAACGACTTTATCACACTATTATTGTTGTTCAATTTGAGCCTCTGACGAGAGTTCGCGGGAGTGCCACGACGCATGCGCAAGAACTGAGATTAACCCTACTCCGAAAGAGTGAGCAGCCAGTAACAAGTAGTAGTAGAAGAACGCCGTAATCTCAGTTCTCGCGCATGCGTCGTGGCACTCCCGCGAACTCTCGTCAGAGGCTCAAATTGAACAACAATAATAGTGTGATAAAGTCGTTATTTTTGTTGTTTTTCCGCTCAAAAAGTATTTTCGTCGCATGATAGACTTAATACAGAGCCACTGTAGTCATTTGGACTCCTTAAATGACGTTTTTACTTACTATTCTGGGCCATCAAGTTTCATTCCCTCTGAAAGCCTATGGAGGATCGAGACAGCTCTCAGATTTCATCAAAAATATACTAAATTATGTTACGAAGATGAACGAAGGTCTTGCATGGTTGGAACAACATGAGGGTGAGTAATTACTGACAGAATTTTCATTTTTGGGTGAACTAACCCTTTAACAACTGAGTAACATTTGATTTATTCAGATGGTTATTTATTTTATTTTTGTTAAAACCATATTTTTGTTAACACCAAAAGTTCCTTGTTAACCTATAAACCATATAGGTTATGTTAACACCAAACGTTTTCATGTAATAAATGGAAAGCAAATAAAAATGGTCTCCTCCCCCTTTTATTCTGATCCGAGAAATGATCCGTTCCGTGACTCATGATCCGTAGTCGATCCGAACCGTGAGTTGTGATCCGTTGCACCACTACACAATATGCAAACAATACATTTCTATAATGAAGCGCGGATGCAGCTTGAAAACAACGTTCTAATGCTCTGCAAACGGTGAGCGCGCATCGCTCGTCACTTCAAGCGAAGATTGCGCTGTTCTTGTGAGTTTTCGAAAGTTGGTCTAATATGGTCACAGACCAAATTTCTATTTGGCTCCGCACCTCACTACTCCAACTTTGTCCGCGAGCTGCCATACTAAAAGTGCAAACTGTCAATAAACACTTTGTCACATAATGCACAGCGCAGCTGACTACAGCAGCTGGTTTAGTCCAAAAATTATCAGTACTTTTTGCAGTTGGGTCTGTTCGAGGTAGGATCACGTTCTCACCACAAACAAACCGCTCTAGAGTTCGTTTGAAAGAGTACCGATTGCTGCGGTCACACCTGACCAAACAAACCACACCAAACGGGAAAACGAACACTAGTACAATTCAACCAAACTAAATGAGGCAGGTGTGAAAGCACCCCAAGTGGTGTTAGATGCCCTTTATACTTACTGCAAATAGCAGTAGATACTATCTGAACCTCAGTGTATTGCAATATCTATTATAATATGTATATGCAATATCATTCAGTTTAAATTTTCATTGTTATTCTTATAATCATAAATGGATGCTGCCTTATTAGGACTTTACTTGGGACCCTAGGCCAAAAACCCACCCCTAAAGCACAGGATACACTGCACGACTTTAGCAATCCTATAAGATCATTACAAATCACATTGTGCAACATGGATCTATTAAAGGTGTCATGAACTGGCTTTTTTTTGTTTTTATTGTATACTGTTGTCTGAGGTCAACTTATGACATTTGCGTGGTTTTTACATTCAGAAACATCATAATGAATAAGTAATAGGCCATTTTCTGCCTTGGTTTTGAGGCTCTCAGAAAAAACGGTCAGTTTTTATGGGCGTGCAGGCGCGCTGGAAGCCGTTTCATTCGAGGGGGGCTGAGAGTTGGGTCGGAAAATGTGTGAGGTCATTATGTTGTCGCTGGCGACCAGACAGGTGTTGTAGTAGAACCACCCCTTTCACGTCAGAGCACAGATGGCCCCACCGCCCTAAATTATTGTTGTTTAAAATTAATTACTTGTTAAAACCTGATCATACACAGACACACTCTTACTTGATCTGCACAAAGGGTTAATCACTCATAAAGCATTCTTTTTATTTGTGTTCATAGGCTACATACAATACCCAGCATCTGCCAGGGCTCTTAGTCCATGTGCGCATATTTGGAGAAATAATGATTTATAATCACGTTTGTAAAATATTTCGTCATACAGAATAACATTTCTATTCATTTTGCTGAATTATGCGATCTGAAGAGCTCAAACAGCTAACAGAGCTAGCGATGACTCCCCTCTGATCCGGCAGCTGTGATATCATTAGCTTGTACAGCTGTCAATCATCTCACATGATCCAACGTGACCATAAGGCTGTGATTCTGGATGGCGTTCCTGTGTACACTTCCTCATTATCGGATTCAAGAAGCTAATAAATGCAGGATTCATGTAGGCTATATCTGGTTTGCGTGTGTGATTTCCTTTCGATTTTTGTTATTTTATAGGAACAAAGAATGTTTACAGTATGGATGCTAAATCCGTGTATCATTTCAGTCGTTTTTTTATTTAATTTAATATTGAAAGCAGAAAAATTAGAAAACTGTTCCTTTTTAAATACGAAAAACAAGAATTCAGCTTGAAAAACAGGCTTTTTTTCCTGAGGTAGGAAAATGAATAAACAGCTGGAATCCAGACAGGCTTTTTTTCCTGAGGTAGGAAAATGAATAAACAGCTGGAATCCAGCTGTTTATTATGGAATCCAGCTGTTTGTTTATTAATTTTTCTACCTCAGAACGAAAACCCTAGCTGAATTCTTGTTTTTCGTATTTGAGAAAAAAAAAAGGAACCATTCAAATTCTGCTTTCAATATTAAATTAAATAAAAAACGACTGAACGAATGATACACGGATTATGCTAGTAAAGATAGCCCGTAGCTTCATATAAAATGCTAAATATTACATATTTCAAAATCTTTTGTTCTAACCTCTCCTGCCTGGAAATTTCATCCTGGGTTGGTAGGGCTTGTCATCTTCCCTGGCAACCATCCGATCATGTGTCCCGACTAGGGATGCTCAAAAAGGGTTAATTTTCCCGACCGACAACCGCCGCTCATTAACCGATTATTAACCGTTAACTGATAAGATTATAATATTGAATTGGCATTAAATAAATATACAACTGAAGAGAGTATTAAAAAAAAGACACTTTCCACGGGTTTATTTTAGCCTACTGTGCAAACCGCAGATCAACAACAACAACAACAACAACATCAGAACCTGGATTAACATTATCAAATGTTAACGCACCTGCAGAGTTTCTGACAACAGAGAAAAACGGAATAAAATATACAAAAAAAAAAAGCATAAAATAGGCCTATACTAAATATTTTTCACTTAAATAATTAACAAATTAAGATGACAAAACGGAAACACTGAATCCGTTTGAAGCTTTGAAGAACAGGAATAGTTTTTTTCCCGTCAAACTAAGTTTTTTTCCATCATATAAAAAATAGCAGGCCACACCATGACTGGTTTAAAATTTTTTTTAAAAGTAGCATGTCTAAGTGGTGCAAGGGCGGGAAGTGTGGGTGCTGGGGGTGTTGCAAAGGATTGCAAATGCAATGCATATTTTTGTTCATTTTTAAAAATTTATTTGTAATAAACATTTTAAGTGGCCCATTAAAAAGTATTATTTATTTGTTGAATTATGTTTTTAAAATGATTCCGTTCCCTTCTGAAGTTCATTCTGCTCAGCATCGCATGCTCAACCCAGAACTCAATTTGTGACATGCTGGATCAAATATAGGCCTATCTGAAATAAATAGTTAGGGCTGCCCCTGACTAAAGATTTTTTTCTTTTCTAGTTGTTCATTTAAGCCGTTGTTCACGCTGCGCCGCCGCCACCTCCGTGTCATTGTTATAGGCTATAGGCCTACTATTTGCTTATTATTTATTAAATCCGGGCAATTTGGTTGATTAAACATAGATTAAAATTAAGATACAATTTATACAAAACGAAATTCACTTTAAAGAAAAGTTGTTTTAAGCCTATTGAAGTGTTATTGAACTTATTGAAGACCCCCGTCTTCTGACATTATGCACCTTATGTGTCCTGTACACTTTTCAACGTAAATAAAATAAAAAAATATTATAATATTTAAACTGAAACTAATTACGCGTTTTAATGGCTACAAGTATAGTAGGCTACAGTACAGAGAAATGTCATGTCGGAGCGGGATTTGAGCGCACGTCATTTTACCGCTGAGCAGTTCATGAGTGAAGCTCCGCTTTGCTGACATGCTCTGGTAAGGTAGGCAGGTTTTTTGCGTTCGTTTTTATTTCCTGTCACTGTGCAAGGTCGTTTATTGTATATGACTGTGTAAACATTTTATTTAAAGGTTTAATGTAGGCCACAGTCCATTGCATCACGATTCAACATTGGGAAAATTGTGATATGCAGTCCTGGTGTGTAGGCTGTTAAAATGAGTGTTCTCACCGATATATTTGTTGTTCTTTCGTGTTTAATAGACTCGATATTGTTTCTTATAAAAATGTGGTGACCATGCAGCAAAAAAAAAAAAACACTTTTAAACCGTTTAATGATAGTATTAATCGGTCAAAATTCATTTTGTTAACGGTTAAACGGCCAATATGAGCATCCCTAGTCCCGACCTCAGCAGACATGTGAGAGTCCATGTTAACGTCCAGCTCACAAACCTCGCTGCGGATGTCTGAAAAGAGTGTGTCGGTGTCACGGTCAGCATTTGGCGCGGATTCAGTCGCGGTTTCATCGTCGTTGTTTACACCCTTGAGAAGAATTCCCAATTTTACTTTTCTTAACAGTGTTAGTGAACGTTACTAAAAAAAAAGTCTGAAATGTTTCTGCTGCTTATTGCTAGCCATGACCAAACGAGTGAGCGAGGTGACGGTGACAAAAGCACTTCCTGAGGAATTAGGAAGGGGGGCTGATTCTATAACGAGGGGGGCTGCAGCCCCCGCAGCAACCCCCTTCCCGCGCTACTGTGGGCGTGCCGCACTGAAGACTTGGAAGTAAATGCCCACGGCTAGGATTGGATAAGATTCAGAGGTGGGTAGTAACGAATTACATTTACTTCGTTACATTTACTTGAGTAAATTTTTTGGGTAACTTGTACTTTTAGAGTAGATTTAAAGAGCACCTATCATGGAATTTTGAAATTTACCTTTCATGTAGTGTGTAACATAGATCTAAGTGAACAAAAACATCCTGTGATAGCTTGAAATATGACAGTGCACCGTATATATAGTTATTTTCTTTCAAAAGTAAGAGTCGACTCGGAGTCATTTTTAAGAATCGTTAGAAGACCGAAGCTTTTTCTCTGACTAGATGACGTCAACTTGTCAAGTTATTTGAATACGATACGCCCACTTATTGCGCTCCAAGACGCCAGTGAAAACTAGAAAACATCATGGCGACGAGACGCTGTGTTCTGAAGTGCGACTCAAAAGCAAACTTCTTTCATCTGCCCAAGGATGAGCATTTGAAGACTAAGTGGCTTGAAGACAAACCATACATCGTCGCGATTGTGTGTTTATTAGTCGTCAAATGTATGTTTCGCGATCTCAGGAAGCTTTTATTATGGACTTCTATTATGGCACATGGTTCTTCTTCGTCTGTCTGTACCATACATGGACTACATGTGCACAGAGCGCCCTCCGGCTGCCAGTATGAATTGAAAACACATAAGAGACTCAATCGCTCATGATTAGGCTATAACTGCCCATTTTGAGGAAGTATTGAATAAAAAATACTCCTCTGTTTAGAAATTTGACACAGACATATGAGAATCTATCAATATGTCTCCTCATCTGCACACTTTTGAACTAAAAGCCCTGAGGGATGTTGATTTGTCGCGAGTCTTCGTGAGGAGAATAGAGGAGTTTTTTTATGAATGAGATCAGCTGAGGCTCATATTACAATCAAACAGTACCGACGCGGTTTTCATATTCATAACTCCTGACACATATTAACAAATTACTGTCACTATAAGACTTTGATGGTTCCGTTTCCGAAAATATCTGCACAGACTAAACCAATCACAACTGACTGGGTCATCGGACCAATCACCACAGATTAGCGTCACGTAAAGGCGGGGTTTTGAAAAGTGAATCACTAAAGGAATCATTTGAGAATCGCTGTCAAAACAGGTAAAAATAAATGCATATTATAAGAAAACTAAAGTCTTTTTTGTCATTGCATGCATGCAAAACTGTTGTTGGGGACTTCTAAAACAATATTTGGAACATTTTAAATGCCATGATAGGTGCTCTTTAAAGATGGGTACTTTTACTCTTACTCAAGTAAATTTCTTGTGAAAAAAACTGTACTTTTACTTAGTTACATTCGGTGGCGTTCCTCAGTTACTGTCAAATGGTAATAATCAGAGGTGTCAAGTAACGAAGTACAAATACTTCGTTACCTTACTTAAGTAGAAATTTTGAGTATCTATACTTTACTGGAGTAATTATTTTTCAGCCTACTTTTTACTTCTACTCCTTACATTTTCAAGCAATTATCTGTACTTTCTACTCCTTACATTTTAAAAATAGCCTCGTTACTTCTATTCCATTTCGGCATGTTTTCATTCCGGCTTGTCATAAAAAAAAAACAAACTATCCAGATAAATCGCGCCATCCGGACAGAGTGAATTTGATTGTGGTTGGATGAGAAGGATAAACACAAACCATTCCGACACCCTATTGGGTTGTACGCGATCAATCACGCCTGCACCTGCACAAATCACACACCATCTGGCCAGATAGGGCGGGTTCTCGCCGACGAGCACGCACTTTCAGCCAATCAGCAATCAGCAGGCAGACGTGCTCAGCCTCATTCATGACTTTAGCCGGGTTTTTAGCGCGATGACTCGTAGCTGTATATTCCAGTGATCGCTATGCCAGTGGCATAAATACACAGTAAGTTGTATCTACAGTAAAGAGTGGGAGAGTGACTCAACTCTCAAACGTGAATTACACCTGTGACTCGAAGACTCTTTAAATATAACCGTGACTCCTGTCCATCATCATATACACACTTAGGACATCTGCAACTAGCAACCCCGACAGCTGCTGAAAGAGGTTTAAATCAACGATTAATATGTTTTGACTGCTAAGTGCATGTGCCATGTACTTCACGAAAGACATACTGTAGTTTTGTCAAAGCAAAGTGCAACACAAAGGTAAGCGCATTGTTGTTATGTATTTGTTGACGGATTATTGTACAGTATCAATGAATTACGCATTTTGACATTGGTGTGCATTAACGTGTGAAATGCCTGTTAATTACATAGCTTTTTCCAATCTCTATATTGGGCACTTTTTGCACGTAAATTGGGTTCTTACTGTTGACATTGAAAATCTTGTGTTTTTCTAAGGGATTGCTGTTTTGACAGTTTCTACCTGACATATAGTCATATTTGAACCGTTTTACTGGGATTATTTTTTTTTAATCATCAATGTTATGCTTTAAGGAGATAAAATGGTAACTTACTTATCAACATTGATTGGTATGTCAATAAAATAATATCAAATTATTTTGGCAGTTAAAGTTTTGGGGTTTTTTTCTTGGAGTGACGTTGCCTATAAGTATTGTAAGAGGTGCAAAATTCAATAATCAATATCAAAATCAATAACCAGGCATGTTATCAATAACCATTTTCTATTAAAAATATAAATGTACATTTGGTGAGGTTTTTGGGCTGGAAATTGTTGACCCAATCTGGCCACACTGATCACACATTCAAAAAATGGTTATTGATAACATGCCTCTGAATTTTGACTTTTTGCACCTTTACAATATTTATAGGCAACTAGTCATCAAATCTTCCACTCCATGAAACACGTTAATGCTCAGTAGTACACAATATGGTTCTTTAATGTATTTGCATTGTCCTAAAATGCGTTCATTTCAATGGGAATATATGCGGCTGAAACGCGTAGCCAAGTGCATCTAAAAATGTTCAACATTAACTTTTTAATATAACATTATAGTCATTATGGCCTTCAGAAATTTTTTTTTTGAGGAGGTGGGGTATGCACTGTGGCGTGGCCTAATCTTTTGTCCTTAAAGGGATACTTCACCCAAAAATGAAAATTCTGTCATCATTTACTCACCCTCAAGTTGTTCCAAACCTGTATGAGTTTTTGTTCTGAAGATATTTTGAAGAATGTTTGTAACCAAGCAGATAGAGCAACCATTGACTGCCATAGTAGGGGCAAAATGCTATGGCAGTCAATGGTTGCATATAATCTGCTTGGTTACAAAAATTCTTCAATCTTCAGAACAAAGAAACTCATACAGGTTTGGAACAATTTGAGTAAATTATGACAGAATTTTCATTTTTGGGTGAAGTATCCCTTTAATGGCATTTTTTCCCCTTACATTACTTTTACTTTTATACTTTAAGTAGTTTTGAAACCAGTTACTTTTACACTTTTACTTGAGTAAAAAGCTTGAGTTGATACTTCAACTTCTTCAGAAGTCTTTTTAAACCCCAGTATCTATACTTCTACCTGAGTAATGAATGCGAATACTTTTGACACCTCTGGTAATAATTATATTATATATATTAAAATAAGTGAATATGACTTTCGCAAGTCTCGCGAAACGTTGGAGAGGCTGCTTCGCGAGAGGTTGCTACGCATCACCCGCTTATTAGCGCGCGTTTAGTCGGAAGATGATGGCCGAAGCAGAGGAAGATGTGTGTGAGCTACAGGAGGCAGATTGCCCGTGGCCTCAAGTTCAGTCTAGGTTTTCACTCCAAGATGTCAAAAAGAATAGTTTCATAATGCGATGCATGTGTGCACCAAAACGAACTGACATCTCTCAGCATACAAGAATTCCACCCTGAAAAGAACATGCCTATATTTGAACACTATTAACGGTCATTTGGTAACTATGGGAAATTTTCCCTTATTATAATACCATTTCACACACTGTCCGAGTGTTTTCCTCATATGCGCTCGTGCAAGCAATGACAAATCGTTTGAATCCTCCAAACAACACACGTCCACGAACAAACGTTCACATCTTCACATTTACATATCCTTTTCTTCACAAAACGAAACAAATTGAATAGCCTAATGTGACGTCTTGCATTTATACACAAATCCGGACAGACACCTGTCTGAAGTGTAGAAAATACATACAAATAAAAACGGTATTGTATAATATTCCTATCTAAAGAATAGCCTATATACTTATAAAAATATAAGAACAAAGTATGTTTTAAGAAGAGCTCTAGTTTGCCCAGCACACCATTAATTTACACTGTTTAACCATTAAATCACACACACGTATACATATACATATAGGTTCATTAGCTTACATTAGTTAACATGAACTAATAATGAACTACACTTATAAAAGCACATTTATCTTTATGTTAATTTAAACATTTACTAATGCATTATTCAAATATTGTTAACATTAGTCAATGCACTGAACTAACATGAATAAACCATGAACAGCTGGATTTTTATGAACTAACGTTGACAAAGATTAACTAATGCTGAACAGATGTGTTGTTCATGGTTAGTTCATCTTAACTAATACATTAATGTTAACTAATACAACCTTATTGTAAAGTGTTACAGAGAGGTGTGTGAAAGCTCTCCAAGTAGTCTGAAATTCAGGGTTTTCGCTTCTTATCAATCAGATCGAAAGTAACTAGTAACTAACTACTTGAGTAGTTCTCATCGAATACTTTTTTACTCTTACTCTTACTTACTTTTACTTGAGTAAATATTTCCGTAAGTACTTGTACTTTTACTTGAGTACAGATTTTGGCTACTCTACCCACCTCTGATAAGATTTGCATATTTAATGAGTTTCCGCTCCCCTGTCAGTACACGTGAGGAATTGTTTTGAAAGCGCCTGGAGAAATGTTCACAGGGCTCGAAAAATATCTTTAATCAAACAAACACAAGGATTTCTCTCTCATCCGCCTGCGATTGATTGGAAGGTTATTTCTGTATAATTTTGCCCGATCATCAGTGAATATAACCACCACACACACCTGGGCCTGGTGTCTATTAAAGCTTTTCTTTGACTAACAATGACGTTTTCAGCTCTGAAACTTACAAGATATTCTTATATCACGATGAACTTTTCTATACCAAAGGCTCAAAGGAAAGTTGATTTCTCAATTCATCTCCACTTTAAACTAGGGTACGACATGTATAGACTGTATGACGACACCTATTGACTCGTAGCCTACAATGCACGTTTCTATAGAAGAATAAAACGTCATCAGCATGTGCTAGTTGTAAATAAAAAGACCATGATGAATCACACTTTGGCAGTTGTAGTTGTGTGCGGTTAAAAAAATAAAAAAAGTACGGGAAAAGAGCTTGAGTTAAGCAGTTTTAAGTTTTAGCGCCATGTCGAAGCAGCAAACACCGTGTGATCATGCTGAATTTCTGACACTGTCAGAAATTTATCGTAGGCTATCTTTAGTCTCAAGAAGACTGTGACAACAGCAATCTTTGAACCTCTCACTGTATGACATAGGACCACCGATCACAAATCGCCACAATTGTTTCACGATGGCAATCTTTCGTCCAAGACAGCTGAAAATCGCAGTATGTCCCTGGCTTTTGCACTCTGTGAAAATTAGTGCTAGACTAACTTTTTTTGGGTGGACATTACATACCTACATCCTGCAGGTCTGCTTCAACAGTAGCAGGATAGTCGTAGATCTCTCCATCAGGAGACAGAATGAAAGAGAAGACCCCAGAGAAAGTGTATCTTCTTAACCGGTCTCCCAAATACTAAACAACCAGAGACGGAAGGAAGCATGCTTTATAAAAACATCAATAAAAAGACTAACATTAGTTTGTCAAATTTTATTTTAAAAACTAGTATGTGGTCCTTCACCTTCTGTGAGACAAGTGGATGAAAGAAGGGCATCTGAAACCGATACGTGTATGTGTTGTTTGGGAAAGGGTTTTGAGAAAGACGAACACCATTCCTTTCCATTTCCTCCCAGAGAACCAGCTGACCTCCTACGGTCACATTTCCCAGAGAAACATCATGAGGAAAACAGCACAAGGAGATAGAAAACTCTCCTTCTGAGGGCACAGTCCCTACATAGAGAGAGATAGACACACACACACACACACACACACACACACACACACATCAGCCAGATGACCTTGTCATCTACAAGTAGGTGGTACCTTGCCAGAACACAAAGTGGACCCAACTTCATTGAAGTAGTGTGAGAAAAGTAATGTAGCAGCTAGAGAAGAACGTAAGTGGCTTGGCTTGTGTTTCTCACTGTTAATAAGTGTGACTGGTCGGGGCAGGTGATAAATGTAAAGTTTTCTGAATGTCCGTTGCTGAGTCAGATTCCACGCTGTATCCTCCCATTCACGCAACAGGAAGACGTCTACAAAATATGACTGAGAGTAATGTCCATCAATCACGTGACTCTGACCGAGGGGAAGAGAAAGGCAGTCATTACCCAAATATAAACTAAATATAATGTTTCTGTTAAAAGGAAAAAGTGATACATTTCAACTAAAAACTAAGGGCATATGATCTCTGGGATACCTTGATGAATCCTCCTTCAGCACCAAAAGGAATACGGATCTCCAGAGTTCCGTTGTTGTCGTGAATCATGTAGCCACGCTGGTGGGCAACACACTCAGACAGGTAACGTCCCCCAACACCCAATTTAAGGCCCTTTTCTATGAAGGGATGATGGACCAGAGGGGGGAGGTCACGTGGAAGAGACCACAACACATCTGAACCATCCATTCGGGCCTGGCCTATAAGAGGAATTAAAGAGGTGGGTCAGCATTTGCATGAAAGAATTAAGCTCAGAAACATAATACATCTTAAGCAACAGTTTAGGAGCTATATCGACTAGGAGGACTAAAGTGGGAGACAGCAAGAACATACTCATAGTGCAGGACACGGACATGTCCACAGTCAACAGGGTCCATTTAAGCTTGTACAAGATGGTGGCACTGACCACTTCCACACCAGTCTCACCCAACTGAAACCATTCAGACAAACAATGTGATTTTAATATAACAGCTCATAGCAAAATTAATTTAAGCTTTTATACCAAGAAACATCAGCATTGACTTTTTGTACTTTTGGGTGTACTTTTATCTTCATGTCATTGATAAACTGTATGGCTTCCTTCCGCGGAACACAATTTTTAAACCCAAATGAATTCCAAAATATCAGCTACACAGAATAAAGCAAGTAATAAAGTTTTGGAACAACATGAGGGTAAATGACGACAATTGTAATTTTTGGGTTGAGAATTATTCAATTCAATTTACAGTATAACTGGTATTAAAGCAATGTCAAAAATTCAATACAAGATAACCTCTATCAGCTTAAGGCTGGAATACACCACACAAGATGTCTTCTAATAGCTGCCAAATCAAATATGTTTGATATCCTCCAACTAGATGAAAAAGTCTGGGTCCATCATACACTACGTCATGTAGTGTATTCTAGCCTTCACAAGATCAAAAAAAACTAAATGTAGAAAAATGTCTTAAATGAAGAAAACAACAAGCTGCTGTCTAGATGGGTTTTGTAATCAAGTCCTCTGCTTTTTCCTTTACCTGTAGCATGTATGCCAGCTTGGATCTGTAGGCACAACGCAGGAGGATGCGACTGTCTGTGGTGTTAATGTGGTAGCCCAGCAGGTGTGCCATTCTCACTGGCACAGTCTCCTCCCTCATGCCACCCTCCTGATGAAGCGCTGGTATGCGGAACACCACCCTCCATTCCCTCAGACCCTCATCCAGCTCCTAAGACAAAAAAAAAAAAAAAAAAAATTCACTTTGCATATGTTAAAACTGTCAACCAAGCATATACAATTTGGTTGTCTTAAAATAGCTGACTGTCAAAGAGTCTGATGAGGGTTTTACATTATCCAATCAATGAAGTGGCTTAGGTTTACTACTTTTCTGATCAATGGAAGCCAACTCAGTTCACATGTGCTGCTTGTCATGACTCATGACAGACAAGATAATTCAGATACATTGAAACAGTCCAAATGCACAGTCTCGTACCACAGGTGCTGGGGTTACCCACGCTGTGCCCATGTGATTATTTGGAGGCAGCTGTTTCAGCACAGACACCTAGCAAATAGAAAAGCATCATGGGACTGGTTTGCGTTTCCACACAAGAGCTTTATATTTGAAAATTTACAAATTTATAAATACAACATATAAGAGTCATTCGACCTCCATGTAGTTCTGCTCACAGACAAGCTCCCGAGGCCCCCATGGGACCTGAAGAGGGCAGGTGAGCAGTAAAGGGTAGGATTTCTCCTCCTCATTTGAGTCCTGATTTATAAACCACACCAGCAACCGAAATTCTGTATCCCTCTGAAACCAAACAACCAACAATCCCTAACTGTTGTGCTCAAGCTTATTAAAAAAAGACCATACAATACAATTATATCACTATAAAAACAAATCCTGTTAAATTTACAGGAAATAATTAAAAAAAAAAATTAATTCACCTTTTGGATGCTAGAAATTCACCTTAAAAAAAAAAAAAAAAAAGTATACTGACATTGACACTGACATATGCTTCACAAATTATTTAATTTATGTATTATGTATATTGGTGCCTGAGGTTTTCCAACTTACAAACATACATTTCATCAAGTGATCTAATGTTAAAATGCCAATCTACCAAAATCAGATTTTTACCCAAAAATGTATAGATAACCACAATGGTAATACAGGCGTGTTAAAAGAAAGCCAAATGAATCAAAGATCAGTGCAAGTGGACAAAGTTTATTGTAAGCAGGGACTTGAGGGAATGTTCTTTATTTTATTTTATAGCATAAATCATATTTAAATCTATTTAAATCAATGTTAAACCATTTACAGTTTGCTGTAGCACTTTAACAAAAATTTTTTTTTACAGTGTATATAATGTGAGGATTAGTTCTAAGAAAATGAATGACAACTCAGTGACAAGGGGTTGAGAAGGCAAGGCAAGTTTTTTTTAAAGCTTGAAATACCATAACAGTAGTTGGCCATACTAGATAGCTTTGTGTGAGGAACAGACTGAAATTTTGATCATATTTTCACCGAAAATACTCCCTCTGCTGAAGATTACTTATTTTGGTCTGCACCCCACAAATACATCATATGGTTTAAGAAGACTTCCAGTATAGCTCACAAGTCTTATTAACTTACTTTTAAGCTGCTTTTGTTGTTTTGGAAATTGACAGATGTAGTGACTTTGAACTGTTGTTGTACGGAAAAGCCTTGGGATGGTTCAACCAAAAATGAAAATTGTGTCATTTACTCACTCAAGTTGTTCCAAACCTGTATAAATGTTTTTGTTCTGCTGAACACAAACAATATTTTTAAGAATGTTTGTAACCAAACAGTTGATGGACCCCATTGACTTCCATAATATTTTTTCCTCCATACTATGGAAGTCAATGGGGCCTGTCAACGGTTTGGTTACCCATATTCTTCCAAATATCATGTTTTGTATTCAGCAGAAGAAAGAAACTCAAACCACTTTAAAATAATTTGAGGGTGAGTAAATAATCACAATTCAAATTTTTGGGTTAAATATCCCTTTTAAGTATCTTACCAGGTTCTCCACCAGACAGGCCAGGTAGGAAACACGCAAGAGTAATTCACCCCAGGAGTCAAGAGCCAGAGTATAGCCACACTCTGCCGCCCACTGACCAGAAATCTCATGGACTTCAGAGTCAGCTGTGAAAGTGAAGACAATTACATCATTTCAATGACCAGATGCAGGGTGAATTGGGGTAATCTGGGACATTGGGAGTGGGACATTGAACAATGTCAGATAGTTCTAGACTCTGAGCCTGAGGTGTACATTTTTGCTCCATCATAAGCAAGTATACTCAACCTTAAGATCAAGTAGTAGTTGGTTTGTAGTGTGATTTGAGGTGTCATTTGTAGATCAACAGGTGTTGCGGTGACCTTATAATAAATTGCAAAGTGAAATTGTCAAAACTGTCCCGCATTACCTTAATTCACCCAAACAATATGCTTCCAACCAGGAACAATTAAGTGATGTATTCAGGTAGCTTTTTTGACAAGAAACAAAAACATCCAGTTAATTGAACGAGATGCTTAATAAAAAAAAATTAAATAAAACACACACACACACACACACACACACACACACAATACCTTGAACATCAAACCTAAATTTGTAGCCAAGGAAATTTGAGTTAATAGACAACCAGAAATGACGATCATGGCACTCTGCCCTGAACATACCTGAGAAATAAACACATGTATAACACCTTGTTGTCCATAGTCCAACTGTTTAAGAAAAGCATTAAATAAATAATTTGAACTTTTATGAATTATTTGCTTACCAATAGGTATGGAATCAGGAACAGAATTGGGACATAATCCCAACAAAAGAAACCTGAAAAAAAATAAAATCAAAAACTAAAAAAATATATATATATATGAACGATACTCACAAGTAACAACATCTTCGCAGTCGCTTTTAGGCGTGATTTTCATTATTGGGGGGAGGAAACTCACCATATCAAAGAAAAGTAACACATGACGATAAAGATAATTTCTACCAACTGTATACAGCTTTTGATTAAAGCAAAAAAGATTCTTCGAAAACAATTTTATACCGATTAACTCGAGTTTTTTTATCAATAGATCAGCGAACGCGTGGCGCTTCATTTTGACTGGTAAACGCACCTGTCAGATTGGCCTAGTTAATCAATTTGCATATCACGTGGTTATTTAAGCTGTGCTAAAAGAAATGTAAATGAATCGTATATTGTTTATTTTAAATGCAAAATATTAAATAGTGATTAATGTTGTTCAACTAAATCATGGCTACAACAAATTGAAACTGAACATAAACCCAGTGACGCAGAAATTAAGATATCTATCAATTACACGATTTGTAAAGAAACATCTCCAATGTAAATGTGAGACTTTCATTATCGACAACAAATATGTTTTACTGTATGACGCACCACAGATCACTAGTTTAAAAAATACTTTAACTATTGTTTTCCAAAATATTGTTAATTAGATGTTTAAAAGGTGACCAAAGATCTGTTATTACTTGAAAGTCAATCCACATACACTAAAAATCTTCTGCAATCACGTGACTGGGGAATATCCGGTGCAAACACATTATTATTTCCGTTATAATGGAAGCTGTTGTTGGTGAGGTTGTTACCCCAGAAGATCTGGAGGTAAATTGTGGTATTTTCATGTCTGTTTAAAATGATTTATTTTCTCTTTGTAAAACATAAAAGTGCGTGAAGCTTCCTCTCTGAAAAAAAAAGCGCTATAGCCCTATTCGGACGGGAATAGTTTAACATGGGGTAAAGTAATTATTACCAGAGTTTCGCGGCGATTTTAGTCCCGTCCGAGTGTGCCATTTCAGTAATCATTACGCACAATGTCAGTAAAGATTACGGCGACTTATACCTTCTGTAAAAAGGTCCGGAAAATTACCTCAGGTAATACTAATCCCGTGCGAATAGATAAAATACCGGACCTAACGTTAATGTTATAGATGCTGCGTTCCAATTCGCCTAACTTACTTATACAACGCCCTAAAAAATATGTACTCTTTTTGTGAAGAAAAAGCGTTAATTTAGTGAAAATAAACTAATTTACATACTAATTAGGCATTGAACAAACAGTATTGACAATTTACAGTACTCAAAAGTTAGACATAGTTGCAAATTACAGCAAAGAAGTCTCAGATCAAGAAGGGCAAGGACGTAAATAAGGAATTAAATAAATTTAATAATAATAAAATAATATAATAATTAAAGGAACAACATTTATGGAGGAAGTAAGTTCTTGCAAGGGGTAACGTTAGTAGTAAGGAGCTATATTGCACTTACACTATAGTAGCCTTTTCACTTGAAAGGGGATAATTTTGAGTATGAATAGCAAAATCAAGTGCTCGTTTATCTGTCGCTGGACTTCTGTCGCTGAATTCTCATCATATTAATGTATAATGATGCATTTAAAAGTTAATGGCCAAACGGATCTTTATAAAAGTCCATATTGTTATCGCAGATGAAATATAACACGGATAAAATTAAATAAATATTTGTATAAGGTTAAACTGATTATTAGTCACTCAAACCTTTATCTAAACCTCTCATGGTCGGTCGCGCATATCCACCATGTTTTGTAGTTTTTTAACACTTTTTACTCGTGTTTGTAGTTTTGACCCGAATCCTCCTCCAAAGAGCAATGGATTGTGGGCAATATTAGAGGGTATGCAGTGCACGTGATGTCACCATCGGCCGGAGTGACTGCAGTTACGCCCAACTAGTGGCAAAAAAACTAGTGTGTTCGACATCGGCTGCGGCTAGATGCAACCGATCGGCGAGAGTAACTGCGTGCAGGTGGGGAGGAGCTGCAAATGGAGACGTGAAGTCGGACACTTTCTGCGTCCCGCTGTGGCACTCATACTGTGGCACTCATGCTGCGTTCCATTATGGTCAACGATCCGACTCGGCCCTCGGATATGACGTCACTTCCACACTTCAAGCGTTCTGGTATGTTTTGCGCGTCCGAGTCGGAGAAAAACATGGACGGCGCCTCGTCATGCAGTGCGCGCTCCACACTCCGCACACACACTTGGTTATGCGCCTAATAATAGCTAACAATAATCTAGGTTAACTTTATCAAATCAAATCATGCATTTTCTAACGTTACCTACCGCGAGTCAGCGCTGCGCCAGTTTGAAAAAGGCGGGTACAGGACCCTTTTTAATGAACGTTTGTTATAGGTC
Source organism: Gobio gobio (assembly GCF_949357685.1). Taxonomy (NCBI): domain Eukaryota; kingdom Metazoa; phylum Chordata; class Actinopteri; order Cypriniformes; family Gobionidae; genus Gobio; species Gobio gobio. The sequence goes on from NC_137100.1 coordinate 18,088,071, forward strand.
TACTAGGCATAGAGATATCTGAACATCTTTGCCAAATGAACATTTAAACAACTAAATTGGTCCAAAAACAATGAAAACAATTCATAATTACAAGTCACACAGGTCGCAGCCATCTTGTATTCCGATTCGGAATTCTTGCTCGGTGTCCTCACGGTTGTCCAAACTTCCGAGCGGCAAAATCCGAGGAAAGGGGGCGTGTTGGTGCGTGTTGCTAGGTAACGTCTGTCTTCCTAGTCGGAGCTCCGACACGGATAAATAATAGAACGCAGCATCACACTGTTTGCATACTTTATCACAGCTGAAGTGAAATAAATGTAATATTTGGCAATACACAGATGTTTCAGAGACATTATTGTCATGTAATAAGTAATGCACTGCTTAATACAGCGTGTGTTTGTACAAGAATAAAGTTCAACATATAAGCCTACACTATCAATGAAGTGGGGTCTACTTTTTTTAATCAGTTTTATTTTGATAAACATGACAATATAACATTGCGACTACATGAAAGGAGGTTTTACTGTTACAAAAAACAGATTTGTGAGCATTAGTGGAACTGAAGGTTTTAGAATAAACACGAAACACACGTGATCGCTGTCATGCGGTGAATCTGGCCAATCGTGGAACAGCTGTGTCATCAGAGTCCATGCAGTCTGGTGCAGCCACTCTAGAGAAACTGCACCGGCTGTATTAGCCAACTGCTCTCGAATCGCTCTTGCGGTACTTTGATGCCATACAAGTCGGACAAAATTTCTAACCGGCGAGCACTGCTTCAAGTCAGCTGCCGATCGGTCTCAAGGGGGTAATCCAGCACCCGGAAAGCTTACCTTCCATAGGGGCAGCCTTTGCTAACCAAGCCATCACCTGCTATTAGCATTCCATTGACTCACATTAATTTTGCCGTCACTTTGACAGCGAATAACTTTACATCTGAGGCGTTTAAAGACTCCATTTGTCCAATGTTTATTTCTAAAGAAACACGACAATGTATAAAAGGCTCCATTACCTTGTATCTTACACTATCGCCCCATAGAAGCCGTTTTTGTAAAAATAGGCTAACGATTGCGTCATAACCACGCAACTCTTTTATTGTCTATGAGGCAATTTATTAAAATAAATAAATACTATGAAAAATGACAAAATAATGAATCAGAATACTTACCAAAAGTTTCTCCTGCTCATGCTCTCCGTTTCTGCAAGATTCGGTGATTCAGATTTCACTTTGCACAACTACTAGAAGACTTAAAACTGTCAGCAGGTTGCTCACGTCACATTTACGTCGTCAAGCTCAGTCTGAGGCTGCGTAGTACGTCAGGAAGTGAGTGCTTCTAATTGACTTCACTGTCCTCCGTGGAAGTCTATGGGGTCGCTGTGTCCATTTCTTTTACTGTCTATGCTCGGTCTGCACATCGCTGTATCAAGTCGAACAAGCCTTAGATCAGTGGGCGAGGCCATAAACAGAAGGCGTTTTTCACTGCGTTACCTGATTTGCCCACGTCACAGTGTGGGTAGGGTTTAGGGGTGGGGTCGGGTCGGGTCAGGTCAGTTGAAGGGGATCATTTTCAATGCATTGTTTATAAACACCCATCAGTTTGAAAACGCCCACAAATTTAGAAATGCCCACTTTTGCTCCACAGAGACCTCATATTCAAAAAACTGAGTGGCAGCATTGGTATCAGCGTGAATGACGCGGAAAACACAGCTAAAACGGGAAAGAGCTTTGAGATTGACTGTGCAAATAGATTTGACAAGAAATCTGAGGTATATTTTTACAGACTGCTGAAAGCTACAGAAAAGAGAAGTAAATGGATCAGTGCAATTCACAGAAACAACGTGACTCCATGCAGCGAAACATGGATTTACAGTTATCATTATGCGTCAATATGTTGAATTTTGGGGTAAAATCATACAGGGCTCTACGCTAACATTTTTCTTGAGGAGCACTTGTGCTCCTAATTAAAAAAAATTAGGAGCACAGTCAAAAATTTAGGAGCACTTTCTGATCAATAACAAGCATTCCAATTATAACTTTCCCATTACAGGATGATCTTTGTCCCTTTAAATTAATGTCCAGGGGCATTTTTACCATTATAAGAGCAATGTTTTCTAATCTTATTAAATGTATGCATCATCTTTTGTCAATTTCATAAATTAAAATAGAAAAGTTGTTTTTAAAATGTTAATTTAAACAATAAATTCAGTTAGAGCAATAAGACACAATCAGACTGTAACCAATCTAATTAAATCAGCATCAAAAGATCAATCTTTACACTGTAGAAGTGGCACAGCAGCTCTATTGGAAGTGCTGTTTAGACACATTTACATAGATTTAATGCAGCTCATGGGTAAATAATGTTGTATGAATGTTTTAAATATAAGTTTTTGAATTTATAAATAGGCTATGTACAAGTTAAACTTAAACTTAGTTAAAAGATTATATTTTAAATAAAACGTCCATGCAAAGTATAAATATGAAAATAAAACAGCCAGTAGGTGGCGTCAAGTCTATGTGCGAGTCGTTCATTAAATCGTTCAAACGCGGATTCATTCGACCGAAACGCTTGGAGATGCGCAACAGTTCTGATGTAGTTTTGATTTTCACGAAATAAACAGTATTGTGGCTAAAACGTTGTTACTTAATATCAACTTGTCTATTGGACTTTTTTTACAAGATCAGTATCACATTTGCAATCATTTCAATACTCTGTCCGTGACTTTAGGCGCTCTGGGAGAGGGGGTAAAATCTTTGCGTGGCAGGGGGAGCTGCCACAAAAACCTGCCAGTGCTGAAGGCAGCCGTCACAAAACCCGTCACTGTTCAAGGCAGCTCCTCTAAAACCTGCCAGTGCTGGAGGCAGCTGCCAATCCAGTAGATGCGTGTGAACGAGGACAACGCTGTTCTTTTTTTCACAATATGTAATTCCGCCGTTTTTACACAAACTACAGTACGCGAGAGACACTACGGTACGCACAATGGGTCAATATTCACCACTTACCAAACGCTTTTCGCCTGCCTCAAGATCTCTCACTGTTTTAAAGCTGCCAGACACACAGACTGAAGCACGAAAGCAACAGACAGTGCTATCATGTTCTTATTTTACTTATTTGCGACCTTACCATGTATTTTAATCCACTCATTTGTCTGTAATGGAGCGCGCGTCCCGTCACCTAAGCGTCCGTCAGTTTAACGTCACGCCTGCCTCGAGATCAACAGACAGTGCAGTCATGACCTTATTTACCACTTTAATTCATATTTTATTCCTTTATTTGTGTTTGTGTGGAACGCGCGTCCTAAGCGTCGTGCCAGCCACAACGTAGCGTCTCACCTGCCTCAAGATCTCTCAGTGTTTTACAGCTGCTTAGACCCAGATTGATACAGGAGATCAACAGACAGTACAATCATGACCTTATTTACCACTTTAATTAATATTTTATTCCTTTATTTAATTCCTTTACTTAATGTAGCGCTGCGAACCAAACTGGAATTGAATAGTCAGAATATAAACACTTATAGGGCTCGGGCGCTGCGTTGCATTCTGGGACGTGGCGGCCATGTTGATGGCCTCGCGAATGTAAACATACAGCAAATCGAACGAGGAGAAGCAGAGTTGGGAGAAAGAAAAACTATGTTAAAATCCCGAAAAGGATGTGGAATTTACCGGGATACGTTAAATAGGGAAGCCAGGGACCGGTATATGGACAAAATTGGAACTATTAACGGTTTGGATTCATATGAAATTTGCAGTTCACAAATGGATGGGTTCAGGAGCTGCAGACCATGAAGCCTATGTAACGTTAACCTTTTACCTTGAAGCATTCTGCACCGTTCTGTGTTCTCGGGTTGCACTACTTGCAAATAAACACTGAAAAATATCGGATTGTGTGACACTTCTTGCTTTTGCACATTATACGGTTATTGCGATTGTGTGACACTTCTTGCTTTTGCACATTATATTGATTTAAGTATATTTATTTTGAAGATTGTGGGTATGGATGCAACAGACACTTATGGCTGTATTTAATGCACATTTATTTTATTTCAACGCTAGGGCTCATGTTTGTCAGAGCACAACATACATACACAATCTTATAGAAGAATGTCATGTCTTCGTCCTTGCTTGGCAACACCATGTGAATCGGTACTTTATCTGACAAAATAGTGTACTTGTTACAATCACCCTTTCCACGTGAATTCGGAGGTGGGCATTTTTTCTTGTGCTCCCCACATCTCTTGCATCCAGCTGACAGCGTTCTTTTGTGAAAGCAGGGATCTTTACCTCGGCACACATAAGTCCCACACTGTCCTTTATGTCAAAGCCGCGATCAGCCAACACCATATCCCCAGGTAACAGTTTGTCTTACAAACGCGATCCAAGCGAGCCGACGACTCAGTTAATCCATTTTCGAACTTTTTCCCATGGCGATTATGTGATCTAGTGTTACACCCCACAATGCAGCAACGGTTTACCATGGTTTCCAATAATAACGCCAAATTAAGACACACGACTGAGAGGGAGCACGTCTATAAACAGTGCGCAGTAGTCCGAGTAGCAGCAAATGAGGCCATCAACATGGCCGCCACGCAAAGTAATGACGTCATACGCCCGAGCCCTATTGTATGTGTACCGTAGTGATTCAGGGTAAGATAAAAACACGGTTTGGAAAATTGATTCATGATGTACTCACTCATATGCATCTAGTCATTTTTAAACGCAATAAATGTTATGGACTACAGCTGATAAAGATTAAATCAAGAACTCATACAGGAGCGTTTTTAAATGATTTTTTCCTAATTCATTTTTGGTGGCATTTTTGCCCCAAGCCCCTGTTAATTTCCGACCTTGTTTATGATAATCCAAATGTGGTATTTCTAGTTAATTTTGGCTGCAAAGAAACATCAGCGCGAGGCGTCTGGTAAGTGCATGGCCGCGTCACACCCGTTTCACCCATAGACCGTGGTTTCAATCGGTGAAGTGTTATTCCTTCGCACACGTTTTTTGCACATGCTCTGCTGACAGAAGGCATGAAAAGCAGTTGATTGCAGCACGAAACATAACAGTTGCTCAATCAGTCAGTGTTTAGTTTTTATTCCGATTTTATTATACATCTATTCATGAGAATCGATCGGGTCACTCGCACCAGTGCGCCTAAATATATTTTCGCAGTCGCACGCATTAATTTTCAGGCGCAAATGCGCCCAAAATGGTCGCTATGTAGAGCCCTGTCATACCCTATATATTGTATTGTCATATATTGAATTGACAACAAATCAGTTAAAGCTGCAGTGTGTAGTATTTATGAGGATCTATTGACAGAAATGTAATATAATATACATAAATATGTTTTCAGTGGTGTATAAAGACCATACATAATGAACCATTATGTTTTTATTATCTACATACACCACGGGTCACCTTACAGTGAATTCACCATTTTGTGCCGTCATACAGTAGCCCTAACTGGACAAACTGTTCTACAGAGCGCTAGCTACTCTCTGCTGTTTCAGACGACAACATCTTTGTCCTGTGTCAGCCACTGTTGCTTCTCTATATGCTTCGAAAGGGAGGGGTGAGCGGTTCTAAATCGCAACCTTACCGCTAGATGCTGCTTAAATTTACACAGTGCACCTTTAAATATTTACCATCTTATATTCTGCATTATTGGATGTTTTTAAATAAGCACTGACAAAAACGATACAAGTTTTAGGGCTGGAAAGGATGCACAAACCAGAAATGAGAAACTTCCCTCATTTCATACTTATTCTAATCTCAAATACTATAGGATGGATAGTATGGACATTGGGACGCAGGGTATGGGGTGGGGTATGTGATATCAGGAAGCAACGTAATGCGCAAATGACAACAGGGAGATGACGGCAGTGCGTAAATCGAGTTACCCATCCCACTTCTGCTAGTTTTACAAAATATTCTGTCTAGGGATGCACGATATATCGGCAACATATCGTTATCGGCCGATAAATGATTATTTTTGATGTTATCGTTATCGGTCCAATAAGAAAATTGGATATAGTCAAGCCGATAGATAATGTATTATTTCCTTCAGCTGAGACGGACGCGCTGTCCACCATGATGGGTTTGAATTGCTCTAAATATGTTTGGAATCACTTCGAAAAGGAAAATACAGTTATGTGCAACATGTGCAGCGCAAGTCTTCTATAATCTACATAAAATGATAATGAGAATAGAATAGGCTGTAAAAGAGCGTTGTGTTTCAGCGCGTTTGTTGGGGGAAGAGCGCGCCCACGGAGTTACACCTTCATGACGAGCACAGTCAAGTTCGCTTGTGCATTCACAGCCTTTTGTGCCATTGTAAGTTGTAATATTATATTTATTATTATTCTGTGTATGTAATATCATATAGGATGCGTTTGGTTGAGTTAATATACGATGCAGTAAAGCACTTCATTGTAGGCCTACCGGTCTTTAGCTTCCGCGCGCGCCCACGGAGTTACACCTTCATGACGAGCACAGTCAAGTTCGCTTGTGCATTCACAGCCTTTTGTGCCATTGTAAGTTGTAATATTATATTTATTATTATTCTGTGTATGTAATATCATATAGGATGCGTTTGGTTGAGTTAATATACGATGCAGTAAAGCACTTCATTGTAGGCCTACCGGTCTTTAGCTTCAGCGCGCGCCCACGGAGTTACACCTTCATGACGAGCACAGTCAAGTTTGCTTGTGCATTCACAGCCTTTTGTGCCATTGTAAGTTGTAATATTATATTTATTATTTTGTGTATATAATCCCATATAGGATGCGTTTGGTTGAGTTAATTAACGATGCAGTAAAGCACTTCATTGTACCGGCGCGCGCATTTCAAACAAAAATGCACAGCATTAATAACTACTGGGACTGTCTTATACATAACACTGCAATGAGAATATTTCTGTTATAAAACGTAGTGAATTCTCTGGGTTTAGTTGTTTTTCAGCGCGCTGTTGTGGGAAGCGTCAACAACGCATTCTGACCAGCACAGTCAAGTTCGCTTGTGCATTCGCGTCATTTTAAGCATATGTAAGTCGTAATATTACGTTTTTGTAGTATAAACATCTGATTAAAGTCATATAGGATGTGTTTCGTTAAGTCAATAACCCGCAGTGCTTCACTGTACCGGTGATCATCTTAAGTTTCAGCACGCTCTCAAACAGGGGAAGAGCATCCACAGGAGTTATAACCCTTCACCTATGCGTGATTTTGTGCTAATATAAGTTGTAATATTATATTTATTTTGTATAAATATCTGATTGTTCTCATATATGATGCGTTTAGTTGTTAATTAAACTTCTAAGCGCTTCAGTTTATGGTTGTTCGTTCATTTTCTCCAGCTTCAGCGCGCTCTCAAACAGCAACATTATTCCTAATAGACTAGACTAATATTACAGATGTTTACTATTACTGTAATATTAAACAATTTTTTTTTTTCAAAAACACAGAAGCATTATTTTTTATAATTAGCACTTTTATTGTTCTCGTATCATTTCCATCAACAATATGGTTTGATTAGAACCATTTCTTTATCGTTTGTGCGGAGGTTATTTCATGCACTTGCATTCTGATTATTTATTATGCAGCCTAAGTAATGCTGTTCAATTACTTGTTTGCATTATTTAGGTATATTATTTTTATTTTTTAGACAATATAATTTTTGGTAACATTTTACAAATAAGGTCTCATTTTATTAATGCACCTTTGTTTCTTTTAGTAATAAAATGTTTGTGTTTTGTAACAGTCCATTCACAGTTCATACCTAATGTTAAAAGACACAACTTTGGGTCTGAATATGTTGAGATTAACATGAACTAAAATTAATAAATCCTGTTGAAGTATTGTTCATTCATTGTTGGTTAACTAATACTAACAAAAATTAAACCTTATTGTAAAGTGTTAAAAAAAAAATTGGCCATAGGAGTGTAAAATTAATTTGAAAAGGTAAGGAATCTCACACTGGTTCAAATAGGCTACTGTAGTGTATAGGTTTGATTTATGTTGAAGTGTTTGGGACATGGCTTTTAATGGTGAGCCTTTTGTTTTTGTAATCAGGCTCTCAGAGTTTATTAAAATTTGTATTTAGATTTATCGGCCAATATATCGGTTATCGGCTTTCAAATATTAAGAATTATCGGTTATCGGTATCGGCCAAAATGTTCATATCGGTGCATCCCTAATTCTGTCATTAATTACTCACCCTCATGTTGTTCCAAGACCTTCAATCATCTTCGGAAAACAAATTAAGAAATTTTTGATGAAATCAGAGAGCTTTCTGTCCCTCCATAGACAGCAACGTAATTGCCACTTTCAAGGCCCAGAAAGGTAGTTAAAGACATTGTTAAAATGGTCCATGTGACTACAGAGGTTCAACCTTAAGGCCGCGTGTCCACCAAAGTGTTTTTAGCCAGCTGAAAACGCTAGGCGTTCTGCTGAAAACGTCTCGCTGTGGGCGCTTGAGAGCGTTTTGGCAACGCAGCGTTTTTTTCAATTGAGACTCTTTGCTTGTTATGATTCGGAATATCCACGGAAGTGTTACTAGTATATCATTTCACAGGTAGTTTGTTTCTGTATTGATTCTATATAAGAATGCGGATACAAAGTAAAGTATTTGCTCTGGCTCTTGTTTTAAATTATTTTGTTCCGTTATTATACTGCTTGTTTTCATCTGTTGCCGTTGTACACGCAGAATGTGGCGGTTGGTTGGTGTTGTATTTGGCCCGCCCCTCCTCCACTCTGATTGGACAGCTGGGTGAAGTGTGACAGTGATGAGCGCTGCGTTCTGCTCAAAGTTGAACATTCTTCAACTCTGAGCTCGGCGACCATTAAAAAACGCTGAGCGCTCAGCGCTTGAGCGTGAAATACTCGCTCAGCGCCTCGTTACGTTCATGGCGTTCTAAAAACGCGGCGCTCCCATTGAAAACAATTGAATACGCCAGCCAGCTGTGTGAAAAAACGCTTTGTTTTTTTTGGGCCTAAAAGTGCTGTTTGTAAGTTTTTCACTTTACTAAAGCATAAAAGATACCATAATATGCTTGCTGATATGTAGGAAACATGCTAAAGTCACCTACTTGTTTCTCAGAAAAACAATGCTAGAGCCAGTTATTTTACTTTGAAATGTGTGTTCCGTGTCGGAATGTCTGTTTTTGTTTTGGTCTGTGCGATACCGCATGTTGGCAATTTACTAAATAGTATTTCGACACCACGGGTTGCCAGTTGGTCAAAAACAAAGCCATGGAAGCCAGCAAACAAACTGGGTCAGAGATCGCAGATTCTTCCTGACCTAAAAAGCCTCAGCATCCATCTAAAAATCTCAATGAACGAGAGCATATTAAAATGCGGATAAATCAACTCATCAACTTACAGTGTTGCTTTCATTGTCAATTGCGCTCGCTCCTGTTTCGTGTCCTCAAGCTGGCTACCCGCGTCAACAAATGCTCTCCAATATTTTGAATTTGGACTGCAGTACCAATTTCAACCACTAGGTATGCCAATCCTACATACTGTACCTTTAATGTTATGAAGCGACAAGAAAAAAACAAAACAAAAATAACGACTTTATTCAACAATCTATTCTCTTCCATGTCAGATCTCCTACACTTTTCGTGTAGAAAACACATTGCAGCGCTTCCAGGTTCTACGTCAGAATGGCGGCTCACCATTGGCTAGCTCCTGCGTCAGCATCACACGCATGCGTCATGGTGCTCATGTGAACAGCTATCTATTCTGACATAGAACCTGGAAGCGCTGCACTGTGTTTACTACACAAAAAGTGTAGGAGATCTGACAAGGAAGAGAATAGATTGTTGAATAAAGTCATTGTTTTAGTTTTTTTGGTGCACAAAAAGTATTCTCGTCGCTTCATAAAATTAAGGTTGAACCACTGGAGTCACATGGACTATTTTAACAATGTCTTTACTACATTTCTGGGCCTTAAAAGTTGCAATGACATTGCTGTCTATGGGGGGACAGAGAGCTCTCGGATTTCATCAAAAATATCTTAATTTGTGTTCCGAAGATGAACAAAGGTATTACGGGTTTGAAACGACATGAGGGTGAGTAATTAATGACAGATTTTTTTATTTTTGGGTGAACTAAACCTTTAATATTACAAACGTCCTGTGGTAAAATTACATTACTCCATCTACCCTTGTAAAACTAATCCCGTCTGAATAGGGCTATAGCAACATCAGCTAGATGCTCTGTAACCTCAGATTAATTGTTATTAAGCACATGAGCGCTTAGAGCGTTTTATTTGCCCCGATGATGATTTGAAAGTGACACATTCTCAATTTTGTGTTATTTTAATTTTCAGAAATTCGAGAAGAAATACAAGGCAGAGTTAACAAAGGGGTCTGTGTCTAAAGAGACACAGTTCGAGTATGCATGGTGTCTGATCAGGAGTAAACAGTCGGAGGACATCAAGAAGGGAATCGTGCTGCTCGATGGTAACTGCTGCTTTTTAGCAAACAATGTAACCATTTCAGGGAAGCCACAACATGGAAGATTTGTAATTTACAAAGATCATTTACTTTCCTATCTTTCTGATTATAATATTTTATTTGTGAGGTATCGTAATTGAGAGTAATTAACATAGCATCTTAACATCTTTAACCTGTTAACTGCCACCCCCTTTTTTAGGGGTTAAACATTTAGAGACGTTTGTTTACTGTAAAGCAGATGTACTGATCTAAACATTTTTATTTTATGCAAAATATATATTCTACAAAATAATTTGGACTATAAAATTGCTAGAATATCAAAGCCTAACCAATTTGTGTTCCAAATTTGAATTTGATATCGCATAAATTGAGCTTGCTTAAAAAATTTCCAGCGGTAACACAATGTCCAATTGCACAGGATGAAATCTGATTGTTCAAGCTTATGAATGATAACTAATTTATGATGATTACTAAAACATCAGATAGGGAAAACGGTATGTAGCAACTCGTAATGTAATAACTGCACATAATGTAAAAACTACACATAATGTAATAATTATTACATTATTATTGTAATAAAATGTTCATAATGTAATAATTTTCTCAAAATGTTATACAACCCCAAATCAGAAAAAGTTGGGACAGTATGGAAAACGCAAATAAAAAAAAAAGAAGTGATTTCTAAATTTACTTTGACTTGTATTTCATTGCAGACAATATGAACACAAAATATTTCATGTTTTGTCTGGTCAACTTCATGTCATTTGTAAATATGCATCCTTTCCTGTCATTCAGACCTGCAACACATTTCAAAAAAAGTTGGGACAGGAGCAATTTAGGGCTAGTAATGAGGTAAAATGGTTAAATAATGATGTGATTTGAAACAGGTGATGTCAACAGGTGATTGTAATTATGATTTGTTACAAAAGCAGCATCCAAGAAAGGTCTAATCCTTTAGGAGCAAAGATGGACCGAGGATCGCCAGTTTGCCAACAAATACGTGAGAAAATTATTGAAATGTTTAAAAACAATGTTCCTCAAAGAAAAATAGGAAGAGATTTGGATATTTCACATTCAACAGTGCATAACATAATTAAAAGATTCAAGGAATCTGGTGGAATTTCAGTGTGTAAAGGACAAGGGCGCAAGCCTAAGCTGAACAACCGTGATCTCCGATCCCTCAGGCGGCACTGCATCAAGAATCGTCATTCATCTATAAGCGATATCACCACCTGGGCTCAGGACTACTTTGGCAAACCTTTGTCAAGTACCACAATACGTAGTTACATCCACAAATGCCAGTTAAAACTGTACTGTGCCAAAAGGAAGCCCTATGTTAACAGTGTCCAGAAGCACCGTCGACTTCTCTGGGCTCGGAGGCATCTGGGATGGACCATCACACAGTGGAAACGTGTACTGTGGTCAGATGAATCAGTATTTCAGGTATTTTTTGGGAGGAATGGACGCCGTGTGCTCCGGACCAAAGAAGAAAAGGATCATCCAGACTGTTACCAGCAACAAGTCCAAAAGCCAGGGTCTGTCATGGTATATGGTTGTGTCAGTGCCCTTGGCAAAGGTAACTTGCACTTCTGTGAAGGCACCATTAATGCTGAATAGTACATAGAGATTTTGGAGCATAATATGCTGCCTTCAAGAAGACATCTTTTCCAGGGACGTCCATGCATATTTCAACAAGACAATGCAAAACCACATTCTGCACACATTACAAAGTCCTGGCTGCGGAGGAAGAGGGTACGGTACTTGACTGGCCTGCCTGCAGTCCCGACCTGTCTCCAATAGAGAATTTTGAAGCGCAAAATGCGACAACGAAGACCCCGTACTGTTGCCCACATTAAGACTTGTTTGCAGGAAGAATGGGACAAGATTACACCTGAAACACTTCATCACTTGGTGTCTTCAGTCCCTAAACGTCTTTTAAGTGTTGTGAAAAGGAATGGCAACATTACAAAGTGGTAAATGCTTTACTGTCCCAACTTTTTTTGAAATGTGTTGCAGGTCTGAATGACAGGAAAGGATGCATATTTACAAATGACATGAAGTTGACCAGACAAAACATGAAATATTTTGTGTTCATATTGTCTGCAATGAAATACAAGTCAAAGTAAATTTAGAAATCACTTCTTTTTCCTTTTTTTTTTTGCGTTTTCCATACTGTCCCAACTTTTTCTGATTTGGGGTTGTAAAATCTTGATCTCATAATGTAATTACAATTTTTACATTATGAGAGAATTATTACATAATCAACTCACCAAAAACATGTCATTTTCATTATTGGAATAGCTTTTAAAACTACCTAAACTATATTCATGGAATTGTTATTATTATTATTATTATTATTATTATTATTAGTAGTAGTAGTAGTAGTAGTAGTAGTAGTAAATGTTTATTAAACATAAAGCATTGGTATTCCTTTAGAGTACATTTAAAAAATCTAAATCTAAGTCTTACCTGCCTACAAATTCCACCAGATTACTGATACTGCTGCTGCTACTACTACTACTACTACTACTACTGCTATTTCTACTACTACTGCTATTATTTCTTCTACTTCTACTATTTCTACTTCTATACATATGGTATACTTACTTTTAAATGACAGTATGTTTTGAAATGTTAAGAATGTAAGAAATGTTTTGTAAAAAGAAAGATAAATAACTTTTACACCTTTAAACTACTACTACTACTAGTAGTAGTAGTATCAGTATCAGTATCAGAAATGTGGTGGATTTTGGAAGCTAGTTAAGACTGGATTTAGATTTTTTAAATATACTGTAAGGGAACTGTAAGGGAATAAAAAAATTTTATGTTTTAAAAGCTATTACAATAAAGGAAATATGACATGTTTTTGGTGAGTTTATAATGTAATAGATTTTCTCATAATGTAAAATTCTTTATTACATTATGAGCTCAAGATTTTATTACGTTTTGAGGAAATTATTACATGATGAACATTTTATTACAATAATAATGTATTACTTTACTTAGTACATTATGTGCAGTTTTTACATTATGTGCATTATTACATTATCAGTTGCTACAAGGCGTTTAAAAAAGCGCCAAGTGTCATGCTACTGGGACACTGACAGTTAACAGGCTAACATTGCATTTTTATCCCAGTTCAAACATTTAGGTAGGTAGACAATGCGAAACCAAAAAAAGTTGTAATCACCTTTTCTTTTTTCTTTTTTTATGTCTTATATTTCTGTTCAATTTTATCTGTCTTTCCATAAATTTTGTTGTCTCAGAGCAGTCAGTCAGAGTAACAAAACATCCAGGAAAATGTCCTCATTACAAAACATTTGAACTCTTTTATTTTATATTATCTTATTATTTTATTTATTTTATTTTATATTATTTACAAAGAGGTACAAATTAGGGCCAGGATTTACTAAACGAGGCAAATTAGCGTGAGAGCACAATTCCATAAATGCCCGATGGGAGTGGACAGTTCTGCACGTGATCTACTGACTACGTGCAAATTAATATACACAGATGCAGCCAGATCATTTACATAATACCCGTAAGCGTCTGGTTTAAGACGAGCCTTTTTTGGCGGTAAATAATGACGCAAACACCAGTAAATTGACAAGCGCAAACCTTTGTATATCACCTCGTTAGGAAATCTGTCCCTACGACTGTCATGTGATAAAATGTTTTAATCTAATTAATTACATGATGTGCTGATTAATTAATCACAAATTAATCGCACATCAATTTTGGCTTAGAAATTACCCCCAAAACATAATTTAAAGTCATTATGGACCCAGACGTCGAAGTTGTCATAGTTGGGTAAACATTTATAACTGTGAATGGGAGAGGAACTTTACTAGATTTGCGATAATGATAACTTTGTAAATGTGTCCTCACAATCTGTGAAATGGGTCTATTGTGTTAGATGAGAAAAGCTTTGAATAAACATTACAAAAAAGTATCTTTAGAAATAAATACTTCAATTCAACATAGAATTTATTAAACAAATTTTTAAGGCAACAATGTGGCCATACCCCCACTCCCCCCCAGAAAGATCTGAAGTGGCATTAAGGTTTATTTACACAGACTGTTTAATGCAGCTCAGAAGTGGTATGATTATGAATGAAAAACGAGACCATACTTTAAATATCATTCTAAAACTGGCAGTAGGTGGCAGCAAGCCACTGGCTACGTCCAAAAAGCTAGATGCTTTCCAACTGTCATGGAATGAAACACAGGATTGTGGGATATCAAAGACAGTAAAGGTACAGTGAACATCAATGCTGCCTTTAAAATTCAATCAGATTAAGGTACATTATATTGCCCAAAGTATTAGGATACTCCTCCAAATCATTGAATTCAGGTATTCCAAACACTTCCATGGCCACAGGTGTATAAATTCAAGCACATAGGCATGCAAACTACTTCTACAAACATTTGTGAAAGAATAGTTTGGTGTGGAGGAACTTGACTAGTCCTGACCTCAACCCGATAGAACACCTTTGGGATGAATTAGAGCAGAGATTGCGAGCCAGGCCTTCTCGTCCAACATCAGTGCCTGACCTCGCTTCTAGAAGAATGGTCAAAAATTCCCATAAACACTCCTAAACCTTGTGGAAATCCTTCCCTGAAGAGTTGAAGCTGTTATAGCAGCAAATGGTGGGCCAACTCCATATTAAACCCTAAGGATTAAGAATGGAATGTTATTAAAGTGCATGTGCATGTAAAGGTAGGCGTCCCAAAACTTTTGGCAATATAGTGTCTCTCAGGAGACAGGAAGTGAAACTAACATTGTAACTAAACTGCATGCAATGTAAGATGATGTACAGTTCTGGGGTGACAGATGGGGTGCGTTAAAAGCCTTAATAATTTTAACACATAATGTTTTAATAGGGATTTTTTCCCTTTTTCGTTTCTTTTCTTTCTTTTCTTTTTTTATACATTTACATTGTTTACATTGTCAATGTAGGTTGTCAACACTTTTCTGGTACATAACTTGAGTGCTCTTTCATCCAGGATTAATTTTGTCATTAAAATAGATTATTGTTTTGATTATGTTTTAATTGAGCAAAGTTCAAAAACGCATGCATATTAAGGTATACTAGCTAGTTTATTGCTGCATCATCAAATAATTTTTATTGAAAATAAACAGGACATAAGAGAGGCACAAAGTAAGCTAAAAAAAACAAAGCAAAATACAAATAAGACTTTATTTTTGCAATATTTCTATGAACAACATTTCAGTGCTGATGCTTTATATATAAGTATACATTTTGCTACTTCTCAAAAAGAAATATCCGCCTTTTTCATGCTATAGCCAATATGCTGATATATATCTGTGCATCTCTAGTCAAAACTAAATGACAAAAATGGAAGTATAAGAATTGTGTAGTGACCAAAAATATAAACAATATGAAACAAAACGCAAATCTCACTAAGTGCATCCTGGAATGCTTTTAAAAAGTATTGCAAGGTCCAGAACGCATTGGGGTTTTATGTTTTAATTGAGGATGGTGTTGTTTAAATGCCACCAAATTAAATAACTAATCAGCTTTTACAACAGAAATTAATAAACTTTTCTTAAAAAACTAAATTTCCTATCATCACTGTAAAGCTGCTTTGAAGCAATCTGTGTTGCAAAAGCGCGATACAAATGAAGGTGACTTGACTTGAAGGAGCACATTTATCCTGGGCACAAGTCAAGTCAAGTCAACTTTATTTATATAGCGCTTTTAACAATACAGATTGTTTCAAAGCAGCTTTACAGTGTTAAACAGGAAAATAATGCAGCATAATTTTATTCAGCCGTCTAGCCATTCTGGAGAAAAAATGTCATCAGTTCATTTCAATTATCATACAGTGTGACAGTGTGGGCTTTAGATCAGTAATTAGAGCAGTAATTTAGTTTATATGGTTAATTTAGTTTAATAATTAGATTTATTTCGATATTTAGTTGAAAGATGTAGTGTCCCCAACTGAACACGCCAAGCCAGAGGCAACAGTGGCAAGGAAACCAAAACCCCATCAGGTGACCTAATGGAGAAAAATAAACCTTGGGAGAAACCAGGCTCAGTCGGGGTGCCAGTTCTCCTCTGGCCAATTAACAAACAGCGTATGATTATTATTCTGGAAACTTTACAGGTCAGAGGTCATAATAGATCGGAATATTCGAAGGATCGGAGGCAACACGCCGGAGATGGGTTTATTGAGGAAGACATATCGATTTAAGTATTATTAAATTGTAATATTCGAACAATCGGAGTCATCACGCCGGAGACAGTGTCATTACATGGATATTTTGTGTTTGAACGAGTGACCCTTCAGGGTCAGGGTTCTCAAAGGTCCATTTGAGAATCACAAGGTGAGATTGAATCACCTTTTTTTTATTGTTTTATTTTTTACTAGTTTTTATTGTTGAACGTGATATCATAATGAGTGGTGTAAACGTCATCCTGTCCATACTTAGCAGCTTCACAATGAACAATGTAATCACATTATTAAATTAAACATTACTCAAAGCATGGGCTTATTTCACAACTTCACAGTAGTTAAGTGTCACGGTTATCTGGATTCTTGATGACACTCTGTTCTTATTTGATAGTAGGGGCAATGAAGAGGTTATAAATTTGATGTTACTGCAGTGACACATTCATGGTTCTCTTATCAAGGCATTTGTATACACCCCATGCGCTTTTTAGAATAGGGACAAAGTAAAATAAAAAGTAAAGTCACAGTTAATTTAGCAGGGAGAAGATATTTCAGATAAAAAAATGAAAAGATTAGGGGTGTGAAGTAAAATATTTTTTTCTTGTCCACGTGTCATTTGAGCTATTGTTAACTTAAACAACTATTTATTTAAAAATCACAGACCCAGCATCTGAAGTACTCTACTCAGCTGCTGCAGTTTTAGAACATAACTTGGGAGACATTGCAGACATATTTCATACTAATCAGTCATGTATTACAATTTCACAGTAGATTAAACAAACAAAATAGGACCTATTGTATTAAAGACCCCCGGTGGTGAAAAGTTTTTAATGTTGTTCATATGTCTATGTGGTGTTTTTAATATGATTTAAGACAAACCATGTGCAAATTCATGTCAACACCATTGGTGAGTATTTTCTCCTTAAAAGTCCAGTCAACCAAAGACGTGGTTTGAAATCGACAGTGTTTCAAACAACCTTGTAACCAATCATGTCAACGTGCAGGCAGGCTTTAGCATATCATCATTACTATGCTGCAAAGCAGGGGAGTCTCAAGAGAAGCCAGGTTATGCCGGTATATTTTTCTGTTGAAAAATCTGGTACATTTAGCAATATAGCGGGTGAATTATGTATATTACGATGGTATGATGAACTATATGCCTTTCTCCACTGACAAAGCATTTCTAAGGATATAGATTTTTATAAGTCAGACTGAGATGGTGAACGGGAACATGGTTTTATGTAACATTATCAACACATTATTAGCTGTTTGATAATGTAGTCAAGCAAAAGGCTAATCATATGAATTACCGTAATGTTTTGTAAAGATGAAAATCCTATGAGAACTTTTGCACTTTTGCAGTGGCCATATTGGTATTCCCTATGCTGTAAAACCTAACAGTCAAATGCGGAAGCCACAGCCTACCCTTAGGGAGGTATCATGTGGAATATACACGTATGGACTGGCCATGGGCAATGCAACATACGGAAGTCCCAGGGGTGACTCCGGCCACTGTAGGCAGGGGACAACACCGCATAGAAGGGTAAAGACACGGGCTCGCCGTACCGTGGAAGAATACACATATGGGACCGCCGTGGGGCTCACAACATATGGAACCCTAACACAAGTTCCACTAATGTATACAAGTGTTAGACCTGGCGTAAGACGCTCCACCACGTCTGACTGCCGCAGGTTGCGGTGGAACTCAACAGGGTTCGCCAATGTGGGGAACTCGACTGGAGCATATAAGCGCACATATCCGGTCCATGAGGAGATGAATGGCGCAGCAAGCCGACACAAGAACGGGCACTTCGGTGTTACTGGCTATTTGAAGCGAGCACACAGGAAGAAACCGGCTCTACACAGAGGCTATAGAATCTAGCAAACGTGTTAGGTGTCACCCAGCCTGAGGCTCTACATATATCTGTCAGCGAGGTACCACGAGCCAACGCCCAGGAAGAAGCCACACTCCTAGTGGAGTGGGCCCTCAACCCGAGCGGGCAGGGCACGCCTTAGGTTTCATATGCCAAGGCGATGGCATCCACTATCCAGTGGGCCAACCTCTGCTTGGAGACAGCCTTTCCCTTCTGCTGGCCTCCGTAACAGATGAAGAGCTGTTCTGAGGTCCTGAAGCTTTGCGTTCTGTCCATGTAAGTCCGCAGAGCATGAACGGGACAGAGAAAAGCCAGGGCTGGGTCTGCCTCCTCCGAGGGCAGTGCTTGCAGGTTCACCACCTGGTCCCGGAAGGGAGTGGTGGGAACCTTGGGCACATATCCAGGCCGGGGTCTCAGGATTACATGAGAGTTACCCGCCCCGAATTCCAGGCACGATTCGTTGACCGAAAATGCCTGCAGGTCCCCTACCATCTTGATGGAAGCCAATGCAGTC
Organism: Gobio gobio; assembly: GCF_949357685.1. NCBI lineage: Eukaryota > Metazoa > Chordata > Actinopteri > Cypriniformes > Gobionidae > Gobio > Gobio gobio. The sequence continues at coordinate 18,107,108 of NC_137100.1, forward strand.
AGGAGTACTGTCTTCCAAGACAGAATTTTTAACTCTGCTGACTGCAAAGGTTCAAAGGGACCCCTCTGCAGTGCAGTTAGCACCAGAGATAAGTCCCAAGAGGGTATAGAGTGAGGGCAAGGCGGATTTAATCTCCTTACCCCTCTCAGGAACCTGATGATCAGATCATACTTCCCTAAGGACTTACCATAAACCATGTGATTTGCTGCGATAGCAGCAACATACAGTTTGAGGGTAGAGGGAGACAGCCTTCGCTCCAACCCTTCTTGCAGGAACGAAAGCACAGAACTGATTGAACATCTTTGGGGGTTTTCTAGTGGAGAAGAACACCATTCGATGAACAGGTTCCACTCCAACGCTTAGAGGCGCCTCGTAGAATGGGCTCTAGCGGAAGTGATGGTGTCTACCACAGCCTGTGGTAGGTCACCTAGAACCTCCACCATAGGGTGCCCCGTCTCTGAGTCAGGAGGTCCTTCCTCAGAGGAATGGGCCATAGAGGTGCTGTCGCGAGGAGCACTAGTTCCAGGAACCAGGTCCAGTTGGGCCAGTACGGAGCGACCAACAGGACCTGCTCCTCGTCCTCCCTGACCTTGCACAGTGTCTGTGCAAGAAGGCACACTGGGGGAAACACATATTTGCGTAGGCCCCGGGGACAGCAGTGTGCCAGCGCATCCGAGCTGAGGGTCCCCTCGGTCAGGGAATAAAACAACTGGCAGAGGACATGTCCAGGGCGGCAAACAGGTCTACCTGTGCGGTCCCAAAGCGTCTCCAGATCAGTTGGACCACCTGGGGATGGAGTCTCCACTCTCCCAAGGACAATTGCTGTCGTGAGAGCTCGTCAGCTGCACGATTGAGCAGGCCGGGGATAAGTGGCACGAAGCGACCTCAGATGCTTCTGATACCCCTTTTCCACCAAGGCAGTGCTAGTTCAGAGCCAGAGCTAGTCCCAGTTCATAGTTGGTTCGACTGAGGAGCCTTCTAAGAACTGTTTGCTTTTCCACATGCTGAGAGCCACAACAGAGCCATGTCTTGCGTCACTGTATACGTCTCATCTTTCTCAGCAATGCTAGCGAGGCACCGGCAGTGTTGCCATGTCTGCGGTTTTGCCGTGGGCTGTTTTTCATGTCCGCGGGTTGAAGCGACCCCAATTATGTGATATTTAGCCCCGGGAATGCGAATTTTAGTAGGCAACCATGCCAAAAAAAACACATTTTACCCCCGAATGTGATTTTTACCGGGGATGCCCCCCTGAAACGCGATTGGGCTTGTTTTGAGTAGCAATTGGGCAGGTTTTGTTGTGAAAACCTGGCAACCCTGGGCAGCGGGAAACAAACACACACCAGGCTTGTTCGAGATGCATCGGTGCTGCGCAGACTGATCCATGTATGATATATATTAAAAAAAATGCATGAGTGAATCAAAAGCATAAGGAGTCATATGCTCTCGCTGGACTCGTTATCATACGGCGATCGGTCTGCACAGCACCAAACAAGCCTTCCATCAACAATGCAAACGTTGCGTTACTATTGATTCACATGGCTTTACGATCCTACATCGGCATCAAAACACAACGAAAAAACACAGCGAATCCAACGCATTCATGCAGTTCGCCGTAATTTGTATAGACGGAGATTACAAACGAGCAGCAGCTGTTAGCTCCATTAGCTGCTATTTCAAAAATGCCGGATCTCAAGTTTGTGTTGGTCTTGTTGTCCCCGCCCCCTGCGCCTGACGTAATCGGTTCTTAGTTCTAGCCCTGTTCTAGCCCAGCAATGTTTTGGTGCTACTTAAGAACCACTTTTCCTGGCTCGGAACTGGGGCTTTGGGTGTGGAAACACAAAGAACCGATTTGAAACTAGGCTCTGGCTCCGATCTAGCTCTAGCACTGCCTTGGTGGAAAAGGGGTATGACTCCAGAGGAGGAGATGGCGGGCGAGTTGCGACATGCGGCGGGAGCGTAGACCACCCTGTTTGTGTATGGAACGGTCGCAGTGCTTGCCATGTAGCGACCCCTTGAGGTGGCTCAGCGCAAGACGAACTGCTAGCAACTCAAGGCAGTTGATGTGCCAATACAGTTGGGGCATCCGTGGTGACCACAGCATGCCTATACACTTGTTCTAGGGAAACTCCTGCTCGTAGAAACGAAGGGTCTGCCCACAGGCTGAAGGTTTGGCGGCACTTCAGTGTTACTGAGACATGGAACAAACCGCTCTGCCACGCCCATCTCGGGACTCGGTCGTGTAGCCAGTGTTGAAGCGACCTCATAAAAAGCAATCTGAGCGTTGTCACTGCAGCTGCGGATGCCATATGCCCCTGGAGCCTCTGAAAATGTTTCAGCGGGACCGATGTTTTGCGTTTAAACGAATTCAAGCAGTTCAACTCGACTGGACGCTCTGTGAGGCGCGCTGTCAGGTTGACTGAATCCAACTCCATACCGAGAAAAGAGATCCTCTGCACGGGGCAGAGTTTGCTCCTCTCCCAGTTGACCTGAAGTCCCAACAGGCTGAGGTGACTGAGCACCATGTCTCTGTGTTCGCACAACAGGGACAGCCCAAAGGGAAGGATCTTCAGGTCGATCGTTGGTCGCAAACCAATCTTGGGGACGGATGCACTCGAGAATACGCTTTTGCATCATCATCTGAACGGGCAGCTTGTGAAGGGGCCCATTTCAAGACTCGCAGGTCCAAGATTGGTCATAACCCACCGCTTTTCTTGAGCACAATGAAGTAGGGTCTGTAGAACCCCATCTTCATATCGGCTGGAGGGACCGGCTCAAATCGCGTCCTTCGTCAGTAGGACTTCGATCTCTTCCCGCAAGACAGGGGCATCGCAGCTCCACAGAGGTGAATTGGATGCCCATGACCTTGGAAGGGTGACGAGGTAGCAGAGCCTGATGGTGCAGGTGAGCCCGCGGGACGGTTACAGAAGCGCTAGCTAGGCTTCTAGAAACGTACCAACGAACCCACCTGCACCACAGACCTACTCGTGGTAGGGCAGCGATTGGAGGGCAGGGGCCCGACCCAAGGGGCACAGCGTCCTGAAGTTGAGTCTGAGTGCGCAAAGCAGCACCTACCTGCCCCCACAGTTGGACAGAGGGTACGAGAGAAGGCATGGTAGCGTTCTTAAGCCATACACTGCTGTCCACTGGCGACTGAAGGAGGGGCTGAGAGCGGCAAGGCTTTGTGGCGTCACACACTGTCTACCTCACCTCCTTCCTCAGCGTGGCGCAAGAGTGGCGAGGCATAGCGTTGCGCACTGCTGTCCTCGCACCGCTGAGAAGAGGGGAATGAGAGTGGCGAGGCTCCCCGATGTCACACACTGTCATTCTCGCCCTCTTGTAGGGAGGGGAACGAGAGCGGCGAGGCTTCGTAGCGTCACGCGCTGCCATTCCTAAACTCCCGAGACCCAGAGGTATTTGAACTGCTCTTAAGAATTTGGCTGTAACACCAATGGCGGAACAGAATTTACAAAATTATTCTCCACCCAGCCCTCCTCCGGACAAGAGCAGCTCCAACCAAGTCCGGGTCACCTGGACCGATGCCCATGGCGAGCAGACTGAGGGCTTCCATCTGCTTTGCACTGTGGAGGAGTGCTGGGCACAGTCACCGACAGTGACACCTTGTGAGATGGGAGCATCGAGAAAGCGTACTTTGGAGACGTCTCACACCCCTGCAAGGCAGCCCAAGGGTGTTTCTGGACCAGGGTGGACATCGTCTGGCCGATACTTTAAATATAATCAGCCACTGTGCGCAGCTCAAACGCTAGGTCCCTCTTTTTTTTTTTTTTTTGGGAACCAGCAATCCCACCTGTAAGCTACCAGCAGGCATGTGAGACCGGCGCGCTGAACACTCAAGCCCCTATGAAAAAGGCAAGACGAACAACGCGCTGACGTGTTCATGCTCTCATGAGAGAACATGAACCACCCACGAACACAGTCTCAGCATGCTTGCGATAGAGGAGTGAGGGCCCACAGAGACGTACTGGCCGGGGAAGCCCCACTGTAATCCTCAGGTCACCCAGGCTTATTAGCCGAAGTAGCCCTTTTCTGGTGCACCAGAAAATAAACTAGATCGGGGAATAGGCGGAGGGACTGAACCCTGTTCGAGGTTAAGTCTTGACCGCGCATCTAGAGTGCTGAGTGATGCGCTGGTTTGCCGTGACAACCCCCGCTGTCAGCCGGCACTCGATGGCACATGGCGCGCTGAACGCTGAAACCCTCACGAGGAAGGGGAGACGAACAGCGCGCCGACATGATCCCATTCTCCTGAGAGAACATGGATCACCCACAAACGCAATCTCAACATGCTTATGTGAGAGGGATCGTGGCCGTCAATAAGGACAGGAAACAACCGCATCCAGAAACGCACGGGTGGAATGACGTCTTGAAACAGACACTGTGTAACACCTGTGCTGATCTTTTAGAAGAAAAGCTCTTTTAAATGTGCTGAAGCACCCATGAACGGCCACGGCAAAACACAGGAGAGTAGTGCAGCCTGTGTATGCACTCACCGTTGGGAATGCCCTCACCGAACCAATAGACCAAATAGTGCTGTGAAAACAGCAGTTTGTCACTATATCAATGAGCTCGCGGTGATCAGCCGATCAGTCTCACCTGTCTCCAATTTTGAGCCGATCCGTCTACATGCGGCTGTGAGCAGCCGCGATGTTGACGTCAGAGCCACACTCGCGCTCACAGCCGCATGCAAACACTAGAAGACACTAATTATGCCATTTGTAAAACTTGTAAGGTTAAAATAAACCACGGGGGAACCACCAGGAAAGCGCACAACTGGACAAACCTAATTAGATGCTTAAAACTCCATCACCCCGCGGAACATGCCCAGTTTGAAGAAGGTAATGTTAGTAAAGGTAAAACGGCTAAAACTGGCCAGAGCTCAGAGCTAGCCACAGGTCTGCAGCCTGTCCTATCCTTCCTTGGTATAAGCAGCGAAAAGACCAATGCAATTACAAAGAAATCCTGCCTTCCAGCAGGACAATGACCCCAAACATACTTCAAAAAGCATCCAGAAATGGATGGCAACAAAGCGCGGGAGAGTTCTGAAGTGGCCAGCAATGAGTCCAGATCTAAATCCCATTGAACACCTTTGGAGAGATCTTAAGATTGCTGTTAGGAAAAGGAGCCCTTCCAATATGAGAGACCTGGAGCAGGTCCAAAATTCCGGGTGAGAGGTGTAAGGTTATTGATGGTTATAGGAAGCGATTGATTTCAGTTATTTTTTCCAAAAGGTGTGCAACCAAATATTAAGTTAAAGGGTTAGTTCACCCAAAAATTAAAATTCTGTCATTAATTACTCACCCTCATGATGTTCGACACCCGTAAGACCTCTGTTCATATTCGGAACACAAATGAAGATATTTTTGTTGAAAGCTGATGGCTGAGAAAGGCTTCAGATAGGCCTCCATTGGCATTCAGTACATTTACACTCCCAAGACCCATAAAAGGCACTTAAAACGTCGTTACAAAGTCCATCTCACTACAGTGGCTCTACAATAATTTTACGATGCGACGACAATAGTTTTGTGCACAAAAAAAAAATCAAAATAACACCTTTATCCAACTTGTTCTTGTCTTCCGTGTGTGCCTCCACGACGCAATTATGTTTAGTGAGTGCGTAGCACGTACAAGTTATTGAAACTATAATGTCGTGATCATATTGTTTTGCAGACGAGTCACGATGGCGAAATCTGTCACCTCGAGTACAATATAATCACAACATTATAGTACATGTGTATATATTAGGGGTGGCACGGTTCACAAAACCCACGGTTCGGTTCGTAACACGGTTTTAGGGTCACGGTTTTCGGTTCTGTACGGGTCTTGTTGTTTTTTTTTATGGTAAACACTCCAGAAATTTACTTCAGCATATGATATATAGCTTAATCATCCGAGTCCGACACATTGGCCTAACATTTTTCATGTTAATCATGTCAATTTTGATCAGAACAATGCACTGTGGCTTTAATTCATCTGACCTGATTAACACATTTCACAATGAAGTGTTCCATGTGTTTCACAATCACCATATGACATCCAGCGCTGAGAAAAAAAAAAAAATTAATACACGAAAACACAACACTGCCAGAAGTTTTCGCCCAAACTTCAAAGGCATGTTTAAATTATTAAAACTAGAAGCATATCTTAACTTTTAAATGTTACATTTATCATGTGAACTACTTCTATACAACATGTTATATGCATGTGTGTATGAGACAGAGGGGAACACGGTCGCATTTGCAGCAGATATATGCTGCCCATCATAAATCAAAGCATGAGACAGACAGGGGTCGGAGGAGAACACCGGAAAATGTGACAGAATGGACAATATTTGTCTGTATTTGCAATACACGAGCCACGGTTCAGCTGCGCGAGACAGGGCGCGCGCGGCTCCCGCTCTCCAAATGCACTGCATCTGCCCTGATTGCTATACGTCGCTGGCGCATCCTCCAACTCCGGGCAGCCTTCCTTATCTCTCCCACTTGCATTTCTACACGTGATGTGACCTGCAGCACTCCACTTTTACTTTATTTTACTGTATGTCCACACACACACACCTCTTATTTTGCGCGAAAAGGACACCCGCTGCTGTCTGAGGTAACATACGGGCACGAGGATACATTGCACATGCATCGAACCCGTGCAACGCACGCGCTCCGAACCGAGACAAGAAGTTCGGAAGAACAGAACGGTTCGGGTTTTTTTCATGTACCGTGCCACTATTGGTCTCGAATATTTAAATACATTTATGGTTAAAGAAATATGTAGTCTAAAAAAAAAAAATGTTTTAATCCTTGTTTTAAGGGAAAATATATTATTTTTTACTTGATGGTTACACCACATAACATTTTAGCATCATTCAATTCTTCTCTTAAAAATGGTATAAACGTTTTTCAAAATGAAACCAATATAGGGAGTACATTTCTAAGAAAGGCGCGTGTATTAAAGTTGTAATGTAAATGCTAATTTTTCCAATATGCCTGCCTATACAGAACTACAAGTTTAGAGTGGTGAAATTGTATTTTTATAGTGGTTAAAAATCACACAAAGGAGTCATGCAGGGAAGAGTGAAATACTCTCAAAAATCAAATAATCTGAAAGTACATAAGATTTCTGTATTTGAATTGAATCTTTACAATGATTATAATAATTATTTAATCATTTTGTCTTGCTAATAAATATAAATGTGGAATTGTTTTGTTTTTCACCAGAACTTATTCATAAGGGCACCAAAGATGACCAGCGGGATTATCTGTTTTATCTTGCTGTAGCCAACTACAAGCTCAAGGTTGTTATCAAAGCTTTTCATGTTTACTTTGGACACCTATAGTCAGAATGGCTTTGCTAGTCTCATTCTCCTGTTTTATATTAATTCTAGGAATATGAGAGAGCTCTGAAATACATCAGGACTTTACTGAGGAATGAACCTGGAAATTCTCAAGCTTTAGATCTGGAGAAACTCATTAATAAAACCATGAAGAAAGGTGAGCGTGAATATTGTTTATTTCTTTATTTAAGGTGTGTATAGCAATGATATATGGTATAGGCTATATTATAGGTACTGTATACAAGTAATCTTTACATTAAACAAGGAATTTGCATACAACATGCTTCTCATTCTTATGTTTTCTAGATGGGCTGGTTGGAATGGCAATTGTTGGTGGCATTGGTCTGGGTTTGGCTGGATTGGCTGGTCTGATTGGTTTAGCTGTGGCTAAGAAATCTGCATAAGAGGATGATCTGAGCCAAATCTTAATGCCTTAAGCCCTGTTTTGGGTGTGGAATAGATGCAAAAAGGCCTGCTCATGACACTGACAGAGAAGTAAGGCTTACTTGCTGATGCCTTACTTGCTTCCTCCAGTTAAAGCCAGAACTTTTTAAAGTCAGAAAAATATCACACTTACAGCATAATGCTAAACAGAGTGGCACCACTGCTCTTATGAAAAGAAAAGGGACACCAACAATATTTATTTATGTCACAAAAAGTATAAAGGGGATTTATGATATACAGTAGATCTTAAAACCTTTGAACTGTTTAGCTTATTTATTCTTTGTAATTGTACCAACATACCCTTACTGAACACACAAACGTGTATAAACATGCATCAGCAGGTGTTTATTAGGTACATATTAAGGCATTATTTTCAAGTAAAATGGAAAATATATTATTTAATATTTCATTCGCTTAAAATTTTTTCTTTTTTACTAATCTATTACCATGTTTTTTTTCGCCTCCTGAAATATTACAACTTTTTGTGTATGTTTAAATCAAAACCAAACCAATTTGTACATTTGTGATGCTTTATATTTGAACAGATTCTAAGGCAATTTGGAAAAGCATTTCTTTGTGATTTTAGAACCTCTAGAAAGCTCTAGTAATGTAGGTATAGGTACAGAAGACATGATAAAATAGATAGTACAGAGGCTGACTGATATAAAATGTTGAAATATTTGAAAACCAGTTAGGTGTTTTGTTTTGGAAAGATTTGAATACAAAATGTAAAGGCATAAATGGTTTCTTTTTGTGTCTTGCACTAAGGCCCAAAGAAAAGAGTTTGCTTCATGGTGGATTGTGTTGCACTGAGATTATCTGATTGTTTTATTTTGATTTTGTTTGATTTATTTACACTTATTTCGACAATTTACACTTATTTCGACAGTGCTTATTGCCAACTTTGAACACAGGCTGCAAATAAATCTAAACCACATTGTGCTTATTGTGCATTTATTTTTAATGTAAAGAAATGATAAAGAGAATGTTTATGTGATAGAAAAAGAGGTGCTGGTGAGTTACACACTGAAGTTTATTATTAAGGGTTAAAGGTTTAAGATTATAACCATAGTATTCTAATTTGCCTTTAGAAGTCTGTTCTTTTATCTTTTTGCTTGTCTCTTTTCAATCATAAAGAGGACTCATTAACCCTTGGCAGCAGTGGATTTGCAAGAGAATTTGGAAGAGAGAAAGAAAGCTTGTATTAATCAATTTAATAGGCGAAGATAGTAATCCAGGAAATGTGTACCTCTTTTCAGGAATCAAGAGGGGGTAAAGTTCCGGCAAGTGTGTTTTATTGTCATGGCTTTGCCAAGTCTGGGCTTGAATGTGTGATATGACCAGTGCTGGGCAGAACGCAATAAGAACTTTGTCATTATCATGCAACACACCAGCTGCAGCTGGGGCACAATAAACATGATGCTATATTGAAATGTCCTTCATCAGATTTTCCAATGCCAGTGGTCCAATTTATGGATGTATTCAGCCACCTTGTGACTTTTTGGGCATATCCTTTGTTTCCTAACATGGCTGTCCACTCCTTTGTTGAAGTGAATAGTCACATTATCAGGGGAGCATTTATTGAGGTGTGACGAAGGCTTCTATAGTTATCCAGTTATTTATTAAATGGATGCCTGACTACTTAAAAAGCTTACAGCCTGGTTTAAAAACAATAAGATAGTGAAGGTGGTGTGTAATTATCAGTCAGATGATAAGTCATCAAAGGTTCCTCATTGTATCTTAATATAATGATAGCAACAGCTGGATATGTTTACAGAACAGACTAATTAATTCCATCACATAGTCAACCTTGTAGAGAACAAAATCAAGCATTGTTTATGGATTAATATCTGAGCTTATGTTAAAAATATTTGAAATTATCATGTTACAAATTAAATACTACATTTGTATTTATTTATGTATGACATATTAATTGTATTTCTTTTTTAAATAATAGGTTCTCATAAATAAACATCTTTATTGATAACTTTGTAAAAGAATAAACATTACACTATAACAACTGAATGTTGTATCAACATATTATTATTAATGCTATGTTTTCATATTCATTTATTTATTATTAAGTTTTCATCTTTAACTTCTGAATATTACTATTCACTTTTCACCGTATAGTAAACTATTTCTGAAATTATTATAGCCTGTGGTTCATCGGAGATGGTAAAAAATCTTGATGTTACTATATACTGTATGTTATTCAGATCAATCTTAGTATCTGTATTTTATTAATTTTCTTTTATGGCATCAAATTCTTTTATGGTTTCTAACTGGAACTTTAATTCTTAGGAGTGTTGTTATATTTTGCATATTTCATTAAATCAGTTCATGTAACCTGAAGGCTCTTTGCTGAACCCAAAAACTATTAAAAAAGACATTTTGTTTTAATGTTTAACCTATCAGAGTAGCATGCAGTAAGCATTTATAACTTCTGGCAGCTACCAGGCATTGAAATCAAACAGCTTAAAAGGCATTACAAGGTTAAATTCCATTTTGGTGCAACATCATTGAATACGTCAGTTATTTATCACTACATAGCTATCAGTAGTATAACATTCCATGGTGCTGTATAAAAAGGGAACAAGAATTGATGTGGGTTGATGGTTCTTTGTGGTCTGGTTTTGTCAAAACTCTGGACTTAAGTAAGGCGTTTAAAACTCTCAGAAACACTCTTAACCTTAAAAAGGTTATTATTTATTTTGTACCATTTAGGTACTAATATGCACACTTTTGGTACTAATATGCACTCTTTGGTTACAAAGGCGTGCCTTTTGAAAGGGTACCGCCCCAGCTTCTGAACTTTTTTTTCTGAGAGTGCAGGTAACACAGCAAGACAAGCAGACTATATTCTTTGGAATGTGCAGTCTGCACAACAGACCATAGACTGATCTCCAGCCACCAGGAACACCTTGAAAAGCTGAGGATCCAGAGATATGAAAGACATATTGCAAATTATTGCACTTTTCTTGGGTTTTTTGGGGTGTGGGTCTGCTGTATTATCATTACTTAGTCACTACTGGAAAGTGTCTACAGATGATGATAGTGTCATCATCACATCCAGTATCTTTGAGAACCTCTGGATGTCCTGTGCAGATGACTCCACTGGTACTTTCAATTGTTGGGATTTCCAGTCCATGCTCGCTTTACCAGGTAAAACCCACCCATGATAACTTTATAAAAACTATAATATTGAGAATACTACTATCATTATACTAATACTTTACTCTTTACTGATTAAGGAGTTACAATTAGAATATACATGTGATTCTGTTTTTCTATGTTCAAAAGTAAATATATTTTTTACATTTTATAATTGATTAAATAAACAGGCCATTTCAAGGTCATTTTAATGTTACTGACTGCTCCTTTATCACTGCTTTCTGAGACATGAAATAATTATTCCTGTGCTGAATTGGACAGTGAATTTGGAAGCCATCTGATTATTTGTTTGTTACATTACATTACATTACATTACATCTACTGTTTGGAGGTCATATGCTTTTTGTGGGTCTTCAAGTGCCTTATATCAAGACAAGTCACCTTATTTCTATAGCCCTTTATGCAATACAGATTGTATCAAAGCAGCTTCAAAGTTATAAACAGGAAAATAGCAGAATCAATTATTATTCTTCATTATTTAGATCAAATATATCTAGCTTATAGCTAAAATCAGTTGCTTTGTCACCCTCTAAATCTAGTATTGCTTAGGGAAAGTCATTTAAAAGAATAGTATCTTATCGCTTTTTGTTATACCATTGAAAATATACATGTATATTTTTTATGTATAAAGCTTGCATGTTTAGCTTTGTCAGACCTCTTTAGAAACAGCTCCGTGAATGGGCTGATTGTGCAATAGAATGATAATGTATTGCTCCATAGAAACTTCAAGGGTTCATAAAAATATGTTGGTAGTGGTACAGTAAAAACTTCAAAATTAGGGTTTTGTTAGTCCATTAACACCAGTATAAAGCTTGCATGTTAGCTTTAATGCACCTTTATAGAAACGGCATCGTGAAATGGGCTGAATGCGCAAATGTATTGCCTCATAGAAACTTCATAAAAATATATTGGATATCAAAATTTGGAGGTGGACACTGTCACTCAAGCCAGAGCTCCCGCTATGAGGTGAGCTTATGCTTTGAAGTTGAGTCTGTTTGCTGAGTGGTGTTCTTCCCACTGGGAAGATCCCAAGAGATGCCCGATTAGCTCAGTGCTTTCTTTCCTGCAAGATAGGTTGTAGCGATGGCTGTCCCCCTCCACCTTGAAGGTGTATCCAACTCTCTCCATTGACTTTGCATTGCGTGAGGCTGCCTCCTTGTCATTTCGGACTTATAACAAAAAACAGAACAATGTCTAAAAGTTGATATGTGACAAGGTAAAAAACACAGAAATATGTTTTTATAAGCTGTCGACCCCAAAAAACGAGCATTTAAGGAGACAAAAGTGGATACAGGCAATAAGACGGGGAGCTTCAATAGGAAGAATGGGTAAATTTTGGGATCCTGAGACTCAGTATGCCTATGTGTACAGTAAACATTTTGTCACTGTTAAGTCAAATATCCAAATGTCAGTTTTATATATTATATTTCCTGTCGCTGGTTACGTTCCCCTCCAGTGGGCGTAGTTCTCAGTATAATATAGCATGGCGCGCTCTGTCTCAATTGCCTGTGTCCCCATTTTTTGTCCTTAAACACTCGTTTTTTGGGTCAACAGCTTATAAAAACTTCTGCGTTCTGGGTTGTTTAGCTTGTTTGCTGTACACATTCTCACATGGAGAAGGAGACGGAGACTCGAATGACACTATAATTTATAAATAATTCAGAATTAATGTTTACACCTTAACTTATTCGTCCGCCGATATGTAAGAACTGAAAGGGGGCTCTGTTAAAGGGAAACATGTATATTTAGCTCAAATGAATGAATTAATGAATTCACAGGGAATTTTGAGTCTATTTTACAGCCGAGCAAATGACTCTTCCAGCGTTCATTTGAACGGGCCGTAAATATCAACTCTGCAGCGGTTTTCCCGGATCTTTGATTCGCTGAAGGTCTGGTCGACGTCTTGGGAAGCCAATCACGTGGCGTGTTGGCGGTTGAATGGAGTCTTGTGGACGTTGTTTGAAGTTGAAGCGCGCTTTTGGAAACTCGTTGTTGAGAAACTTTTGCGGCGGAACTTAACGGAAAGAAAATAAACTTTAAGTAAAAGAAAGGAAAGTGAGAGAAAAGCAAATGGCCTGAATTAAATCGTTGTTTAACCCATTTTCTCTGATCTTGGTCTGCCACGATCGTCAGATCGTCTCCTGGGAGCTCTCCGTTCAGAACTCAACTCTGGTCATACTGCTAGGACTTAACTCATCTCTAAACTGCGAACAGGCCGCGAACCAGCTCGAACTGCTGTGAACAGAACTATGAACTGACTTGAACCGAACTAAACTGAACTGGATTCTTCTTTCGTGTTCTGAGATTAAACTCAAATATTTGCCCATCCCCTGGATGGGTTCTGGCCAATTAGGCTTCAGGGGTGACTGTGTCTCCACCCCTCCCATAAAATTGGGTCATCTATAGTAATTTAGTTTCCTGCTTTTAAGCAGGGAGTAAATTTAGACCCAATTTCTTACTATAAGGAAATGATCAATTCTATAAAGATTTCATTCAGCTCATCTGTTGGATTATACCCATACGAACACAAAGGTATCAAACACAGTGCCTTTTCATCCACTCATTCAATAGTTATATAATTGCATGAATTGGGAGTAATATACATGCATAATAGTCACGTGTATTCAGTTGTAAACACACTAACAAGCTATGTCGAAGGCTATTTGAATGAAAGTTCAATAATCAGTGTTTTAATGCACTCCATATGTAACAGTTTCTGTGAGTTTGCTTGGAGTTTTAGCTGTGTCATGTGGAGTTCATTTACCGGTCATTGAAAAGACAGAGATCTGGTTGTTTCTTTGTCTTGTGATCACAACGAGTCCTTTGTCCTCTTTAACTAAGTTTTGGTCACAAGTCCATAGGAAGTCGGTTAATTATTTTCTACAACTGGTAGCTCCGGGCAGAATCGAGCCTGGAGCTGAATTGGGCTTTGTGAAGGGGATGTTCATTTGATCGAATCATTTGGAAGATTCCTTCATCTATATGTCTGCGCCCATAATTCCTACAGACGCTACATATCCCCCCATCGTTAGGCGATGTGTTGGGATGAAGACATCGGCGAACGCTGTAGAAACACAGGGAGAAGAAGCAGACACATACACAACAAACAACAAGACAACACCTCCATGATTGGCCACTGTACTGGTGCAGGGCCTTAGATTATTCGAGTACTAACGGTTTTAAACTTTAAACTTAAGGTTAACTTGAAGTTTACGTTTTAACTTTCATCGGTTTATCGTGTCGACGTAATGTAGTTTAACTTTTGCATTGTTATTCTAATTTGGTTCGGTACAGTGACTCTGTGATTTGTTTTCTTCTCTTCTAAATCGTACTAGGTTGAGACCGTTGTACCTTTCTTCATGATGTGGTGACATCATTTGTGGTATGTACAAATGAGGTGACCCCTTAATCATGGAGCTCTCTAGCTCACATTCGTTCGAAGGTGGCCTGCCGATATTAGGCGTGGTGCATCAATCCCTATATCGTGACCTTGATCCTTATGGGGTAGACAGGCATTTTACCTAAAAAAAGAAGAAGGAGAGGGAAGGAAGAGGTGAAACAAAACAAAACAGTTGAGTGTCTCTAGGTCTTGCCTACAACTACTCGTGCAGCTAAGGTGTCGTGTACCCTAACTTAATGAGAGGTGTTCTACTTGTTGGGTAGATTGTGCAATGTTTCCTATGATGAGTGTAGCCGGGTCCATGCTAAGCTAGTTTCTGAAGCTAGTTTCTACCTGTGAGAAGAACATGTTTGTTGAATGTTTTCCCTGGCAGATGTGGTTAACTTCTGTATGTTAGCGAGTATGTAAGTTATGTAATGTATGTAACGTAGTGGATGTATTGTCAGATCTGGGGCCCGTTTCAGAAAGGAGGTTAAGTGAAAACTCTGAGTATGTTAACCCTGAAATAAGGGAAACTCTGGGTTTTCTGTTTCAGAATGGGAGGTATGTCAAACCCGAGAAAGCAGGGTAAGCCAAGCCCGTTTCTGAAAGAGAGGTAACTTATACTCAGAGTCAGTTACCAGGGTCACTTGCTCTGTGAACTTAACCTGGTCAGGAGCAGGTTTTCTTTGGTAAACCCAGAGTTTATTTCAGTCTCCTCCCCTTTTTAAAGCACCAGCTGTGTTTAAATACTTTATTCATTCATTCAAACGCCACAAATGCTTTTCTTACTGAGTATTTTGGTCGTATTTCAAGTATAAATATAAAAAAAATTATAAATTTAATCTAAATCTAAAGTAAGCAAAGTTTACTTAAAACAAATTAAATTTTCTGCCACTTGACAAAAATACAAAGTAAGAAAAGCATTCTTTGCAGGAACATTCATTGCTCATATTTTCATCATGAGGACACTGTCAAAGTGACAAAAATGGCATGTTTTATACAGGATCCTGACGTTCACTTGATAATCCTCTAGAAGTATCCTGATAATTAGAATTTCCTTTAGGATTTCCAGTGGTTGGACGCATTGATGACACTCATATTCCCATCATCACACTTTCTGAAAGCGGATTACTGTATGGAATGGAAGGATGCTGCCAGATGGTAGTACAAGATATATGCCATAACCACCACCACAGCTGTTAAATACATTTATTTACATTTTTATAGTCATCTTTATTTCCTACAAATACTTTATTCTTTTTCCTGTTGGATGTTAATATTCTTCCTCCATCTCCTCTTCATCTGTCAGTGGTGCTGGTGTTTGGCTGGCCTGAGTAGAAGTAAACTGTTTAATGTCATTACCCTGATTAATAAATCTAACAGGTGTGATCAGAGAACATTTCATTATGTGAATAGAGCATAGACCCTTTTCACATTTCTGGGTTTCCGAAGCTGAAGTCGGCATAGTTGGGTTAACTCTTATAGCTGTGAATGAGAGAATACATTAAATATATATTTTTGTGTCTCATTTGCTCAAATAGCAAAAGAAATACTCCACAATAGTGATTTCACAACTTTCAAAAAGATGGAAAAATTAAAGTAAGATTGATAACTGAAGTGAAAAGAGAGAAAGATGTTAATTTTCACCATCACTCCCATAGACGCTGTATTAGAAACACTCACAGCAGCGGTCACTTGATTTTTGTAATTTGATGCAAAAGTAATATAATACAAAGTATTAGTGTTATAAATGTACATACATAAAAAAAAAAAAAAAAAAAACGTTGCAGGATTTACGATATTGATGACCATTAAAGCACGTCATCACAGTCTGTGAAAAGGGTCTATGTGGGAAAAGCTGCTGCACATTGGACACTGAATGATATTTATTTAAAATGTAAAACCCGTGAACATTTTATTTTCATTTTAATTAATATGTCAAATGTTTGTAAAGTCATTAAACCTACATTTTATGCTTAAAGCTTTTCCTGATTGAATTATGTTTTTTTTTTTTTTTTTTTTTTTAGCTGCTGCCACATTCTTTGTTTGCCTTTTGGATACCATGAAAATTAAACTTAATTAAAATAATGAAGAATTAAACTTGTGTATTGACCTGGAAGTATGCAAACGTCTTTTTGTTGGGTGCTGTTGCCATGGTGAATCGTAATTTCGTAGCTCCATTGATCGTGGCTTTTCATAGTTGGAGTGCATGTGCTTAACTCAGAGTCAGTCTACTCAGAGTTGATTGAACTCCCTCAATTCAGCTGTTCTGAAACCCAAAACTCAGAGTTTCCCATCTCAGAGTAAGTCAACTCAGAGTTCAGGTTTAAACTCAGAGTTGGTTGAACCTCCTTTCTGAAACAGGCCCCTGTTCTAGTCTGTTTTGGTCCCCCCTTTTCTGGAAGGCGTGTCAATCAGAATCTGACTCATCCCATTTCCTGTCCTCTTCATTGCATTTGAGGAATTCTCTCAATAGCTGCATGACTTCTTGGGAGTCGCTGCTTTGCTTGTGCCAGCGGTCGTCTGGTTGTTTGAATCTGGCATTGGCATGAGAGTCTTGTTCTTGGGCGTACTCAGTGCCGTCGTCGCTTACCCACGTTAGATGCTCTGGAATGTGTGGGATGATGATGGCCTTTGGCATCTTTAGGGTTTCTTGAGAAGCGAGGCTGGTCCCATGGCTTTTCCCAGCGGTTGGTGTGGTAGCTGTCATGAGAGTCACGTTCTCTGTGCTCTTTATGATGGACTGTGGTGTAGTCATGCCACTGGGTGTCGTCCAGTGCAAGGCTTGGGTCTTGGCTGACGGAGTTTGACACTGTGGATGTTTTCAAACCTTTCTTTGAGGCCATCTTTTGTTTGATGTAGGCCTTGTGTGTCAGGTCACGCAGCTGTTGGATTGTCATCGTGTCTGGGCAGGCCATGATGCCTAGATGATGACTCACTCCAGGGTGCATGTTTCTCAGGAAGATGGTTTTGAAGTTCACATCCTCTTCAAGTTCAGGTTCGTTATATGCACCAAAGTAGGCTTGTTGGAAACGGCTGTAGTAGGCTTGGGGAGTCTCTTGTCGACCATGTTTGGTTTCCCAGGCGATTAACAGTCCGTGTTCAGACTCTGGGCCTGTAAATTCTTGGGTCAGCGTCTCACGTTGTAGCTGGTAGTTGTACTTTACGTGAACAGGTTGCCGGTCTAGAAAGCTTCATACCTCGTGACTGGATGTGGCTCTGAGGAGGTATAACCTGTCTCGGTCGGTCACATGAGGCCTTGCTTCTAGGTAGAAGTCAATATCTCGGAGGTAGGCCTGGATGTCGCAGCCCTCTGTGGAGTTTGGGTTGAACTGGGTGATGTTCTTAGCGAGCTTGTCGAGGTTTTCAAAGGTCATCTTCTGTGCAGGTTCGGAGTCTGCTTGGATGAGCTCTCTTTTGTTGGCTTGGACAAAATCTGTGGTGAAGGCCGGTGACGTTTTCGGTTGCGGACATTCACTTCTTCCGTTGTGTGGTAGTTCTTGGAAAGAAGACTGTGTTCTACTCAGCAGTAGTGATGCTGAGGGAGTTCTATCCCTTCTTGGCTCTGGTCTCTGTTTGACAGCATGATTGAGTTCATATCTGACCGCGTAGAGCTCGTCGTTGGCGTCGTCTCGCTGTCGGATCAGATGGTCCATCTCAGTGCTGTACCTTTCAAGGTTGTCTTCCAGAGCATTGATTTTAGAGTTCTGGTCTTTAATATCAGCGTTGGCTTTCTCTAGCTGATGTTCAGCAGACTGGAGTTGGTTTAACAGGTGTTTATATGCAGTCTTTAACTCTTGTTTGTCGCGTTCAGCGACTGCAAGGGCTTCTTGGAGCTTGTCAACTTGTTTCTTTGTTTCTTGCTCCGCTTCGTCGGGCACTTTGAGTTTGTCTTGAGCTTTAGCCTTGAGCTGGTCTGTGCAGTGTTGAGTGTGCATCAGCTCTCTCAGGAACTCAGTGGTCTGACGCTTGAAGTCATCCTGGACTTTCACTTCCAGGTTGTCTATGCGGTTTTGGGCACGTGTCAGCTCCTCTTGAAGGTGGATGATGTGCTTGTCGCTTAGTTTCAGCTGGGCTGTGAAGGCGTTGCTTAGGGATCAGGTGATCTTGGCTAGTTCCATGTGGTTGTGGTTCTGGCTTGAATCATGTGTCAGGAACTTTCTCAGAATCATGATTATTATTAAAAATAATAACAGTTCAATTGTCTTTGGTGTGAGGCAGTCTGTAATGCCTCGGAGACAGGCGTCCACATCTTCCCCTTGGGCAGTGGGGTTTGTCGTCTGCATGCGACATGTTGGTACGCTGGGAGAAAAGACTGACACAGATCTGTGTGGGGTATAAGCCTATGTGTGGTGGAACAGCTAAGTGTTGTTTCCGTGATTGTACACCAATAGTGGCGTGTGGTAACGACTAAGTGTTGGTCTCAGTGTAGACAGGTAGGCTAGTGATGTGAAGGCTTTGTCACTCAACTAGGTAAGGAAAAGAGAGAGAGAATGGTTAAAACAAATCTCAATAGATTGAAACAATTTTCTTTTCACTTGGAGAATTTCTTTTTTTTTTCTAAAAAGAAAATTCTATCAATGAAAAGCTGTTTCCAAATCGTGATGCGAGGACTATGTCACTCAGCTTAGTAAGGGAGGAAGAGAGAAAAGGTTAAAAACCTATTTCAATTGAAAGAAACAGAAATAACTTTCACTGGGAGAAATATATATTTTTTTCCAATAAATACTTCCTATCACTGAAAATCTGTTTTCAAAACGGAAACAATATTATTGTTTATGTTACAGAGGAAAATAATACAATAATAATGCTGATACCTCTTTTCTTAGTCTGACAGGATTGACGCCACACACCTTACAGGCGGACCGCTTATGCAGGGATGCGTTGAAGGCGACGATGGCTCAACACTTGTCTCTGTTAAATGAACTTGGATATGTCAAAATTTTAAAATGCGTTTACAAATGCAGGGAAAGTATGGAGAACAAAGGAGGGTTTGATTATCAATCAAATGCCTACTGGTTTGTTTCTCTGGGAAGGATTATCTTTCTCTTTCTTTTAGAAATGATCAATGATTCTTCCAGGCTTGTTCCCTATAAATATGAAGAATAAGATGGAATAGAGCAGGACAGAACAGGGAAGACGTGAGGAGAAGGGAGGAAAGCAAGGAGATCCGGCCCCGCAAATGACTCTGAAGCCTTTGTCTGACTACGAGTATAAAATTGATAGTTGATGGTCAACTAATCACACAAAATATTTAGTCAATGAGGATTGTCTCTGATTTATTTTGAAACTCGTAGGAATCTGGCACTGTCTCCTATTGAGGCTCAGGTGTGTTGCTCCCAAGCTAGGTTACAAAAAGGGAAGTTAAATAAAGAGATAAATGAGTAAATAAAATAGAGTGGCTAAGTGAATAGCTACAATAGGAAGAGAGGATAAAGGAGGGTATAACGCAATAAAATAATGAATAAGTGTGAGTCCAAAAGGTTTTGGTAATAGATATCAATTTAGTGGTTCACTTGAACTTCTAAAGTTCCAGACGTATACCTAAAGTAATTGGATCTCAATGAGAAATTTAGAAATTCTGAAAATGAGTAAATTCCAGAATAGTTAGAATAACTTTAAAATCATTTTACATGACTTTGAGGAATGAATCTTAAATTTTTTTCTTTCATTAAATTCCAACTTAACAATTAACAATTGCAAACCAGTATCTTTCCTCTTCAAGTAAAATGTAGGTAAAGTAATTAATAATTGTGAACCAATATATAAAACATTATACTCCCTTAAAGTAGATTATAACGTAATGCATAGAAAAGAGAAAAGTAAGAAAGACCAACAGGTGTACATAAAGTTGAAGTGTTTAAATAGTTAAATCACTTTAACGTGGCTCAAACAGACACTGTATTTACACGTATGTTAATACGGTTGATACCTGAAACTAATGCTAAAACTTTAGCATTTAGGCTTCAATGTAAACAACTGCTTCGATTAGCTTAGCCAGTAGCTGTTAGCTACCATAAGGTTTGTTTACAAATATGGCTTCGACGCACTGCGCATGCGCTGAGTTTATCCGGAAGCGCTGGTTGACTTCCGTGCCGCAGTCGTGACTATGGCGACAAACAAACGCTAGCGGCAAACATGTGAATTGCAGACAGGGTATACAGTTAGGAGTAACTAGAAAAGCAGCGCTTTTCACCCTGTAAGTTACACACAAGTTTAGCTTGTGCAATCGAGTGTATTACGTGAAACGTCAGCACATTTCAACAATGAAAATCAAAATAAGGACGCCGTAAATAGAACACTATTGATCTCGGCGGATCTATGTGCATATAAAACAACAGGGTTTCTTTTACTGTTGATTCTATCAATGTCAGCTTTACTTGGGTACAAATCATTCTCCTTTAAATCACACTGGGACACGCAGTGTTATACGAGATGGATATACAAACCGGCAAGCTTTTGACTGTTTAGCACAGGGAAGATATAGCTTCGAATTACAGTGAAACACGCACTGAATTAATAACTATAAATACATATAAGGCCGTAATAAATCGATCAAGGAACACGCTTGATCTGTCTGTGCATATCAAACAACAGGGTTTCTTTTATTCTTGCAATGTCAGCTTTACTTGGGTTCAAATCATTCTCCTTTAAATCACACTGGGACACGCAGTGTTTTATGAGATGGATATACAAACCGGAAAGCTTTTTGTCTGGCACTGGGAAGATATAGCTTCGAATTACAGTGGAACACGCACTGAATTAATAACTATAAATACATATAAGGCCTTAATACATCGATCAAGGAACACACTTGATCTGATCGCGCTGTGAGGAGATTCCTCGCAGGGTATTCAATTTATGCAGAAAAGTTTAAGTTAGTTTAAGTTCGTTCAGTTCTCTGGCTGACTGATATACGTATAGCTATTTAATGACACTGGAACACGCAATGACATCAATTCGGCTATAAACGAGGCATTCTAGAAATTAAGGAACACACTTAATTCTTACCTTATCGTATAGTGTGAGATCTCAGATCTTAAATTACTTTAATGCAGTTTTATAACACTCCTCCATGGACTGCCACCTTAACGTGGTGGAGGGGTTTGAGTACCCGAATGACCCTAGGAGCTATGTTGTCCGGGGCTATATGCCCCTGGTAGGGTCTCCCAAGGCAAACAGGTCCTAGGTGACGGGTCAGACTAAGAGCAGTTCACAAACCCCTTATGATGACAAAAAGAAGGAGGACCGTGACGTCGCCCGGTATGGCGCAGCCGGGGCCCCACCCTGGAGCCAGGCCTGGGGTTGGGGCTCGTATGCGAGCGCCTGGTGGCCGGTCCTTCCCCCACGGGGTCCGGCCGGGCTCAGCCCGAAGGAGCGACGTGGGGACACCTTCCCGTGGGCCCACCACTCACGGGAGGGACCGTAAGGGGCCGGTGCAAAGCGAATCGGGCAGCAGTCGAAGGCGGGGGCCTAGACGACCCGATCCCTGGACACGGAAACTGGCTCTTGGGACATGGAATGTCACCTCGCTGGCGGGGAAAGAGCCTGAGCTTGTGCATGAGGTTGAGAGGTTCCGACTAGAGATAGTCGGAATCACCTCCATGCATGGCTTGGGCTCTGGAACCACACTCCTCGAGAGGGGATGGACTCTTTACCACTCTGGAGTTGCCCATGGTGAGAGGCGGCGGGCTGGTGTGGGTTTGCTTATAGCCCCCCAGCTCTGCTGCCATGTGTTGGAGTTTACCCCGGTGAACGAGAGGGTCGTTTCCCTGCGGCTTCGGCTCGGGGATAGGTCTCTCACTGTCGTTTGTGCCTATGGGCCGAACGGCAGTGCGGAGTACCCGGCCTTCTTGGTGTCCCTGGGAGGGGTGCTGGAAAGTGCTCCGACTGGGGACTCCGTCGTTCTACTGGGGGACTTCAACGCCCACGTGGGGAATGACAGTGAAACCTGGAGGGGGCGTAGTTACAGTTTGTCCATAATGAACACCATGTTCAAGCATAAGGGTGTCCATCAGTGCACATGGCACCAGGACACCCTAGGTCGTAGGTCAATGATCGACTTTGTGGTCGTTTCATCTGATCTGCGGCCGTATGTCTTGGACACTCGGGTGAAGAGAGGGGCAGAGCTGTCAACTGATCACCACCTGGTGGTGAGTTGGATCCGATGGCGGGGGAGGAAGCTGGATAGACTCGGTAGACCCAAACGTACTGTGAGGGTCTGCTGGGAACGTTTGGCCGAGTCTCCTGTCAGAGAGATCTTCAACTCCTGCCTCCGGCAGAGCTTCGACCGGATCCCGAGGGAGGCTGGAGATATTGAGTCCGAGTGGACCATGTTCTCCACCTCCATTGTCAAAGCGGCTGCTCGGAGCTGTGGACGCAAGGTCTCCGGTGCCTGTCGAGGCGGCAATCCGGACACCGGAAGTAAGGGATGCCGTCAAGCTGAAGAAGGAGTCCTATCAGGCCTGGCTGGCTTGTGGGACTCCTGAGGCAGCTGACGGGTACCGACAGGCTAAACGGACTGCAGCCCGGGTGGTCGTGGAGGCAAAAACTCGGGCCTGGGAGGAGTTCGGTGAGGCCATGGAAAAAGACTATCGGCTGGCCTCGAAGAGATTCTGGCAAACCGTCCGGCGCCTCAGGAGGGGGAAGCAGTGCCCTACCAACGCTGTTTACAGTGGCGATGGGCGGCTGTTGACCTCGACTGGGGATGTTGTCGGACGGTGGAAGGAATACTTCGAGGATCTCCTCAATCCCGCCGTCACGTCTTCCATTGAGGAAGCAGAGGCTGGGGGCTCAGAGGAGGACTCGTCCATCACCCGGGCTGAAGTCACCGAGGTGGTCAAGAAACTCCTCGGTGGCAAGGCACCGGGGGTGGATGAGATCCGCCCTGAGTACCTCAAGTCTCTGGATGTTGTGGGGCTGTCTTGGCTGACAAGCCTCTGCAGCATCGCGTGGCGGTCGGGGACAGTACCTCTGGGATGGCAGACCGGGGTGGTGGTCCCTCTTTTTAAGAAGGGGGACCGGAGGGTGTGTTCCAACTATAGGGGGATCACACTTCTCAGCCTCCCCGGGAAAGTCTATGCCAGGGTACTGGAGAGGAGAATCCGGCCGATAGTGGAACCTCGGATTCAGGAGGAACAGTGTGGTTTTCGTCCTGGTCGCGGAACACTGGACCAGCTCTATACCCTCTACAGGGTGCTGGAGGGTTCATGGGAGTTTGCCCAACCAGTCCACATTTGTTTTGTGGATTTGGAGAAGGCATTCGACTGTGTCCCTCGCGGCATCCTGTGGAGGGTGCTGGGGGAATATGGGGTCCGGGGTCCTTTGCTGAGGGCTGTCCGGTCCCTGTATGACCGAAGCAGGAGTTTGGTCCGCATTGCCGGCAGTAAGTCAGACTTGTTCCCGGTGCATGTTGGACTCCGGCAGGGCTGCCCTTTGTCGCCGGTTCTGTTCATAATTTTTATGGACAGAATTTCTAGGCGCAGCCAAGGGCCGGAGGGTGTCAGGTTTGGGGACCACACGGTTTCATCTCTGCTCTTTGCGGATGACGTTGTCGTGTTGGCCCCTTCTAACCAGGACCTTCAGCATGCATTGGGACGGTTTGCAGCCGAGTGTGAAGCGGCTGGGATGGGGATCAGCACCTCCAAATCCGAGGCCATGGTCCTCAGTCGGAAAAGGGTGGCTTGCCCACTCCAGGTTGGTGGAGAGTTCCTGCCCCAAGTGGAGGAGTTTAAGTATCTAGGGGTCTTGTTCACGAGTGAGGGGAGGATGGAACGGGAGATTGACAGACGGATCGGTGCAGCTTCTGCAGTAATGTGGTCGATGTACCGGTCTGTCGTGGTGAAGAAAGAGCTAAGCCGTAAGGCGAAGCTCTCGATTTACCGGTCAATCTACGTTCCTACTCTCACCTATGGTCATGAGCTTTGGGTCATGACCGAAAGGACAAGATCCCGGATACAGGCGGCCGAAATGAGCTTTCTCCGCAGGGTGGCTGGGCGCTCCCTTAGAGATAGGGTGAGGAGCTCAGTCACTCGGGAGGAACTCGGAGTAGAGCCGCTGCTCCTCCACATCGAGAGGGGACAGCTGAGGTGGCTCGGGCATCTGTTCCGGATGCCTCCTGAACGCCTTCCCGGGAAGGTGTTTCGGGCATGTCCAACCGGGAGGAGGCCCCGGGGAAGACCGAGGACACGCTGGAGGGACTATGTCTCCCGGCTGGCCTTGGAACGCCTCGGTGTCCCCCCGGAAGAGCTAGAGGAAGTGTCTAGGGAGAGGGAAGTCTGGGCATCTCGGCTTAGACTGCTGCCCCCGCGACCCGGCCCCGGATAAGCGGAAGAAGATGGATGGATGGATGGAGTTTTATAACAGGGACAGACTTGGGTTACACAGCGTTTTGCATTAATTCAACAGGCTTTCAAATAGGGCGCGCGCACGCACAGACGCGTCTAATCTCTATTAATGTAATTCAAAGATAAATTCTTGATATATATGATTATAATTTAGGTTAAACTGCCCGCATTCTCCATCAATAAAATGTAGCGACTATGAGTCAGATAAAATAATAACTCAACAGGGAATTGAATTAAAGTGAAAGAGACTCGAATGACACTATCATTTATAAATAATTCAGAATTAATGTTTACACCTTAACTTATTCGTCCGCCGATATTTAAGAACTTAAAGGGGGCTCTGTTAAAGGGAAACATGTATATTTAGCTCAAATGAATGAATGAATGAATTCATAGGGAATTTTGAGAGTATATTTTACAGCCGAGCAAATGACTCTTCCAGCGTTCATTTGAACGGGCCGTAAATATCAACTCTGCAGCGGATATTAATATCCGAACAATAGTGAAACACTATTTAACAGCCAGGTAACTTAGATCGGCAGTTCAAGACATTAAATTGATAAGCACATAACACAAGAACAGTTATCTTTGAATACAAACTGAACTTTATTGATTACTCTAACACATTAAACTAATATCTAACATAAACACACGCACTCGCACATTCACACGTTGCAGAAAGGAAGAAGGTGAGGCCCATAATTCCTACAGATGCTACAGGGCAAACCAAGAACATGAAACATAACCCAAAACACACTGTGACACAGAGGCGTTCAGATTAGTCTGAGTTTTGTTCAGAGCAAGCTCTCACTCACTGAAATCTGCACTCAAAGCAGAGATGAACATGCGATGTATGCAGGAGATTCATTCATCATACAGCGGTTCACTGTTTTTGTTCTATTTCAGCAGGGAAAATAGTTTCAAACAAACACAACAGAATCATAGCGCATCTGATATGACTGGCATAAAGTTGGCTTGACTTTCGATATTCGTGAATTTAAGGACTGTCTCTAAAGTTACATACGACATTGGTATACACGTTTCTAACTTCAATAGCATTTGAAGAGAATTACTTACAGTCATAAAATTTACTTTAAAGTGTTCATCTAGATTTTTTATATTTAATCAAATAAACTGTTAATAAAATCATAATAAAAATAATGTAGAAAATAAAATTCTGTGAAAATTCTGAGTGGCTTGTAACTTTGGAAAACCACAGTGGCTGGTGAGCCGGTGTGGTCTTATTATTAATCACACGTCTTAGGCTAAGTTATCAACTGGAAATATCCAGAATTAGATAAATCAAATGTGCCCATGGAAACGGAGCTGGTGAAACGCCATGCATGTACGCCATGCATTAAACATACACAGATGCATCATCATCCTCAGCACCTGTCGCGTGCCCTCATATTTTTGAGCTAACTGCATTTTAATGTAACTTCCAAAAACAATACTGTCAGCAAACGAAACAAACTTACCCCAGGGGTGTTTTTTTAAAAGGGGCCGGATTCGATGTTGTGGACACACCTGGGGGCCGGCTCCTTTTCTTTTCTATAT
The DNA here is from genome assembly GCF_949357685.1 of Gobio gobio. NCBI lineage: Eukaryota > Metazoa > Chordata > Actinopteri > Cypriniformes > Gobionidae > Gobio > Gobio gobio. The sequence goes on from NC_137100.1 coordinate 18,133,353, forward strand.
ATAAATATAAATATATATATGTGTTCACCCGAGGTTTAATCTAGTAATCAGTTTAAATAATTATTAAATATTCATGTTAGTAAGTGCATTGAAATGTTAAGTTTCGCATTAATTAATATGTTTAGTAAATTCGTATGAAGTTAAAAATTAAATGTAAATATGTTTGGGATGGGGCATCTGATTGGTCGTGTGTGTGCGTGTGTTTGCTCATAGTTGGGGAGTTCTCGCGATACGCTTCATTCTCAGTTAAACTATGAATGTGAAGCATCGCATCTGATTGTTTATTGACAAACGTGCTCCCTTACAGGAGTACTACAAGAGTAGCTTGAGATAGGACACTGATGTAAATTTAATACACAAACAATATCTGTAAAACTTAATTTGTTTTTAAAGGGTGAAATTTATATATTATTACTGAGTTAGAACTCTATTCTTATTTAAATTAACGAGCACTCTATTTAGATCACAGGCAAAACCTCAAACCTCATTCTATATCTAGAATGGCTTTATGGTATTTAGTCTACATTTAATATAAATACAAATGCACAAAACTGCAAGTTTATGACAAATATATAGTCTGTAATTTGGCCTTTATTACTCATTTAATACATGTCTAAATTAAAAATAAAATAAAATAACTACATTTCTGACAAAATACCACGGTTACAGTTAGTGTTACCACAGTAAATCCATGATAAACGTTGGTGAATTGTTGGTTAAAAGTATTCTGACTGGATTGTCTCAACGTTTCTAATGATTTGCACGTAAGTGTTGTTGATTAAGTCAGCACTGTTTCAACTGGCTTTAAACTAAATTAAATCACAGAGAGATTTGCAGCTTTTGCCGGAGAACTCTACGCCGACCTTGAACACTTCTCACTGGTTGTGTAGTAGGTGCGTGATTGAGACACTCAGCAAGTAAACACATTTGTGAGCTTGTGAGTCGTGCGCTGCGCAGTGCACACAAATAGTGCTGTTTTGTGGCCTGGCGGGCCACATATAATATGTTTTAATAGACAAGCTGCGGGCCGTTTGAAATTCATCCCCGGGCCGCATTTGGCCCGCAGGCCGGACTTTGGACACCCCTGGCCTACCCCCATAAACTGATGTCCAGGGGCAACCTAATGACCTATGACTTACCCCATGATTTAAGATTTTGGCCATATACCTATCCAAGTCATTCATCACAGACAGTATCAACGTCAGTAGGCTATACTTATTGTATTTCGGCCACACCACAAGGTGTCACTGTAGCCTCACCTACTCTGAGCTCAATTGCTATGTCTGAGGTAAACCATGCACTCCTCATTACCCTACGGACAACATTTTTTAAAAATACATAAATGTAAAAATACATAAATGTAGAAATAAATAAATGTAGAAATGAATAAATGTGGAAATAAATAAAAATATAGATTAATAAATGTATTAAAAAATTAAAAAAATAAATATGGAAAAAATAAGGAAAATTTGCTTTTCTATGTATATTTATTTATTTAAAATTATTTTTTGCTTTTTTACATTTCTTTGTATATTTATTTATTTAAAATTTGGGCAGGCTTGGCATTCTGTAATTTACGGCTGACGTGTGAAGCACTAGAACTCATCTGTGATTTACTCTGATTTACTCTTATCATCCGATCGCAGCTGTATCTCTCTATTAGTGTTACTCGATCTTAGCGCTGCATTCAATACTATCGACCACAACATTCTTTTGAATAAACTCGTAAATTATGTAGGTATTAGTGGAATTGCATTGGCATGGTTTAAATCATACCTATCTGACCGTTATCAGTTTGTAGCAGTAAAAGAAGAGATGTCACACCAATCACAAGTTCAGTATGGAGTACCGCAGGGCTCAGTGCTAGGACCGTTGCTTTTCACCCTGTACATGCTACCACTGGGAGATATCATTAGGAAGCATGGCTTTAGTTTTCATTGTTATGCTGATGATACTCAGCTCTATATTTCTTCACGCCCTGAAGAAACTTACCAACTCACAGGATTAACGGAATGCATAGCTGATATAAAAAATTGGATGACCAGTAATTTCCTGCAACTCAATTCAGAAAAAAAAAGCATTTTTAATTATTGGACTAAAAAGCTCCACAAGTAGTAACCTAGAATACTGTCTAACACTTGATGGCTGCTCTGTCAAGTCCTCGTCGTCAGTGAGGAACCTGGGTGTGCTCTTTGATACCAATCTTTCGTTTGAAAGCCACGTTTCTAGCATCTGTAAAATTGCATTCTACCATCTTAAAAATATATCTACATTACGGCGCATGCTCTCAATGCAACATGCTGAACAGTTAGTTCATGCGTTCATGACCTCAAGGCTAGATTATTGTAATGCTCTACTGGATGGTTGCCCTGCTCGCTTCATAAACAAACTCCAGCTGGTCCAAAACGCAGCAGCTCGAGTTCTTACTAGAACCAGGAAGTATGACCATATTAGCCCAGTTCTGTCAACACTGCACTGGCTCCCTATTAAACATTGCATACAGGGCGGCAGTGGCTCAGTGGTTCATGTAGGTTGTCTAAAAACTGGAAGGTTGGTGGTTCAATCCCCGGTTCCACCTGACCAAGTGTTGAGGTGTCCGTGAGCAAGAGGAGAACTGGCACCCCAACTGAGCCTGGTTTCTCCCAAGGTTTATTTTTCTCCATTAGGTCACCTGATGGGGTTTTGGTTTCCTTGCCTCTGGCTTGGCTTGCTCAGTTGGGGACACTAAATTTTTCAAATAAATATCCAAATAAATCTAATTATTAAACTAAATTAACCATATAAACTAAATTACTGATCTAATTACTGATCTAAAGCCCACATTGTCACTGTGTGATAATTTAAATGAACTGATGACATCACCGTTTTCTCCAGAACGGCTATACGGCTGAATAAAATTCTGCTGCATTAAATTCTGTTGCATTATTTTCCTGTTTAACACTGTGAAGCTGCTTTGAAACAATCTGCAATGTTAAAAGAGCTATATAAATAAAGTTGACTTGACTTGACTTGACTTGACTAGTCCTAAACGACTGTTCACAAAGAATGCGCTTGTGGCACTGCTTTTAGAATGACGTTTCATGCACGACGAGAGATGCGGGTGCAACAGTAGCCTAAGCCTACTACTACTACTGTATGTTGGAGATTTCATGTTTGCATAATATTGACAGGCTGAAAGGTGTTATTATCATTGTTTTTACAAATCATTTACTACTAATAATATTATTATCCAACAATGTAGGGAATACCAGGACACACTGCATATACACTTCATTATTTTAATCACACTGGCTTCACAGCAGGTTGTGTTGGCTGTAGTCAGATGACTTTAGCTGTATTTTCTACAGTGCTAGCCTACATTATACTGCTGAAAAAAAATAAAATAGGCATGTTTAACATGTTTAACAAGACTTCATCTTTAATATAAATGAGTTTTTCTGGAATTTTCATAATTTTTACTTTTATTATTAAAATGTATTTTATTAACAAAATTGTATCTTTTAAGGTACAAGTGGCCGTCACTGGGGTGGTACCCTTAAGGGAACATTTTTGTACCTCTAAGTCAGGGGTAGGCAAGTTCAGTCCTAGAGAGCTGATGTCCTGCAGAGTTTAGCTCCAACCCTACTAAGCCACCACAGTATAAAACTCATGGCTCCCAGCATGCAGCATTAAGTATGTCACCATTGTTGAAAAGCATATGCTGATTCTTGATATCTGTGTGCGTCTAAACTTTTTTCCCGTTAAAATGTATTTAAAAAAATCAGATTTCAGAATGTCAGATCTGTGCCAAAAAAAGTATTGTTGTTGAATATTGTTTATTTATATTTTTTGACAGTGACGTTTAATCAAACATTTTTCTTCATGACCATTTTTGATTATTGCATCTTTTAATTTGAACCGATTGTGTTTTGTTAATACTGTTACAAAAACCACAAACTCACATAAAAAGCCAAGAGTCAAACAGCCCAACTAAAGGAAACACGGATCACCATAATGGTGACCAAACATTTTCAATACAACATCAACATTTAAACCTCTGTTGATTCTCAATAAGAACTTCTACAGATGTCTTTCAGGGTTGGAGCCAAACTCTGCAGGACTGTGACTCTCTAGGACCGAACTTGCCTACCCCTGCTCTAAGTAGAGGAAAACAATGGTATAATTGTACCCTAAGGACCAATTGTGTACCTTTAAAGGTACAATTATACATTTTGTTCCCCAAGGACCTTTTGTACCTCCACTGTACCTTTTTTTCTGAGAGTGTATGCTAACATTAAACTTTGCTGAAATGAAAAATCTTGCTTTGGTCTTATTTATTTAACAATACCCTACATCTTATTCCACTCACTGTTAATTCTATTCTATATGTATATAGCACATCTGTTCATATTAATGTGTCTATTTTATTTATGTATATACATATTTGTATCTTAATCACATATATTTATTTATTTACTTTTACTATTTGCCTACAGCTATTAGAATTATAACTGTTCCTTCTCTGTTTTCTCAGGTTATATCCAAGCATGCCGTGCATTAATGATCACATCCATTGTGCTAGGCACATTCGGGCTGGTGGCAACTCTAGTTGGTATGCAGTGTTCCAAGATAGGAGGGGAGAATTACATAATGAAGGGTCGTATCGCTGGGGCTGGAGGCGTGTTCTTCATACTGCAAGGTAAAAAAAAAGTGACATCCTTTACTGTCTTATCACTTGTCATATACAGTTGGTGTAATGTTCCGTTTTGGTTTCTGTTTCTGTTTCGTTTTCCTGGACTTTTAGTTTATAACTCTTTGTTTCCTGTTTTTCTTTTCTGTTCCCATGGTTTCTAGAAAGTTTTCATTTGTTTCCATAGCAACTCATTGTTTGATTTGATTCACCTGTACCTTGTTTAGCTCTTTTGTTACCTTGTGTATATATATCTCTCAGTTTGAGTTGTTCTGTTCTTATCTATGTTTAGTTGGTTCTGATTCGCCTGCGGTCCACTATAAAACAGTTGACAACTTTCCCCAACCTAACTGTAACCTTAAGTATAAGACTGTTGGTAAAGCTTTAGATTACAGCCCGGAAAGTACTGCATAAGTAAAATGAATTTACAGCGTACATTTTGGTAATTAATGTGTAACTATAAAGTACCTTTTTGTGTAGGTTTAAGGGAACAATATGTAATATTCTGGGAATAAAGAGATAACTACCAGGAACATTTTTAAATTATTTATACTGTAAGTATTTTTTAATTAAGGGGTAGGCTAATTATCCGTGTAGTTACAGGGTAAGTGGTGCTTGTTATCCCATGTAGCAGGGTAAGTGTGAATCTGCGGGCTGTAAATTAAAGTGGTGTTTGTTACTCTCTTGTTTCATGTAGTTACAGGGTAAGTATGAATCTGCGGGCTGTAAATTAAAGTGGTGTTTTTTTTACCCTCTTGTTTCATGTAGTTACAGGCTAAGTACAATAAAAACACGTACACAATCTGATATCACTCGGAAACCTTTATTTGAAAAAACAACATTTGACTTTTGACGAATTTATGACACTTCTTATTAATTTATAATTTTTTTTAAATAAACTTTTAATTTCAAATACTGGCAGAAAGAAGCACATTTTGTCCCTTTTTTGTTTTTCTCTTGCTTGGTTTCTCCTCCTCTTGTTCCTCTTCTTGTTTTTATTATTTCCACTGATGGATCTTAAGAAGGAATCCCATGTATTTTGCTATTCTGTATTATTATTTATTAAAAGAAAAAGTAACCCAGAAATGCTCTCATAATGTAGTATTTTTAATTTACTTATCTTTTCGCTTCCAACCAACTGTAAAAAAAATACTGTAAATTTACAGCAACTTACTGGCAATCTTACTGGCTAAAAAATGTCTGAAACAATCCTGTAAAAATATTGTTAATTACAGTAAAATTGATTATAGAATAATACTGCAAAGTATTAATTTACTAATTTAACAAACTTTGAACTCAAATAATATATATAGAATCAAACCATGATTTTATTTGTGCAAGCATTAATTTGAAACATCTAAATAGATAATACAATAGATTAGGGCTGCAACGACGTGTCAACGTAATCGATAACGTCAAATACGAAAATACTTCGACATGCGTGAAATGCGTCAACGCGTCACATTATTTACGTTCTAGAATAGAACAGATATAATGGCGGCTTCTGCTCCGGGGCATAGTGAAAATTATCATTTATCATATAAAGCCAGGCCGCGACATTCAAAAGTGTGGGAGTACTTTAAACAGAAGCCGAATAAAACTGTGCTTTGTTCGCTCTGTAACGCCGGTTTCACACTGCACGCCGTGGCAGAGCAGAAGTGTGGAGAGCGGGAGCCGCGCGCGCCCGTTGGGCTTTCACACTGCCAGTGTTCGTCTCGCGAAGCTGAACAGTGGCGTGTGTATTGCAAATACAGACGAATATTGTCCATTCGGTCACATTTTCCGGTGTTCTTCTCTGACCCCAGTACGTCTCATGCTTTTATTTATTATGGGCAGCATATATCTGCTGCAAATGCGACCGGGTTCCCCTCTGTCCCAAACACATGCATATTTAACATGTTGTATATAGGTAGTTTACATGATTAAAGTAACATTAAAGTTAAGATATGCCTCAAATTTTAATCATTTAAATGTCTTTGAAGTTTGGGCAAAAATTTCTGGCAGCTTTAGTCGTTGTTTATGCACATGTATATCTTCAAAATAGACGACTAGTTATACATTAACTGCTGAAAGCTCCTGTATGTGAACCTTTTGCAGATAAACATTTTCGTTTACTATTAACACAAATCAATAAGTAAATCATATTCAACTATTATAGTAAACAACATTTCCTAATTAGGCCTACTCTGTATACATTTTATGATGAATAGTATCATTAGTTATACATCATGTTTAAAATGCTGCTTGTGTTCATATATTTCATTATAAAATGGTTTAAGTACACTACCCTTCCTGAAATACAATTAATATTATCATCATTCATTGATTTCATGTTAAAATAATATACAAATTCACTACCCTCTTTAAAATACAATAATCGGTAACAAAGAACCATCAGATTAATCTGGAAAAATAATTGTTAAATTAGTTGACAGAAAAAATAATCGTTAGTTGAAGCTCTACAATAGATATCACGTAGACAACATATCTATATAATAGAAGTAATGCAGCAAATGAACACAGAGACTTGGTACTTAATACTTGGTACACAATACACAATGATGGTAACATTCGATAGCTCGCTTTGAGTATGAATGTGTCATTTTGAGTAGAAAATGAACTTCAGACGTCACAAAATCGCAAGTTGCTAAACCTAACAATAATATGTGAACTAACTTATAAGTACTCGGTTACATATGTAACCTTGGTTCCCTGAGATAAGGGAACGAGTACTGCGTCAAAGACGCTAGGGGTTAACTCCTGTTCCCCAATTTCACTGAAAGCTTATAAAATCATGCAGTGCTACTGCACAGCCATAGCAGTGAAAAGGGCTCTCGCATGCTATTGGCTGGCCAGTGGGAACTGCATGAACCAATGGCAGAGCGGCGTTACTGCACGAACCAATCAATGCTGAGCCCGCTAAGCTGAGCACAGAACCCGTCAATGTGGGCGGGGCATCTGCCTATAAAAGACGCTCGTAATACCATAAATTCAGGTTTGACGACTGAAGCAACAGTCGCCAGACATTAGCATCGTAACAGGGCAGTCTTATGCAGTACTCATTTCCTTATCTCAGGGAACTGAGGTTACATATGTAACCGACTACATTCCCTTTTGAACGGTCAGTTGTACTGCGGGGAACCTATAAAATCCCGCTGTGCTTATGATAGCGTAACGATATGTACTCCCTCATGCTAGAGCGCAGAATGAAGGGCCCCAGACCAGAGTTATGACATATCTTGATACATTCCTTTGCAAACTGGGCTCACAGAGGCCAGCTATACACTAGAGCAATAGAATTAACACTGGAGAATTAGGACATAATCAGATGGCTGGTCGATGCTATTGCGCTAGCATATTCCATGGGATTCCATGGGACTACAATGCCCCATAGGTGTCAAAGCACACTCTACTAGAGTCATGGCCTCTTCCTGGGAGTGGTCTAGTGGAGTTTCTATCGATGATATCTGTAGAGCGGCAGGTTGGTCCTCACGTCTACATTTACCAGATTTTACAACCTGGAGGTCCCTGGTTGTATACACAAATCCTTGGTGTATAAATGAGAGGTTAGGTGGCCTCTATGAGCATGCTCCTCTATAAGCGACATTTGGAGCCTCATAGCAACATTGTGTCGGCCCAGATCTGGCCCACATCTGGCACTTGTGGCATACTGATCTGGCCCACATGCTGCGTGGAATGATGGCCCTTGAGTGGACCACTCCTGTTTGCCAGATCTGGGCCACAAGCAGGCCAGAACAATGCCACATGTCAGCCAAGAGCAAAGAAATAAACCAGAACTGGACCTTATCTGAGCCACAAAATCTTTGTAGATTAAATGTGGAGTCATCTCATTCTTAATAAACCTGTTAACAAGCAGAATCACTGAAGAGAGAAGAGAACAGAAAAAGAGACGAGCAGAAAAACAAGAACTACAACTGACTTCAGCCACAGCCTTAGATGAAATCAACTGAAGATAAAAAAAGACATTAAATCTCTGAAGATCTCAGCAGATGAAGATTAAACAACTCCACAAACAGCATTACCAGCTTCACACATTACCAGACTGACTTTATTTCTGTTATATGTCTACAGAAGCTCTTATTGAGAATTAACAGAAGTTTAACTCTAATGAGTTTCATCTGAAGTCACCATGACAGTGATCAGTGTTTCCATTAGTTGGGCTCTTTACTCTTATTAAGTGTCTTCTTCTAAAGTATGCAATGCAATTGAAAAGTCTTTAATAATGAAATAAGTAATGGCGGCAGTTTTCCTGGATATTGAGAAAGCCTATGATACTATGTGGAGAGAAGGTTTGTTGATTAAATTAGGAAAATTGGGAATAAATGGGAAAATATATAATTACATACTTGACTTTCTCTCTCAACGTTCCATTAGGGTCAAAGTGGGTGATGTAGTGTCTGATGAATTTATGTTGAAAATGGAATTCCTCAGGGGAGTATTATCAGTCCTATCTTGTTCAACATAATGATTAATGATATATACGAAAAATTGGGAGATAGTAACGAAGGTTTATTATATGCAGATGATGCTGTCATTTGGAGAAGAGGACGTAACATTTCATATGTTAATGATAAGATTCAAAAGGACATTCATGTACTTGAACAGTGGGGAATTGATTGGGGTTTTAAATTTTCTATTTCAAAGTCACAGGTTGTTTATTTTTCTAGGAAAAAAGTCCCTGTAACGTATAAAATTATGCTTTATAATCAGCAACTTGAAAGAAGGGAAAAATGTAAGTACCTAGGAATATGGTTAGATGCCAAACTTACATGGAAATATCACATTGAATATATGGAAACAAAGTGTAAAAAGGTAATTAACCTTATGAGAATGGTCACTGGGCATAATTGGGGAGCTGATAGGCTGTCTCTGATTAATATATATAAATCATTGATAAGATCAACTATTGACTATGGCTGTATAATATATAGCTCAGCATGTAAGACATCCCTCAAGAACATTGAAAGAATGCAGTTTAAGGCTTTGAGGATTGCCCTTGGTGCTTTTAAAACAACTCCTACAAGTGCTTTATTAGTTGAATCTAAGGAAACTCCTATTAATTTAAGGTATGAGAAATTGTCACTAACTTATTGGGTGAGGTTAAAAGGAAGTTTCAACAACCCAGCTCTGACAGTGCTTAGTGATTGTTGGGAATTTTCTAAAAATTCCAGTGGGTTTGGTTGGAATATTGACAATTTAGTGAATCATTGTGGATTAAAAGAGTTGAAGTATGGCCCAGCATTAGCTTTAAGTTGTGTTCCTCCATGGCTGCTTCCTGTTCCAGAGGTAAATATTGATTTATTAGTGGACAAAGGTGAGCATCAAACTAAGCAAAGATTTACCGAAGCCTGCCTAAGTTATTTAAATACTTCATATTATGGATATTTGAAAATATTTACAGATGGTTCTAAAGAACCCAAAGGTCATTGTGGTATTGGTATTTATATTCCAGAATTTGGAAAAAGATATGGGTATAGAGTGAGTGACCATTTATCAGTTTATTCAATAGAGATGACTGCAATAATAACTGCCCTTAGGTGGGTTGAAGAGACTAAACCTCTTAGATCAGTTATATGTACTCACTCTATGGCAGTATTACAAAGTTTTATAACAGATAAAGCAATACTTGAAGATTTGGTATTAGAGGTAAAGCATCTTCTTTTAAATATTATAAGCCTTGGACTAGCGGTGCAGTTCTGTTGGATTCCAGGCCATTATGGAATTGATGGCAATGAAATTGCTGATTAGTTAGCTAAAAAAGCTATGGAATTAGACCAAGTAGAAATTCACATTCCATTGGGTAAAGGAGATGCTAAAGCTTTAATTAAATCACAGATTATGCTAAGGTGGCAAGATGAATGGGAGTCAGAGAGTAATGCCAGATACTATCATAGGAACCAGAACTGTGTTGAAGGGAAAAGAATCATGAATCAATGTCACCCATGTTTTATTTAGATGTAAGAAATTTGATCAACTCAGAAAGAAATGGAAAGACTCTGATGCAGAAAATGACATCCATAATATTTTACAGGAGCAAGGAATGCAGGGACAAAGAAGCAAGCATTTTATTATGTATCTTAATGATACTGGTTTAAGTAGAAGAATATATATATTTTTTTTTCTCCTTTGGAGGGGGGTGGAGATGGTTTTGATATTATTAGTTGCCAATGTCCTTTTTACACACTTTAAACACACAAGTTTAAGTTTTATAAGCACAAATGCTCGCCTTGATCTTTTCATTGATGCGCGCTCGTGACGTCACGTAAAACGCAATTACGTTGAAAAGGTCACGCTAGACGCAGGCGCAAAGACGTTTGAATATGTGGATACGGTCCTCCTTCCGCTAATTTGTAAACACTGACTCCTGTACTTCCACCTGCGTCTAGCGTGACCTTTTCAACGTAATTGTGTATTACGTGACGTCACGAGCGCGCATCACTGAACAGAGCACGGCGAGCATTTGTGCTTATAAAACTTAAACGTTATTTTTTTTTTTTTAAATGACCGATCGTTTCGCTAGATAAGATCCTTATTGATTGTCTGGTACCGTTTGATGTGGTTTAAAGCCCTTTTGAAGCTGTACTGAACCTCTCATTTGGACCTTGAACTGTTTGGAGTCTATTGACTTCCATTTTATGGAGAAATATCCTGAAATCTTTTCATCAAAAATCTTCATTTCTTTTCGACTGAAGACAGAAAGACATGGATATCTTGGATGACAAGGGGGTGAGTAAATTATAAGCAAAAGTTTATTTGAAAGTGAACTAATCCTTTAATGCAGTTAGTATACAAGTCATTTCAATAGAATATACTGAAAGGTAATTATTTAGTCTATACTTCAGGCCTTTCTTAAATTCAGGAATGTAAATTCCTATACCACAATGACCATTTTGGTCTTTTGATCCATCTGTGTAAATGTTAATAAAACCATAAAATGAAGTAGACAAATATCTTTCACTATACCATGCAAAACTCTGTTCATTTAAGTGTTCTCTCTTTTCTTTCAATAACTCTATGTTTACTTCTGGCATTGGAAGCATCCAAGGAGGAACTTCACTCAGAACTATTGCAGGACTAAACTCTAACTATACTGTTCTGCTAAATGATGTATGTCCCATCCAAACCCTTTAGCCTTTTTTTGATATTCCCAACAATCATTTAATACTGATATTGCTGGATTATTATTACTCCCTTGCAACCTAACCCTATACAGTATGCTAATGCTAGTTTAATGAATCTTAATGTAAGTGGGGCTTCTTTTGTCTCTACCAGTAAAGCACTTGTAGGAGTCGTTTTAATAGCACCAATGACCATTCTCAGTGCTCTAAACTGAATTCTATCCATCTTTGTTAAATTCATTTGACATGCTGTGCTATATCCCAGCAGGCACCGGACGTCAATATGACGTCAGATTGACGTTGGACCCCAACGTCGGACAGACGTTGCATTTTGGTTGAAAATGAAAATCGGGTTGACGTCAGAACATAACATCAGATTGACGTTGGGTTCTGACGTCAACCCGTTTTTCATTTTCAACCAAAATGCAACGTCCATCCAACGTTGGATGTTGACGTCAATCTGACGTTGGGTTCTGATGTCAACCCGATTTTCATTTTCAACCAAAATGCAACGTCCGTCCAACGTTGGATGTTGACGTCAATCTGACGTTGGGTTCTGAAGTCAATCTGACGTAGGGTTCTGACGTCAACCCGATTTTCATTTTCAACCAAAATGCAACGTCTGTTCAACGTTGGATGTTGACGTCAATCTGACGTTGGGTTCTCACGTCAATCTGACGTCGGGTTCTGACGTCAACCCGATTTTCATTTTCAACCAAAATGCAACGTCTGTCCAACTTTGGATGTTGACGTCAATCTGACGTTGGGTTCTGACATCAACCCGATTTTCATTTTCAACCAAAATGCAACGTCCGTCCAACGTTGGATGTTGACGTCAATCTGACGTTGGGTTCTGACATCAACCCGATTTTCATTTTCAACCAAAATGCAACGTCCGTCCAACGTTGGATGTTGACATCAATCTGACGTTGGGTTCTGACGTCAATCTGACGTAGGGTTCTAAACACAACACCAGATTGACATCAACCTCCAACGTTGGACAGACATTACATTAATATTGAAACTGGCCATTATCTCATATGTCATCAGCCTGTGGATATAAAAAGAAAAGGATTTAAATGTCCAAATAATTAATAATACATAACACATTATGAACCGGTTGTCATAGTTTTTGTCAGGTTCGTCATATCTAATGCAGATGTCACACTGGTTCTACTCTGGTGCTAGATGGAAGGTCATGGGCTCACCCATGCCAGGTTTTTATCTTCTGGCAACACAAGGGATAACATGCAATTCCAAAATCTAAAACCTAAAAATCTCTAAACATTTACTTAGGTCTGTTGTGAATATGTACACAAAAAAAAGAGATGAAACAACAAACAACTGACTGAGCAAATATTAGATGGAACCAAAAGCAATGGTTTAGGATATTTCACACTATGAATTCAGTGATATCACCAGTCTGTAATCGTTGTCATTGCTGCTTCTTCTTCTTCGCTTGTTTTAATCAAGAGATGCTGCACTCATTCAGGAGATGTGTAATACCGCCCCCTAACGTATAACATGGAAAGTGGAAAATATCGTAGAGATAACAAAAGACAGAAAAAAAATCACTCACGACTCTTGACGGAATAACTTTTAATAAGGGTTAATCTATATTTATATGCAGTGATATATAATTTAATGCAGACTATGCAGTAATATTTTACATTTGATTACTATTTGTGTACCTGAAAATCTAGTTTAGACCTATATTAACCTACATCATTTGTATGTTTGTTCTGCTGTGCTGTTGCTCGTTGTATAAAAGGCTCCTGGAGAAAAGGGCTTTTACTGTGGGACATCTATTTTGATAGGTACTGTAGAGTGCAATTCATGATGCTTCCAGTAGGTGGCATTGTTATCGTTTGCTGCCTGCTGCGTCATTGTATTATTACTGAGAGAACGGTAGCTGTGCACCTATAAGTTTCTTCCTGCCTGTTAGTTGGATGTTCGTTGGCGTTTTGGTGTCCAAAGTGTTAGTAAATGACCATAAAGTAAGTTTATTTTGATTTTTCAATGTTTCAACCGTGTTTTAAGTGTATTAGTGAGATTTGTGTACTTCCCTGTACATACACGGACATGTAGCGATCCACGTGAGATTGTGTGACAGATAAACAACATGTAACGTGATTTCTACTGCAGTTAAATGTTACAGTTTGTGTGGTATATGTCTACAATAGGTTAAATAATGACCCTTCAGACGGATTAATGCATATTATTTGCCTTTTATGATGTTGTTTTGGTAAATCAGATTGTTTATTGATGCATCTAGATTCATTAATATATTAATATATATATATATATATATATATATTGTTAGAGTAATGATGAAATTGACTCTTTTATTCCCAATGTGCAACCAGGGATAAGGCCTGATATAAGGAGACCTTACTCCCAATATGTAACTAAGAAAAATGCCAAGTATAAAGAGGCTGGTGTTAACCACACAAATATGTTATGCATGGTTTTATAGTGTTGAAATGATATAGAAAAGGTAGTGGAGGTTTTATGGAGAAACTTTATGTTTGACTTTATAAGAGTCTTATAGAAAATGTAGTGGAGGTTTTATAGAGAACCTTTATGTCTGACTTTATAAGAGCCACAAGTAAGATAGGAATAGCAAAGTGAAATATAGAGTTGTTTATGTGGCCGAGAAACTTTTATAAGAAGTTTTTATTTTCACAAGCTTTTATGTATAAGCTGTTTATAAGGCCGAAAAACCTGAAGGAGGTTTTTCTTATACAACTTTCATAAATGACTTTGTAAGCATGGAAAAACATGACAACATGATATTGTAAAAATGTTTTACTTTGGTTCATAGCAAGAATACAGACACATGGTTTTGTAGAAATGTTTTATTTGGTTTTATAGTAATGACACGGAAGCAAAGACTTTTGTAAAGATGTTTTATTTGGTTTTATAGTAATGACACGGAAGCAAAGACTTTTGTAAAAATGTTTTATTTGGTTTTATAGTAAAGAGACAGAGACAAATACTTTGTAAAAATGTTTTATTGAATAATTGAAATGAACACGCTGAGACATGTTTTAGGTAATCTGTTTTATTAAGAAGATGAAGAAAGACACTGAGCCATATGTACGAAAAATCATTTATTCATGTAAAAGACAAACATATGAAATGTACTTTGTATTAGCATGCATGCATGAAGAAAAGTATTGAACGAAGCAAGTTTTACCTCGAGCTGATGGCTTGCAGACGAGACGAATAAGGAGGTCAAGGATCCAAGCAAAAAGAAGAAGGAGGAGAAAATATTGGGCATTATATACTAAAATGTTGAAGGAATTTGGGGAGTTGACGATGGTCCAAAATCCTGGATTGGATGACCTATGCCTATGTAATTGAATATGTAATGAAGAGGTGTGATGATGAAATGATATATAAGGTATTGATCTCTGTATGGAATTCAGAAGCTGAGACGACATGCTGCTTCTCCATTGCTTGATGATCCGAGCCTGACATCTGCTGGTGACTTCTGTGAACTGCCGCTTTTTGTTACTTAAGACTTTTTCTTTTTATAAACTTTTATTTGGTTGTATGTAAGACTTTTTGTTAATAGAAAAATAAATCTACTTATAATTGATTTATAAAAGAAACCGTTTGCCACGCCTCTGCTTTCTAAACGAGTTGAACTGAACCAGACACGGAGGGGGTCTGTTCTTCTAGAAAGTGAGTATAAATATATATTTATGATCTAGTTAAGGATTCGACCTGCTTTACCTAGCCTGAGGTTGTAAACTAAAAATAGGTAGAAGGTGTGTGGGATCTAGGTAGATTGTACACCGAATAACATGGCGCCCAACTAGCGGGGCACGATTGCTTATTGATTTCTGGCCAAAATCAATAAACAAAGTGCTGACGAAAAACGTGATTATTGTATAGGAAGTACAATAGAAAGAAAGCTTAAAAATAGGATTAAAGAGAAATCCTAAAAAGACGTGTAAAGTCAAATGAAAATATAATTTAGAAACGAATTATATTAAACCTAAAGAAAGGTTGAACTAACAGTAGTTTTGAAATCTCGAGGGATGAGATAAAAGTCTAGAAAGGAAGGTATCCTGTAGACAAAGAATAATTCAGGGAAGAATTATTATTATAACCTGGGAATGGGTTATTAAAAAGCCTAAAAATAGGATTAAAAAGAAAAATCCTAAATAGCTTTACGAAGCAAAACGAAAATATAATCCAGAAACGAATTATATTAAACCTAATCAAAGGTTAAACAACAGTAGTGTTGAAATCTCAAAGAGTGAGATTAAAGTCTAAAAGTAAGGAGGGTATCCTGTAGACGAAAAATAATTCAGGGAAGAATTATTATTATAACCTGGGTAGGGTTATTAAGTGCATGCACGACACTACTAGAATCTCTATTATACTGAGTAGGAATGCGGAAGAAACGCTAAGCTCAATAAAAGAAAGCGCGCTCTGTGAAGGAGGTAATACGCCGATATAATAGGAGATTGACTGGAATCTTGAGTGAAAAAAAGATTCAGTGTAGACTGTGTGAACTGTTCAACGACGTGCACATTGTTGAACAGGAATCATAGTGAAAAGAAGATCCATATTAGAGTGAATAATTGAAAATTCAATAAGTAATGATATGGACAGTAAGTTATTTGTGATTTAACTGATTAAAAATAGGGAGTAAATCGCAACACTAACTTTGACTTCCATCCAGAAAACAACTAAGCAGAAGTATATGAAATCAATTAAGAAATTGATAAAGAAAATATCCGAAGAA
The DNA here is from genome assembly GCF_949357685.1 of Gobio gobio. Lineage (NCBI taxonomy): Eukaryota > Metazoa > Chordata > Actinopteri > Cypriniformes > Gobionidae > Gobio > Gobio gobio. Next base: position 18,149,923 of record NC_137100.1, read on the forward strand.
CAAAGAATGGATGAAAGAAGTGATGCTCCGGAGAGGCAAGGAGCGGTAAATAGAGATATAGAAGAAGTTAGGGAAGATAATGAGAGAAGTGAACAAAGAAACTTAGTCTCTGAAAACAAAACTCCGATCGGAGTGACAGAAAAAAGAACTACGAGAGAAAACAATTCGAGCTCTGAGGAGAGTCAGAGAAATGATAGTGAAGATGAGGAATTAAATTCCACAAGGATTAGCACAGAGGATGACGTTAGTGAAGAAGAACCAGAGCTCAGGAAAGAGACTAGGTTAAAACACAAGAAAGGTGTGAAAATAACGTTACAAAGAGTGACTAAACAAATAGAGAATGATTGGCCAGAAGTAGAATTTAGGGGAACTAAATACAGAAATCCCAGTGGGAAGAAAAGAGATCAGGAATTATTGAGTAGATGGAATAAGAAAGTAATACCTGAGAGAAATTTAACTTATGGTCAAATGAAAACTGCCAGCATGTCCCCGTCCGCAACACAGATAGCCGAACAGGAGGGATGGTCAAAGGCAGGCAAACAGACTTTATTCCAAGAGGGATACGAGTATAATAGAAAGATTGTGAAGGAATTGGACAATGTAATAAAAATACAGAAGAATTACATTAAGAACCTGAAGAGGAACTTAGAAACAACTAGAGGATTTAGGGAAATTGAGAATCTAAACAGAGCAGCAGAAGAAATCTGGGAGGAAGAAAGTGAAGAAGCCTTATATCAAGAAGAGTTAGAGAGACAGGTGACCCCTAGGGTGAGTGAAACTCCAGTGAGGCAGCTGCAGTTCAGCACTCCACGGAGAACCGAGGGGGAGAGAAGTAAGGAACGAAATATCCAAGAGAAATTACTAGAGTTAAAATTAACTGACGTTGTGAGAAACCAAATAGGTTCAAGGAAATCAAATGAAGATTACTGCAGTTATATGGATAGAATCATCAAAGCGGCAACGCAAGCGGGCCTAGGTTGTGAGGCAACAACAAGATTAGTGCACACTTGCACAGGACATGCCATCACGACAAAGGCCTTAGAAATGGTTAGAGACCTTACGGGAGTCGAAGACAAATACAAACAGTGGAAAGACATGCTAATAAATGCAAGTAAAGAGCAAATGCCCTTACTAAGTGTGTGGGTATCAATAGAGGAGGAAATCCCAATGTCAGATAAAGTGAGACTGCTGCGAGACGTAGGACGTAAAATACCAGGAGGTCAAAAATTAGTAACCATCCTGAATAGCACGACTAAAAAACATATAGAGGAGAGATTAGCTGAATATGATTGAATACTCAGTTTGTGAAAAGAAAAGAACCACAAGAAGCGAGGATTCAAAAACAACGAAAAAACCAGGTAATAAATAAACAGAGAGCCTCAGTGGAAAACCCCAAACCATATAACACGAGATTCCAAGCTAGGCAGGGTGAGAGAGGTCAATCTAATAGGCCCAAGACCTGGAATACAAAGAAGCCAGAGTGGCAGAAGAATAATAGCGCCAGAAAACCGTTTAAAAACAGCAGAAATGGTACCTCACAAAAAACAAGTTATGTTCCATCGGGAGAATGGGAGAAGTTAACCCCAGCACAGAGAGATCAAGTGATACAAAAACGCAAAAACACTGATTCCAGTGTGAAAAGATTTGGCAGAAACAAAGTGACTCAAGGTACAGAAGTACAAAAAGCCACTGAAAAAGGACAAGATGTCCGGGATGGAGATAGCACAGGAAATAGTGAGCAATGAAACAAAGTTGGCCTGTTGAAGGAGCATATCTGTGACGAGAGAGTTTTGGAGAGAGATGAAGATTTGTTTGTAAATGTAAAAGGTGTAGAATTCCTGTTGGATACAGGAGCTCAGATATCCTCCACAACAGAGCCACTAAATTACACAGGAAAGGTGCTAGTTCAGACATACAATGGAAACATAGAGGAAGAGCAGATGGGAGAAAAGTTTGGTGTAAAAATGATAAAAGGTAATGAGAATTTACTTGCAGGAAGAGATCTTAAAAAGGTGCTGAGATTAAAGGAGGTAGATACGGAACAGGAATTAACTCGCATCAAAAAGAAGATGATTGGTAGTGAAGAATCAAAGGAAGAATTAATACAAGCATTGAGAGAAACTCCATGTGGAAAATATAAAAACGACACTGGTTTGATTGACCAAAAATATGCACATGAGATTTTGGGCGGAACACATAAACCACAGAGACAATATCCGATAAACAAATTGGGTAAAGATGAATTGGATCAGACAATAAAAGAATTAGTGGAGCAGGGAGTTATTAGGGAAGTAACTTCAGCTATCACAAACAGTCCCGTCCAATTAGTGGCGAAACCTGGAAATCAAGGATTTCGTATGGTGACAAATTTCAGGGCCCTTAACAAACTGACCCGTCCAGACCGTCGATACCTGATTAATGCAAGAGACACAATTGAGAAACTGAAAGATGGCAAATTTCTAACAAAATTGGATCTGATTAATGGATTTTGGGCTGTCCCAATATCAGAGAATAGTCAAGAGAAAACTGCCTTCACTGTTGGAAATAAACATTATCTATACCAGCGTTTGCCACAAGGGTATGTGAACTCATCAGTTGTGTTTCAGGCAGTAATGATGGAAATATTAAAAGATCTGCCCGTGGAAGTGTACATAGATGACATTTTGATTACGAATGAAAACGAAGAAGAACACGTGAAAACCGTGAAAGAAGTGCTGAAAAGAATAGCAGAGGCAGGACTAAAAATCAACATAAAGAAAAGTGAAGTCATGACAGACCTAGTTGAATTTCTAGGATTCTGGGTGTCTGCAGGGAATCGAGGCATTACACAAACGATGAAGGAAAAAATAGCTGAGATAAAGACACCAGAGAATGTCAAAAACGTACAACAAATGATGGGGCTAATGAATTATGTCAGAGACGTAATTCCTAAATTTAGTCAAATGGCAAAACCAATCTACGCAACGATTAAAGGGGACAGATTGAGCTGGACTGAAGAGGCAGAAAATGCACTGTGTGCTTTAAAGGAAGCAATCTTATGTTCAGGACAGTTGGAAGGCAGAGAAGATGACAAAAATCTCGAGATTGATCTGGACATAGATGAGGCAGGCTACCAACTGATAATGCGAAATGAAAAGAGCTGCATACCAATACGCATTATGACAGGAAACTGGGAAAATCCTGAGAAAAAATTTCTGCCAGTTGAAAAGAAATTAGCAGCAATCAGCAAGAGATATGCAGAGATAAAAGGTCTGGCTAGAGGAAGGCAAATACTGATTAATACAGATGGAATGGTAATGGCCCATCTGAACAAAAACAAGATCAAGGATGCTAAGGCCCAAAATACCAGATGGCAGAGATGGCAAAACATAGTGTTGGATCCCAGTATAACTGTAATAAACAAAGAACGCAAGAAGTGTCAAAAGAAAAGCTTGCCATCATTCAAAGGAGTAATGGTGTATACTGACGGATCTAAAACCATGGCAGACAGCGAGGCCCATTGGGCGTACATAATCAAAAAGAAAAAAGGAGATGAAGTGGCGGACAGGGGATCCTGTCCTGGCACAGCTCAAACGGCAGAAGTAATGGCAGTACTAAAAGCGCTAAAGAGATTGAAAGAGATGCATGCCAATCAAGCTGTCATAGTTACGGACAGTAAATATGTAGAAACAAGTCTAAATGAGAACCTGGAAGTGTGGAAGCAGAACGGTTTCTGTAAATTCAACAAAAAACCAATTGAACATAGACAAATGTGGGAGGAAATAGATTCCTTAGTGAAAGATTTAGACTTGGTCGTAATTCACCAAAAAGGGCATTCGAAGGAGAGAACAGAACTATCCCAAGGGAATGAAGCAGTTGACAAGTTAGCGAGGCTAAGAAGAGTAATCATAGTTGAGGATAAAGGAACAGAGGCCATTCAAAAGCTGCATGATTGTTTGAAACACCCCGGTGTGAACTTAATGGGAAAAATACTGTCAGATAACAACATGAATATTCCTAATTGGAGGAAAAAGTACAGAGATATCAAGTTGAAGTGTGAGGACTGCATGAGAAAAGGTTATCACAGAACGATCAGGAAAGATTATGGGAGGATACTTCCAGAAAAAGCAAATGTGGAATGGGACTTAGACATAGCCGGTCCACTCAATCCTCGCACAAAAAAGGGCAACAGATTTTTTTTAATTGTGGTTGAAGCATATCTAAATAAGATATGGGCCAAGCCATTGAAAGACCCTAGCGCTAAAAACATAATCAAGGCACTTGATGAGTTAATGTCGGCATGGAATAGGCCTGAAAGTATCAGAGTGGATAACGGATCTTACTTTGTCGGAAACGAACTAGAGAATTGGCTAGCAGAAAAACATATAAAATTGATCAAATCTCTCCGTTATAGGCCAGAATCGAACGGCCTGAGTGAACGATCAATTGGCAGCTTAAAAAGCTTTTTTCGAGCCAATTATAACAACACAGAGTGGGATGAACATATGGAAGAGGCTTTGTACTTCGTTAATATGAATACAGAGAGTAGAGAAGCCAAAAAAGAGATCGAACAGCCTGAAGATAAGTGTCAGGTGGGAGATTTTGTGTGGATAAAATTGACGAATAAACATCCAACAAAACCGTTCAAAGATCTAATTACAAAAAGAGACCGAGTTCTGGATATCATAGATAAACACACGGTTCGGCTAGAGCAGAATGGCTTATGGAGCAAAAACAATCTGATCTTAATTAAATGATTGTAAATAAGAAGATACCTCCTTGGACAGCAAGGAAGTGTGAAATCAGGGCCGAATAGTGGCTAACCACACGGGACAGAACATAAATCTGTAAGTGGTTTGAAGCGATATATCACTTCAAAGTTGCTCAAAATATAAAAACGAAAGATTTCTGTGAGTGAGCTATTAATTTTCTGGATGGAATGTGCAGTTCGTTGAAAACTAACATGCGGGAATATAGTTAAAGGAAAGCTATATAACCAAAATGAAAAAAGAAAGCTATAAAAGAGACTGTGGATGGAAAAAACCTAAAATGGAAAAAGATGATTACTGAAATTAGTAATATGCTGCAGAGTGGGCAATAAAGTGTGGCTCGGACATCAAGCAATGTAAGTATGGAAATATTTTTATTAACCTTGCAAAATTGCAATGAAGGGGAATGGATATTGGATATCCATAAAAGTATTTTTTACCTTGGAAAATGGATATTGAAGGATTTTTAAGAAGGGGAAATAAGCCCAATTGAAGTATTAAAAATCTCTTCAATACCCAATACACAAGCTTGTAAGGGAGACTAGAGTGTATGAATTTGTGAAGCACTTGAGAATTAAAACACCAAGGGAAGTTTGATGTATTACAGGAATGGAGGCAGAGAGCCAGCGTGGGTCTTCTAGGCCAAGAACTCCCAGGAGACAACGAAGGTGGAATCAGCCGTGTGTACAGAGGCCAGTTATGGCAGGAGTGGTAATTACCGTTGCGATAGCCTTAATCATATTATGGACCATGACTAAGCTGAATGATACAGAGAGAGACACAGTACACATTGATCCAGATTATGAAATGGACACTACCTTTCTGATAAACGAAGGGCAGAGTGAGAAAGGGAGAGAGCCAGAACAGGAGAAATTGCCTGAGACAAACGGGAAAAAGATGAAAAAGGTAAAGGACAGAAATATCATAAATGAATGTAAAGAAGAATTCACAGACGAAAGATACACGATGTATGAAACAAGAGAGAAATTAAGCAATCCAATTCCTGGGTTGAAGTGGTATAGCGAAAGTACAAGAATAGCTGAAATAGCTTTGGAACGGAATAAATTCGGAGAAAATGAGGAGAAGCTTTATCAAATAAGCATTAAGACGAATAAATCCTGGGAAGATTGTAGTGATAGTGACTTAAAGAAATGCGCTGAGACAAGCTATAATTGGAAGTTGCACAATATATGGAGAGATAAAGTAATAAGAAAATTGATTGAACAATTCAATGGTAAAGACTGCAAGGAACATGAGATGAGTTGGATCGGATGTACATGCATGCAGAAATGGAAGTGTGAGGCAGACGAAGACGAAGCAGAGGACAGATACAATAACAGGGAACATTGGTTGTTGTTTAATAATGCAAATGGAATTATAAGTCAAGGTGTGAAGTTGATGACCATCTTGGAGCACTCTCAAAGATGGATCGATATGATCACGGAAGATAGTATAATGACAGATCAGATGATACTTCAGTTTAGATTATTTGACATATTGGAAGATGTGGCAACAAGAGAGAATGAAAGAGTAACTCCGATCAAAATAACAAATAGAGAAAACGGAAAAGGAGTAGTTGTTAGTTATGAAAATAACCTATTAGGAAAATATTATCCAGTTCCGATTGTGAGGGTAAGAGCGAAAACAGATAAAGAGGTTGTGTTGTGGAGGATTCCCAAAGGGATAACGGAGTACCACAGGAAAGAGGATATCCCTGAACCAGCATATATGATGACACTAGGTGACAGGGGAAAGCTGTCAAAAGAAGAGAAAATGGTTGACTTCAAAAGATTTTGGACCGTGGTGTGGAGTACGGGTATCTACCGTTGGATGCACACGGGATGGACGTTAGACAGTGAGGAGTTAGATGGCAATTGGAGGAGAAATGAGATAAATCAAGGAATATGCAGAATGGTTTCAGAACCAATAGCAACTGAAAAAACAATTTATGCTGACACCCTAGGAACCTTCAGTTCACAAGAGATTGGTAGATGTATGCCACCATTTCCTTTTTATTTTATGTTGGCCAGGAAACAATTTTTCAATAAACAACTGCACAGCGTAGAGCCCAGAAAAGCAACATTCAAGGAAGAAATTCACGATGTAAGTGATAAGGTGAAAAGGATATTTTTAAAAAATGGCCGGAATCGGAGAGAACACCTATGAATCAATAAGGTGGCTAATGAATAACTTTAAACTAATATTGACCATGATGACGGTAATATTTGTATTGATTCTAATCGAATGCACAGGATTGGGGAGGATTTTACGATTGTGCATGGTAGCTGCGTGGAGATTGGGCAAATACATTGAGTGCTGTGAGCAGGACAGACCGAGATCAAACAGTTTGGCTCAAGGGCCCCGAGACTCCCCACGGGGAATAGGTGTAGTCGAACCTATAAGAAGAGTGAGCAGAGTATAAGACGAATGCATGAGATGCCATGAACTATTGTGGCCGGAGACAGAAGTTACTCTGTGCATGGGTAGCCTGTGCAACAAATGCTTTGCTAAAAACCAATAATGTAATATGGTACAATGAACGAGATGTGATGGAATACTGTGTTGATGTGTTTAAGATGTTAGAGGTGATTAATGTACAAATGATGGAGAAACTGAAATATATGTTCATGGAGCTCCACCCAGTGGAGAAAGAGGTGTATAGCGACCTATTGGCTCATAGACTGTGGAGAAAGGAAGAGCAATTATTTGTACATAAATTGTATGCAGAAGGAAGGGGCCGTGATTTGAAAGTGGTTAAACATAATGGGATATTTTATCTTATAGCTAAAAAAGATGCGGGACCTCCGATTGAGAGAGAGGCCGAATGTCAATCCCCAATTGACCTGTTGGAGCTCCAGGAGAGTGACGACGGCCCGGAGCAAGGTAGTGATACCGGAAGCTTTGATTCCGACATTCAGATGGTGTCATGGCTGTATGAGTAGAGGAAGGGGCCGCGCATTCATCTGTGAGGCTCCTGATGGGCAGTTAATTGGGGCATGTCCACATGAGATAACTAATGGCAAATGGATGCGAAATAGATTTGGTGGATACCTAACGATAATTAAGCAGAGTACAAAAAATTGGCCTTCCACAACCCGAATTAATGGGAAAATAATATACAGCGAACTGATTAGACCAATAAACAAGAGACCATGGGTTAAGGGCTACATGAACATATCTCAAAGAAATGTCTATACTGAAACTGGACAAGTATATGATCAATTGACTAAATATGATAGAGAGAAGAAGCGTTATGTGAACTACCTCAACTTGGAAATAAAAGACTGAAATTTGCATGAGGGGCATGTTAGAGTAATGATGAAATTGACTCTTTTATTCCCAATGTGCAACCAGGGATAAGGCCTGATATAAGGAGACCTTACTCCCAATATGTAACTAAGAAAAATGCCAAGTATAAAGAGGCTGGTGTTAACCACACAAATATGTTATGCATGGTTTTATAGTGTTGAAATGATATAGAAAAGGTAGTGGAGGTTTTATGGAGAAACTTTATGTTTGACTTTATAAGAGTCTTATAGAAAATGTAGTGGAGGTTTTATAGAGAACCTTTATGTCTGACTTTATAAGAGCCACAAGTAAGATAGGAATAGCAAAGTGAAATATAGAGTTGTTTATGTGGCCGAGAAACTTTTATAAGAAGTTTTTATTTTCACAAGCTTTTATGTATAAGCTGTTTATAAGGCCGAAAAACCTGAAGGAGGTTTTTCTTATACAACTTTCATAAATGACTTTGTAAGCATGGAAAAACATGACAACATGATATTGTAAAAATGTTTTACTTTGGTTCATAGCAAGAATACAGACACATGGTTTTGTAGAAATGTTTTATTTGGTTTTATAGTAATGACACGGAAGCAAAGACTTTTGTAAAGATGTTTTATTTGGTTTTATAGTAATGACACGGAAGCAAAGACTTTTGTAAAAATGTTTTATTTGGTTTTATAGTAAAGAGACAGAGACAAATACTTTGTAAAAATGTTTTATTGAATAATTGAAATGAACACGCTGAGACATGTTTTAGGTAATCTGTTTTATTAAGAAGATGAAGAAAGACACTGAGCCATATGTACGAAAAATCATTTATTCATGTAAAAGACAAACATATGAAATGTACTTTGTATTAGCATGCATGCATGAAGAAAAGTATTGAACGAAGCAAGTTTTACCTCGAGCTGATGGCTTGCAGACGAGACGAATAAGGAGGTCAAGGATCCAAGCAAAAAGAAGAAGGAGGAGAAAATATTGGGCATTATATACTAAAATGTTGAAGGAATTTGGGGAGTTGACGATGGTCCAAAATCCTGGATTGGATGACCTATGCCTATGTAATTGAATATGTAATGAAGAGGTGTGATGATGAAATGATATATAAGGTATTGATCTCTGTATGGAATTCAGAAGCTGAGACGACATGCTGCTTCTCCATTGCTTGATGATCCGAGCCTGACATCTGCTGGTGACTTCTGTGAACTGCCGCTTTTTGTTACTTAAGACTTTTTCTTTTTATAAACTTTTATTTGGTTGTATGTAAGACTTTTTGTTAATAGAAAAATAAATCTACTTATAATTGATTTATAAAAGAAACCGTTTGCCACGCCTCTGCTTTCTAAACGAGTTGAACTGAACCAGACACGGAGGGGGTCTGTTCTTCTAGAAAGTGAGTATAAATATATATTTATGATCTAGTTAAGGATTCGACCTGCTTTACCTAGCCTGAGGTTGTAAACTAAAAATAGGTAGAAGGTGTGTGGGATCTAGGTAGATTGTACACCGAATAACAATATATATATATATATATATATATATATATATATATATATATATATATATATATATATATATATATATATATATATTAATGGCAAAGTCTTTTGTGTGATCAGACCAATAGTAATTATTGCCTTTAATTGCCCATCCTCTGTATTTTTAGTGCTTTCCAGTTATTTAAAGTTGTTAATGTAATATGTGTTTGTTATTCTTAGACTTAATCTTCAATACACTTTGGAAAGAAGCCCCAGTCTCCTCATTATTTGTGTCCTGACCGACACACAGGGTTGTATACTGCTCACAAGTAGACCCAGAGCCTAGCAGTCTCCTTTCCTCTCCAACAAATTGGTCCTTCGAGCCGGATGCAGTGTTCATTCCTGGTATCATGGAATCTGATGAGGAGATTGTTGGTGCAACTAGACCAAAACGCAGAACACGTCCACCAGTCCGACTCCAAGACTTCGAAGTGCAGTATATAGAGGCCAGACCTGAACATGCTATTTCCCCTGCCCACGTGACACCTCTTCAGTCATCATGGGACCATCCTGACTACCTCTATGATGATGCTGCTCCTCGCACAGGCCCTCAGTTAAGACCATCACACTTCAGTTACACAGAGCGCAGTGGAAACCTACCTCCGTCATTCACGTCAGCCCAGCAGAACCATTATCCTGAGCCTGAATACTATAATGAGCTCCAAGCCATTCGCATAGAAAATGCACAGCTGCTGCAGTCACACCACGCTTTTCGTGCTGACCTGATGGAGTTGAAAGAAGTTCGTACTGAGTTCAAAGAACTGGTCAAAGTTGCTCAAGCTCTTAGAGCAGACCTCAGCCCAACTAAAAGCCATGATAGTCCTCCAGTGCGACCAGAACCCAAACTGTTATCCAGCCCTTCCTGCCACGTATACCAGACAGAGCCGGACACATCAGCTGATGAGGAAGAGTGGCCTGAGCTTCCACCCTGGCCTGAGCCCGAGTCAGCACTGAGAAGAGGTATGGAGAATTTAAAGTTAGCGAAACCTGGCCCAGCTACATACCAACCAGAGGTACCAAAGTATTCAAAGGTCTTCCAGGCTCACCCTTCACAAGCATATCGTCGTTCTCAGTATTACTCTGCAAATCCAGATGTGCTACCACAACCTCCAACACCTGAAGACCTGAGAGTGTTATTATCAGCAACTGGAGCACAGACCTCATATCGTAAACCTATACGCCCACAAATTCCAGTTTCTTCTCCCCGACTTGTGTCCATACCAGCTCATTCGAGTCGTCAAGCACCTGTGGTCAAGGTAGAGTCAAACATGCCACATTTAACCCACACATCAGTGTCAGAGTATGTGTATAGAGGACCTACCCCTACTATCCCCAAGTTCAGCCGGCCAGATCCAAGCGAGTTCGCCAGGCTTCGAATAGCTTTAGAGAATTTGCTTCCTCCAGATGGGACTGAACTCTTCAAGTATCAAATACTAGTGGACCACTTAAAGTTGGATGAAGCTAAGCTGATTGCTGATGCTTTTTTGAACTCGCCTACCCCATTTACTGACACCATGGTGGCCCTCCATGAGAAGTTTGGTCAGCCCCACCAACTAGCTTTGAGGAAAATTGCCAGTGTCCTGGAAGCCCCTGATATAAAGCGTGGGGATACCGTTACATTCCAGAAGTTCGCTCTTCAGGTACAGTCATTGGTGGGGTTGTTGAAGACTTTAGGACCTGAAGGTGACATTGAACTGAGTTGTGGGTCACATGTAGCACGGCTTTTGAGCAAACTTCCTTCTGAGCAGCGAGCTGAGTTCCGCCGTCACATGTTTCGACAACCTGGAACTGCACCTACGTTACATGATCTCTCAAACTGGCTCCGTTATGAAGCCTGGTGCCATGACTTTGATGTAGAGATTGCCTCACGAGCAGTTCAAGACCGACAGACTTTTAGACCTGTACAGAGTAAGAAGTCTGTAGCCATTCTTCATGGGATTGGAGAGGCTCAAAATGTAACATCATTGTCCCCTGAAAAGGGTATTACTCCTCAGACCAAGCCAGTCGCTGTGAAACGGTTATGTCCCTTCTGCGATAGTACAGAGCATTATTTGAGTCAGTGTAAAGCCTTTGCTCAACTTACCACTGACCAGGCCAAAGACTGGATTCGAGGGAATAATCGTTGTTGGCGCTGAGCAAGGAACCATCATGCTTCTCAGTGTGACCTAAAGAAGCCGTGTAACCTGTGTCAAGGCAAACACCTTCGCCCACTTCACAAGGTAAATGTCAGACCCTCCCAAGAGGATACAGTCAGTGCTGAGAAGAGTTGCCTTACCAGTTCCTCTCCAGACAGATTCTACTTGGATAGACCTGTTGTGGGGACCCGTGTCATGCTCAAGATAGTACCTGTTCAGATTCATTATGAAGACCGTGTTTTAGAAACCTTTGCGCTTCTGGATGACGGCTCTGAGAGAACCATCCTGCTTCCAACTGCGACCAAAGCCCTCGGCATACAAGGTACACCAGAAGATCTCCCATTGCACACCGTGCGACAAGACATTGAAGTTCTTCATGGGTCATCTTTATCCTTTCAAGTATCCCCAACCCATAAGCCTCAAACCTGTTACAAGATTGAACATGCGTTCACGGCAGATCGCCTCAATCTGTCACGGCAGTCATATCCTGTGGATCAACTGCAGAAGAAGTATAAGCACTTGCGTGGTCTTCCCATCCTGCCGGTGAAAGATGCTCAGCCTCTACTCCTGATTGGGTCAGATCAGCCACATCTCATTACACCAATCGAGCCTATCAGATTAGGTTCTCCAGGTGGACCTGCTGCTGTCCACACACGCCTGGGATGGACCCTCCAGGGCCCCGCATCGTTCATGGGGCGGCCGGCATCCTCCCAACAATGCCTGCTGACATCTGTCCTTCCACCACAGGATGAGCTCTTTAAGAATGTCCAAAGACTCTGGCAGATAGAAGCTGTTCCACACAGGGATGAGAAAGAAGTGACTCGTTCCAAACAAGATCTGGAGGCTTTAAAGTTACTTGAAATCAAGACCATCCATACAGAAGTGAACGGAATTCCTCGACTGGCAACACCTTTGCTACGGCAGAAGGATATGCCTCGGTTGCACGCCCCTAAGGAGTTAGTCATGCCTAGCCTCCGCAGTATCGAGAAACGTTTGTTAAAGGATCCAGTGAAAGCAAAGACCTATAGTGCAGAAATGGAGAAGCTCATGCAGACAGGAGCTGTTCAGGAAGTACAGAAGGAAACTGACTCTGACGAATCCTGGTATATACCCCACCACCTTGTCAGTCATAATGGGAAATTCCGGGTTGTTTTCAACTGTTCCCACCAATATCATGGGCAAAGTCTCAACCAGTATCTTCTGCCGGGCCCTACCCTTGGAGCATCATTGCTAGGTGTACTCATCAGATTTAGGGAGCATCCAGTTGCAGTAAGTGGTGACATCAAGGCAATGTTCCATCAGGTCCGCCTCCTACCAGAAGATCGTCCCTTACTGCGTTTCCTCTGGCGTGATCTGAAAGTGGATGAGCCCCCTAAAGTCTTTGAATGGCAAGTGCTACCATTCGGCACGACATGTAGTCCATGTTGTGCCACTTATGCTCTACAGCACCATGTGATCGAACACAGCAGGGCAGAGGAGTCCATCAGGTTCTCAGTGGAGAAATGTTTTTATGTGGATAACTGCCTCCAGAGTTTGTGCACACCTGAGGCAGCCAGGCACTTGGTCGACAGTTTGAGAGAGATGCTTTCCAAAGCTGGATTTGAGATACGGCAATGGGCCAGCAATGTTCCCAGTGTTCTGAGTCACTTACCCACAGAAGCTCAAGCTGAGAGCTTGGAACTCTGGTTAGCTCAAGACAAGTCTGACATGCCTGAGTCAACTTTAGGCCTGAGCTGGAACTGGCAGACTGATACCCTGGCGTATAAGCACCGACCTGTTGTGTATGAGACTCCCACCCTCAGGAACATCTACAAGGTCCTAGCCACTCAGTACGACCCTCTGGGACTTCTTTTGCCTTACACCACTCGAGCAAAGGTAATTATTAGGCAGCTATGGAATAAACAGAGGGGTTGGGACGACCCAAACCTACCACCTGAGCTGCTGCATTCATGGCGTGTCTGGGAGAATGAACTTCAGTACCTACCAAACATCACTCTCCCTAGAACTTATGTCCCTCCTGATGTCGAGAAGGATAGTGCCACACATGAAGTCCACATATTTTCAGATGCTTCAGAACAGGCATATGGAGCTGTGGCATACTTGAGGACCACTGACAATAGAGGCCAAGTGTACCTGTCTTTCATGGTAGCTCGATCCAGAGTAGCCCCCAAACGTTCTCATTCCATTCCTCGATTGGAGCTTTGTGGAGCTCTTGTGGCCGCTCAGTTAGCTAGATTGCTTGAGAATGAACTGACCTTGCAAATAGAGACCACAGTGTTGTGGACAGACTCTTCCACAGTCCTTACCTGGCTGAACTCTGAATCCTGCCACTACAAAGTCTTTGTTGGCAATAGAGTCGCTGAAATCCAGGAGCTAACAGAGAAGTGTTCCTGGCGATATGTGGATTCAGCTAGCAATCCCGCAGATGACCTCACTAGAGGCAAACCTCTGAACGTCCTCACAGAGATGAACAGATGGTCACAAGGTCCTCCCTTCTTACTCCAAGATCCAGCAACCTGGCCAGTAATGACAAAGACAGACCTGGAAAATGACCACACAGAGCTACGGAAGTCTGCCTTCTGCGGCGCCACTGCAGTGTCACCCCAATCCATAATCCCTGATCATTGGAACCACAATACCTGGCAGGAACTCTTGGATGCCACTGCTAAGGAAATTCTGGTAACCTCTATTTCTGATTCCTTTCCCGATGCAGAAGATTATCGTCAAGCGGAGATCCTTATTCTTAAGCGAGTTCAGCAAGAGTCTTTCCCCAATGACTATCAAAGTTTGGTGGCTGGGAAACCAGTGTCCTCAGACAGTCGCCTTTTAACCTTAGCTCCTGAACTGGACCAATTGAATGGTTTAATCAGAGTGGGAGGTCGATTGAGGAGAGCTGAGTCCATTGAAGAATCTACTTTACACCCCATCGTATTGGACGCTCATCATTCAGTCACCCGGCTACTGATTAAGCATTATGATTTCAAACTGCATCATCCAGGACCTGAGCGAGTGTTCGCGGAAATGCGACGCTATTATTGGATCATCCGTGGCCGGGAAGCCATTCGTCGGTACCAACATGGGTGTCCAGAGTGTCAGCGTTGGAGGGCAAAGCCAACTATCCCGAAGATGGCAGACTTACCTTCTGCCCGTCTCCGTCTCCACAAACCTGCTTTTTACTCATGTGGAGTAGACTGCTTTGGGCCAATGCTGATTAAAATTGGGAGACGCACAGAAAACCGCTGGGGGATAATCTTCAAGTGTCTAACCACGAGAGCGGTTCACTTGGACCTCCTCAGTACCATGAATGCTGATTCATTCCTAATGGCCCTTAGGTGGTTTGTTGCACGAAGGGGAACACCAGCAGAACTGTGGTCAGACCAAGGAACAAACTTCAAAGGGGGAGAAAGAGAGCTGAGGGAAGCCTTTGCTGACATGGCTCCTGACCTACAGAAACGACTTGCTCGTCAAAGAATCCAATTTCACTTTAATCCTCCAGCAGCCCCACATTTTGGAGGAGTGTGGGAGAGAGAGGTACGATCTGTAAAGTCAGCCCTTTACACTACAGTGGGATCTCAATCAGTTCCAGAAGAAGTCCTGCTGACAGTCCTTCTAGAGGTGGAAGCTATTCTTAACTCGAAGCCTTTAGGGTACGTGTCCGCTGATGTTGCAGACATTGACCCAGTGACACCCAACAGTTTGCTCATGGGGCGGCCGGATGGTTCCTTGCCACAGGTAATCTACCCAGAGTCTGAATTGTTGAGTCGCAGACACTGGAGGCATTCGCAAGTCTTAGCGGAAAACTTCTGGTCCAGGTTTATCCGAAACTACCTTCCAGGCCTCCAGAGACGGCAAAAGTGGCAGTCATCTCCCCCAGACCTAACTGAGAAAATGGTTGTCATGATTGTAGATCCGCAGTTGCCTAGGGCCCTCTGGCCTGTTGGACATGTCATTAAGGCACACCGCAGTTCGGATGGACATGTCAGGTCTGCTGATGTAGAAATCAAGGGACAAGTCTATACTCGACCAGTAGCCCGTTTGGTGATCCTCCCAGCTCTACCAGATATTGAAAATTGTCCAGAAAACTCGCACTAAGTTAAGTCGCCTTTTAGAAGAAGCAAAGTTAACTAGCACCTTTGGCTGTATAAAAGGCTCCTGGAGAAAAGGGCTTTTACTGTGGGACTTCTATTTTGATAGGTACTGTAGAGTGCAATTCATGATGCTTCCAGTAGGTGGCATTGTTATCGTTTGCTGCCTGCTGCGTCATTGTATTATTACTGAGAGAACGGCAGCTGTGCACCTATAAGTTTCTTCCTGCCTGTTAGTTGGATGTTCGTTGGCGTTTTGGTGTCCAAAGTGTTAGTAAATGACCATAAAGTAAGTTTATTTTGATTTCTCAATGTTTCAACCGTGTTTTAAGTGTATTAGTGAGATTTGTGTACTTCCCTGTACATGCACGGACATGTAGCGATCCACATGAGATTGTGTGACAGATAAACAACATGTAACGTGATTTCTACTGCAGTTAAATGTTACAGTTTGTGTGGTATATGTCTACAATAGGTTAAATAATGACCCTTCAGACGGATTAATGCATATTATTTGCCTTTTATGATGTTGTTTTGGTAAATCAGATTGTTTATTGATGCATCTAGATTCATTAATATATTAATATATATATATATATATATATATTAATGCCAAAGTCTTTTGTGTGATCAGACCAATAGTAATTATTGCCTTTAATTGCCCATCCTCTGTATTTTTAGTGCTTTCCAGTTATTTAAAGTTGTTAATGTAATATGTGTTTGTTATTCTTAGACTTAATCTTCAATACACTTTGGAAAGAAGCCCCAGTCTCCTCATTATTTGTGTCCTGACCGACACACAGGGTTGTATACTGCTCACAAGTAGACCCAGAGCCTAGCAGTCTCCTTTCCTCTCCAACACTCGTAATTTGATTATTTGTTCTTATTTTATTACTGATTGTCTTTAACAATATTTACAATATATATTAGTTAGGCTAGTAGTTTTTGGAGTCATAAACTTATTTATTAAGGTTACATGGATCAAAAACCACAAAAAAAATACTGGACTTATTTTATGTTATTTATTACTTTTTTGTGGTGGGGCTAGTGAACATTTTGGCTGGGCAATTAGAAAAAAATCCACGTTCACGCGCCACAGTGATGCTGCTGATGTAAGACGCTGTGACGTGTTATCTGGTGCGATAGCAGATACCAGATAACACGTCACAGCGTCTTACGTCAGCAGCGTCACTGTGGCGCGTGAATGCAGATTCAAACTAAACCGGAAGAGAGGACAATGCTTAATAAAGTCTTAGTTTTTGTTATTTTTGGACCAAAATGTATTGTCAACGCTTCAAAAGAGTCTAACTAACCAAATGATGTCACATATGGACTACTTTGATGATGTTTTCATTACCTTTCTGGATGTGGACAGCAAAGTGTGCTTACACTTACATTCAAAGGACTGAAAGCCCTCGGACTAAATCTAAAATATCTTAAACTGTGTTCCGAGGATGAACGGAGGTCTTACGTGTGTGTAACAACATTGGGGTGAGTCATTAATGGAAGAAATTTCATTTTTGGGTGAACTAACCCTTTAAATCCGGAACTCTACTTCCCCATAAAGTATTATGGGCATTAAAATCCCCACACCATATTTCCTTATGACCTTTTTTATAAATATTCTTCATTAACTAATTTGTTAATGCTTTACATGGGTTATAATAATTGATAATTATCATATTGCCTTTGTCCTCATTATTAAATATCTCAGTCACAACACATTCATATTCTTCAGATACCTTGATTGGGCTGTATGCTATTCCTTCCTTAATAAACGTCAGACATCCCCCTCCTCTGTCTATTTCTCTATCACATCTTATACTATTATATCCATTTAACACAAAATCTAGTTGTGGTTTTAACCATGTCTCTTGATTTGAATGCAGATAACATCTGGTTTACTTGGTAATTCACTAATATATCTTTTGAATTCCTGTCCATTTGAAATTAAACTTCGTGCATTCCACTGAAGTATAGACAACACCATTAACCATTTAACTATTTTGTGTTCCTTCATGATTAATATTTAGTATTTCATGCACTTCATCAGCCTTTGCTATGACCCCAAGTAATTTTTAGCTGCTTCCACTACTGACTTTATCCTATCACTTTTCCTAGTGTGCTGTACACTGTAAAAAATGTATAATCTTCCCAACTCAAAATTTTCTAGTGACTGGTCACATCTAAAATTTTCAATTGGCCAAATTGAATTTCTGTGAATTGAATTTTATCCATTGTGGCAACAGTCTGTTAACATGGGCTCAATTAGAAATAATATGTTGAGCCAATGGAAAAATGTAATTTACCAACACTGTAAAAAATGTCAGGCCTCTCCAATTTAAAATTTTCTAGTGACCGATCACATCTAAATTTTTCAATTTGGCCAACTAAAAAATTTAGATGTGATCAGTCACTAGAACACTATGTTTTACAGTGAAACTGTGTGGTTGGTCCAATTAAATATTTTAAATTGTTGTAACAATTGTTTATTTCTCACTGTCCCAAAAAACAAAAATGACTAAAAACATAAATATATTAAGCAAAATACAGAAACAGACAACAGGGTTGACATTTTATCACATTACTTTATTAACAAGTAAATTTCAACACAGGATATTTGGGTGAAAATACCTTATTTTCAATAAGGAAAAACTCTGAATACATTCAAGAAGTCTTCTGCACAACAGGATGTCTTAAAGTGGTGAAGAAAGCACGGCACTGCAAGCTAAAAACATTAATGTTAACATTAATGACAAAGCTCCCCTGCATCACATCTGGCAAGAGACAGAACAGAAGTTTCTTCATTATATAATGAGGATGAGATGAATGAATGGACATAAGAAAATCACGAGCTTGACGTGTTTGATATTAAAAGGCAATAACTTAAGCCCTGAAAGAGGCAGACACCAAACGCACCGTGTTCAACAGTCGCATGCCGCACATCACACAAATGACTTAATTTCCTTATTACCTATTGTTTTAGACATATAAGACATGAGGAAAATAAAACGATTGGCTACAGGCTACCATTAGATAATTATGTGGTAAACGAGAACACACTCATGAAACCAATGAATGCATGAACTCGTGATTCTACAAAATGTCTTTTATACTTCATACCGGGTCATAAAGCAAAACTCTGGAGAATAATTTCAGTGCTAAATACTCACCAACGTCTTTGTGAGATGAATATCTCTCTATTCTCTTGGGAATGTCTGTTTCGGTCTTCAGCACCTGCTGGTTCGGCTCCGCTCGCGCTGCCGCTCCCGCGTCTCCGCATTTGAAATCTCCACAGGAACGGTTTTCTTCAAGTGCATTTTGCGCATGCGTATACCGTTTTTCGGACTTAGGACTTGTTCAGCCAACATGGATTTTTCACTTCGACTTCATAGATTGACTGAGCACAATTAAATATGTTCGGTGAATATACAATTTAAATTTTGAGTGAAGACCTTAAGCTATGATTAGTACAATGCATCTTTTCGCATGGCGATAATTATTTGGAAGTAATTTATTGGGCCAATATGTAATGATCAATTTGCACAATTTTTCCCCAATTTTTTTTTTTTACAGTGTATTGTGACATTAACTATTGAACAGATAAATGCAACAAAACTGTTCTTATTGACCAACATAGTCTCTCCTGATATTTTTGCTTTGTGTTCATTTACTTCTGGGATAGTATTCATGTTTGTTTGTTGTATTTGTTCCCTGACATGCCTTCTGTCATTCCCTCTACCTTTCTCAGAAGTTTCAGCATCATCACTCCTTCTGCTCTGTTCTGGTGGATAGGTAGGCCTCTCACTGTTTCTGTCATTATCATTCATTTTCTTAATTGCCTCTGCATATGACACTTGATGTGTAATCTTAAACTTCTGAACTTCTCTTGCTTCCTTTTGCTTTTCACAACCCCCATAAGCTGCACTATGTTGGCCTCCACAATTACAACATTTTAATTCAACTTTTTCCCCACATTTACCGTACTCATGTTCCCCTCCACAATTAGCACACCTAATCTTGCCTCTGCATTGTGCCGCAACATGTCCAAATCTTTGACATTTAAAACATCTTAATGGGGGTGGGATGTATTCTCTCACTGGGTAGCTCATAAATCCCAACTGAACTTTAGGAGGCATTCCTGCCTTAAAATATAGCAGGATCGACAAACTCTCAACTTTCTCATTTCCTTTAGTCAGCCTTTTTGCATCCATTAGCTCACCCCCTTTCAAGCTCTTCTTGATTTCTTCAATGGAAACCGATATTGGTATTCGTGTTATCACTCCTCTTGCTTTTGTTGTTGAACCTGGTATGTGTGAAGTAATCTTGACCCCGTTTAGTGTTTCTTTCTTTAACACTTGTGCACGCTGTTCTTCTGATGCTGCAAAAATAAGCAGTCTACCGTTTCCCATGAACCTAGCATGATTGATTTTGCCTATTTCTTTCATAATTGCTTTAGTCACATGTATCGGATGCAAATCAGGCCCTCCATGCTGATCAAACACAACAACTACTTTAAATGATTCACTTGTTGTTTTATTAGCATTACTCCTTCTAGTTCTGCTTTCTTCAGTTTTACTTCGTTTGACAGTATCTATTGACTCCACACTACTACTGGAGTCTGATCGTTGTCTAACTTGTTTCTTCTTTCTTACTTCTTCCCAAAACATATCATCATCTTGCTCTAATCTCAATGAATCCAAATCTTTGAGATCTTTCACAAAACCATCGGAATGTTCTGCCATCATCCACTCTACATTCACTGTACAGCAATGTTTTAGTTACCAACTTCTTGATTCAAACGTTTCTCCAATTCAAATATTCTACCCGCTGTTCAAACTCATGCAGTGTAGTCGGTGTTAGCGCCGCGTGACCTGTGCTAGCTCAAGTCTCCAGACGGAGGATCCTAGGAAGACACCTAATAAGAGTAAAGAGCCCAACTAATGGAAACACTGATCACCGTCAGATGAAACACATTAGAGTTAAACTTCTGTTAATTCTCAATAAGAGCTTCTGTAGTCGTATAACAGAAATAAAGTTAGTCTGGATAGTAATGTGTGAAGCTGGTAATGCTGTTTGTGGAGTTGTTTAATCCTCCTCTGATGAGATCTTCAGAGATTTAATGTCTTCTTTTATCTTCAGATGATTTCATCTAAGTCAGTTGTAGTTCTTGTCTTTCTGCTCATCTCTTTTTTTGTTCTCTTTTCTCTTCAGTGATTCTGCTTGTTAACAGGTTTATTAAGGCTGAGATGACTCCACATTTAATCTACAAAGATTTTGTGGCTCAGATAAGGTCCAGTTCTGTTTTTTTTTTTGCTCTTGGGTGACATGTGGCATTTCTTTGGCCTGCTTGTGTACCAGATCTGGCAAACAGGAGTGGTCCATTCAAGGGCCGTCATTCCGTCAGAATCACAGAAGGAAAGAGAAACACAAGAACTACACTCTAAAAAGAGATGTGTTAAAAATGACACATGTTGTGTTAGTTTTAACACATGTAGTGAGTGTGCTCAGGGACAACACATGTTGTGTCAAATTTAACACGATAAATGTGTAAGTCATTTTAACACACTATTTGTGTCAGGTAATCACATACTCAGATGTAATTTTAAAAATAAAGTGAAACTAAATTATTAAGCATTTAATCAATAGTCGAGTACACAGCGCATGTGCACACAAAGTACAATGTTTCAAACTCTATGACTCTATAAACTCAATTATTCACACTTCAACACCACATCGATGCCGCTTTTGAGAAAAGATCATGAAGAGATAACAGTTGACAGAGTTTGCGCTTTGAATTAAATTAAAATGTAGCAACTGATAAAACATTCTATATAAATAACTTTTATTTACTCAGGCCTGTTTGTTTGAGAACATAAACACTGCATACAATGCACAATGATGGTGTGTGTCGGTGCTTTATAACATGATGTGTTGAGAACAACACAACCAGATGTGTTAAAAATTGACACATGTTGTGTCAGTTTTAACACATGTAGTGTGTGTGCTCAGGGACAACACATTTCGTGTAGATTTTAACACATGTAGTGTGTGTGCTCAGGGACAACACAAGTTGTGTAGATTTTAACACATATTGTGTGTGTGTGTTCTCAGGAACAACACATGTTGTGTAGATTTTAACACATGTAGTGTGTGTGCTCAGGGACAACACATGTTGTGTAGATTTTAACACATGTAGTGTGTGTGCTCAGGGACAACACATGTTGTGTAGATTTGAACACGTTGTGTAGATTTTAACACATGTAGTGTGTGTGCTCAGGGACAACACATGTTGTGTAGATTTTAACACATGTAGTGTGTGTGCTCAGGGACAACACATGTTGTGTAGATTTTAACACATGTTGTGTAGATTTTAACACATGTAGTGTGTGTGCTCAGGGACAACACATGTTGTGTAGATTTTAACACATGTAGTGTGTGTGCTCAGGGACAACACATGTTGTGTAGATTTGAACACATGTTGTGTAGATTTTAACACATGTAGTGTGTGTGCTCAGGGACAACACATGTTGTGTAGATTTGAACACATGTTGTGTAGATTTTAACACATGTAGTGTGTGTGCTCAGGGACAACACATGTTGTGTAGATGTTAACACATGTAGTGTGTGTGCTCAGGGACAACACATGTTGCGTAAAATTTAACACACAACCTGTGTCGTTTTCTTTAACACATCTCCGTGTTACCTGTAACTCAACTAATGTGTTATTCCTCTTACACAGAAGTGTGTTGAAACCTTTTACACAATAATGTGTTATAGTTACACAACGTGTGTCAGATGTGTGTTACATGTTACTTCGTGTTTGGATGAACACTGACACGTATTGTTAACTTGTGTTTAGTCCATTGACGTTTAATAAAGAGTGTTTGACTGTTTATTGTATTACCTGGATGTTTTAGACATCATGAATCTACAAATACCAGAGGCCTATTGCACAAAACTAGGATAAGGGATTAAGCCGGGATATCTTGGTGATCCTGGCTCAATTTATCCGTGATCCGGTTGCACTAAAGCTGGATAGGGTGGCAGTTGGATGTTATGGTATAAATTACCATGGAGATTTATTCTGTGGAGCTAGCCTGCTCCAGACCAGGCTAAATTCCAGGATCTATTTAATCTCATCCCTTATGTCAGTCAGCAGTCACCACAAACGGAATCCAATAGTTATTCTACTGCCCACTATACATTGTTATCACATATAACTAGACCCACTGTCATTATTTAAACGTTTGTGATCATAATTTCAAAATCATTTTGGATAAATTATGATTTTTAGATGATGTTGCTATCATTGGATAATTTACGGTTTCCTATAGACTATAAGGCTATATATAAACATGATAGAATATTAGGGCCACAGAGGAAAAAAAAGAAAAGTCACAGACTTCGATAAATTAAGTCATAAATTGTAACCCGTTGTTTTAGAGGAGGACGGTTGTTAAAATGACAGCTGTGGGGCATTTCGTGGAATTGTTCTTCAGTATGGTTTCACAAACAAGGACATACTTAATCTTTTGGCACATCAGCGTCACATTGTCATAAGTATCAGGACTGTAAAAAGAATATGCATCTTTTCCGCAGAAAGAACCAGCCTCATAAATGTATGACTTTTTCCTTCTTCCTCAGTGTGGCCCTAATACTCGGTCGTATAAAATACACATTCCATATAAATATAAAAACACAAAGTGTAACATTAGGTTCCTTTATTGAATAAGGATAAAACAAAGCAGGTAAACCATCAGCTCCTTTCGAAACTGAAGTCACACAGTGACTCAACAATACAACAAAAGGATTATACAACAAAAGGATAAATACACATTCAAAGATAGAGATTATATAATATATAGAGATTATATAACACACCCCGCTTGTCTGCACACTGAAATAAATGCAGGACAAATCCATACACATCAACTGAACAGACAAATGAATGGATGCAGTAGCCTCCCTGCAAGCTTGTATTACACACAGTATACAGCACAAACATCATAAGAGGCCAAAAAAAAAAAAAAATCAGTGGATAGCATAAGAAGCAGAGTACAACGGCTAAGATTAAACTGTAGCCTACTACTAAGCGTAGTAATTATGTAAGCCTTTGATAATAATTTATCAAAGCCTTATACAGTGTGATGGGGTTACTTTACACAATTTCACTCATATCTGTTGTCCATTTCAATTAAAAGTTAAACTGTTTCATAATCAGTGTACAACTGCATTTTTGGAGATGTGAATTAACTATTTGGATTGTAATTGTGATGTTTCAGCGGAGCGGTGAGTGTGTAATTGTGCACTACTTTCGCATTCTGAAGGTCTGCAATACTTTGCCATGCTTTTTCTCTTTGCTTTATCACTGTGTCGGTGTTGCCTTTCTTCTTAATTATGTATTTTACCTCCTCGTATGCCTCCATGAGGATTTGTGCCTCCAACGGGGAAAAGTACGCCGCTCTAGTTGCCATGGTGAATCAGTGAATCTGTGATCGGCGGCGGGTCTATTTGAGTGAGCCGTGAGCGCGCACCTATCCAAGATTGGTTTAACCTGGCTTGATGAATCCGTGTCTGCTCATCCTGGCTTGGTCTTTGTGCAACCAATTAAGCCTGGATGCACTTGTTTTGGCTTCATTGAGCTCAGCTCAGTCATTTATCCTGGATGTCTTAATTCTACTTTTGTGCAATGGGCCTCAGCTCTTATTGAGATGAACAGAGGTTTAGATGTTGATGGTTCATTGAATGTTTCATCTGAAGTCACCAGAATCGTGATCAGTGGCTCCTTTATTTGAGCTCTTTACCCTTTACTTGTCTTTTAATTCTCCTCTTTCTGCTGTAACTGCCTTTTAATCAAATATGTTTGTTATGGCATGAAAGAAAACACGATCAGAAGTTTCTTGATCAAGTCATAATCTCAAGATCTGATCCAGTTTATGATTAAATGGATGGTATACATTTACTTTATTTATGTGCTGTTAGCTAAAAAAGTTTTGTGAAGTTAGTCCATGATGTCCAGCAGTGCAGAATGAATTCTTAAAAAAATACAAATTCAATGTTTTCAAAGTTTAGAGCTGCAGCAGATACTCGTCAAACACACACATCAAGAATCAGCTCATGAATCGCAACAATGGTGACAAACGCTTCATCCTGCAGTGCATGCTGGGAGTCATGGATGAGTTTTGTACTATGGTGACTCCCAGAATGCATTGCGGGATGAAGCTTTTGGTTTGTTACCATTATTGAGATTCATGAGCTGATTCTTGATATGTGTGTGTGCCTGTGTGACACCATAGACTAGAACATCCTATGTGCACAGTGTATCTAAAAACAAATGTGCAGATAATGACAACAATATTATAAAATAATTATTAACAGCGCAAAATATTTTTTAGAGTAAAGTTTCAGATACCAAACACTTGTCTGAGCTCAGCAAATGTATGCGATGATAACATTATCTTCTGATCATCGTTTTCTCATGGTTAGTTCTGCTGCTTCAAGTGTGCATAATAAACACACAGTCACAGCAAACAGAGAAAAACTGATGTGAAAGAGTCAAGGGTCAAGAGCTCAAATAAAGGAGCCACTAATCACGATTCTGGTGACTTCAGATGAAACATTCACTGAATCATCAACACAAATCCTGTTCATCTCAATAAGAGCTTCTGTCTGACAGAAATAAAGTCCGTCTGGTCAGTGATAACAAGTGAAAGCGGAGAAAACATTTGAAAAAGACATTGAAAAAGACATTGAAAAAGAGGCATGATGTGATTGGCTGCCAAAACACCCACTGCTGCTCATCCAGAGTAACATTTAACACACATTGTGTGTTATATCTACACAACATGTGTCAAAATACCATCAACCATCAGTTGTTTTTTAACACATCTCTTTTTAGAGTGTAGAGCCTTCGTATATGAAAAACATATGTCTAGGGTATGTTTCACTTAAAGAGAGAGAGAGAGAGAGAGAGAGAGAGAGAGAGAGAGAGAGAGAGAGAGAAAACAAAGGAAAAAGGCCACACTTATATTCATATGAAGTGGATTAAAATAATGAGGATAATGTGGGTGATTAACTAAAGGATTAATGCTGAGATGTATATAAAAACCTATCAATATGTTTTCTAACTTTTGTATTTTTACAGTCTTTAAGATGTCTAAGAAGCAAATGTTGATGATCCCTACTTGAAATATTGTCACATGTTGGTCCAAATGAACATCTTCCATAATAAGAAGCTACTATTCAAACCGTTATATTGGTATTATATTTATTGAAACAAAACAGAAAACCACCATATAGTCAAATACTGTATGTGTATATATAGGGTACAACACATCCCCATTAGAATAAACTCAAATAGAAAAAAGTGATTCTAATCAAAGATCAAAAGGTCAAGGGCAATGATGTCTATTCATCATACAGCAGGTCTTCATAATCGATCTCTTGCTCCGCGTCTTCTTCACCTTCTCCTCGACTGTTTCCTCTAGCAAGTCAGTGAGTGAAGTGGGGAGGATAGGTCCACAAGACCACACTGGTTCCAGGGTACCCTCTTCAGTCTTTTCCCAGCCTTGGCCAGGGTCATGGGGCTTGGGACACCAGAATATCGGTGTGGCTGCTCTCTTGTAGATGGCCAGACGGCGGTAGACACGGTTGATGTGTGGAACCAGGATGTCTCTGCAGGGTGGGAGCCGGGACAGATT
The DNA here is from genome assembly GCF_949357685.1 of Gobio gobio. Taxonomy (NCBI): domain Eukaryota; kingdom Metazoa; phylum Chordata; class Actinopteri; order Cypriniformes; family Gobionidae; genus Gobio; species Gobio gobio. Next base: position 18,176,417 of record NC_137100.1, read on the forward strand.
CACCGTCTCATTCTCTCCAATAATTTTTTTCAGCATGATGCTGCGCACGTTATTCACAGATTTTTCGCGGGCCTGGCCATACATTACACATGTAAATGCCTGGATGTCCTCCATCACATCTGGCTCCACAGACCACTGATCACCAAGTTTTCTGAGGACATAAATAAATATAGTATTACAAAGTCACAATGTATCAATACCTATGTTCAGCATTAATTGCCATTACATGCTACAGAATATCTGACTAAAAATACTCACTTGAAGGCTGCATGGTACTTTGGATTACTCTGCAGCTTTTTCAGAGGTCCAACTTTCCCTTTGCCTCTAAAGGTACTTGTAACGTCTTCCCCTGTCAAGACGTATAGGCCGAGTATTGTTGTTCAGTAGTCTGCCCCCGTACATTCTGCCAGTTCGCTGACATTTAGGATCCCCCTGTGCTTTCCAGTCCCAATGTCGACGTAGATGGTCAGTGGGACGGATTGGGCGTGATGTAGGAGGATGAAGAAAATGTCTGTGTCTGGAGTCCTCACCACAGCCACCTTGTGCCCCAGTTGAGCAGCATACAGCAGGTACAGAACAACCCGGGTGTCAGTCTCTTCCTGGGTTGACTCCAGCTGAGGTATCTCACATGTGGTCCCCTGAAACATGTTATTGAGTATGAGCAATCCTTTTCCAAATCTCCAATAATCCGCTGGATCTGTAAAAGAAAGAAAGAAAAAGACATTGATTCACTGAAAAGTCATTAAAAAGGGAGGATTTTGTTTTTGTACCTTTCCTTTAAACAACATTTGACATTGAGATATTCTGGCTATATGAACACAGAGTCCGCTCAGCTTTGAGATGGGAGTTATAAGGAATACGAGGATTCACAACAATGGACACCCTTTTCAGATGTATCATAGCAAAGTAACACAGTTGCACCAATTTTTGTACACAGAAAAATGCTAACTATAGTACACCAAAATAAAACCAACCAACTAATATTTTTATGAATTGCAGCAGTTTACACTGTTTTTCTATTACAAATGGTACTTGATGAGATCATTAGATTACTCAAAGATATCATATTTAATGGGTCATCATTACTCACCCTTAAGTTGTGTCTTTTCCAGCCTGTATGACTTTCTTCTGTAGAAAACACAAAATAGATAGGAAGAAAATATATTTTGAGAGATGTCTTGGTATTTATTGTCCATGAAATTTGGTCCAATGTAGCTTGGTTACAACATAATTCAAAATATTTTGTTTCACAGAAGAAAGTCATACAAGTTTGATAAGACATGAGGGTGAGAAAACGATGAGGGAGTTTTCATTTTGATTAAAATTACGACACAGCAGTTTATTAAGCTGCTTCCCCTTTAAGAACGAATACATTGAATGACACGCTTCTGGGTTTCCCCACGTTAACTTGAACTGTTAAACTCTACTTCAGACATAACTGACTGTTTAAATCAAGTGAATACCTCACATGACAGGGATTTTGAGATAATTGTGTGCATTTTACAGAAAGGATAATTGATTTCGGGATCGCATGCTGTCTGAGAGAGGCGGCTTACTCTTTATTCTTCATTCATGCATGTTTCTTTATCAAAATGTCAATAACTTTAAGTAACGTTAGTACAGTGCTACGCGGATATATTTACATTCCGTGATATAAAAAGGTAACATAATTGCAAAATCTCTAAGGATAGTCACTATCATCGTCATAGCGCCCAGCCCTAGCTTAATAGTATTACAACATAACAAAACACAGAAACAGAATATTTAAATTAATCGCTGTAGTAAAACGTTGTTTGTACGGGAAGAAGGAGGCGGGAACCGGCGGACAATCAAAACATTTAATCAAAATAAAATGGCGGCGACAGCCCCTCACGGTCGACTGCCGCCTACATACAAACAAACACAAAATGAAAATAAAAAGCTGCAGCCCCTCACGGACGACTGCAGCGAACACAAAATAAAACATAACACAAAATCCAGGCCGCTCCTCCTTTATACTCCCTCACTCCTCCGCAAGGGCCGAGATCGCTGCGGCTCGCAGCTGGCGCTCATCCTCTCTGATGAGCGCCGCCTCGTCCCGCCCTCACGGTCCCTCGGCCTCGCTGCTCGCCACATACCCCCAACGCCCTTCGCAGGCCGGGGGGCACTCCCGAGTCTGCGCTCTACTCCCCCCCCCCTCCCCGGGGGGGCCGATCACGGCGGCCGCGGGACCTGGGGGTAAGAACAGCGAGGTGAGAGAACGGAGCGGGGAGCATGAGGAGCGACAGAGACGAGAGAGTGGAGAGAGGAGAAAAGAAAAAAAAAAAATTCTGGTCCGGTTCCCAGACACACTGCCGCTCGGTCCTCAGCCAGCCGAGAGGCTCTTTTTCGCGGTGCCATGCGGTGGCACTGGACGCTCGGTGGACGGCCCGAGACTCCTCCGCCCCCTGGCGGCCGGCGGTGGCTCCTCCTTCTGAGGGCGGCTGGAAGCGAGTCCCCATCCCGCGCTCCCTGCTCCTCCCCTATGCGGCGGACGACAGCAGGCTCCGGCTCCAGGCAAGCGCTGGGGACTCCTTCGCCCCCTCGCGGACGGCAGCCACCCCACCTCGACCCAGGGGCGCGGCAGCGAGCTCTCCGTCCCACCGATCTTCATCCGCTCCAGCACCACCGCTTCGGGCAGCCACTCGCGGACTTCTCTCCTCCGCGCTGCCAGAACTCCGCGGCACCGCGATCCCCCTCAGCTGCGAGGGCTCCTCGACAGCATGTCCCTCCTTCCTCCCGGGCTGCCCCTAACGGTCGACTGCAGCAACACATAACAAAACATAAATAAAATACAACATAAAATCCAGGCCTGGTCCTCTCTCGTCCCTCACTGTCGTCGCTCCTCCTTTATACTCCCTCACTCCTCCGCAAGGGCCGAGATCGCTGCGGCTCGCAGCTGGCGCTCATCCTCTCTGATGAGCGCCGCCTCGTACCGCCCTCACGGCCCCTCGGCCTCGCTGCTCGCCACAATCGCGATTAGCATATTGTTACAAACAGAGGTGACACGGAGAACAAAGGCAGGTGAAAGCGGAGTTTATTTCGGAACCAGGAAGTGAGCAGGTGCGGTGAGAGTCAGAGTGAGAGTATCTGGAAGTGCTGGATATGTTGGTAATACGATACGTCTTGGAATCTTGAACACAGGAACAATGGATCGAAGGAGACGAGGACCAGGAGACAGGACGAGACGAGGAGACACTCAGGGTACGTTGGAGATCAGGTAAGGTATCAGGTGAGTCCGAGGAAGCAAGCATGTAGGGTCATGTGCAAATGATACCGGACAGTGACTGAGTGTGGGCGTGGGGCTTAAGTGCAGATGGTGATCACTGTGGTGATGACGTGCAGGTGTGTGTGCTCAGTACTCTGGTGATTGGGATCATTGTGGTAGTGAGGGGGTGGAGCCTGGCGTGCTTGTAACATTACCCCCCCTCCACGGCCATCTCCTGAGGGTGAGGACCCCGACGCCGTGGTGGTCGACTTCTACCCCGCGGTGCCGGTCGATCAGGGCGGGTAGCGTGGAATGTCTCTTGTAGATTCGGATCAAGGATGTCATGCCTGGGTACCCACGATCTTTCTTCAGGGCCGTACCCCTCCCAGTCTACCAGGTACTGTAGTTGACCACCACGACGCCGGGAGTCCTGGACCTGATATGCTGCGCCGTCGTCAACGAGAAGTGGAGGGGGAGGCTCCGGATTAACGCCAGGCTCTGGGGAAACAGAAACAGAGGGGTAGTGAGGTTTCAGGAGAGACACGTGGAAAGTGGGGTGAATCCGGTACTGAGGGGGTAGTTGGAGCTTATACGTCACCGGATTGATCTGCTGCAGGATCTCGAAGGGGCCAATGAACCTGGGACTCAACTTTTTGCACTGCAGACGCAGTCTGATGTCCCGGGTGGACAGCCAGACCTTCTGCCCCACCTGGAACGTCGGAGCATCAGAGCGGTGAAGGTCGGCTGTCAACCTGCGTCTGCAGAGTGCCCGTTGTAGTTGGTGATGGGCTGAGTCCCAAACCCTCTCACTCCCCTGGAACCAGTAGTCAACCGCAGGGACGTCGGAGGGTTCCCCAGACCAGGGGAAGAGGGGCGGTTGATAGCCGAGTACACACTGCAAAGGTGTCAGGCCAGTGGTGGGTTGTCGAAGTGAGTTCTGTGCGTACTCGGCCCATCCTAGGAACTGGTTCCAGGAGTCCTGGTGGCCGTGACAGAAGGTACGGAGGAAACGGCCAATCTCCTGGATCTTTCTTTCCGTCTGCCCGTTCGTCTGAGGATGGTATCCGGACGTGAGGCTGACGGTCACACCTAGGAGTGCGAAGAACGCCTTCCATACCTTGGAAATGAATTGAGGACCTCTGTCTGACACGATATCTTCGGGGATGCCATAATACCGGAAGACGTGGTTAAACATGGCTTCCGCGGTCTCTAGGGCTGTGGGAAGTCCTCGTAGTGGGAGCAGCCGGCAGGACTTCGAGAAGCGATCGACCACTACGAGGATACAGGTACAGTTCTCAGAATTGGGCTGGTCTGTGATGAAGTCCACCCCTAGGTGTGACCACGGACGGTTGGGAACGGGCAGAGGCAGGAGTTTCCCAGCTGGCAGGTGTCGAGGACTCTTGGCCATGGCGCATTCCCGGCATCCCTGCACGTACCTTCTGACATCAGCTGGCATGTGTGGCCACCAGAAGCGCTGGCGTAGCAGCGAGAGGGTTTCATTGACCCCAGGGTGACCAGTGCCCAGTGATGTATGAGAGGAGTGAATCAGAGGGATGCGTCGTGCTCGAGTGATGTATTGCAAGCCCGGAGGACAGCCCGGAGGCACATTGGTGGAGGCATTGGTAGAGGGCAGGGTCTCTTCTGACCATGTGATTGGACTGAGGAAGAGCTTCGTGGGGAGAATGGGTTCCTCTTCTTCCTCGGAACGTTCCTCTGGACCGTGGATGCGGGAAAGGTGGAAGTCGAACCTCGTGAAGAAGAGTGCCCAGCGAGCCAGACGGGGGTTGAGTCGTCTTGCCTCTCGGAGATACCCCAGGTTCTTATGGTCAGTCAGGACCAGGAACGGATGTTTGGAGCCCTCTAGCCAGTGCCTCCACTCCTCCAGTGCGAGCTTGATGGCAAGGAGCTCTCGGTTGCCGATGTCATAGTTAATCTCCGCCGGGCTGAGCTTGCGGGAGAAGAAGGCACATGGATGGAGACGGCTGGGGTTCCCCTGCTGCTGAGAAAGGACCCCACCCACCCCAGTGGTAGAGGCGTCCACTTCCACGACAAAGGGAATCTCGGGATCAGGATGGACCAGGAGGGGAGCTGTCGTGAAGGTGTCCTTCAGGGTCTGGAAGGCTTGGGTGGCGGATGGGGTCCAGGACAGAGACTTGGGCTTGTTGCGGAGCAGGCTGGTGAGGGGACTGGCGATGGAGCTGTAGTTTTGAATGAAGCGTTGATAGAAATTTGCGAAACCCAGGAAACGTTGTAGTTCCTTCACGGAAGTGGGAGTTGGCCAAGACCGGATGGCTTCCACTATCCTCTCATCCATCCGGATGCCACTGTGATCTATGTTGTACCCGAGGAACTGCACAGAGGGCTGGTGGAATGAGCACTTCTCGGCCTTGAGGTAGAGCTGGTAGTTCCTCAGGCGTTGTAGGACCTCCGCAACGTGACGGCGATGGTCGGCCATGCTCCGGGAGTAGATCAAGATGTCATCTATGTAAACCAGCACGAACCTGTGGAGACACTCCCGGAGCACCTCGTGGATGAAGTCCTGGAATACGGAGGGGGCGTTGGCGAGTCCATATGGCATCACTAAATACTCATAGTGACCAGTGGGCGTGACAAAGGCGGTCTTCCACTCGTCCCCCTCACGTATCCGGATGAGGTTGTAGGCGCTGCGGAGGTCCAACTTCGTGAAACAGTGGCACCACGGAGATGTTCCAGGGCAGCTGGGACGAGAGGAAGGGGGTAACGGAACTTCACTGTAATGTTATTTATTGACCGGTAGTCTATACAAGGCCGCAAGCCTCCATCCTTCTTTGCCACGAAGAAGAAGCTCGAAGCAGCAGGGGAGGTGGATGGACGGATGTAGCCTTGCTCCAGCGGCTCCTTGATGTACTCCTCCATGGCCTTCTCTTCCGGAAGAGAAAGGGGATAGATTTTCCCCCTGGGCACTGGTTCACCTGGCAGCAGATCGATGGCGCAGTCCCATGGCCGATGGGGAGGCAGCTTGGAGGCCCGTTGGGGACAGAAGACGTCTCTGAAGGGGGCGTAACAGGATGGGACGTCCACCGATCGTCTCTCTACCGGACTCTCGATGGACGTGGCGCAGACTGGGAGATCTTGGGGACGCGGAGAGGGACGAATCGGTGGAGATGGGGAGCAGTCCGGGAAGCAGCTGTCGCCCCACTTCAGGACCTCTCCTGTCTTCCAGGAGATGACTGGGTTGTGCTGCTCTAACCACGGGCGCCCTAAGATGATGTCAGCGGTGGATTCCTCCAGAACCAGCAGGTGTAGTCGCTCCATGTGGAGGATTCCGACTTGCACTCCGATGGGACCCATGGAGCGACTAACCTGCCTCCGACTGAGTGGTCTGCCCGTTGCCGACTGGACTTGGTAGATCGTCAAAGTTGCAGACGTGTGGAGCTTGAGCTGACGGCAGAGGGTTCCCGAGATGAAGTTTCCGGCTGACCCAGAATCGAGGAGGGCAGTAACTGAAAGGGAGATTCCAGCAGCAGTAAGGTTCACAGTTGTGGTGAGTGGCTTCATCTTAGAGAGTGAAGGAATGATTGCACTCACCATGGGTCGAGGAGGACGGACTGGGCATTCCGAGATGTAATGCCCAGGTAGACCGCAGTAGAGACAGAGATTCTGGGTCAGCCGTCTCTGCCGTTCAGCTGATGTCAGTCGGGTGTTCTCCAGTTGCATGGGCTCGGGGTTGGGTTCTGGAGTGCTGACATCACCTGGTCGGCGGAGGAACAATGACGACTGGCCCTGGTGCTCTTCGATGCACGACTGCATACGAGAGGCGAAGCGGATGGAGAGTTGGATGAAGCGTTCTAGCCCGATGGTATCCTCGTATGCAGCGAGATGCAGCCGCACCCGAGGATCCAGACCCTGTCGGTAGGTCGTAAGCAAGGACTGCTCGTTCCATCCACTAGCAGCAGCGAGGGTTCGAAACTGTAGAACAAACTGTAGGATCGAAGGAGACGAGGACCAGGAGACAGGACGAGACGAGGAGACACTCAGGGTACGTTGGAGATCAGGTAAGGTATCAGGTGAGTCCGAGGAAGCAAGCATGTAGGGTCATGTGCAAACGATACCGGACAGTGACTGAGTGTGAGCGTGGGGCTTAAGTGCAGATGGTGATTACTGTGGTGATGACGTGCAGGTGTGTGTGCTCAGTACTCTGGTGATTGGGATCGTTGTGGTAGTGAGGGGGTGGAGCCTGGCGTGCTTGTAACACATATAACTTCAATGTGTATATATTGACGTATATATTGATGTGACAGTAGAACAAATATAAAGGTATTTATTTACCTTCTGCCGTCTGTTGTGTTGTCCGCCATTGCTAACTTAAATGTCTGTTCATATTCATGTTTTTTGTTCTCAGTCGACATCCCACAAATAAAATTCGTCCAAAATAAGATTTTAACAGATGTAAAATGATCCATGTAATACCATTACTAATGGACTTGGACCGACCGAAGCAGTCCTATTGCAGATTAGAAGCCCCTGGTGTATATTCAAACTTGATCGGTAGAAGGCGTGCACAGTTGTCATTGGCCAGATTTCTAGGTGACGTTCAGATTGACCAATCACGCTCAAATGAACAGGAAAAAGCGGGTGGCCTTGCAACTGTAGAAATAACTTGTTTTAAACTACAGTTAGCAAATGTATATATTTATATTTATTTTCTGTTATTTAATATTTAATAATTGCTCAAGTGGTGTTTTGTGGTGTGTGCAGAGGCCTGAAAGTTTCAACATGGAGAGCAGTGCTGCTGATTTGTACTCTTTAAAAACAGATTATTGTTTGTTCAGAATTAGTTTGCTATATAGTTTGTTATATTTGTATCCAGAATTACAGTTTGAATGTAAAAATACACCTACACTGTAAACAAAATAATAATTAAAAAAGTCAAATGACTGGCAGCAATGGCTGCCAAACAAAAACATAAAATTAAAGTAAAATATCTTAATTTAAATAAGGAAAAATCTGTAAAATAACAGTTTTCTCTCAAACTTTTAATGTAAATTTCCGTAAAGTTTTTGCACTTTATTTGAATGAAGATATTTTACTTTAATTTTACGGTTTTTGTTTGGCAGCCATAGCTGCCAGTCATTTACCATTTTTTTTACGATTTTATTTTTAAAGGTCCCGTTTTTCGTGTTTTTTTGAAGCTTTGATTGTGTTTACAGTGTGCAATATAACATGTGTTCATGTTTCGCGTGTAAAAAAGCACAGTATTTTTCACACAATTTACTTATCTGTATACTGCTGTTTTCACTGTCCTCAAAACGGCTTGAAAGATTTCCCTGTTCTATGAAGTCCCTCCTTCAGAAACACGTAACGAGTTCTGATTGTGCCAGCGGTTCCCGTGTTGTGATTCGACAGCAGGTTAGCGCACGTTACCGGAAAGGTCATGCCTCTTACCATAACGGGGATGCATGCGCTCAATGATCTCTAAGTACAGCGTCCCTGGGAAAGCCAAACAAAGGTGACTTGACTCCGGGATGAAAATAACAGCGTCTCAACGACATGGCGACAAACAAACTATACAAACGAACGCAACACTTCCTCTTCTCCACGCGGGAGCAACAAGACCACGCCCCCTTTTTTGCGTATTCTTGTGGGCGGAGGTTAGTCGACAAACTGTTCTACTGATGTAATTAAAGCAGGATGTACAGGGATGTACCCAACCGGCCGTTCGCTGTAGGCTTTGAAAGAGAACTTCTGTTAAATAAAATATCTCGCTTGGCATTGAACTTTGAGCTTTATAATTTTACAGGTATTATATATGCTCTAACAGCAACATTACACACTAACTAAAGTTTGAAAAATGGGATCACGAAGAACAGGACCTTTAAGTAAATTTTAAGATTTACTTTAAAATTACAAAGAATAATGTTAAATTGTTAGTATGGACATAAACCTTTAATATAATGAGCTAATTATTTTATTACAGATTAGTTTAGTAATTTTACATACATTTGTATGTAATTTAAGAAAACAGAAAAATACTGTATAAATAATACAGTGATTTTCCTGTATAAAAATGAGAATGACTGACTGTGATTTGTCATTAATGATAAAATAATGGTCAAGTTGTTAATTTACAGACATTTTTTGTAATTTTAAATGAATTTGTATGTAAATTATGAAAACAGAAAAATACTGTATAAATAGTACAGTAATTTCCCTGTATAAAAAATTAAATTGACTGTAATTTGTCATTAATGATAAAATAATGGTCAAGTTGTTAATTTACAGATATTTTTTGCAATTTTACATGAATTTGTATGTAATTTATGAAAAAAGAAAAATACTGTATAAATAATACAGTGATTTTCCTGTATAAAAATGAGAATTACTGTAATTTGTAATTAATGATATAATCCTTAAAATAACATCAAGTTGTTTATTTACAGATATTGTTTGTAATTTTACATAGTTTTAAACATAATTCAAAATTACAGGAAAATACTGTAAACAATTTAGTTATTTTCCGTAAAATTAGGATTTTTTTTTTATTGCATTATTTTTTGTTGATGTCTGCACTACCACTTCTGTCTCCCTGCTCCCAGTACCTATACCATATAATTGTGCATATTTGTCTGCTAAATTACTAATGTAACTTTAAACTAAATAATATTAATCTCCTTTAGCATAGGCCTACAGTATTTTGAGTGACGATAGTAATAGGGGCGCTATCGCTAACATCACACACACACACACACACACACACACACACACACACACACACACACACACACACACACACACACACACACACACACACACACACACACACACACACACACAGGCCATCTCACAAAAAGCTTGCGAGTGCAAATTGCGCTGAAATGGTCAGATACACACAAATGTATGTACTAAATTACCGTCTTGACGAGTATGCACGTAAACCCCGTCGTGACTCGCGAGTGAAAATTTGTGCAACTGCATGTAACTGTAACCGTGTTCGCTCTTAAAGTGACAGCTGTCGAATAAACTGCTGCTGTCTCTGAGTTTCTCTTTGTCTTGTGTTGTTTGATGAACCTTTATGACACTCACTGCTCTTGAATGACTAACTTTTGCAACCTTAAGTGTAAGGATTAATCTAATTTAATTTATTCAGGGAAGACCAATATTAATTTACATTTGATTTCTTATTAAATGTCTTTAGTATTTCTTACCTCAATACTAATGTTAGACCTACCTGAAAATTTGTTTTTAAAAACAAAAATGCACTGCATGATCAAATATTTAGGTGAGATAATTATATACATTTATTATATATATTTATTTGGGAAAGATGGCCTACAATAGTCTTAAGTTAGTGGTTCTTCAAGATCTCGACTCTTAATTTAGAAACTTAGTTTCATTTCTACAAATGGTGCAAACTCTGCAAGATTATAGATAAAAGATTGCCATTCCCCTGCCATTCTGTGATCGGCAGTGATCGGCAATCGGCAGATCATGATCTTGGTGATCGGTAATCGGTGATCGGCCTCAAAAATGCTGATTGGAGAATCTCTAATATATATATATATATATATTGTAAAAAATGCTGTAAAAAAACGGCCAAATTTTGACAGTAACATGCTGTTCTCCAATTAAACAGTAATCTACCGTAGATAACAATGCATTCTGGGTAATTGTCATTTTCGAGAAAATAGCCAACAGGAATATATGAATTGTGTGAATAAACAGCGCTCGAAATCGACACTCCAAATCACACCCTATACCCTCATTCACTATTCCTTACACTAGTTTACTGATATAGACCACTTGACAGAGTGAGTGAAAAGAAAGCGAGTGAATTCAGACACTGATGAACACCTGCTGTTATCACTGTATGTATAGTAAATACTGCATGAAGTATAGTTCATGATACCCAATGCAATAATGTTAACAAATTAAACATTGTAAAATGTTACCAGGAACTGTAAAGATTATGTTTTCATAATATAAATGCCTTCAAAATAGCCTATGATAGACTGTCTGGGAAGGAGAAGCATAGATTATTAAACCTTGGTAGTTTGTCTATAGAAACAAAACTAATTTTCATGTTTCAGGTCTGTGCACGATGATTGCAGTGTCTTGGTATGCTTTCAATATCACTCAGGAATTCTTTGACCCACTTTATCCAGGAATAAAGTAAGTGGAAAGAAGAGAGTGGCCTGTCATGTCGCAATAAATATCAGCAGTCTTGAAATGCCTCTGCTGTGTAATGTTAGATGTTTCTTGTGTGTTTAGGTATGAAATCGGAGAAGGGCTGTACATTGGTTGGAGTTCAGCCATATTGGCTTTATGTGGCGGCAGTTGTTTGCTGTTTTCCTGTGGACTGTGCAGCCTAGAGGAAAAAAAGTAAGTTAAGTATGCGACACGCTCTGATACACTCATCTATACATACAAAAATTAATGTATAAACATAAGATTTATGTATTTGAATTGCATATAAATTTTCCATGCATTTGGATTACATAGTTTTAACATAAACAAATAAATAAACTTAATGTGATTCATATATGTAAGTCATACATAAATGTAACAGGTAAGATTTATGTAATTGTATTGATAAACTGAATGTGATTCATATATGCCAGTTATATGTGAATGAAACAGGTAAGATTTATGTAATAGTAAATTAACACTTCCTAGTGTTCATGTGTGTGCTTAGCCTAGAAAGCCTAGACGCACCCTAGCGGCAGCAAATCTAATTTGCCGCGAGTGTAGTCTAGCAACTGTCGGTTACGGAAGCCCTGAACCGCAAAGTAAAAAATCTGTAAAAAAAAAACAATTCTAGAATTTCGAGATTAAAGTCGAAATTACAAACGCAGCCTCATTGACGGAACACACACACTACAGCGCTGCAGCTGCTAGTGTATTTGAACAGGGGGCTGAAAACCAGAGGTGTAAAAAGTACTCAAAAATGTTACTCAAGTGAAAGTACAAGTACTGAATAAAATTTTTACTCAATTAAAAGTAAAAGTATCTGGCCAGAATCATACTTGAGTAAAAGTCAAAAAAGTACGACATTAAAATTGTACTTGAGTATTAAAAAAGTAAAAGTACCAGCAAGAATGAAAACTAGAGATTCTTCTTTAAGCTTTTAATCTCTAAAAACATGAAGTGAATGAACCACATACAAGGTTTTATCCTGCTTTAGAACTGTTTGAATTGAGTGGTATTTAATTATCAAACTATAAGACTACTACCTAATGCCAGTATGCAACATGCTACTCAAAGTTGTAAAACCAGATTTAACTTAAAGGGATAGTTCACCAAAAAATGGAAATTTGAAGTTTATCTGCTTATCTCCAGGGCATCCAAGATGTAGGTGTCTTTGTTTCTTCAATAGAACACAAATGAAGATTTTTAACTCCAACAGTTGCAGTCTGTCAGTCGTATAATGCATGTGAATGGAAACAAAATCTATGAGAATAAAAAAAAACATGCACAGACAAATCCATATTAAACCCCGCAGCTTGTGACGACACATTGATGTCCTAAGATAGGAAACGATCGGTTTGTGCGAGAAACCGAACAGTATTTGTAAAATGTTTTTACCTCGAATAAGTTCTATGTCCGACACCCGTTCAGCACGCCATCACTTCCGGTAAGTGAGGTCAATGTACACAATCTGGCGTAGAGATACGTGCGAGAGATCACTTCCGGCACTCTGTCTGATCATTTGCCAGCAGCCATATCACCCTTTTGCCCAAGACTTGTTTCCCACTGAAGCTAAGCAGGGCTCAGCATGGTCAGTACCCAGATGGGAGACCTCCTGGGAAAACCAGGGGGCTGCTGGTAGATGTGTTAGTGAGGCCAGCAGGGGGTGCTCACCCTGTGGTCTGTATGGGTCCTAACGCCCCAGTAGGGACACTATACTGTCAAAGAGCACCGTCCTTCAGATGCTAAACTAAGGTCCTGACTCTCTGTGCTCTCATGCTGCGTTCACACCAAACGCGAATAGAGAGGAGCGGCGCGGAAGGCGCGTTTCGCGTGGCGCAAAGGCCGCGAAACAGCCTCATTTGCACGTCCAGTTCGCACAAATTGGACACGAATTGGACGCGAATTGAGCGTCTTGCGCGATGCGCGCGTTACACGCGAGTGGTGCTTTTGTGCATTCACGTGTTTGAAGCGAATTCGTGTCTGACGCCCGAGTTGAAAATGTTTAACTTTGCCGTCAATTCGCGCCGCATTAACCAATCAGGAGCCTGCTCGCTGCGGTCACGTGGTAAAGTGACGTGATGAGAAACCCTGCATAATTTATAAATACTACTATTGTGTCACAAAATGTAGTTTTAAGACTTTTTCAGGTGAGAATGTAGTTGTTTAAAGCTCAAATCAGTGGTTTATTTATAAAGAGAGCGCCTATTTAAAAAAATAATCTTGTGTTTTTGGAGTTGTGAGATCCAGGTGATCACCAGGCAATCACACTCATAACCCCGACGAGAGCAGCCCTTCCTCGGCTATTCCTTCTGCCGTTTGCCGCTGGCTCTGATATCCTGTAGTGGTGCATCTTGTGTAGATCTAACGGGCGATCTTTGGTGTCATGAATCTATACTTTGTTGTCTGCCAAATCGTTTTGACTGAGGGCAAAGAGAAGTTTCATAAATTAATTTTTTAAGGATATTTAAATATACATGCAGTGAAGATAATGTATAGGAGTTGACTGGACCACATTTGTGTGGCTATTAATGTTTAATATATATTTTTAATGAAAATGAAAAGTATGGGGTTCCATATGTACCAAAAATAAGTCGATTGCTTAGTGCTTTGTACTATACATTTGTCCTTGTCAACAGTCATTGCTTACATATGGGTTCCATATGTGCCAAAAATAAGTCGATTGCTTAGTGCTTTGTACTATACATTTGTCCTTGTCAACACTCTTTGTCTAATTGTTCAGATAAATTGGTATATGTTGATTTGTTCTGTCGTCTTCACTGTCGTCCTGTTCTGTCATCTTAACTGTCGTCCTGTTCTGTCATCTTAACTGTCGTCCTGTTCTGTCATCTTAACTGTCATCCTGTTCTGTCATCTTAACTGTCGTCCTGTTCTGTCGTCTTAACTGTCGTCCTGTTCTGTTGTCCTGTTCTGTCGTCTTAACTGTCGTCCTGTTCTGTCATCTTCACTGTCATCCTGTTCTATCATCTTAACTGTCGTCCTGTTCTGTCATCTCAACTGTCGTTCTGTCATGTCATCGGAATCCGTTTGTAATCTTGTTCAGTCATCGTCTTGCTGTCCTTCGTAAACTCACCAAAATTGAGCGTGGTGTAAACGCAAATGCACCAGCTACGTCACACAAATCTGTCAAAATAAAAGTCTTTATCTGGCAATTTTACTAAGTAATGTTCATCATATTTTTGTGTCATTATAACTAAGTGGTAACTGTAATTTTTATTGAAAAATGTGATGTGAATGGGTTATTTTACAGAAACAAATTAACTTGGACGACAGTTGACAGAATGACAGAACAGGACGACAGTGAAGACGACAGAACAAATCAACATATACCAATTTATCTGAACAACTAGACAAAGAGTGTTGACAAGGACAAATGTATAGTACAAAGCACTAAGCAATCAACTTATTTTTGGCACATATGGAACCCATAAGTAAGCAATGACTGTTGACAAGGACAAATGTATAGTACAAAGCACTAAGCAATCGACTTATTTTTGGCACATATGGAACCCCATAGAAAAGAGGCAGAGTGGTGTTTCATGACATATTTCTCCTGGAGTGCCTTGAACGCGAATGCAAATGCATTCAAACTGTTCGCGCGTGAAACTAGACGCGGTAGACGCGATTTTGCAGGCCCCAACACCTCATGTGGACCTTCTTCGACCATTGGAGTCTATGCAAGTTCACCGTCGTTCCTTTGCTCAACACGGAAGGAAATTATCGCAACCGCAAAACCATCGGATGGAACCATCAAGACTTTCTCCTGCGGCCGTATATCTGGATGCCTTCCCGGGCAAATGCAAGTAATGTAGGCTACTAAGAAATACAAGTCGCTGTGTAGTTAGTAAAACTGTTAACTCTTTTTTTCAAACAAAGGAGCTTATCAGGGATGGTTCTTCCGAGGTTGACTCTTTGCATAACTTCCCCGTCCTTCGGATGAGACGTTAAACCGAGGTCCTGACTCTCTGTGGTCATTAAAAATCCCAGGATGTCCTTCGATAAAGAGTAGGGGTGTAACCCCGGCATCCTGGCCAAATTTGCCCATTGGCCCCTCTCCATCATGGCCTCCTAATCATCCCCATATACAGATTGGCTTCATCACTCTGTCTCCTCTCCACCAATCAGCTGGTGTGTGGTTGGCGTTCTGGCGCAATATGGCTGCCGTCGCATCATACAGGTGGATGCTGCACATTGGTGGTGGTTGAGGAGATTCCCCCTTCTATATGTAAAGCGCTTTGAGTGCCTAGAAAAGCGCTATATAAATGTAACAAGTTATTAATTATCTGTACTGACCCGGTTCTTCTAACAACTTTAACGTTACCCTTGACATGTATGTTTTGTGTATGTATGTTTTATGTTAGTTGCTCTGTTTTTGAAGTCCATAAAAAGTGCATCTGTCCGTCAAATAACGTGCTCCACGCGGCTCCGGGGTGTTAATAAAGGCCTTCTGAAGCGAATCGACGCGTTTGTGTAAGAAAAATATTCATATTTAAAACTTTATCACGTAAAACTTTCGGCAGACCGCCTTCCGTGGAAAAGTGTTGAATGTTGAAAGTGAAACTCAAGATGCGTACGTGACGTCCTGATGAGCGTACCTGGCCGTGTTAGTCTTTCGATCGGCAGGGGAACTTTCAACAATTTTTCCATAAATTGAACAGGGAAGGCGGTCGGCCGAAAGTTTACTTGATAAAGTTTAAAATATGGATATTTTTCTTACACAAACGCATCGATTCGCTTCAGAAGGCCTTTATTAACACCCCAGAGCAGCGTGGAGCACGTTATTTGATGGGCAGATGCACTTTTTATGGACTTCAAAACAAGAGCAACTATGAATCAAATTCTAATGCTTGGATTAGCCTGGACTTTTGTAATATAACTCAGATTTTATTTGTCTGAAAGAAGAATGTCATATACACCTAGGATGACTTGAGGGTGAGTAAATGATGGGCTAATTTTCATTTTTGGGTGAACTATCCCTTTAAGCAAACCCACACGTTTAAGCTAAAGCCCTCTACCTCAACTAAAGCTGTTAGCACCCTGCTAACACCTAGACACATTTGAGCATATAGTGTAACATTCGAACCAAAGACTCTACATACTTTTGGACCCTTTAGCCTAAGGAACTTTGAACCACTGACGAGGGATCTGAAGCTTGTGAAGCTCCGAATCAAACAAATCCATTGAGTCACAAATGATTCACTGATTTGAACCACTCAAAGCGCCACAATCCGCTGACCCCTGCTGGTCAGAACAGGAAGTGCAACTAAAACTTAATGAAACATCTTTAACAAAACATTCACAAATGCTTTGTTGAAGAAGGTGTAATCAATTAAAGACAATCAATGAACCATCTAAACATGAGGTTTCTTATAAGGTGTGATGTTTCAGTAAACGTTAGGGCTCATTTTTATGAAAGTAGGAGAGTGTTAAATATGCCTCTTCCCTCAATCAAAGGCATCATCAAATGTGTCTAGATTTATAATTGATACAAGCTCATATATAAATTATAGACTTTGGTTCACTAGACCTAATGACAAACGGAAATTGAAATCATTTTGAAGATGCTATGATGCTTAACGGTCTTGTTTACTGAAATCATGTGACTTTAGCAATTTGATGCGCGCTTCTAATCACTGATTCAAGACAAATGATTCTCAAGAGTCTCGAAGCTTCACAAGACCCCGATGCCTCAAAGGCACCCATCACTGGTTTAAGCCAGTGTGCTCTTGTTTTGTGTGTTTGTCCTACTCTACTCCTCTGTTTTATTTTATTTGACTTTTAATTTAATTTAATTAACCTACTTTTGTTTAGCATGAATATCCCTATTCAGCTGAGTTGACTGTAATTACATTTTTAATTAAATTTTTTTTGTTTACATACCTTTCCTTTAAGTTTCTAGAAGTTATAAGGAAAGTCTTCTTTCCTTTTATCTTATTTTAGTTACCTTGCCATCACTATCTTCTTTCTTATGAGACGTTATGAGACGTCTGCATAAGATTACCATAGTTCTAGCAACTGTTGTTTCTTTAATGAGTTATACAGGTTATTAGTCTTCACTCCTCAGTGACTGGCCTAGTCCATGAAGTACGGTTACCGTCCAAAGGCACTATGGACCCCAGATAGAACTAGAAACGATCCCCATTGTTTCTTTTCTTTTGACCTTGAGGTGTTTGGTGTGTCCCTGCTAGCTTTGCTACCAGTCTAACCATAGGATTATGATCTAATGCAGCATCCCCCACAAGTGACACCTGCTTAGCTGTATCTCCTATTTAAAACTAAATAGGTAAAACACTGCCTTCTTCATTTCCTTTCCCCTTCCGATCTCATCTTATTGTTTTATTTCAGTTTGTTAATTTTATGTCACTCTTGTGTCAGAACCTGTCAGGAGAACCATCCGTATTTTGAGTAATAGTTTGACCACACGTACAGCCTGTTTATTAGCTGACTGCCTACAGCCCGTCAACAAATATACTCAAATTCATAATTTGTGTTTACCAACACAAAATCTTAACACCCTGCCTTACTAGAGCGACACCCATCAGCTATTCACGCCTTAAGCGGCTCACATAACCATCATGCGGCCCCCATAGCCGTTCTCCTACACAGTTAGCTTACCAGCTCTGTACAATCTTGCATTTGCCTTTGCCATCTCTCTCTCGTGTTCCCACAAAGTGTGCCAGTATGCCTCAGACATCCAGCCCTGCCACCACCAGGAACTGCTGTAGACCCGGCAGAGTGTGTGATTGACCCCCTTCAGCTTAAAGCAGCCAGCAACCTGCAACGGCAGAGAAAGGAATGGCAAAACTGCAACACAAGTGGACACCAGACACCCAGGCTGAGCTACAAAGACTTGACCAGCATCATCATCTCCTTGGCCACACTCCCACAGGCCTCAAAAGGAAGGCAAATGGACTGACACTGTAAGTCACAGAGTTCCACACCCAGCCAACCCCAGCTCAGTATGAGAAGGCACAGCGCACATGCAAGGACTGTTTCACACAAAGGCTCTGTTAAAACAGCCAATGTGGAAATTAAAGAGAAAAGACACTAAATCTAAGGCCCTTGGAGGCCATCTGCGTGCAGCCAGAAGCTGAAGTCCCAACACTGACTCAGCCATCCTGCAGCATTAGATACAAGCTCGATGTGGTGTGGTCTGAAATGAACTAAAATGGCCCGACCAACTGCAAATGAATCCCACAAGAAAGATGTACCCTACTGAACTTCACATCAGCAGCACTAGCTCCTCCAGCCCTGTGTACAGATGCAAAGGGGGGAGGAGCCAAAGCCCTCGGCTCATGGGTGTCACTAGGCCCTTTTTAAGGGGGCTTCAGCCCCCCCCTAAACTTCTGCCCAGCCCCCCTAAAAAATTGTGATTAACCTTTATAACATATGAAACTTGCGGGAGGCTTCGCCTTCGTCCCGTCTTTTAATCAGCGTGTTCTTCAATCTGCTGTGGCGGTGAATAGAGCACACGTCAGAAGCAGAGGTGTGAGCGTTGATCTGAGCCTCATTAGTCTGTCACCGCTTGTCAATGTCAAAATATTTGAGAAAACCAATCAAATCAGAGTAGGCAGGCTTTATGTACACACAGATGCTGTTGGGGCTGAGCGTGAATTTTAGAAACAACAAGGTGCGACGTCAAGTGCGAGATATGTAAGAAGCTAAACAAAACATTTCATATTTGACAGCTGCTTCTTTAAGGCGAGACACGGCAGGTGAAAACATCGTTTTTTCATGCAGTGGTCAATTTTGAGATTTTTTGGCCAGTTTGCTCCCTTAACATGTAAGCTTTCATGTCAAAATAAAAAAAGTCAACATTACACATTAAGGTGGTTATTTCATTATATTTTGTCACCGTGCGCCTTTAGATTTCTACCCGAAATCATCAAACATTATTCTAGCGCGATCTCTCGTGCCGTCTCCATTCACAGAAACATGTCATGCTTGGTATCATTATAAAGCTCTCAGTCTCACAGACAGCGCTGTCTAATCCAAATATGGACATTTCCTTTGTAAAACTAACCAACCGCGAAAGTGTGCAGCCAAAAACCACATCTGATTGGTCGATGTGAATTTCTCACGCGCTGCCGCTTGTACTGCATGAAAAGTGGGATTTTCGACCCCGTAAACGCCTGTATACTCCCGGAAATCTCCCTAATTTTCGGCAGTTTTCGACAATTTAGAGGCAGCGAACGTCGCGTTCGTCTGTGCCACAAATTGTCGTAAACGAACCATAACGTAGGTGGAGAGCCCGCGCGGAGGTGCGACGCCTCTAATTAGCATATGAATAGCAGCGAAACCAGAGAGTCAACGGCCTGACTTGAATTTACTCACTCACTATTGGCTGAAGCCACTACATTTAAAAAAGAAAAATCCCTCGTGATTGGTTGGCAGATCACTGCAAACCAATCATTATTGGTCCCCCTGGCTCATTATAAATGTAAACCCCAATAATAATAATAAATGTATAATTTATATTGTAATAATTTGTTTTATATTAATGTTATTGTGCTATGAAGTATTCATACCATCAAGGAATATATGGGAAAATTATACGGACCGTGCCGTTTATTCAAAGAAAGAGCTTCATTTATAAGCATACAGCTGTTCATTCAAAGAAAGGGCTTCATTTATAAAACACAGCTGTTTATTCAAAGAAAGAGCTTTATTGTTAAACACACAACTATGTACAGTGCAGCAGTAATGTCTCGTAATGTAATGTAAAGTTCGGCGTGCTCCAGGCTGCGAGAGGGCGGTGGCCGCACAATCCATCCAGACACCCCGTCAACAAAGCCGTCTTCCTCATCAGACATGAGTTCAATGGTCGCGGACTTCCAAATGTCCACCTCATCCAGCACACTCTCGCTTCCAGCAACTGTAATACAATCCATAAAGACAATAAGCAACCTGAAAAATACTCACATTGACAAAAAACGGATCTAATATAATAAATCTTACCCTTTTTCTTCTTGATCGACTCTGAGCTAAACTTCGCAGTTTCCGCCTGCGATGTAAGTTCAGGTTGTTTGTATCTGAAGCTGCGGCGTGTTGATTCATAATACGTCTTACAGGCAGCTGGGAAACAATTACATGAGACTGGTATTAATAAAAACAGTCACGGTAAAATTAAACAAGGAATGAGAAACACATTAGAAGTTACTTACACACAATTTCGTCGTGTTCAGCGGTTAAATCTGGACTCGCGGAAATCGCTCCAAGCAGATAAGAGCTCACGGCTTCGTTATGAGGCGAGGATAGTCTGTGAAAACAAAATGTGCAGTTTTAAGCTCGGATCTATTAACGCATCCATTTCCTTATACAGCTGAATAAAAGCATATTCTTTAAATCATAACTTTACATTACCCATGCTCTGGTTCATAGCGCCTGCAGTTTGCCTCAGAGTTGTGAAGACGAAGACAGCCTCCTGAAAATTAGTCGAAAAAGTTGGTCGCGTCCATGCAGAGTTGAAGACGGCGTCCTGTCATAGTTGATCGCGAAAAAGGAAAGCAGCAAAAAACATAGGAAATGTAAAAAAAAAAACATGTTTAAAGCTCGTCTTCTACGCGTCATGGCCATGACCTCGACCTCGACCTCGTACGTCATTGGACTAGGGCTCTACTACACTGTAAAAAATGTATAATCTTCCCAACTCAAAATTTTCTAGTGACTGTTTACATCTAAAGTTTTCAATTGGCCCAAGTGAAATTCTGTAAATGTAATTTTATCAATTGTGGCAAGAGCCTGTTAACATGGGCTCAATTGGAAATAATATGTTGAGCCAATGGAAAACATTTATAATCTTCCCAACTCAAAATTTTCTAGTGACTGGTCACATCTAAAATTTTCAATTAGCCAAATTGAATTTCTGTGAATTGAATTTTATCCATTTTGGCAACAGCCTGTTAACATGGGCTCAATTAGAAATATGTTGAGCTAATGGAAAAATGTAATTTACCAACACTGTAAAAAATGTCAGACCGCTCCAATTAAAAATTTTCTAGTGACCGATCACATCTAAATTTTTTAGTTGGCCAAATTGAACAATTTAGATTTGATCAGTCACTAGAAATTTTTGAATCGGAGAAATGTTTTACAGCGAAACTGTGTGGTTGGTCCAATTAAATATTTTAAATTGTAGAAACAATTGTTTATTTCTCACTGTCCCAAAAGACAAAAATGACTAAAAACATAAATATATTAAGCAAAATACAGAACACAGACAACAGGGTTGACATTTTATCACATTACTTTATTAACAAGTAAATTCCAACACAGGATATTTGGGTGAAAATACCTTATTTTCAATAAGGAAAAACTCTGAATACATTCAAGAAGTCTTCTGCATAACAGGATGTCTTGTTGTGGTGAAGAAAACACGGCACGGCAAGCTAAAAACCTGCAAATAAAAATAAAAACTAACATTAGGCCTAATGACAAAGCTCCCCTGCATCACATCTGGCAAGAGACAGAACAGAAGTTTCTTCATTATATAATGAGGATGAGACGAATGAATAGACATAAGAAAATCACGAGCTTGACGTGTTTGATATTAAAAGGCAATAACTTAAGCCCTGAAAGAGGCCGACGCCAAACGCACCGTGTTCAACAGTCGCATGCCGCACATATCACACAAATGACTTAATTTCCTTATTACCTATTGTTTTAGACATATAGGACATGAGGAAAATAAAACTATTGGCTACAGGCTACCATTAGATAATTATGTGATAAACGAGAACACACTCATGAAAACAATGAATGCATGAACTCGTGATTCTACAAAATGTCTTTTAAACTTCATACCCGGTCATAAAGCAAAACTCTGGAGAATAATTTCAGTGCTAAATACTCACCAACGTCTTTGTGAGATGAATATCTCTCTATTCTCTCGGGAATGTGTCTCGGTCTTCAGCACCTGCTGGTTCGGCTCCGCTCGCGTTGCCGCTCCCGCGTCTCCGCGTTTGAAATCTCCACACAAACGGTTTTTTTCAAGCGCATTTTGCGCATGCGTATACCGTTTTTCGGACGGAGGACTTGTTCAGCCAACATGGATTTTTCACTTCGACTTCATAGATTGACTGAGCACAATTAAATATGTTCGGTGAATATACAATTTTAATTTTTAGTGAAGACCTTAAGCTATGATTAGTACAATGCATCTTTTTGCATGGCGATAATTATTTGGAAGTCATTTATTGGGCCAATATGTAATG
This sequence comes from Gobio gobio, assembly GCF_949357685.1. Classification (NCBI taxonomy): domain Eukaryota; kingdom Metazoa; phylum Chordata; class Actinopteri; order Cypriniformes; family Gobionidae; genus Gobio; species Gobio gobio. The sequence continues at coordinate 18,199,040 of NC_137100.1, forward strand.
ATCAATTTGCACAATGTTTCCCCCCAATTTTTTTTTACAGTGTATGGAACGCGCCCGGGGCCAAATCTCTTTATACGAAACGCGTGACTTATGACTGTTTTTTACGGTCTATGGTTTCAACGGTTTCAACACGCACTGTTTTCCGCGTCAACGCAGCAATTTTTTACGTGTTTCTTTTGTATGTGTAGACACGCACATTCTGGTCGTGTAACAGGCATACACGCACAGTCGACGCACAGTTTTAACATGTTAAGAAGACACATTTGAACGTGTTTCTTAACGCGCACATTCTGTACATGTCGAAGTGTAATATATGTAAGGAATAATTGACGACGGGCCGTTCAATTATTAGAATGATAATGCACACCCGAGGTGGTGATGCGGTCACAACGCGAAGCGGAGTGGCCGTTACACCTCGGGTGTGCATTATTATTTTAATAATTGAACGCCCCAGAGTCAATTATTCCGCTTATACTACGGTTACCACACCTCAAGACATCGATCCGAAGATATATTTAAAGGGATTCGTCCGGTTTTTGTACTTAAATCGCTATTGTGAGTAGGACTATTTCTTCCACGTCTCATCCAACGGCTCTTTTGTTAGTTCCGAAACGTCATTTTAAAGCTGTTAACGAAGGCTTGAGCCGTTGATAGCATTCTACTGCAGTTATTAATGAAGTTATTAGAAAGAGAGAGAGAGAGAGAGAGAGAGAGAGAGAGAGAGAGAGAGAGAGAGAGAGAGAGAGAGTGCTTGTGTGAATTAGGCTACCTCTGTGCGTCTCTAAACAGCTGTTATTACCTCGGTAGTGAAAAAATGTCACGTGTAGCCTTTAAGTTGCTCCACTATATGGGCTAACTGATTAAATCGTCAGGGCAGCGCTGACACCTTTTTGTGCAAACTGTAGTGCGTGTGCGAGCATGTGTGATTTCAGTAATGAGACAGAAAAGCTTGCCTTTGTTGTTTTTCATCTGGACTGTCTAATACTGCTGCCGCCCAGTTGTTGAACGTTTTATATTCACCGTAAATATTAAGATTTACTTTAGGAAAATCGTCTGCCATATTGTTGTTTTTAGTCCTGTAATTTCCGTTATTACAGTTAACTATGCGAAGTGATATGGAACTGTAATGCGGTCAAGAGCTGCCTGGAACTACGTTCGCTGTGCATCTCCCAGAAAATAATTGCACACCTCAGAACGTTCATCAGCCAATCAGATTCAAGCATTCAACGGCCCCGTAGTATACATTTTTTTAAAGCAGACTTACCTTTAGATGTAGCCTAGGCTACATACATATTAATATAAGATATTAATTAATTGCTTAACTGACTACTGTGCTAGAGTAAAGTAGCCTAATGTTACAATGTATATTAAGTAAATGCTTAATATTATACAATTATTATAATTTATCTATATGGGTTATTGTTTGTTTTTTAAAGTTAGGCTATATATAATTTCTAAAAGTATATATAGGCTTATTTACACAGCACATATTTATAACTGAAAACACACACACACACACACACACACACACACACACACACACACACACACACACACACACACACACACACACACACACACACACACAACTTTATTCACTTTCACATAATAATGTTTTTGTAATTTGGTGTTTAGTTTGTTGTATAGTTTGTTTATACTGTTCTGTTTTGTTTCCAGGAACATCTGATGAGTGCTATAATAAAATGACTTCATTATATTTAAAATATGTTTTGATATACATTTTATTTATATTATTAATATTTTATTTACCCATAAACGTGTCTTTAGGAAGCCATAAGTTATAGAGACAAGAATAACTTTTGCCATTTAAATGCCACATTAATTTACTGAGGACCCATACAGCCAATGATCATGTGTGAAAACACTTATACATAAATTGATCACTTAGAAATCAAAACTAAGGTTTGAGAAAGAAAGAATATGCATACAACAAAATATATATTTTTCATAGCAGCTTCAGTAACAAGTTCAAAACAAATTCTGCTGTAAACCGGCTCTAACAAGCCAATATAGTGTCAATATTCAGCTCAAGTGACTTCAGTGTTGATTCAGCTCAGCTGATTTCAGTTCAACTGTAAATTCCTCAGTTGTGCATATTTGTGTGTAGTTAGTTATATGCAAAAACAACATTTTTGGAAGAGTTAAAATAGTTTTGCACAAAGTGTTGCTTTTGCAAGCGATGTCTGATGTTTTGCATGTTGTGTGTTTTGTGTGTAGAGTTACAAGAAATGGAGCCGTATTTTCAGAAATTGTGTGTAAGCAATTAGATAAAACTGTAAATGAATCCAGTTTATTTTAGTTCAGGACTCATAGTCCAGGTGTTAGTAATCTGTGCTTAATCTTTGTTCCAGGCAACAATTTTTTAACTCGCGATTTACTAGATTAGGCCTACTCTTGCCATAATTTAAACCAGGAAACCACCTCTTGAAAATCTGCATTGATAATTCATAAAATGTGGTGTGAGCTCAATTTAAATGACAATTACAGAAAAACACAATCTGACTTAACTATAAACACACAAACTTGTACTTTTCACATTTATGATTAATAGCCATTTAAAAAATCATTCACAGTGCAGGGTGGAAAAATTAATTTTGGTATGTAAACTGTATGCTTTACTTGATTTATTTGTGTGCTTTGGTTCATTGTCTTGTTGCATCACATAACCTCTCTAAAGGTTGAAGACATGAACTGCTGTCCTGTATTTTTTTTTTTTACATAACATTGGTTATTGCTAATGACATACAGAGTAATTAATCTACACTGTGAGCCCGGACAAGTTGAATCTACTTAAAAAATTGGAGCAAACTGGTTGCCCTAAAAATTTAGTAATGTGAACTAAAACAAGTACATTTAACTTAAATTTAAGTTAACATTTTAACTTAAACTTTAAACTTGTTTTAGTTAAAAAAAATTCAGAACCTAGATAAAACTCCCCCTGCTGCTACTCTGATTTGCATTTGTGTAGCTCACAGCATGTTCATTTACATGATAAAGCCTCCCCTAGAATTAAGTGGAGGGGGGGGTCATGGGGGGACAACTGCCAAGCAAGGCCCACGTCAATTTCCGACAATTTACGGCAGTTTTCGGTGTTGCCTGCAAATTGCCGTGCACAGTCGTAAACCTGAAGTTCCACGGCAATCTACAGTGCCACATACTGACGAAAACCCCACTTTTCATGCAGTGTTGCTTGTGTATTCTCCGCCTGAGAGAAAGTGCAGACAACGCTGAAATCGGCTCATAAACGCTCACAGAAAAGACCAAGTAGCTAGAGCTAGTAAAAAGAAAGTAAACAACAACAGATTAGACGACGAAACCCCGTCAGAATTAGATTCAAATAGTTAAAGATGGACCAATACAACAAACAGGGACAGTTCATCTGCAGTTTTTGTGACTGGCGTTTGTTAAGGTAGTTCTCTTAAGGTAGTTCTCTAATAGCTATTGATATTAATAATTTATTCATTTATCAATTTCCACGTGTTTTAAATATTATACACTACTGATATTAATTAACTGAATATATATTTTGTTTGTAGGTTGGGGGTTTTATAGAAATGTATGCAGTTATACAGTATAAAACTTTAAAGGCCGTTTTCTCAAAATGAGTTTTTTCTCACACTTAGAGTCAGATATATCCACTTCAGTAGCACCTACAAGCACCAACTTTTGCAGTCTTATACTGAACTATATTCTGAAGGCTTTTACTGAGGGATTTGTTGATATATCATTCCTATCCTGAGTTATAGGTCCCTTAACTCCAAAAAACTTGGCGAAAATTGATTTTTTAAGGCTATTGTCAGTATTCTCTAATTTACTAAAGCACAAAATAGATATACAGAATCCCTTCTGTAAAAGCCCTCTCCTCTAACATGTCAACAAATAGAACCAAGAATTTTAAACATGGTCCTTTCCAATTTCCATATTTTGTTTTTGGAAAAGTATGCAAATGAACGTATATTTAAGTATATAAGGCCTCATTTGCATATTAAAACATTAATTTACACAAAACGTGTAATACATTTTTTTCGTATGTTTATGCCACTAATAAACTGGAGAAGTTTCACAGTGATATCTTGTAATTAAAAAAAAATCCCTATTCACCTGTAGTGTCTCGCCTTAAGTCAGAAATGTTAAACAAATGACAAAAATATTCAGGCAAATTAATAAACCTTTGTCTAATTTCGCCATTTTGAATTGAAATAGGCCTATGTAATGTAATTTATAATATAATTAACAAATAAGAAATATTAACAAAGCCGTTTTCTTCAGATTAGGCATAAGATTAATAGTGATGAATGTGTGCATATTGTACATTAATTTAATTCCATTTGTAGCATTCAGTAAATAAAAAAGCTCAGCTTTTTTCAGCCTGTATTGGGCATAAGATTAGTAATGAGTGTGTGCATATTGTGAATTAATTTAATACATTTAGTTACCTAGCTTTCCTGTTAGCCTTCTGTAAATTAACATTTCTACAAAAATGAGTCATAAAACATATAAATATCAGTTAAACATGTTTTACTGTCTTCACTGACAAAAATGGAAAAAACTTAATCAGTCATATCTGCCCACTGACATTTTCAAGCTATTGTTATCTAATTTTTTTAACAGCTTAAAATGCACATATCATGGAAATCAAAATATTCTCCGGGGAGCAAGCCCACGAACCCCCCTAACTACCTCACATTTGGGATCTCAGTGATTATAAACCTGCCTACATTGTATGATTAAGGGATGTACAATATGGTCATGCAGAATAAGGCATTAATGTTTGCTTTATAAGTAATAATAAACAGCCCATATCCTAATATGCATACTAATAAGCTACTAGTTAATAGTGAGAATTGGACCCTAAACTAAAGTGTTACCAATTTTTTTCCCATACCCTCACTGAGGGCTGAGCCCCCCTAAAATGAAAATCCTAGAAACGCCCCTGCCTCTGCTTAACCTTTCACCAGCCAGTTTCCTGAAAGCCTCTGCAGCGGCAGAAGGAAAATGATTAATTCAGACCAGGCACGTGCAGGGGGGGGAGGTGGGGGGGATCTTTGGGTGCTCGAGCCCCTGCCCTTTTTCAAAATGAATCAAAAGTGCCCCTCTCAGACAAATATCAATGATAATATCGTGGTCAATAAAACTAAATAAATGTGATTATTATAACATGACAATGTATACAATAGTAACGGACGGCTCAAAAGTCGGACAATTTCTGTTGAGGAGTTGCGTTGCTATGGGTTGCGTGCGTTTTGATTGACTGCTGATTTTCCACTTCTCAGAAACGGCTCTCGAGCCAAATATGGTCCTTTCAGAGAGTGTGTGGCCTTACGGGAAAAAAGTAAGCCAATATTTTTTTTTTTCATCCATAATCAGAGCTAATGTGTTGCTTTAATTACAAATCTATATATTATATATTTTAAAGTATTACACAATTCACCAATGCCCGTTTGTCATGTATATACACCAACCAATCGTGATCTGGCAAAGCAAGTTCAAATTCCATTGGGCATGTGGACCGGTAATTTTCTGTTCTTATTCATAAATCGGTTGAAAATGACATGGAAAGACGAACTAACGTTTGTGGAACGATTTCCTGCGGTTTGTCTTTCCTGAGATTTTATAAATTGCATCACTGACAAAATGGATTTTAACTGACAACAAACAAATCACTGTACAAAACCATGCAGCAGCAAAAGTCGTATTAATGGTAAGTAGTGTTAAATTCACTTGTATTTATGTATATTGATACACGTTTTACTATTTCATGAAACTATCAAAACCCTAGTGCCACAGGCCTATTATGTGAAGTGTAGGCTGGCGAAATGGTTACGTGAAAGGACTTTATTTAACGTTACCATTTTTGAATATTATGCAGCATTATGAAAGAAGTCTCTTATGTTCATCAAGCCTGCATTTATTTGATAAAAAACAGCAATATTGTGAAATATTATTAAAATAATGGTTATCTATTTTAAAATAATTTAAAATATAATTTATTCCTGTGATCACAGCTGGATTGTCAGCATCATTACTCCACTCTTCAGTGTCACATGATCTTTCAGAAATCATTCTAATATAAGGATTTAATGTCAATGATGGAAACTGTGATACTCTTTTCAAGATTGTTGGATTAATACAAAGTTAAAAAGAACATAATGTAATAATATTTCACAATAGTAGGCTACTGTTTTTTCTGTATATATATATATTGCCCCTTTTTTACATTTGAGCCCCTGCCCCTGAAGAACTCTCTGCACGGCCCTGATTCAGACAAACCCTGAAATGGCACGTGAAGCGACACTTAAAGGCCTCAAGCGAATGGACAGACACATTCCTGCATTCACACCAAAGCTTGCAGGAGACCACAACGTCCATGCCTACGAGACATTGACCTTCACCTGCAGTCTTTGGTGAGTGTGAACCACCAAGATAGACTCTATCTGCTCTGGATCACATTCAGCCCAGAGTTGCGACGCTTTCTGGCTCGGCAGCCAGGAAACCTCCACTCCACTGCACTACCAGCAGCTGAACTATGCCAACATAAAGGAATTTTCAGACCCTGAAAGTTGATTGAGCGCTGCCCTAAGACACCGAACAGGGCAGACATGAAATTTCCTATGTTTCTACTACAGACTCAGACAAACCTGGAACGGAAGGAGGACACCAGCTTCAAACCTTCCCCTCTGACACCAGTTAGTCACCGTGTAGGTGACAAAGCCTGCCCCCACACAAAGCCATGCATGTGACTTGACAAAGAAGGCCTTTAACGAGCACAAGGCCCCCTCCAAAGGGGTTCTCAAAACCCCAAGGACTTTGAACTTTCATACACAGAAGCCAAAGTGGGCACCAGAAGGCAACCAGCATGGCCACAATGCAAGACATCCTCTAGAAAAGTTCCTAGTCAGCGTGGGACATAAAAATTAAAACATTTAAAAGTAGATACAAACGTGTTCACAGAAACACAAAAGCCTGAATTGGTGAAATTTGAATTGTACTGTTTGAAAGAGAAATCTTCAATGACTGTGTAAGCCTGTCAACAGCATTGAAATATACAGACACTTGATATACACTATTTGATTTGGCACTGCTGTGCATTGGTTTCCATGACAATAACTTGTCAAAAGAAACCGCTAACTCCAGATAGGGCATGTGTCACTGTGACAACATTACATTCGATATGCATGCAGGCGATAGCTTGAATTGACATCATTACTGTAACAGAAAGAGTCTTAACACATCTGAACATATGTCAAATGGTATCAGCATAAGGCTACTCTGACTTTAAAAAAGAGACTCTAATTTCAGTATTAAAGCGTGTGTCTGTTTTGACAAAAGAATCTCAGCTCAGCAGCATATAAACTGTACCAGAACTGATTAGTCTGCTTTGGTTGAAAGAAAAAAAAAACTCTTGCAGTCGTGTTTAACCTGTTTCTGATGAAGGAATCTCAGTACAGTGTTATATAGATATAGATTTGGGTGATGCTCCTCTTTCGACAGTATAAAGGCCTTAGAAATTATAGTCAGATTGATGTCATTCATCTAAACTTTAGCTGCATCTACAAGCATAGCTACCTGTTGATCAATACTGAAAGAACATCAGTATTCATTCATGAGGCGGATGTAATTCGTTGTGCTCAAACAAGTTTTAACTTGTAGCAAAACTGTTGATTTACTCGAGACGCAAGTGCAAGAAGCCTATCGTCCAAAATAGAGAGAAGCACTTGTAGAAAAAGTCATGTTCTTGAATATCTGAAAGTACAGGCACCACCTTTTAAGACTATATAGTGTGGTTTCATCTCCCCATAGAGCCCAAAAGGAACCAGAGACATTTTTTATTTGTGATTCTGTTTACTCTCAACGAGTGCATCGGAGTCTATGCAAGTTCACCGTCGTTCCTTCGCTCAACACGGAAGGAAATGATCGCAACCGCAAAACCATCGGACGGAACCATCAAGACTTTCTCCTGCGGCCGGACGCCTTCCCAGGCAAATGCAAGTAATGTACTAAGAAATGCAAGTCGCTGTGTAGTTAGTAAAACTGTAAACTCCTTTGCTCAGACAAAGGAGCTTATCAGGGATGGTTCTTCCCAGGTTGACTCTTGGCATAACTTCATCCATCTGGACTGACCCGGTTCTTCTAACAACTTTAACGTTACCTCTTGACATGTATGTTTTCTGTATGTATGTTTTATGTTTAGTTAATAAAGTTTGTGCACAATATATTTTGTATATATATATAGTTTGGTCCTGACTCCCTGCCTGCAAACAAATTGTCCCTTAAATGATGGATCTTGTTATGCGCTCTAGGCGCTTATGTAAATACAAAGGAAGAATTATTTTTCTGTGGCCATGAAAAATATCCTTTTCTAAGAATGAGTTAATAATCAATATTGAACGTTTATAGGACGAATGGATTGAATGATTGTAATGTTAATGTAGCTACATCAAGTTAATCTATTTAACTGATTCAAATATTCATAATTAATCATAATGAATAATCATAATGAGTTATGAATAGTTATTAATATTTCCCCTCTGAGCTAATTCGCTACACACTATTTCATAAATCTTAACTGTTTCATTTACGTAAAACTGGCATATATGGATCACATTCAGTTTATCAATACAATTGTGTAAGACCGCATGAATTCGCTCCAAGGATCGGTAGCGAACCGCGGTGAAGGCCGCACGCGTTCAGTGTCTCAGCTGGAAGAATGGATTTGATTATAATATTCTTTATCTGACTCCATTTCATTTAGTTGTCGCATTTAGAAGAGAATCCCAACCGATTGTTTGGTCATCTATATTTGATATTTAATCATACATTTGATCGTTCCGTTTTAACCCTTTGTTACAATTATAACGTTCCACATTGGAGATAGTTAATAATTACAGATTAATTCAGAAAGGATCAAAATGTAACAATTTATTAACAATCAAGTAAATGTAAAATGTCAATTACATCATAGACATAAATCTCTTCTAAAAGGAAACACAAATTCTGGTTATGGTTACACTTAAAATCGTTTCAAATAAATGTAAAACATAAACCCTTAATTATGCTCTGTAGGTCTCTGCCTAGAATGTTACCTGTGAGAGAGAGAGATAGAAAGAGAGAAAGAGAGAGAGAGAGAGAGAGAGAGAGGAGAGAGAGAGAGAGCTAAAGAATAGCTCTCTCCAGAGAAAGCCAGAGAAACCAAAGAGCGCGAGCTACAGATGAAATCCTCTTTTATACTCTTCCCTGATGTCACCAAATTCAAATCTGACTCTTGTAAAACTGACCAATCAGACCAACCCGTGAGACATTTGAAAATAACCAATCAGACAAAACTTCCCCCATTGTATCAAAGGTGCGAAAACCTGTTGGCCAGCCGGCCAATCATTCTTTTGTCTTTCTAACTCAACCTGGCCCTTCTGATGGCGTTAAGGGGGAAGGGGTTGAGTCAATTTCAATATCTTGATCACGACGATGGCAGTTAACAGCAAAGCAGAGGATTTTGTTCCATTTCAAATATCTTTGATTATTTTCCACCTTACAATTGCATAAATCTTACCCATTACATTTATGTATGACTTACATATATGAATCACATTAAGTATATTAATTTGTTTATGTTAAAATCATGTAATCCAAATGCATGGAAAATTTTACAATTCATGCAATTCAAAAACATAAATCTTATGTTTAGACAAAAAACATTTTTTGAGTGTAAAATGGCACTTCATTCGCTAATCATTTCAGCTATCAGTAACCTGCCATAGACATTTTCAGGACTGTGTTTAAATGAAAGGAGACTTAGTTCAGAGATTAGGTCAGGGCCGTCCCAAGCATGAGTTAGAGGAAGTGGGCCCCCTTTGTTGGTCCGTTTGCGTCCACAGTGGGACCCCTAAAGTGTGGGGCCTGGTGTGGCCACACCAGTTGCACCACCTTAAGGACGGCCCTGCATCAGTTGTTTTTGCAAATGTTCGTGCTCACTTTCTATTTCCATTTTGTTTGTTTAGGTCACATCTTCAAAACTTCAGATCATACTCCAACCAGCCTCAATCCAGACATATGGTTCAAACTGCCTCTACAACATCCCATGTCCCTTCCAGCCAATATAGACTCAATGCATATGTTTAATGCTGGGAACACACTACACGATTTTCAAAGTTGTTTGATCGCTGTTCTTCTCACACTACATGACTGTCTGGGGTACCATTTAGATGCTGTTGTGTGCACACTACATGATAGACTGGCAACAGGGGTCACGTATTTCACAAATTCTCAATACAAAGAATCGTATAAAGTATAAGAACATAAAGAATCTCAATACTCATTTCTTCCTGGTCTTTCTGCCAGATAAAATCAAACACATGCGAGGAGTTATACAGGAAATAATGTAAGATCATGCGCAAAACTCTATTTCTTCCTTTTAAAAATGGTGGCCCGCAATAATTTTATGATACAAATTGTCTGTGCACTGATAAGCAGCAAAAAAAAAAAATAGAATATGAAGGAGAGAATGGTTGCTTACAGAAGCCATTCTTGCTGATGTTCTGTTGCAGGCCTCATCCCCCTGAAGTTTCCCTCTTGGCTGTAGGTGTATGTCACATTTTTTTATGTAAATAGTTTTACATTAAAAGTTTACTTGAGAATGGAACCATGTACAGTGGATATAAAAAGTCTACACCCCTGTTAAAATAGCTAAATTTTGTGATGCAAAGAATGAAACAAAGATAAATCATATAACTGTTGCACGTTTAATGAAAAATGGCAACCTGTGTACTGCCACTGAAAACCACAGTGAGACATTAGATTGATTGACACTAGAAGAAGATTGAGATCTCCACACAATCTTGGATCCTTGGATCTATTTATGTTTTTACCCCTAGTTGGTTACTGTAATAACCCTCACTATGCCAAATCCAGCCCCAGTTTTACTGATTGGTGAGTCAAGCTCCCACTTCTGTTAATTAACTTCCTTTTCCTTCATTAAGATGTACAGTAGGGCTGGACTGGTACCAGACCTATTGATTCAGAATGTTAGTTTAACATAGAATACAAAGAACTGCTGTAAGACCGGTAAATAATCAAAAGGAATCAAGTTAATATAATAATTAACAAAATTTGAAGTGGTCTCTGTAGTAATCATTGAAAATGCAGCCTCAGCTGTTCCCACAAGGGAATGGAAGTCCTTTTGTGTGGCTCGTCAGGCAGTTGACCTGGTTGGGCTGTTGCATTGGATAGTCAGCCTGTGGTGGCACTCAAAGGCCTGGTGTTGTGTTTTATGGTGCGTGTCGGTTATGGCAGTGTTTCTCTGCCTCTCCTCAGTCTGGCTTTTGATCAGTCCTGCCAGAAAATTGCATAATGCACTGCAAAATTGTCCCTAGGAAAAGTCCTTTTCCTGCACTGAATCAGTCTTTTCTTTATGCTGACCCTTCCAAAGTCTGTCAACTTCCTCTTGCAGGAGGGGATCTGAAGGCACATCAGCCACTTCCTCTGCAGACCTTTCTTTGTCGAACTGACTTCAGTCTATTCTCTCCTGTTTGTCAAGGCAACTGTTCCAGAAGTTGCTGTGTTCTGAAATGTGAACACTTAAGGGAACCGCATAAGTAAAATTAAATCTACAGGTCTTTATTTAAATTCCAATTTTTTAACCATCTCTTACCAATGTCCCTTAATTCCAGAAGTCTCAACTTGTTAACAACACAACAGCAGTTCCTTGTTCTATTAATAAGCTTAGTTCTTCTTTGCAGGAAAAAGCAAGCAGATCTTCTTTGCAGAATGCAGGAAACAGCAGTAAACACTCTAATTAATATAGAGTGTGGTGTATAGTAAAAACGTATTAGCCTTTACTAAAATGACTGTAAGATGTCTGTTATTGTCTGTTCAAATCAAAATCTATTTAACTTGGTCACCCAATCTCGTTTTCATTCAACACAATGCACAAAAGTTATCCTAGTTTACATAAACCAAAATCTTACCATCTCTGCAATGGATCTATTCTTCACACTGTCTCCCAGGGATAACAGGATACAAATTCTAGACGTCTTCACATATAGAGTATAATATTGTTCATTAAACTACGGGGCCGTTGAATGCTTGAATCTGATTGGCTGATGAACGTTCTGAGGTGTGCAGTTATTTTCTGGGAGACGCACAGCGAACGTAGTTCCAGGCAGCTCTCTTGACCGCATTACAGTTCCATATCACTGCGCATAGTTAACTGTAATAACGGAAATTACAGGACTAAAAAACAACAATATGACAGACGATTTTCCTAAAGTAAATCTTAATATTTACAGTGAATATAAAACGTTCAACAACTGGGCGGCAGCAGTATTAGACAGTCCAGATGAAAAACAACAAAGGCAAGCTTTTCTGTCTCATTACTGAAATCACACATGCTCGCACACGCACTACAGTTTGCACAAAAAGCTGTCAGCGCTGCCCTGACGATTTGATCAGTTCGCCTATATAGTGGAGCAACTTAAAGGCTACACGTGACATTTTTTCACTAGCGAGGTAATAACAGCGCTGTTTAGAGACGCACAGAGGTAGCCTAGTTCACACAAGCGCTCTTTCTTTCTCTCTCTCTCTCTCTCTCTCTCTCTCTCTGATAACTTTATTAATAACTGCAGTAGAATGCTATCAACGGCTCAAGCCTTCGTTAACAGCTTTAAAATGACGTTTCAGAACTAGCAAAAGAGCTGTTGGATGAGACGCGGAAGAAATAGTCCTACTCACAATAGCGATTTAAGTACAAAAACCGGACGAATCCCATTAAACATATAATCGGATCGATGTCTTGAGGTGTGGTAACCGTAGTATAAGCGGAATAATTGACGACGGGCCGTTCAATTATTAGAATGACATATATCCGCTTCGCGTCGTGACCGCATCACCACCTCGGGTGTGCATTATCATTCTAATAATTGAACGGCCCGTCGTCAATTATTCCTTACGTATAATATATAACATGTGCAGTTAATATCATTACTATTGATTCAGTTCAGAGCACCTATTTCACAATTCTATGTAACCCATCTGAGCCAATACATCAAATCAAATTCTAACCCATACAAGTTTTTCCATTTCTCAAAACTTCATCATTCTCACAGAGTGCTCCACAGGTGCATATTCCTAATTCAACTATTTATCATTTTAGCAATTTCTATATATTCGTTTTTTCAAAATGTAAAAATTCATACATCTCAGAATAACAATATTCATCTATTGATCTTATTCAACTGTTAACATTTCTCTCTTAATCTTTATATTCAATCAGAATTAAGATTATTCATACAAAGAGCAAGTTGTAGAATTACAGCATCTCAGGATATTTTCCTTCCCAAATGTTGTTCCGTCAAGAAGCTGCTATCACTACCTACCCAAATTCACAGACAAGTGTCAGATATCTAGCATCTATACATTGTCACTGCCCTGATTGTGATCATATGAGCAAATAATCTCACTTCTAATTCCAGCATACACAACCAGTTGCTCTTTGCAGGAATAAAGTTTGAATCAATTTCAATTTTTATTAATTTATCAGCATTTGAAAGGAAAAGTATGGAGTCCATCATCCTACCTAAAAAGGAGGATGTTAAAGAGGGTTCTGCAGTCTGGCAGAATGAAGACAACAAGTTCCTTGTGCCTGTCCACCAACAGAGGGAGATTCCAAGGACTCCTTGCTGGCTTACCAAATTGTGGTAGATTTTCCCCAATGCACCTGACTTAAGTTTACCTGGAGCGCCTCCAGTCGACACCCATCTCAGTCAATACTTAACAATATTTATACTCTAGCACTGCGTCTACAGTCAACAAACGGTTTTGAGTCGGGCAACGTCTCGCCCTTTTAGAACACTATCACTCGGGAATAGAAGTAAGATCTCTAGTGTCTAGCCTGCTGCGCAGCAATAATCAAACAGACTTCAGACAATGCCTTTGAATATGCTTTAATCACGGCTGGAGGACCTCAGACAAATTTCAGAGAGAATCTCACCAGCAAAGGAATACAACCCTTTTTATAGAATAGGAGCATGGTAAAGATGACATGATTAATTGCATAATTTTCCTACAATATGATCGGTTCTTCATATGTATAATTCAGCAAACCCTTATATTACCAGGTAAAAGTTGAATACTTCACTTTGTTACTGTAATGAATCCGTTCTCTTTGGTTCCCCCGATCGTCACCAGAGGTCGCCATCACCAGAATACTGACTTTCACTCATACACTCCATTTCCCAGAAGCCCTGTACCTGGCTCTGATCATGAGTCCAGCTCATTACCTGAACTATTTAAGAGGCCATTTCACACACACTCTTTGCGAAGTCTTGTTTTGAGCTGGCTGACATTTCTGAGCGTTCTATTTTCTCTTGTTGGATTACGGCTTTTGGCCTTGGACTGTTTCCTCTCGTGTGAATGATTGCTGCCTACCTCTAGTGATGGGCAGACCGAGGCTTTGTGAAGCACTGAAACAGTTGAAGCAAATGTGCCATATTGTTTCGAAGCTTCGAATCAATCCGACACCCGTCTCTACGGCGACATCTAGTGGTCACTTGCATGTGTTGATCTGAAATAACCTTGAAAATGATCCATGTAAAAAAAATTGTTTTTAACATCTGTCTGACAACTACATGATCTTTGTAACTGTAGCCTACTAATTTTGAATAACTATAGGATTTTTTTGGTCATGAAAAATGAACATTAATAAAATAAATAAAGCCACAATGTGTCACATTTGTAACATACATTTTTTTATAAAAAATATTATTTGCTCTGCTGTTGAAGGACTTAGCCGACTTCCTTTTTTTTTTTTTTTTTTTACATAGAATTTCTACAGCCTTTGAAAAAATCCTCTCACAAGGGCATGCACAAAGTGCTGGCATGCACAAATATTTTTTAGCAAGTACATACAAATGAGGGACAATTACTGCTATCACAAAATCTCTCTCCTCTCACAAAAACCCACGAGGTGAAGATGAATTAACTTCACTTTTAAACTGTGGGGAATTAGGTTCATACAGATGTGTGTGTCACGATTCACCGGTGAGAGTGCCCCTGATTACAACCTGAGGGCACTCCATCACGGACTGTCATTCCATCAAAGACTACATTACCCATAATGCTTTGCCAGGACTCATCATCACTCGTTGTTTACACCTGTGTCTCATTTACCTCATTTCCTCTGCCTATATAAACCATGTTCACCTTGTCATTCACTGTGAAGTCTTGTTTGTTGTATAACTGCATTTCTGAGCAGTTTCCCTGGTTTCTTGTCTGTCGGTTTTTGGATTATTTGCCTGATCCGTGGTTTACCCATTTTGCCTGTCTCTCCTGTCTAGTTTGCCTGATTGGACTGATTACCTGTTATGACCTCTTGCCTGTTTGTTGACTACGAGTGTGGATTACCCTTTAAAATAAAGCTGCATTTGGATCCTCAACCTTCTGTCTCAGAGCAGCACGTTACAGAAGACTTTGCCAAACATGGATCCAGCAGAAGAGATACTATTCCTGCGTCAAGGTACCTGTAGCACTGAGGAATACACCTCTCAGTTCTGTGCTCTGGCTAATCGGGTAAATTGGAAGGAGACTGTTTTTAAGGACTTTTATGCTCATGGATTAAATTAACCCATAAACTAATTCGTGCCACAAAGTCAAAATGAACTGACTCTAGAACAGTTTATAGACTATGCCCTATTATTGTCTGGTTCCTCCTACACAGTTGGGGAAGTAGAGGAGGATGCTACCCCCAAACATTGAGATCCTGTGTCCTCGGACAAGATGGCAGCCGAGCCTGTGTCTTCGGACAAGATGGCCGCCACCATGCCAGATCCCTCTGCCAAGATTGCAGTCGCCACGCCAGATCCCTCTACCAAGATGGCCGCCGCCATGCCAGTGCTGGCTCCAGCCCCTGACCAGCGTCCAGAGATGGCTCCAGCCACTGACCAGCGTCCAGAGATGGCTCCAGCCACTGACCAGCGTCCAGAGATGGTTCCAGCCACTGACCAGCGTCCAGAGATGACTCCAGCCACTGACCAGGTCCAGAGAGGGCTCCGCCTCCTGTCACGAGCCCAGAGAGGACTCCGCCTCCTGTCACGAGCCCAGAGAGGACTCCGCCTCCTGTCACGAGCCCAGAGAGGACTCCGCCTCCTGTCACGAGCCCAGAGAGGACTCCGCCTCCTGTCACGAGCCCAGAGAGGACTCCGCCTCCTGTCACGAGCCCAGAGAGGACTCCGCCTCCTGTCACGAGCCCAGAGAGGACTCCGCCTCCTGTCACGAGCCCAGAGAGGACTCCGCCTCCTGTCACGAGCCCAGAGAGGACTCCGCCTCCTGTCACGAGCCCAGAGAGGACTCCGCCTCCTGTCACGAGCCCAGAGAGGACTCCGCCTCCTGTCACGAGCCCAGAGAGGACTCCAGCTCCTGTCACGAGCCCAGAGAGGACTCCATCTCCTGTTCCTCCTATCCTCGCTCCAGAGTCTGTAGTGCCTCCCGAGAAGATTTTGGGAGGGGGCTACCCATCCATGGAGGCTGGCCCTGAAGGGTCTGTGCTGCTATAGTTCCCTGAACTGCCCGAACCACCATGGCTCTCTGAACTGTCCGAGCCGCTATGGCTCCAGTGTTGTAAACATATAAAGGCGGCGTGGACGCACACAGCCCGTGATAACTTTCCCGATCACTAACACAATCATTTTCTACCCTGTTCCCTCACGTAATGTCACATAGGGTGAATTCAGGGAGATTGGCACACTTTTTCCAAGTCAACTCAATGGCAAAGTTTCCCAATCACCCTGAATTCACCCTATATCAGGAGAAGTGGATGAGCTTGTGTTGTAAATCCAGCAGGCTCAGACTCCCTGTCAGTGTAAACATATAATGGCGACGCACTGCCCCGCCCACAGCCTGTGAAAACTTACCGATCAACAAACATATAATTTTCTTAAACCATAAGGAGTTCACTTCCATGTATTTAATTTAGTCAGTAAATATTTTGTATAAAAAAAAATTAAAAATAAAACATTTGAACAGTCATGCATTGCAAGCATTTTTTCCCGCTGACAAGCTGTCACTGTTGACGTCTCACTCACGTTAGTATTAACTTCAGACATGATTTTAATCAAATTTACCAGTTTATCATCTACTTCAGAGAAAATGACAGACCATTTATTTAAAAGAAAACTGACAAATGAGGAAATTGAGGACATTTTTTTTAATTCTGATGAGAAGAATTTTGACAGTGAGGCAGAGAATGACAGCGATGAGGACCTTCCCCCGAACCTTGAAGCTCTTGAAAACATTGAAGGTGAAGACGAGACTTTATCCATAATGCCAGTTCATGTTTTACCCATGTCAATTGATGCAGCCGAGGTAAACTCAATATCCTGGAAGGTAACCAACCTTTTTAATCCTACTGGCCCAGGCAATTTTGACGACCAACTGTGTGGTGTGCAAAATCCACCAGAATCCCTGAGTGAGGTCAATTGTTTTAAATTGTTCCTCACCGAAGAATTTATAGGGGAAATTGTGGAGGAAACAAACCGCTATGCTTCTGACTTGCAAGAAAAAGAAGTGAAAGGAAAAATGGTTAAATGGGTTCCAACAAATATCCCTGAAATGTACTCATTTTTAGTGACAGTTCTCTTAACTGCTGAATACAATACAAATTTGAATACAAATGCTTGACTGCTGGAGCACAGACTCCATGCTCTTGACACCATTTTTCGGGTCTTTGTTCTCACAAGACCGCTTCCTTCTGCTCCTCCGCTGTCTTCATTTTGCAAACAATGCAACAGCAGTTTTCAATGATCCTCTGAAATTTGTTTTAAATATTTTTACTGCTCTCACCACCTCTTTTTGTTGCATTTTTTGTGCCATACAGGGATCTGTGTGTGGATGAGTCTCTGATGAAGTGGAAAGGCAGGCTGGCATTTCGTCAGTTCATTCCATCTAAACGGCACAGATTTGGGGTCAAGTTTTTTGTTTTGTGTGATGTGCAGGACATGATCATTTACTCCGGATCTACCAGTGACATACAACACTACCAAAGGACTTGGGATTTCTGGGTCTGTTGTAATGACCCTACTAGCACATTACCTCAGAAAGGGTCATGTCCTTTATGTGGATAACTGGTACATTAGTCCCACACTTTTCCAGCACCTCTTGTCTCCTGGCACTGGAGCTTGTGGGACTGTGCGTGTAAACAGGAAAGGGATGCCAACATTCCCCTGCAAGATGACAAAGGGTGAGGTGGAATTTAAAGAACTAATCACAGTTGGCAGTCAAATGGCACGATACGAGAGATGCGCATGTCCTTACCACAGCCCACCCAACTGGTATGGCAGCCACAGGGAAGCTGGATCACATCACTTGGCAAGCAAAGATGAAGCCAGTCTATGTGCTGGAGTATAATAAAAAGATGGGGGCAGTTGACAAAGCAGACATGATGATTGGTTTTCTTGAATGCACCAGAAAGTCTACCATGTGGTACAAGAATGTCTTTCTTCACCAACTTGACACGGTTTTACTCAACAGCCACATTGTCTACCTGCAAATTACTAGTGAGAAATTTCTATAAATCAAAGAATATAAACAAGATAAAAAGTGATAAAATGTTCAATTAATGTAAAAATAAGTGTTATAAAGGGTATGCACTTTCCTGCCGGAACATGCCCCTCTCTGCCTGAGTGAGTGGCTAAAGAGCTGCTGCGTGACTGGATTTAATAGGGGAAACAGCAAAAATAACGAGTGAAACAAACAAGTTTCAGTTTAATCTAAAGGTTGGACTCGATATAGTGTTCCTTACAATTTTACCAAAGATCCGGTTATCCATGGATATTGACAAGAACGTTTCCTGACATTTATATGAGCCTGATTTCGACGTCAGTAAAATACATATATCAAATTTGCCTGTGAATGCTTTAAATAAATACAATATACTAGGGGTGTGATGGTACACAAAACTGACAGCTCGATTTTGAAGTCACGGTTCGGTACAGCAGGGGAGAGAAAACTAAATATAAAATAGCTTTTTTTTTAAATGCATCTCTGCTAATGCTGTAAAGTGTAAACTATATAGGAAGCCCTTACTTGCGCATTACTATAATATAACAGAGCCCAAATTAGTCTAAATTCAGTAGCTATTTTTAGATATTATAATCATATAAAATTTCAAATAACATTGTGAGCAAACATGTAAACTTCACATAAGGCAGTTTTTGCTTTCATTTCTAAATCTAATTATAAAATAGTTTTTACTCTAGTTCGTTGTTGAAATATAATCATTTATACACATTGTCTGTCATTTTCATGACAGATTTATTTATTTAAACATTAATAATCCAGACATCAGTAACAGGTTCAGTAGAATATAATGAAAATATAGGCTATTATAGTGCATATATTTAGTGAAAGTTGATTTCTCTAGTGAACTACAGCTGTGAGGGAAATGCTACGTGACATTGACTACATTTGCATGTGCACCAATAATGCGATTATTTCTATTAATCAGAGTAAGGTATTAATTGCAGTAAGATGTTTACATGACGTTTGTGATCCCTATTTCTTCCGGACACAACGCATTACAAGTTGTTTCTGTGAATTGTGAAATCCATTTGCTTCTTTTTTCTGTAGCTTTCGTCAGTCTTTCAAAATATACCTCAGATTTACAGTCAATCTCAAAGCTCTTTCCCGTTTTAGATGTTTTTGAGTGTTTTTCACTGCATTCACATTGAACCAATGCTGCCTTTCAGTCTTTCTGCCAGTGAAAGTGGGCATAACCGCAGTCACTCCGGCCAACGGTGACGTCACATCCATAACTTCTATTAACAAATTTACAATAATAAACAGACCACACTGTCACATACTATTCTATCCTCCTCCTCACTCCCTATTGATGTGTTCTACTGTGAGTAGGAAAGGAAATCACCTCCCTGCAATTCAGAACGAACCTGATGAGAGGGCTGCTGGAGGAGTACAGCACATCGCGGTGTCCATCCAAAGGAGGGCGTCCTGCCTTAGACACCCCTCTGCGCCTTACAGCCAGGCATTTTCTGTCTGAAGTCCCTCAGACCACTTCCCAGGGCAACAATACCAGGCGGCACTGCAAGGCCTGCCTCTCCAGCACACGCAAGAGCAAGCAGAGGCGCCTCACCAAGTTCATGTGTGTGCCATGCAACATTCCCTTGTGTGCTGTCGCATGTTTTGAGGAGTACCACACACTCAAGCATTATTAAGCCTGTAAAAAGTCAGAGCATATTTATTATATTTATTTGCGTTTATTATTATAATTATATTTGTAATTTGTTGTGTAATTTTATTAGTAAGTATAAACATATGCATGTAGCTTGTTTTAAAGAAAAAAACATTTACCATACTATATTTATTGTTTTGTTTATGATACTATTATGATTGTTGTTCATTGTAAATATATTTGTAATTTGTTTTGTAATATTATTAGGAAGTATACATGTATAAAAGTTAAACAAACATTTTTACCTTACATTGAAAGAGATTTAATAAAACATGTATGAAATGTGTACTTTTTGTAATTTCTTTTTAACAAATGACATACGTTTGAAATATGCTAAACTTATACTACACATTTCTCACTAGCAAAGCCGAGACATCATGTAAACTATATATGGATAGATAGATAGATAGATAGAGATTATATATATATATATATATATAGTTTACATGATGTCTCGGCTTTGCTAGTGAGAAATGTGTAGTATAAGTTTAGCATATTTCAAACGCATGTCATTTGTTAAAAAGAAATTACAAAAAGTACACATTTCATACATGTTTTATTAAATCTCTTTCAATGTAAGGTAAAAATGTTTGTTTAACTTTATATATATATATATATATATATACCCATCATCTAACAAGAGATGAGGAGAACTCAAAAAGGGCAACAACCACAGTGTGTTTCTTTGCAAATATAACAAGGTTTATTATACAACATTCACGAATAGCCCAACAAGTAATCAGAACTGGCAAAGGGTCAAAACAATAAAAACAAAGAAACAAACATAACCATTACAGACAGGGTTCCCAATCATATCCAATGGAAATAACTCTGCAAATAAGTGCACACTCAATCACCAATAAAAAACCTTTTCACTCCAAACTCCAAAGCAAAAGTAAATCACCAAATCAAACCACTACAAATTGTTCCCTCCCATCTTAACAGAGTAAACCATATCTAAGACAATGGGAACCCCACTGGTTATGAGTACAAAACAAGATAAAACAACAAAACAAAAACACAAACACTTTGCCACTTCAATACACAAGACACCAATAAACAGCCATACACGCGTTCAATAAAGTAAACGGCAATCATGCATCATCTGTAAAAACAAAGAAAATACAAATCATGATTACCCTATAAAAGATTTGGAATTAAAACCCTTAAAACCATTAAACATAAAACACAAATTACAATATAAAAAGCTTAGAAACAAATCTCCCTGTTCAGTAAATTAAATTAATAGAAATACCTGTGTTGCTAAAGATATCTACTTAATTCTCTGAGGCACCAGTCAACACCATTCCCTTAAGGATACTAAAACAAAGCAAATACAAATGTTAAAACTAGATACTCACTCTATTCATCGTAAATCACAACCCTTACCGTCACATTTCAGTTCTATGCTGCTCAATCACTGGTCTTTTCATCTGCCATTACACAAGCAGTGATGTTTTTCAAACCCAGCACATGGTACCACAAAGAGGAAGCACCAACATGTCTGATTTCCTTTTATAGTGTGTTGACTCATGGGGTTCGTAGTCCATCTAATTTGTAGTCCTACAACTACCCCATTACACACATATATATATATATATATATATATATATATATATATATATATATATATATATATATATATATATATATATATATATATATATATATATATATATATATATATATATATATATATATATTTGTGTGTGTGTGTGTGTGTGTGTAAGCTAATGGTAAGTGAGGCGTGACCATATATCGCTCTTCTCCTTGCTAGTGAGATATAAAGCTCAGTAACAATATTAACACTAAAACAAAAACATAAAAATTGATGTAATGCATATAACATCAAATATATATGCTTTGATAGTATATTCATGTTACTTATGAAGTCAACTGAATCCTAATAACTTTAATGAATGCACGGAAAATGTTTGCAATGTGCAAAACAGCGCGTTTGACAAACGTGACATTTGAACGTCCTGTTACAGCCCTGCCCCTTTTTTAACTTCAGTTTCTTTTGTGCGACTTCTAGGACAGAGGCTGCGTCCCAATTCGCATACTATCCGTACTAAATAGTATTCGAAAAAAGAATTAGTATGTCCCAAATCTTAGTATGTTGAAAAAAGTATTCCAAAGATTCCCGGATGGTTTACTATTTCCGGTCAGAATCCGAAGTGCAGATCGATGCGCACTCTAACGGCTGATATTGCCCACAACCCATTGCGAGATGGACGAGGATTCGATTAAAACTACAAACGCGGATAAAAAGTGTTTAAAAAACTACAAACATGACGGTTACGCAAGTCTGACGGTTAAGTGGAGAGTATTAGATAAAGTGGTTTGAGTGAGCAATTATCAGTATTTAACCTGACGAAAAGATATTTATTCAATATTATCCACATTATATTTCTCCTTCAGCAGCATTGAGAACTTTTGTAATGATACGTTTGGCCATTAACTTTGCAAACACATGAGAGGAGTCACTGCATTAAAGACCCATGAAAGGCAGATCAACGAGCGACTACATTTCTCTCCGATACGGTAGGAAATTTAATTGAAAGTGGGGTGAGAGAAACTGTGACGATGATTGACAGGGCAGTTTAAACGAGGTGACGGGACACACGTAACAGAGTCCGTTAAAGATGATGAAGTAGTATGTCCCAAAGCTTGCTTACTCTTCTGCTACACACTCAAAAGTATGTACTTTTTCTTCACAAAAAGAGTACATACCTTTAGGACGTAGTATAAGTAGGCGAATTGGGACGCAGCCAGAGACTCCACCTTGGTAGGTGGGACGACCCTAATGAAAACAAGCTGCACCTGTTGCAACCTATTTAAGAAGCTGCTGGATTTTGTCTCATTCGCTCTCATTTCTGTTTTGTGTCTTTGTTTGAAGAGTGGGTTCTTGAGATTTTGTTTACACAACTCCACAAACCCCATTTCCAACTGTTTATTTATTTGTTGTTGTATTGCTATTTTCTATTATTATCTTATATTTTGACCCTAGACATTATTTGTTTAACTTTAAATAAATTTATATTCTCTTTATTGAAACCCATCGTGTGAAGTGTCCTCTTTATGTTGTGACTTTGAGCCGGGTCGTAACCTAAATTGGAGCCTCGTCCGGGATCAATTACTGTTTGGAGTTGGGGTTTTTGTTGTTTTTCAAGATTTTCTTTAGATTGATTGGAGTGTGGAAAAGGTTCATAGTTATTGGTTTATTAGAGGACTCTGGTTAGGTAGAGTGGTCCAGCTGGGTTGTTAAGTCAATCCTTCCAATGGAGCACTGTTTTTTTGTTAGTTTGTTATTTTTGAAGGTATCCCGGGTGGAGATTTAGTCTCTGTTGGGGGTATGCTATTCAGGGCCTGTGCCCGGTTGCATAAACCACCTTAAGTGTAATTTTCCCTTAAGTTCACCCTTATGTTTCCCTTAAACCTAAGGGTGTTGCAGAAAAAAAACCTTAAGTCTTACTTAAGGGTTTCTTTAAGTGAAACGTCATAAACACTTAGAATTCCCCTTAAACGCTGTTTTTTTTCACTTAAATAATTCCTTAAAAAGCGTTAAGTGTTGCATAAAACCCCTTAACGGTCATTTCCCTAAGTATAACTTAAGGTTTGGAAATCGTAACCTTAAGAGTAACGCGGACAAAAATAAGACGTCATGGCTGAATTTATGGAACCAGCTGAAGATCATTATGTGCCAAGAAGAATTTTTAGGGATAGGGAGAACCCTTTGGACCATCTTAGCGATGAAAAATTGTTGCAAGAATACCGATTTGACCGTCACACATCGAAACCACTGTGACACTGACTGAACACTTGCATACGTACATTTCTGAATGAGATGAAGAAAAACTCACATAATTAAAGAAGTCGTTTGACGTTATAACAAGTCATTAATGTCTTTTAACTTATTGTTTCATATAATAGAACCGAAGCTATAGATTGTGAATTTAAACATTTCTCGTTTACCAGCGGCAAAAGTCAGGAGGACTAGCCGAGGTAAGGCTGTTCCCAGGCGGGTTACATGAGCGCGAGCTCCCGATGATCGCCAGGATCTCACAACATTTTTAAATAGGCGCTATCTTTACAGATAAACCACAGATTTGAGCTTTAAACAACTACATTCTCGACTGAACAACTCTTAAAACTACATTTCGTGACACAACAGTATTTTTTTTCAATTTTCGCAGCCGCACACAACCACTATGAAAAGAGCAAAAGGACGCGCGTCAATTTCGCTTCAAACGCTTGCTTTTTACGCGTGTCCATCTTGCTTTGGACGCGCAAATGCATTCAAAGTTCAAGCGTCAAACTAGACGCAAATTTGATGCTCTATTCACGTTTGGTGTGAACGCAGCATTAGTGTTAGTGTTTTGCGTATCTATGGCAACAAGACTTTTATAACGTGAATCCAGGATCGCTGTCATGAAACACTTAAATGTTTCCCTTACCTAAGAGAACCGTTTAAGAGATTATATGCAACACGCTTAAGTTATTCTCTTAGGTAAGGGGAAATCGCCCCTTAAGTATCATACTTGAGGGAAAAACTTAAGGTGCTTTATGCAACCGGGCACTGGTTTTTGCCAGGTGACATGAAGTTTAGCGTCTAAAATGGCCCCGAGCCTGGTAAGCCTTTGAAGATTTGAGAGGTTAGTTTTTTGTTTTCTTTGTTTAGTGTACCAGAGTTGTTCTCTAATATGGCCATGCACATTGGTGTGGTGTTTAGCATCCATGACTAGTTTTGGTAACTTGTGAAATTGTTTTGTTTGAGAGAGCAGACTTTCTTTTCTCATCCCCCACTTTCTTCAAGTTGGTAAGTCATTTTACACCAGTAACCGAAGTTAATAGGCATGTTAATGCGTTAGGTAACATGCAGTTTTAAGGTAGCATGCTAGGTTGTTGAATGTGATCAGCAATTTAGGCATGATTGCGTGACTTATGAGTTAGTCTCTTTTTGTACGAGTACTATATTATTAGCATGTTACCTGTAGAAAGGGTTTTATTAAACCTTTTGAGTTCTCCATGGAGGAGGCAGGATGAGTGATTGACTCGTTAACTGGTGTGGATATATTACCATTAAGTAGCTTTGTGGAAATGGAGTTGTTTATAAGTTTAAATCCTTTTTTGTGAAGTGTATTTTAAAAGATATTGTGGTGTTTTTGGGGAACTCCTAAAGTAGCTACTGGTTTGATGGTTTAGAGTGTAGCCATGGCTTCTAATGTGGAAGAATTTTTGAAAGAACCTTCTGAGGTGGCACTTGAAAAGTGCACCAAAGAGCAGCTGTTGCTGGTTGCTGGTCATTATAATATAGAACTTGCTAGTGCTTATAAAAAAACTTAAAGAGTCAATCTTAAAAAGTTTGAAGGGCACTTTAGAGGTAAAATGAGTTTTTGGTGAAAATTTTCAGGAGCCAGGTATTGTTGGTGACAGTGAAGTAAAGCTGAAAGAGATGACGTGACGAGAAAAAGAGTTAGATTTAGAGGTAGAGAAGTGTCGCCTAGAACATGAGAAAATTGCTTTGAAAGAAAAAGAGCTGCAAAGAGAACTTGAGTTGAAGAAATTTGAGGGACAGGAAAGGGAGCGCGAGCATGCTTTTGTCCTTAAAAAAATTGAGTTGGAAATGGCAGATAGGAGACCTGAGAGTCAGCAGCCTGTTTCACCTTCTGTGGTTCCCTCAGAATCCTCTCAAAGGGTAGAGCCAGTTTTTGACATTGGTAAGCATATTAAAATGGTACCTCCTTTCTCTGAAAAAGAGGTAGAGAAGTATTTCTCCCACTTTGAGAGAGTTGCTACTTCACTGAAGTGGCCAAAAGAGGTTTGGACACTTATTTTACAATGTGTGCTTACAGGTAAGGCACAAGAGGTTTATTCATCTCTTAGTTTAGAACAGAGTGCTGTATATGATACCGTTAAAACCTCCATCCTTCATGCTTATGAGTAAGTGCCCGAAGCATATCGTCAACGTTTCCAAAATTACTTCAAAAGTGAAAGGGGACTTCCGGTTTGAGCATGTAGCGAGCAGACATGTGAGAAGTGGCTCCCGAATAACTTTTTATTTTCTACCTAATTTCTGCGGCATAAAGTTTGGCACCCCTTGAGTTTATTACGTGTACATTAAGACTTAACTTTGTGCAACTAAATGAGACCAAAGAGACGTGACCGAGGGCAAAAAACGACTGAAATGGATGAAGATACCACAAGTGAAGACAGCATGGCTAACGTTGACGTTACACAAGCTAGCCCAAGCTCGGAGTTACCTGCTGATCTTGCTAAGTTACACACAGTGCTTCTGTCCGACCTCGCACAGCAAACAGACTCCCTCCTGAAAAAAGCACTCGGCGAAACACTGGCACCAATTTCGGCATCCCTAGAACTGGTAAAATCGTCTCTTGACTCCCACGAAGAACATATTCATGACATGGAGGAAGGGCTAAACTACCACAGCGACAGGATCGAGGCTATCGAAACAACATGCACCGCACTTCTAGCTGAGAATGAGAGGCTGAAAAACAAAGTGGAGGATTTTCCATGAGGATGTCAGCGCGGAACTTGGCAAGAAACAAGCCGCCTTTAAAGAAGTGAAATCCCTCCAGTACAAGAAGAACGTCAGGTTCGCTCTTATCTATCCCGCCCGGCTCCGCGTCCTTCACGACGGACAGACACTGTTCTTCGAAACTCCGGAGAAGGCCAGAGAGTTTTACAATCTTCATTGGAGGGAGTAAATTATCCCTCTTTCATCCCTGCAGTGAAATCGGTTGAATATTTGGCCATCATCATTTCAGATCATGCACCACTCATCTTAGACCTTTCTTTCACTTTGAATGTTAGAGAACAATCCTTCTGGAGACTTAATTCCCTGCTGCTTTCAAATGAGAAATTTAGCGAATATGTGTCTACAAATATAGATACTTTTCTGGAAGTAAACAAGAAAGAAGGTATATCATATTCCCTACTTTGGGAAACCTTAAAAGCGTACTTAAGAGGACAAATTATGTCAATAAGGAGCGCCGCAAACAAATGAAGGATTTCGTTTTTAAGTTAAACCGCAAATATTCTGAAAGCCCCTCCCCAGAATTATATAAAGAACGGATAGCTATACAGTCTAAGCTTAATCTTCTATCTACCAACCAGGCTGAATACTTATTATTGCGGACCCGGAGCACTTACTATGAGTACGGTGAAAAAGCTAGTCGATTGCTGGCTCACCTGCTGAAACATCAGGCTGCTTCATGGCTCATACCCCAAGTGAGAGATCAGGATCAAAATATAGTCACCAATCCAAAGGAAATCCATAATACTTTTGCTACATTCTACTCTACACTTTACACATCTGAATTTCCATCAGATGTTACGAATATGAACAGTTTCTTAGATAATTTAGAATTACCTACTATTGAGCCTGGAGACAGGGAAGAGTTTGACGACCTCTTACACAATTAGAGATCACTGCAGCCATCAGAGACATGCGAACTGGGAAATCTCCAGGTCCTGACGGTTATCCCCCCGAATCTTTAAAGAAATTTAAAGATAAACTTGCACCTATTATGTTAGAAGTATTTAACAAATCATTGGGAAACGGGTACTTGCCCCCAACCCTCACACAAGCTAAGATTACACTACTCGTCAAAAAAGATAAGGACCCTACCAACTATGGCTCTTACTGGCCTATTTCGCTCTTAAATGTTGATAAAAAAATGTCTGCCAAGGTGATAGCACATCGTTTAGAATCCGTTCTCCCTAAAGTAATCTCCGAGGACCAGACTGGTTTATAAAGGGTCGTCACTCTTTTTCAAATATTCGCCGGCTTGCTAACGTGATCTACTCCCCCGGTCCCTCTTCGACTGCAGAAGCTGTAATTTCTCTGGACGCAGAGAAGGCCTTTGACCGGATGGAGTGGAAATACTTGTTTTCCATATTGGAAAGGTTTGGGTTCAGTGACACGTTTCTGGCATGGATTCGTCTGCTCTATTCGTCCCCACAAGCATGTATTCAAACTAATCAATCCCATTCCAAATTTTTCCCCTGTCACGTGGGACACGTCAAGGATGTCCTTTATCCCCGCTCCTATTTGCAGTGGCAATTGAGCCTCTTTCACTTGCATTGAAGTCGTCGTTGGTGTTACGGGGGGTTAGGCGTGGGACTGAGGAACATCGCGTCTCCCTGTATGCAGACGATCTCTTGATCTATATAAGCAATCTAGAAACCAGCGTCCCAGTAATTGTATCACTATTGAACAATTTTGGGTCTTTTTCTGGCTACAAACGTAATTATCAGAAAAGTGAATGCTTCCCCATTAATGATTCGGCAATGCAAATTAAACAAGAAGCAGTCCCGTTCCACTTAACACACTCTGGTTTCAAATATCTTGGAATAAACATTACGCGTTCCTTCACCTCTCTTCTGGGGGCTAATTTTACACCTCTAGTTAACCAAATGAAAGCCGACTTTCAAAGGTGGAGCAGCCTGCCTCTGACTATTGCAGGGAGGGTACAATCGGTGAAGATGAACGTACTCCCAAAGTATTTGTATTTTGTAATTTTGTATTAATTTGTCTACCGTTATTCCTGACAAAATCATTTTTTTAATCAGTTAATACATCCATTACCATCTGGAAGAATAAAGTTACAAGAGTTAACAAAGGCTTACTTCAGAGGGGCCGCGATGTGGGGAGACTAGCTCTCCCCAGTTTTATTCACTACTATTGGGCAGCTAACCTGCAGAAAATTTTATTCTGGCTCCATGTGCCAGACACCGACTGGTGTACGCTTGAGGCGCACTCCTGCCACTTGTCATCCTTCCCTGTTTTGGTGTACTCCTCCCTGTCCACTAGAGTGCGGATCGGGCCGCATTTTTCTGTCCGAGCCCGGCCCGCGTCCGACAGAGTAGTAACCGAACCCGACCCGAGCCCGACAGGCATTAAGATATTTATGTCCGAGCCCGACCCGAACCCGAATGTAGCGCACAAACTCTTCATAGTTGTGAAATTGCTGTTTTGTTTTGCACCGGCAGTGATAGGGTTAACAAAGGGAGTTCAGAGGGGCGGAAACAAATCCTGAAGACAGGTGCGCTTGAGTGAGAGTGTGTTCAACTTCGTTCTGATTAAAAGTTCGGAAACCTCCCTTGTCTGTCATTCTTCAGACATTACACTATTTTTTTTCTCATACTAATGACACATGTACGTTTGTTCGTGTGGAAAGCCCGCTTTTATTAAGCAACTGTAGGAAGGCATTCTGAAATGATTACTGATGAGCGCATCAGCGCGCTCACGGGGAAACAAATACACACGTTAACACGGGGCCAAATCACATAGCCAATTGTGAAACCAAAATTAAATGAACAAAGGTCTACCAAAATGGCCCAAGCTAACAGAACAAAACATCAACATAACACAAATGCAGCTTATTGAAGTGAAAATCACTCTTACCATTTTTCTGGAAAACTTTATGGCTACTAAACTGCAACATGGGATTTATTTACATAATCCATCCATCAAAGTTTAGGCTAATCCATGTTATTATGCAGAAAAAGGATTGGATCAACTGTGGATGGCTAAG
Organism: Gobio gobio; assembly: GCF_949357685.1. Taxonomy (NCBI): domain Eukaryota; kingdom Metazoa; phylum Chordata; class Actinopteri; order Cypriniformes; family Gobionidae; genus Gobio; species Gobio gobio. Next base: position 18,228,851 of record NC_137100.1, read on the forward strand.
GCTGTCCTCTGCTCGATGGTCCTGCCTGCAGCGCTGAAGTTGCGCTGCCAGCCACATGTAGCCTAAATAATATGCAATATGCACGCACGTGTTGTGCGCTGGTTGCGCGTTGTCACAGCTACATAAACAAATTTCCGCGCACAGGAAGACGAATGTTAAGGTAATATTTTTAATTTATTTTAATCACAAAAACATCAAGTTAAAAAGGCCCATTGGCTATGTAACGAATGTAGAAATTATGGACGCAGACATATAGATGAGTTAATCTTCCAAATGATTCGATCAAATTAACATCCTTTTCACAAAAGCCCAATTCAGAGACCCCAGGAAATGGATCATCGATCACGAGAGAGATGGAGGCTCGATTCTGCCCGGAGCTACTAGTTTAGTTAATAATTACTCAATTTCCTATGAACTCATGACCAAACTTACACAGAGAGGACAGAGGAATTTTTTGTGTTAACACAAGACAAAGAAACAAACCAGATCTCTGTCTTTTTAATGAGCGCTAAAAGAACTCCACGTGACACAGCTAAAACTCCAAGCAAGCTCACAGAAACTGTTAGCTTATGGAGTTCATCAAATAACTGATTATTGGACTTTCATTCAAATAGCCTTCGACATAGCTTGTTAGTGTGTTTGCAACTGAATACACGTGACTATTAGGCATGTATATTACTCACAATTCATGCAATTATGTAACTATTGAATGAGTGGATGAAAATGCATCATGTTTGGTACCGGTGCGTTCGTATGAGTATAATCCAACAGATGAGCTGAATGAAATCTTTATAGAATTGATCATGTCCTTATAGTAAGAAATTAGGTCTAAATGTACTCTCTGCTTAAGAGCAGGAAACTAAATTCTATAAGATAACCCAATTTTGTGGGAGGGGTGGAGACACAGTCACCCCTGAAGCCTAATTGGCCAGAACCCATCCAGGGGATGGGCAAATATTTGAGTTTAAAGGTCCCGTTTTTCGTGTTTTTTTGAAGCTTTGATTGTGTTTACTGTGTGCAATATAACATGTGTTCATGTTTCGCGTGTAAGAAAACACAGTATTTTTCACACAATTTACTTATCTGTATACTGCTGTTTTCACTGTCCTCAAAACGGCTTGAAAGATTTCCCTGTTCTATGAAGTCCCTCCTTCAGAAATACGTAACGAGTTCTGATTGTGCCAGCGGTTCCCGTGTTGTGATTCGACAGCAGCTTAGGGCACGCAGAGCGCACGTTACCGGAAAGGTCACGCCTCTCACCATAACGGGGATGCATGCGCTCAATGATCTCTAAGTACAGCGTCCCTGGGAAAGCCAAACAAAGGTGACTTGACTCCGGGATGAAAATAACAGCGTCTCGACGACATGGCAACAAACAAACTATACGAACGCAACCGAACGCAACACTTCCTATTCTCCACGCGGGAGCAACATGACCACGCCCCCTTTTTCGCGCGTTCTTGTGGGCGGAGGTTAGTCGACATACTGCTCTACTGACGTAATTAAAGCAGGAAATACCAGGATGTAGTCCTAACCAGCCGTTCGCTGTAGGCTTTGAAAGGGAACTTCTGTTAAATAAAATATCTCGCTTGGCATTGAACTTTGAGCTTTATAATTTTACAGGTATTATAAATGCTCTAACAGCAACATTACAAACTAACTAAAGTTTGAAAAATGGGATCACGAAGAACAGGACCTTTAATCTCAGAACACGAACGAAGAGTTCAGTTCTGTACAGTTCAGACCAGTTCAGTGCAGAGTTCAGTTTTCACGTCACAACCAGTTCGGTTCGAGCTGGTTCACGGCCTTTTCGCAGTTCAGAGATGAGCTAAGTCCTAGCAGTTTGACCAGAGTGAGTTCTGAACGGAGAGCTCCCAGGAGACGGTCTGAAAATGGGTTAACAACGATTTCATTCAGGCCATCTGTCTTTCTCTCACTTTTCTTTCTTTTACTTAAAGTTTATTTTATTTCCGTTAAGTCTCGGGTTCTGTTAAGTTTCGCCCCAAAAGTCTCTCAACAAAGAGTTTCTAACAGCGCGCTCCAACTTCAAACAACGCCCACAAGACTTTCATCCAGCCGCCAACACGCCACGTGATTGGTTTCCCCAGACGTCGACCAGACCTTCAGCGAATCAAAGATCCGGGAAAACCCCTGTCCAGCCAGGAAAAGGGAATCCCCCTTGTCAGACGACACGCGAAACACAAACGCAAGTAATGCCTCTTGATTCCAAGCTGAACTGGTGCATTAGATCAAATGTAATAACCCTGCCTAAGAAACGATAGGAGGTTAAATTACTGATCAATGGTTTCTTCAGGTCATGTTTCATAAATGCATTGATTGCTTAGGATTTCATAATTTCTCTCTCTTAGAACTTATTCTTTCCTCACCTTCTTCCTTTCTGCAACGTGTGAATGTGCGAGTGCGTGTGTTTATGTTAGATATTAGTTTGATGTGTTAGAGTAATCAATAAAGTTCCGTTTGTATTCAAAGATAACTGTTCTTGTGTTATGTGCTTATCAATTTAATGTCTTGAACTGCCGATCTAAGTTACCTGGCTGTTAAATAGTGTTTCACTATTGTTTGGATATTAATATCCGCTGCAGAGTTGATATTTACGGCCCGTTCCAATGAACGCTGGACGAGTCATTTGCTCGGCTGTAAAATAGACTCTCAAAATTCCCTATGAATTCATTAATTCATTCATTTTAGCTAAATATACATGTTTCCCTTTAACAGAGCCCCCTTTAAGTTCTTACATATCGGCGGACGAATAAGTTAAGGTGTAAACATTAATTCTGAATTATTTATAAATTATAGTGTCATTTGAGTCTTTCATTTTAATTCAGGTCCCCGTTGAGTTATTATTTTATCTGACTCATAGTCGCTACAGCTACCTACATAAGCTGTTTTAAATTTCAGATGTTCAATGCCTTATTGCACTGACGTGACTGAGCCCGACCCGAACCCGAACATTATTTATAAATATCTGTCCAAACCCGGCCCGGCCCGTCGGTTACCAACGGGTCCCGTCGGGCTCGGGTCGGGTATCCATCCTCTACTGTCCACAAAGTGGTCCAGGTTTACCTCTAATCCCACAGTACTGTCCACCCTTAAAATCTGGGCCCAGTTTCGAAATCATTATAAATTCACCTCTCCCACCCCCCTAGGCCCTATTTGTAAGAATTATTTATTTCCAGCCTCCTCTCTTGACTTAACATTCACTCAGTGGGACAAGAAGCAGCTTTCCTGTTTTAAAAGCTTGTACTGTAAAGAAGGGTTCGATAGTTTTGATAATATATGCCAGAAATATGATCTTTCACGCAGTAACTTTTTTAGATATCTCCAAATACTCCACTGTGTTAAAGCACTGTTCCCTTCTTTCCCGGTCCTCCCTACTGTGGCAGCATAGGAGGAAATGACCCTCCTCTGTCCGAAAAAAGGACTGATATCACGGTTATATTCTCAACTAATGTCTCTTGAAAATCATGACCTTTCAAAAATTAAGAACGGTTGGGTAGGCGAGTTGATGGTTGAGTTGTTAGACAGACACTGGGAGGATGCACTACAAAGGATTAACTCATCTTCATCCTGTGCACGCTTGGGGCTCATTCAGTTTAAAATAGTGCATAGGGCTCATTTTAGTAGGGCCAGGTTAGCAGATATATATATCCAGGAACGGACGGGAGTTGTAATAGATGCTCCCTCTCTCCAGCTGATTTTACACTCACTTTTTGGTTGTGCACCCGTCTAAATCAATACTGGTCATCTGTTTTTCAAACTTTATCTGAAGTCATAAAAATTCAAATTAAGCCCTGTCCACTGATTGCAATATTTGGTATTCCAAATGAGAGCTTAACTTTAACCCAGGACCAATCGGACATCATTGCTTTTACATCACTTCTTGCCCGTCATAGAATCGTGTTAGTTTGGAAATCCGCTACTCCACCAGCAGTGGCTGAATGGTTAAGGGATGTTTTATTTTTTCTTAAATTAGAAAAAGTTAAATTCACGTTGAAAGGGTCAGTCCAGAAATTTTACTTGAAATGGCAGCCCTTTGTGACATATTTTGAGAATCTTAAAGTATTGCCTGAAGTATGAGACAACTTTTTATTTTTACATTCTACTTTTCTGAGTAGCCTGATCAACAATTGTGAAAATGTAAGTTCAAAGCCTGGCTAACCAACTGCTTTAGAAATGTGGGTATGCAGGTCTGTGCTTGTTTTTTTTAAAATGTGTAAATCCTTGATTCTTTTGAAGAACTGTGTAACAAACGAAGTGAAGGAGGGGGAAGGGGAGAAGGGAAATAAGAAAGAAAAAGGGAAAAAGTAGTTCTCCCAGAATGTGGTTAAATAGAATTATATATATATATATATATATATATATATATATATATATATATATACCCGCTTCATACGCGTGACAGACGAGCAGAGAGGTGAGAGATGTCTCCACAAGACTCGGCTAACCTTATCCTCTGCTATTCCCCACAGAAAGCAGAGTGTGACCGCCAGCCCACTTCACGGAAGGAGAGCACGGACCAACACTGCACCGCACCGCACTAGGAGGACTGAAGAAGAGACGCCGAGCACCGAGCACCCACCGCCTGCACTTTATCCTGGTTCTTTGCACTTCCACCTCCAATAAAATCCGGCGGCCCAACCACGGGAGTTCCGGCGAGGTGAACACGTCCTGGTCCTGGTTCCCACGGCCGCCTGTAAGTTTCTCGTCACCTGGCAGGGGCCGTTCAGCATCACAGAGAAGGTCGGCCCCGTCACCTACCGAGTGCGCCAGCCGGGGAAAAGAAAGGAAGACCAGTTATACCATGTGAACCTCCTGAAACGTTGGGTCGGGACCGGACCCCAGCTCTCCGCCCTCGCCGCCATGCCTCCCATGGTTGTCAAGTCAAGTCAAGTCAACTTTATTTATATAGCGCTTTTAACAATGTAGATTGTTTCAAAGCAGCTTTACAGTGTTAAACAGGAAAATAATGCAGCATAATTTTATTCAGATGTATAGCCTGGATATAGCCTATATATTCTGGAAAAAACGCTGATGTCATCAGTTCATTTCAATTATCATACAGTGACAGTGTGGGCTTTAGATCAATAATTCGATCAGTAATTTAGTTTAAATGGTTAATTTAGTTTATTAATTAGATTTATTTCGATGTTTAGTTGAAAAATTTAGTGTCCCCAACTGAGCACGCCAAGCCAGAGGCAACAGTGGCAAGGAAACCAAAACCCCATTAGGTGACCTAATGGAGAAAAATAAACCTTGGGAGAAACCAGGCTCAGTCGGGGTGCCAGTTCTTCTCTGGCCAATTAACAAACAGCGTTTTATTATTATTATTCTGGCAGCTTTACAGCTCAGGGGTCATAATAGATCAGAATATTCGAGGGACCGGGGGCAACATGCTGGAGACAGGTTTATTGAGGATGATGTTGATTAAATAATTATTAAAGTGCAATATTCGAATGATCGGAGGCAACACACTGGAGACGGGTTTATTGAGGATGACATATCGATTTAAGTATTATTTAATTGTTATATTCGAACAATCGGAGTCAACACGCCGGAGACAGGTTTATTGAGATGCCGTGTCGATGAGGCAGTTGAAGGGGGAGTCTAATCACGGTCTCTGCAGACACTTCGGGGTCCTGTGTTGGTCTTCTCTGGGCGCAGGTCCACCATCTGAACTGGATACGGCCCGGATCCGGCTGACTGCAGTAAACCTCGGGATAAAACAGAGAGACTTTCATTAGCGTAGATGCCATTCTTCTGATGATGTAACGAGTACATCAGGTGTTATGAGAAGTGTTCCCGGTTCCGGCTGACCTAGTTAATGCAGCCTAACAATCATTTCATTGAAAAAGTGTTTTATGTGTATGCCACAGTAAAGAGATGTGTTTTTAGTCTAGATTTAAACTGACAGAGTGTGTCTGCTTCCCGAACAATGTTAGGAAGACTGTTCCAGAGTTTCGGAGCTAAATAGGAAAAGGATCCACCGCCTGCAGTTGATTTGGATATTCTAGGTATTATCAACTGGCCAGAATTTTGAGACCGCAGTAGACGTGATGGAGTATAATATGTTAAGAGCTCGCTCAAGTATTGGGGAGCTAAACCATTTAGTGCTTTGTAAGTAATAAGTAACATTTTAAAATTTATGAGATGTTTAATAGGCAGCCAGTGCAGTGTTGACAGAACTGGGCTAATATGGTCATACTTCCTGGTTCTAGTAAGAACTCGAGCTGCTGCGTTTTGGACCAGCTGGAGTTTATTTATTAAGCGAGCAGGGCAACCACCCAGTAGAGCATTACAATAATCTAGCCTTGAGGTCATGAACGCATGAACTAAATGTTCAGCATTTTGCATTGAGAGCATGTGCCGTAATTTAGATATATTTTTCAGATGGTAGAAAGCAGTTTTACAGATGCTAGAAACGTGGCTTTCAAACGAAAGATTGGTATCAAAGAGCACACCCAGGTTCCTCACTGACGACGAGGACTTGACAGAACAGCCATCAAGTGTTAGACAGTATTCTAGGTCACTACTTGTGGAGCTTTTTTGTCCAATAATTAAAAATTCTGTTTTTTCTGAATTGAGTTGCAGGAAATTACCGGTCATCCAATGTTTTATATCAGCTATGCATTCCGTTAATCTTGTGAATTGGTAAGTTTCTTCAGGGCGTGAAGAAATATAGAGCTGAGTATCATCAGCATAACAATGAATGTCGACATGGATCCTCAGCTCTCCGCCGCCCAGAAGTCCGAGCTGCCTGGTCAGTCAGTTTTCTGCGGTGTTCTCTCCCCGACCTGGGCGGACTCACATTCTGGAGCACGATGTCCGCACACCACCGGGGGTCGTCATACGGCAGCGGCACTACCGGGTTCCGGAGGCTCGGCAACACGCCATCGAGGAAGAGGTGCAGGAGATGTTGAAGTCGGGGGTCATCGAGCCATCTCGCAGCCCGTGGTCCAGCCCCATCGGCATGGTTCCCAAGCCCGACGGCACCTTCCGTTTCTGCAATGACTTCCGCCGGCTGAATGAGGTCTCAGAGTTTTTTCCCCATGCCCCGGGTTGATGAGCTCCTAGATCGCCTGGGAAGGGCCCGGTTTATTTCGACCCTCGACCTAACCAAGTGGTACTGGCAGGTACCCTTGACGGAGAACGCCAAGCCGAATACCGCCTTCTCCACCCCGAGTGGCCACTGGCAGTACCGCGTCCTTCCCTTCGGCCTGCACCGGGTCCCAGCCACGTTCCAGCACCTGATGGACGTCCTCCTGCGGCCGCACTAGACCTACACGGCCGCGTATCTGGATGACGTCGTCATACACTCGGAGACCTGGGAGGACCATCTGGACCGGCTGCGGAAGGTGCTGTCGGAGCTCCGCCGGGCTGGCCTGACCGCCAACCCCCGGAAGTGTCACCTGGCCCTGGCTGAAGCAAAGTACCTGGGCTACCAGGTGGGATGCGGCCTAATCTGACCGCAAGAAAAGAAGGTGACCGCGATCCGCTCCGCGCCCCACCTCCAAGACTCAGGTACGGGCCTTTTTGGGGTTGGCGGGGTACTACCGGTGTTTTATCCCTGACTTCTCCTCCTTAGTCTCTCCCCTGACAGACCTGACCAGGAAGGGGCAACCGGAGAAGGTCCCGTGGTGCACTGAGACGGAGACGGCGTTCCAATAGATCAAGACGGCCCTCACGGCAGAGCCTGTGCTCCAAGCTCCCGATTTCAACCGCCCCTTCTTGCTGCAGACGGACGCGTCCGACACCAGGTTGGGAGCCGTTCTGTCCCAGGTCCTGGACGGTGAGGAACACCCGGTGATCTACATCAGCCGGAAGCTGACCCCGCCGAACAACGATACGTGAGCGTCGAAAAGGAGACGTTGGCCGTCAAGTGCTACTACCTCCTCGGATGTCACTTCACCCTGGTCACCGATCACGCACCCTTGCAATGGATGGCCCGAGCGAAGGACACGAACGCCAGGGTGACTCGTGGTTCCTTGCGCTCCAGGATTTCAGCTTCACGTTACAACACCGAGCGGGGACGGCCAACGCCGACGGTCTCTCCAGGATGTGGGTAGCTTTTGCAGGTCTGTCAGGGTCCACTCCCCCAGCTTCCCCGCTTCTCCACCGGAACTGGTCGACACTTAGGGGGGGGGGGGGGGGGGGGGCTGAGCCTCCCGAGCCTCCATCAGCGTCGCTCTGGGAACAGAGCGGCCGCACCTGCACCCGCTCCTCACGCTTCATAAGCGTGACAGACGAGCAGAGAGGTGAGAGATGTCTCCACAAGACTCGGCTAACCTTATCCTATGCTATTCCCCACAGAAAGCAGCATGGAAGGAGAGCACGGACCCACACTGCACCGCACCGCACCGCACTAGGAGGACTGAAGAAGAGACACCGAGCACCAAGCACCCACCGCCTGCACTTTATCCTGGTTCTTTGCACTTCCACCTCCAATAAAATCCACCCTTCGGGGAACTCACCTGCATCCTCGTGTCGTGTGCTTCTTCACCCTGTCACAATATATACATATATATATATATATATATATATATATATATATATATATATATATATATATATATATATATATATATATTTTTTTTTTTTTTTTAGGGGTAGTTGTTCAAGATAAAATGAAACTGGAGAACTGTTTTACTTCCTATAAAATGTTACATCTTTGATCCTCAAAAAAAAAAAAAAAAGTTGAAAAACAGACGTTTGTAGAGTTTGCTCGGGAAAAGGAGAACATGTTTGATAGGTGGTGTGCTTCTAAGCAGGTTAAGACTAAAGAACAGCTGAGGGACTTGGTTCTTTTAGTTTAAGAATTGTGTCCCAGAAGGTCTGGCTACTTACTTGAATGAACAGAAGGTTTCCAAATTGAGTGACGCAGCTATCGTTGCTGATGACTAACCCTAACCCTAACCCTAACTCATGAAGGGTTATTTGGTAACCATGACCTAAAAAGAAACTATTATCAGGGTCGGAGTAAGTCTGCTGTGTCCGGAGCTAGTTCTGTTCCAACCTGACCTAGTAAGCATAGTGCAGTTCCTGCTAAGGCAAATATTATTTGTTTTTATTGTAAAAAACAAGGGCATAAGATATCAGAGTGCTTCTTTCAGACAAAATCTACCAAGCCAGTTGGGTTAACTACTGCATGCCAGTTTCTCTTTCTGAAAAGTGATAAGCGTTTTGAGCGTCAATCTCTGAGGTGTGAAAACTTGGAAAGTAGTGATGGTTCAACCGATTATGCTCCTTTTCTTACAACTGGAGTTGTATCTTTGCCAGGGCAGGGCAGTTGTGTTCCTGCGGGTATTCTCAGGGACACGGGAGCTGCACAATCGTTACTTCTTGAGGGGGTTTTACAAGAGCTTAAGTGTTGGTAAGAGGAGTTGAAATGGGGTGTACCATTGTCCCTCTACATCGCATTGTGATAAAGTCACCTTTGGTCTCTGGTTAGGTAGTAGTAGGTGTATGACCTTCTTTGCCAATTGAAGGGGTTTCCTTCATTTTGGGTAATGATTTGGCTGGTGTCAAAGTTATACCTAGTCCTCAAGTTACTAAAGTGCCTATGTTAAGTGAGAGCTTTGATGATCTGGCGCAGTCTTTTCCTGATGTTTTCCCAGTATGCGCGGTGACCCGTGCTATGTCTAAGGAGACTTCTAAAGCCACAGATGAAAAGGATATGGATTTTAATTTTAATCTGGCCGATACATTTTTGAGGGAGTGTGATGGGAAGGATGCAGATAAAGATGTGCCTTTTAAATCTCCAGTAATGACATGCAAGGAATAGTTAGAAACAACATCCCAGGAGATTCCTTCTAAAGATTTGTCAGTTACAAGGGATCAACTCATTTTAGAGCAGAGTAAATACTCTTCTTTATCTTCTCTTTTTGATGAACTGAGTACTGAACAAGAGGTGAATGAGCTGTCGTCTGGATATTTTCAGAAGGACGGTGTCCTGATGAGAATGGCCCCCTCAGTCTTTATCTGAGCAAGATGAGTGATGCAATGTCTTTCAGAACGTGGTACCTCAGGTTTTTCGTAAAGAGATTCTCAAACTAGCACATGACTGTAGCATGGCAGGACATCTGGGTGTAAATAAAACATAAGCATATGCAGAATTTCTATTGGCCTGGTCTAAAAAAAGATGTAGTCGTGTACTGTAGGACCTGCCATATTTGCCAGGTAACTGGTAAACCAAACCAAACTATACCTGTTGCTCCTTTGCATCCGATTCCAGCTTTTGAGGAACCATTTGGTAGAGTTTTAGTGGATTGTGTTGGTCCTTTGCCTAAAACCAAACGTGGCAACCAATATTTGTTGACGGTTATGTGTGCTTCTCGCTTCCCGGAGGCCATTCCTTTAAGGAAGATAACTGCTCCTGTGGTAGTGCAGGCCTTGCTGAAGTTTTTTTCAATGTTCGGGCTTTCTAAAACTGTTCAGTCCGATCAAGGGTCCAATTTTATGTCCAGGATTTTTAAGCAGGTGCTGGATCAGTTAGGAATTTCACATTGCCATTCTAGCAGGCCCGTCGCGACAAGGCAGGCAAACCAAGCAATTGCTTGGGGCCCCGAGCTGGCCTGGGGCCCCAAGACAACGACAGGTTAAGAATAAAAAGCAACGACAAACTGTGTGAGCGCCCCTTTGATAGTCTATGCAGTAAAGTGCAATGACACTGTTATCGGGAACCCCCTTAAGGGGGCCCTCCCAGTAGTCGCTGACAGCAGCCAGCCAACCACGCGATCTCTGCTGCCGGCAAAATACAAAACCTCCTCGGCAGTCATCATGAAGCGGAATTATGCTTCAGGAAGCCAGAACGGAAAAGAGAGAAAGGAGGAGGAGGATAAGAAAAAAACAAGATAGTGGTAAGTGATAAATTACACTGGATAAAATAGCTCTACTTGTCTTGTACAAAAATGGTGTAATTTTGCAGCAGGTAGGCTAGCAAAAATATGTTTATGTTTGCTAACTTACCTGCCTGACAAATGCTGCTTGTAACGAACAGTTAGTGCAACTTTTTTTTCGAACGGACGGAATATGTTTACATACTGTAATATGTTTTTTAACTGGATAAGGAAGACGCAGATCTGTTCCAGAATCACTGTTTTTCATATTTAATGACATTGCTATAGCTTTGTATGAACTGATGACAATCTGCATTGTTAAAAACGCTATATAAATAAAGTTGACTTGACTTGACTTTGTAATAGGTCTTGATGAAAGTGGCATAGCATGCTATACTAACTATTATTTATGCTATGCATAAATAACCTGGAATAGTTCATATAGCAGTCTATATTAACTATTATTATACACATTGTTTAACCAGAAAGAGGCAGAGGAACATTATTTTTTCATAGCTTATCTTAATGTGCTAGTGTCAGGATATATACGGTAGTGACAGTTTATGCAAATATGACATTATTTTTATAAGTTACCAATGGATCTTGAACAGTTACTTTATTCTGTGTGGCAATTTTTACACTGTTACATTTTGAAGTACAGTATCAGGACAACCCACATGTTTTACTGGTCCTGTTTAGTAACTATTTAACAAGGTATTATAGTCATCTGTTGCAACTTTATAATAACCATCCAGATAATGTTTATAGACAGTTTACAAACCAACTAGTAACCCTTAACTAAGTGTTAGGAATATCTGGTTAGTCTAACTATGTAATGTTTATAGATGTTTTAAAAATGGTTTCTTAAAGGTTTACAAAAAAATTTTTAATGGTACAATGGTGTTTTTTTGCAAATGTTTAATTGATGAAAATGTTCAAATTGTATGCACATTATATGCAACAGCAGTATTTGCACTGTAAACATTTTTTATTTATGCACAGTATATGCAAAAACAGTATTTGCACTGTAAATAGGGCTGCTCGATTATGGAAAAAATCATAATCACGATTATTTTGGTCAATATTGAAATCACGATTATGTAACACGATTATTTCACATGACTTTGGGAATGTGTTGCATTTATTAAAAAGACACCTTTCAACAATTCAATTGAAATTGTAACATTTGTTGTACTTTTTGAACTATTAAAATAAATAATATAACATATATTCAAATCAAAGTATAAAAGTATTCAAGTAAAAATGATAACCACAAATAAATAAGATCAACAATATGGTTCGGCTAGATATGCTTTTCAGGTTTTTCAGGTACGTCTAACATTAGTTTTCAGGTACAGAAATGTATCAAATGTAAAATAACATTGCATATTTGAGTACATAAATTAAAGATTAATCCTATTAAACTTACAAAAGCTAGTCAATCAAGAGCAGTGAGTGATGTCCTTGTCTTTTGTTGTTTAACATGAAACAGACAGCAGTAAAGGCTAGAGCCCCTTTAAGACCTAATGCTCGGATATGTGTCGTCTTTATCGACTGTATAAAGTTTACTTAAGGCATATACAGACTATGTCTGCTAGGATACTCATCAAGATGGACGTTGACATACGTTTTGTGTGAGTTTGTCCGTTCAAGAGCAAGACTTGAAAGATAACTCAATATTTGCGCGCTGTGAGACGTCTCCGCGCTTTCGGATGAGTGCACAGAGTCACATTTTCTCACAGCGCGCGCTACTTCTCATTTGCGTCTTCTGGCTCTACACCCGGGTGATGACGGCGAAAATGACTGGTCATATTCGAACATACGGCAGCACTCGCATGCATTGAACAACGTTTACAAAGAGAGAAGTATTTGAAAAATTTGAAGGAAAAAAATTTATTTAAAGGACTTTTACACGGCACCCCTGCTCTCGTCAGTTTTTGTTTCTTTATTAGATTGTCATAGGTCACTCTGTGTTTAATTTTCAAGTGGTTAAACAAATTTGTGGTGTTCCCTTGCGTTGTAGCCACTACCATGTAGCAAATCTTGCACGTAGCATGTTTCTGCTCGTCGTCTGATTCCTCGAAGCCAAACTGTTCCCAGACAACGGAGTTGGTTTTGCCTTTTTTGCTCACCAAACGCTGCTGTAACTGCCCTCCTTCTGCCATCTTTACTCGCGCCGAGTTTTTAAATTCCAGCGGATGATATGCACACGAGTCACGACCTGAGAGAGTTTGTGGCTTCGGGAGGGGCGGATGTGCGCGTGCGCGTGCGCGTGCACATACGCGTTTCATTCAGAACGCAAGACAAAATAAGAGTGTTCTTACAAAACTGAACATGGCAAAATAACCGTTTTTTCGCCAAAAGCGAAATCGAAATTGAAATGTAATCAATTGCACAGCCTTAATTGTAAACCTTTTTTATTTATATAAAGTGTGGCTGAACTTAAACTCTATGGCATATGCTGTGGTTCCTGACGGCTTTGCGTGCGTGTGTGTGTGTTTGTGTGTGTGGGGGGGGGGTGTATGGGGTGTGGTATTGGGCGGGCCTCCATGTCCATTTTGCTTGGGGCTCCCAAATTCCTTCAAACGGCCCTGCATTCTAGTGCTTACCACCCAGAGTCCCTAGGAGCTCTCGAGAGGTTTCATCAAACCTTGAAAACAATTAAGTTAAAAACCTACTTGAGTTTCAGGGGGACAGGGATGAAGGTGTGCATCTCATGCTTTTTGCAGCCAGAGAAGCGGTGCAGGATTCTCTGGGGTTTAGCCCTGCCCAATTGGTTTTTTGAAATAAAGTTTGTGGTCCTTTGAAATTGTTGAAGGAGAAGTGGTTGGCCGATACATCTGGTTTTTCCAATCTACTGGACTATGTTAGTCATTTTCGATATCGGCTTAGTAAAGCCTGTGAAATTGCGCATTCTAATCTTGTTGGCTCACAGAAAAAGATGAAGGCCTGGTATGAAAAGCGGACCAAAAAGCGATCATTTTCAGTGGGAGATCAAGTTTTGGCTTTGATTCCTGTCCAAGGTTCTTCATTGCAGGCACGTTTTTCAGGGCCTTACACAACTGAACGCAAGGTTGGTGATCTTGACTATGTCATTTCTACGCCAGGCAGTAGTCGTTTATGTCACATTAATATGAAGAGTTTCGTTGCAAAACGAGATATATCCATTTTGAGAAATGTTGGTTATTTGACATTATTATTTAAGACATCAACAGTCAAGTTCATTCACAATTTTTTGTACATTAAACTATTACTTGAGCTCAGTGAAGGCCGGGACACATATTCTTCAAATCCAGATATTTTTTATTTAATTTTATGTCCATAAATAAGTCAAAAACCATGCCAAAATGCAACATATTTATCTTAACATTGTCAAACATCTTAAATTGGTTAAAAAATAATCTACTACGTAATACCATTAAGAAAAGCTAGTGAATCAATGTTTTGTGTGTGTGTGTGTGTGTGTGTGTGTGTGTGTGTGTGTGTGTGTGTGTGTGTGTGTGTGTGTGTGTGTGTGTGTGTGTGTGTGTGTGTGTGTGTTTTTAGTGTGTTTTTAGTGTGTTTTGTGTTTTACATTACTCGCAGTCGCACGATGACAACAATTAATCTTTGGATGTTTTCCCTCCCCTGAATGCCTTGCCCGTTTGTCTTCTCCCTTTGATGATTTTCTTTAGATGCCTTCCTCTTTCTCCCAACAGCAGCTGGAATGACCGGCTCCAATCCGTCATCGAAATCCATAACGTTAGCTTGACTCTGAAGCTTTGATTCTCTGACTGACAGACAGCTGTTGATCAGTGACGTAGCCTACGTGACTGACAGCTCGCCTACAGTATAAACTGGTAAACGTTTTTTAGTTAGCCTATTGAATCCTCTTTTTAAAAATATGTTTTTTGTTTTGATATTATCGTTAAATCACTGAGCAAACTCGGAGCACTTCACCGGCGGTGACTCTCTCCTCGCGTGACATCCTGAGCTCGCGCAGCATCCTGGACGTTCTATATCGCACTTTGTAAAGAAACTGGGCTGGCGGATATCGCGTTTTGTGAAAAAATACATTTTGTAGTTGGCTTAAAATGTACATTTTCAAATCTTATTAATGGCAGCAATTCACACATAGATTAAGGTACATCTAAACAGTGATTTCCAATAATAAAATCCAAATGTCAAAAAATGGCGTTTATCGCGTTTTGCAACCAAACTCTTCATATGTTAAAGGAATACTTTGTTAGAGAGGGAAACTCTGTCGGTTTAATCCATGACGTGACCGTATTATCGAGTGCTCCAGTCATTTCAGAGGAACTTGGTGAAGTGGTGGTTCCTGCACCTCGATTGAATAATTCTGAGATTCATTTTAATCTTGAGGCTCATATTTTTCATTTTCCTCAGATTGAAAGGGCTGCTCTTGTATAGGGATGCAGCGATTAACCGGTTTCACGATTAACCGCGCTTAAAAACGTCACGGTTAATGAATCGTAAAGGTCCAACTACACCGCGTTTCTGTTGTCCAGAATGAAAACAAGGTTACACCAGTGGCGCACAGTTTAAGTGACGTTTAACTTGCCTTCGCCTTTTGGGTCCTCTCTCTCACATCCTGACAGAATAATCTGGCCAAACTCATGGACCCAGCGAAGGAGAACCCTTTCCAGTTTGCTCTCGAGATGCAGGGCGCCATTCTGGGCAGGCACGAGGAGGAGCTGAACGCCGCTCGCCACGCCGTTGAGACACTGGCCGTCCAGGTGACCGAATTATCTGTCCAACTGAGTCGTTCCCAGGCTGAGGCGTCAACTCCAAGATCCCTCGAGGCACACAAACCCAGAGTTAACAACCCCCCCTGCTACGCCGGTGAGCCCACCGAATGTCGTTCTT